>NC_069119.1:23364841-24564841 GCF_025612915.1 Magallana angulata | reverse complement strand
CTCTCTGTAAAACGTTTATAAAAAGGAAACAATTTAAATTGCCTGCGTCCGCATACATCAATGTGCTCGCTGAGTTTAATTTTCCGGTACTCTGGGTCTTTAATCTGCTGTTTATGCACCCGGATTCTTGTTCTTAATGCAGTCCCTGTTTCGCCGATATAAAATTTGTTGCAACCATCTCATATAATGGTATATATTAAATTTTTGGATTGACATGACATGTCCGAATTTATGCGGAATCGTTTTCCTCTGAAGTCAATCGAGCTGCCTTGTTTTAAAAACGGACACGTGCCGCATCATGTGTCTCTACATTTAGATACCGTTTTTATTGACGTGTTAATTGTAGATGAACAGAGTATCCTCTTAAGGTTCTTTGGTTGCCTTTTACTGTGTATAAACTTGATTTTAGATAAAATGCGAGCCATATCTTCATCTGTTTTGAAAACGCCGTTGAGATGATTGACCACCGGAGCTATATTCAGGTTTCTAGGGTTATGGGTAGTAACAAGCGGTAATATTTTAGTTTCCTTGTTCCGTAAAATTGGATAAATAAGATCCTGTCTTGTCTATTTCTTTAGCCTTCATTATTCTGTCATTGATAAGGTTGATAGGGTAATGTTGGTCAGTCAAAAATTGTTTTAATTCGTTGAGACGTTGATTTCTTGTTTCCTCATCACTGATTATAGTACATATTCTCCTGGCAAGGTTGTAAGGGATGGCCCTCTTTATATGTCGTGGATGGGACGATCCAAAATGCAAATATGGATGAATATCTGTACTCTTGTAGAAGATATCTGTAGAAATTTTATCGTTTTCCTTCTTGACTAGAACATTTAAAAACGGAATTTTTGTGGAACTTTTTACTAATGTGAATTTAATATCTGGATCCAAATCATTAAGAATATTTTTTAATTTGTAAATTAATTTTGTAATTCAGAGTCTCCTTTATTCCATATGATGAAACAATCATCTAGATATCTTTTCCAGTTCTTTTTAGAGTCTGGCTGAATTCTTCACCGAATTACTCATTTGTCTTTTTATACAGACTTTCTTCTAAAAATCCTAAGCATAATGTAGAGTATGTTGGGGCCATGCTGTACCTTTAATTTGATGAAAGTATTTTCCATTAAACGTAAATACATTATTCTTTAACATTTAGTCGTTTATATTTCAGAGGTTTTTTTGGTTTGCTCGTTTGTTTGTTTGTTTGTTTGTTTGGTTTTTTTTTTTGGTTTGTTGGGTTTTTTGGGGGGGTTTTTGGGGGGTTTTATGGGGGGGGGGGGGTCTTCTTTGTGTATATCTTTTTGTTTTTCAAAATATCAGTTGAACTTAAATCATTTGCGCTTAGTTGAGCAAATCTTGATCTAAATTAAATGAGTTTGGTACTTTACTAGTACTTTTTCAATATGAAGTTTTTAATCTTGATTTTAGGACTGATTACCAAAAATTTATTCTATATATGTTAGGTCGTATTTTGTTTGATAAAATACATAAAATCTAAAAGGAGTGTATGTCTGATCTCTGTGAAGACGTACACATCGAAAAGGCTGGTATATTGTTATATTATGCATCTGCTAGCTCTTTTGAATGTGATTTTTGATATCATTTGAAGTTAAAATCACGACTTATAGTTAAGTGTTGTGGTTCTTAGTTTTCTCTTAAATGCAAAAAGAACCAAAAAAGGAAACAAAAACAAAACAAAACGAAACGAGGCAATACAAAAGTTAAAACAAAAACATAAAAACAAAGAAACAAAACGTAAAACATAACAAACATATCTTGATTTTTAGTAATGTATTCTTATGAATAGAAGCTGGAGGAGCTTTTTTTGCTTTATGACTACATGCATTTAGATCCACGCTTTGAACTCATGGTCATTTTTAATCCTACCCACAAAGCGTGCTTTTAAATTTTAGCGATCGTGATCATAGAAGGATTAACCATCACATCTTTATGTGGAAGTTATAGTCAAGTATAAATAAATCCTTTTCATAATGATTTACAATTGTAGGTGTCAATATAAACCATTGATTGAAAAGGATGTTTAAATACTTAATATCATTATAACAAAATGTGCTTGAAATGAGTACTACAATTTCTTTTTTTTTAAATAATACGTGTATCCAAAATATGTCAACCAGATCTGGATACTATATAACAGAATATTTGGATACTCAAAATTTGATAATCTGACGGTTATGATAAAATCGATAAAAGATATTTGCACGACTAATAGATAATAACTGGCGCTGTGATTTTGAGGAAATCATTTCATTTGTTCGACCGATGGCGCCGAAATGCATAAACATGTGCATAGAAACATATTTTCCTTCTCTCTACTTTCCGTGTCCATTAAATGAGGACTAATTTCAACAATCACTACCGTCCCATTTTCTACAATTTTGTGGAATTCTAAACTTTATCATAAATCGGTTAAGAAACCAATCTGGATTAAGGTAACACATAACATATGACACAGCAAACAAATGCATTTTGAACAATTTCTTAGGTAGTTTGCTATATTATTTTGTTAAATACATGTTCATTTATATTAAACGAATAAATTTTGTCCCTGAGAACTACAATCTGACAGATCAAGAGAAATTGATCCTCCTTAAATGTCATTAATATAGAAAATTCCTAATTACTCAGTTATTGTTTATCATTAGCACGCTTTATCATTTATTGATATGCTGCTTTTTAGTTTGCTAAATATTTATATTTTTTATACTTTTCCACCAAGCGCAAACTACTATCGATGCTATATATTGAAAAGCTGTATTCTACTCATCGTGTATTTTATACGTAAAATGTATTTGCTCTCTTAGTACCAGAACTTCTGTATTAAACGGGGAAATATCAGTGGAAAGTATTAACTCCAACCTAACTTGCAATGAAATGAGCAACAATGAGGAGGAAGGAATTGACATTTATAACCATTTACACGAAGACAATATCGAGCTCTCTGTACAGTCAGATTATGAATACGTCCAACAGCAAGTCACAGAGGAAGACGACTACAGTCACGTGACCACATTCAATCCAAATCACATCCAGATCTCTGGAGACTATGGAGTGATCAGTTGAAAAATAGAATGAATTATTCTTTTTTTTTTTCAAGTGAAGTCAACTGATTTATGTACATGCACTTAAAATTCCAGAAATTAGATCATAAAAAACTATAATGACATAACAATAGGTGTATATATAATGAAGAAGACAATTTCAAAACATTCTATAACATATACAAGTGTGCGTGTGATTAATATTCTCTACGTTCGATAGCATAAAAGGTGCATTTTGAGTTACCTATTTTAATTACTTATATAAATTTATGAAAAACTACAAAAAATATTACAAAATTAAGTGTCGTTAATTACTAAGTTATATCAGTCATTGGAGAGAATGGCATGTTAACATGTTTCTATCGTTTCAGATTTTACTGCACAACTAAAAATATAAAATCTACTGAGTGTGATTTTGCAATGCAAACGGCATAAAAAGTACCCAAATGATGATGGTATATTTGAGAGGTAGTCCCGAAACTTTGCAAATGGATAACGTATGACATATTTTCCAATTTAAAATCCCCTCAAGAAAAAAAAATGGTTTGAGTCAATTTGTCTGGGTTAAAAAAGAGGGAACATGTCGAAGAAATAGTTGAACATTTTGTTATATATTGCTTTTTTTGGTTTTGCGCAAGCACGCACTGCAGTATGGTTATCTATAAAAACAAGCAACAAAAAGAGTATTAACAATAACCTGGGACGAATCCGGGATGATTCGCACCTATTCTGTTTCGCGCTGAGATGATTCGCACCTCCCTCGGAGCGAAACATCTCACTGTATTAAGATATTTTTCTCGTGTTATTATCGCTCTGAAATTAATTATAACCAATATAAGAATTGAAATAAGGTATAAAAAACATTGAAACGATGTTTGCATTTATGTATGCGCCGCTATAGTGTAATGTTTTTTTTTCGTTTTCGTCGTCTTTTTTTTATGAGGGCTTTGAAGCCATGGCGTTATTATATAAGTTCAGAACAAGAGGTATTAATTGTGTTTTGATAACAATTATAACATGTCTTTCAGTTTAGATTTACCTGTATTTTTATGAAAAATTAGGGGTGTGATAGCAGGTAATTAAGTACCACTGATCTAAAGGTGGGGATAATTTAATAACATAAGTTTTCTGCTTTAAACTTTACATTGTTGCCTCTGCATCCATTCAGCTACCATTATTTTACTACTCTTGAATAAAAGTAATGTGTGATATTGTTTGATAATTTCAATTCCCATATTTTTATGAATTAATTCTTACGTCATTGGAGAATGGCATACAAATTAATGAAAAATACACACAAAAACATCACATATATAGTTATGTATGCAGAAACACTTATTGTGGATCTTGTACATAGTGGTATGTTTACAAAAATTCATAAATTATCCTTTAAACAACTTGCAAACGATTGTTTGTATACTTACGTAGGCTATGTGAAAAATAATACTGGTTTTTTTATAGTTGCGCCTCTAGTATTCTTCACTAGAGAACGTTAGTCATTTAAGATTAAATTGCCGATATAAATACTTACCTTTGTCTCATAACTATCACTTGTCTTATCATTAGCTGCTCACGGTGTTGTCCATGCTATTGGCAATTGATAATTCAAAATGACTTAATTGGTTTTGCAATTAATTATATGAACTAGTTATGATGTTATTTAAAGAATAATTAGCATGGTCTTCGAATAATCACCGATATTACTGTATATTTAATCATACCATTATAGTCTGTTAACAGATTAATTGAATATATATTGTGTCATGTGCAGGCACTTCAAAAATGCTTTAAATGGGAGAAAAACCCTTAAGTATTTTTATTTCATAAATATTTTGGAATATTAACTTAATATTTACATGTATATATTTAATAAATCATTCATTATTAAGAATGTATTCGATGCGAAACATCGCGATGCGAACCATCTCAGGGCGAAACAGAATAGGTGCGAACCATCTCAGCGCGAAACATGTTTAGGTGCGAAACATCCCGTACCCCCTGGGACAAACAAAAATAACTTACTTCAATTAATGTAAGTGAAAAAGGTTTTCTTGATTTTTGATGACTGACAAACTTGATACATGTATCTAAATTGCCTTAATAAGGCCCCTATGATTAACAGATTGCGTGTACACTGAGATAATTAACATAAGAGAGTAAACAAAGAAACATCTTATCCGTATTGACAAGAATTAAACGTGTGTCAAAGCCTTATCATTGTATTCAGTCGCATGCACATGTAAGTATTGAAGAATTGTTCAAGTTTTAAACTTATGCAGATAGTATAAGTACTTTCTGGTTTCTAACATCCGACAATTTCACAATGTTAGCAAATATTTTACTTCCCGGTACGTGTGTGGGTTGAAATATAACAGTGTGTGCTTGTCTTCCTATTCGAATGCCTTTATTTTGTGTTCTACATAACTTTATAGCGAATTAGTCATATTCGATTGAGCGAGAAAAATGACAACACAGCGAAACTTTATGTGTAAGTAGTTTATTATAATACATTTTTTGCTTCTGTCCGCCATTTATCGAGATTGTTTACTTATTACTTGACTGTAAAACGGACACATGCATTTTTAGAAACGAACGTGCACTTAAGTTGAATCACATTGAAGAAAAATTAAAGCAAAGCAATCTAACACGACGTGTAACACCGATGTTGATGGCTTCAATTTTTTAAAAACAAATACATCACTGTTTATGTTAACATGTTTTTTCATTAATCACCAGCGATTAAACATGTACTAAAATGTGATTTCTTGAAACATGAATATTCAGTATACCATTGTAAAATGTAACTAACTTGACATTAATTCCATTTTAGGTGGAATTCTTATCTTAGCAATTGGCGTTTTGAAGGAGAATATTGTCTTTGTGAGGTAGGGCTTATCGCTCGCTCAATTTTATTTCTATATAAACAGTCTAGAAAATTTGAAAATGTTTATAAACAAAAACTTGTTAATTTTTTTAATTGTGTTTTTACTGAGCGCATTTCATTTCAGCCTGTGTTATTGCTACTTACATGTATACATCTATACCGAACACCGTACATTAAATCTGAACACCTCTCGTAAATACCCGGCACTGTCCGCCATATTTTTCTTTCATAACCGCTATCACTGCAACACATAAAACAGCCGCAGACCTCTTAATACTTAAACGTATACACAAAAAAAACCCACATATTTAGATTATACATGATAGTTATAATCTGCAGTTTATATCTTAAGTCAATTTTCAAAACTTAAGTGTCGTTTGATTAAATCAAACATGTCTCATGTTGTTGTATTGAAAAGTTAAGAAGAAGATCACAGCTTCTCTCTGTCCATAAAAGGTAGGAATTTATCGAGCTTAAATTACGAATATGTCCTCCATTAGTTTCAATTCCAGCCTGAAAACGTCGTGTCAAAGAGTTAATAAGCTTGTTGATGATGTCTTGAGGGATGCTGTTCCATTCCTGCAATAAGACCTGCTCTAGATCCTGGATAGTGGTTGGTGGATTGGGACGGTCTAACTCGTTTATACAGCTCATTCCATAAATGCTCTATCTGGTTGAGGTCTGGTGACAACGCTGGGCGTGGAAGAACATGTTTCTCTGCAGAAAACTTGCGCGCACTCTTGCCACTTGCGGCCTTGCGTTGTCCTGCTGCAGAGTCAGGTTGTGTTGATGGATAAATGGAGCAACTAAAGTAGCAAGGATTTCATTGCAATTTTTTTAAATTAGTGCATTCGTATTTTCATGAATTATGTGGAGTGGTGTTCGCCTTCCGTAAGCAATGCCTCCTAAAATCATATTGTTTCCATAAACAAAGCGATCTCTTTCAATTGCTAAACAGTCTGCAAAACGCTCATTCTTCCTGCACATTGACGTCATCAGCTCTATTTTTGCGTGAGATATGTGGTTATATATTAAATAATACAAGTACACATGATTTTTAATCATTTTTGTATGATAGCCAATGGGAAATTAAAATTTAAGACTAATATATATAGAACAAGGTGTGTACTTCAACCAGCTATTTCCTAGTTAAGAGTTACCGTCTCTGATTTGATATCGATTATACACAAAAGTTAATAACAAAAATAACCGTGAAAGGCAATTTTAACAAATCATATCTTTAAAGTATCGAGAAAGGTTCTAATATTTGTAATTTCCTAAGTAGCCTTTCCAAGTGCTTTATGAGAGCAAAAGTAAACACCATTTTACATTATATCTTTTACAAATACATAATTGAAACGTAAAACAATGGTTCTGACTTTGCTATGAGGTCCATGAGGATATCCTCTTATCGTACACTAAGCAAAGTAGCTATGGATAGTGTTTTTATATAATATTTCATAAATAAATGTGTACTGTAATATAATATCTGGTATTATAATAGAAAAAAATGATTAAAACTTTTATGTTTCTATGCCTTTTGTAAAAGAGTATCAGAGTCAATCTATTTTTTTTTTTGGGGGGGGGGGGGTAAACATTATTTTTTTTTTGATTTGCAATATGTTGAAGATGTTACTGTAAGTCTGGGGGGATGTAAACTGCTTGTTTACGCAGAATGATATTGCTTATTATAATAACTCATTCATAAAAAATGACATATTTTTATTACCTCGAAAACACCATTTTTACCATAACATTAAAAGGATCTTATATTACGAGAGATAACTCCCAAATAGAAAAAAAATCTCAAAAGGCAATTCTAATTCATTGTATGATTTTAAAAAAGGCATTTTTCTTACATTGATTGCGTTATTTGCTTACACAACAAAATGTATAACCTCTTAATGTATTGCTCTTTCATCTTTTGACAATAGTTCTTGGTTGGGCAAAAACAAGCGATTTCCAGAAATGTTTACATAATGATCATTAAATGTACAAGATAGCGGCACATTCCTTTAAGATTAAGTAAATGATGGGAATCTACAGATGATATGATTTTTTTTTCAATGATGCCTCATATCAATGGTTTGACTCATTGCAGAAGCAATATCCATGCTTCGGTGCCAAGTTTTTCGGATGTTGTCTGAACAACAGTTGAAATATTAATAGTTATTTGCATAAAAATGTAATTCAACTTAAATCAAGAACGTAAATTGTACATTATATTTATTGGACAGTGTAAGTTTACGTTGGATACATATTTTAATATTGCATTGTTATCTTGTTCTTTAAAAAAATTCTAAATACTTTTAGTTGGCGGTGCAAAGTTGTTGTGAGGCGGAATATATAACTGTTAAATCATTTTTTAATGCGCCTTTTTTGTATTCTTATAAAAACAGCCTGCATAATGCACACTTCTTGACAACTTCTCTCTGGATTGACTGTGTCATAGCACTTCCTGAATCTGTCCTTCGATCACTTCCTTTGCCAAATAGTGTATTTTGTTTCAAATTGGCAACGATGTACATTTGTTTCTTTCGACAATATTTTTAAAATAATTTTTAGTTGAGTAAATATCGCTATTTCAAGTTTTAAAATAATATTCAGAAAACTTAAATGGACATCAATTTTATCGTTTATTTTTTAAGAAAGTTAAATATTCGTGGCCATTTTTAGACCGCATTCATCTTTGTTAGAAGAAGACTTGTATTAATATTAAAAATATATAGAACAATACTATAGCTCAAAAAGTGAAGTATGTTGTGTTTTATGTACTAATTATTAGTCTAATGCTAAACAATTCATGTCATAAAACTTTAGGAAGACCTTATGGTAAATGTTTTGACCATCAAACTTCCTTTAAAAGGCAAATGTTTGGTAAAGCTTTACTATTTATAATAGCTATAAACAACCTAACATAATTGTAAACAATACTGTGTTTAATTAATTCTTTTATTTTTGCTTTAGGTCTGTTTGCCTTCAGGATGCGTTAACATTTTACAACAGTAAAAAAGACGCATGTTCTTTTCGGAAGGATGATTTCAACAGGATTTTCTTGAGTACAAGATTTGGTTGAGCGTTACAATATTATTCCCGTTTCTCCTTTTATTTATTTTAAATCAAACTTCCAAGTACTACTCAAAATGATTTCAAAAAATACGGAAACAAATTATAAATAAACTCAAGACGTTTTCCGTTGAAAGATTATGTTTTATTATTGAAAAACAAATACAGCCTACTCCGGATATATTGAAATTCAGGGGACCATGCAAATTATTTCAATATAACCGTATTTCAATATAAGCGAAATTGACTGTGTGAAGCCGCCATTTTTGAAAGTTCAATCCCGATGTAAGCATAGAAAACCAAACCCGAACAAATTATTGGTCATCATTTATTGAATATAAGTCTTTGAAATTTTAATTAAAATGATATCCGTAAGTCTTGTAAGTTTCATTTATTTACTATCATAAGCCTCATTATAATATTCGATTGCATTCTTTTAAGTTTTAGAGAAAAATCACCAGACTCAAACGCTTCAAATACTGCTGAACGCTGCTTGTATATCATCGTAAGTGTACTCGCGATAATCTCAAAATCGTTTGCTATTTCGGATTTAGGCCTTGTCCTTTCGTCAATAGCCATAACTATTTCGTATTTAATGTCCGAAGATATAAGGTTTTTCTTTTTCGTGGGGTCTAGCCGCAATAAATCCGTATAGTACGTAAAAAACAAAAAATTCAACAGTGAATAAATTTTACTTTTTAAAGGAAGTATAAAAACACACATTATAAGAACTTATCAATTCACAACTTTGTATATCAACCGGTCAGTCTGGCATAATAACTGTCACCAACCGTGATGACAGCCACTAGGGAGTACATCAATATAACCGTTATAAAAACAACTAATTATCACCTATGGGGACCGATCAGTGGCTTCAATATACGCGATATTTCAAAATAGCCGATTTCATTATATCCGTTAAATCAATGCAAAGAGAATGAGAGGCAAAACTGAGGATTTATTTCAATTTCAAAATAAGCGGAATTTCAAAATAAGCGATTTCAACATAAGTGGAGTAGGCTGTAATAAAGTACTACGGTTTTAGCGGACACGCTTAATATTAACTGACGCGTACAGCGAAGTGATATTAAATCCCTGTGACTTTATTACACGTTTTGAACTTGACGGATACAACTATGTACGCCTTATAACGACGTAAAATCGCCCATACCTTGCACTTCGATATAGCGTTTTTAACTGTATTCTATTTAGACTTTTTAAGCTTAAATAATAAAAAAGATTATCTATACATTTTTTTTTTGCAGATAATTCTAAAGAATGTCAAATCAATTGTTCAATCAACTCATCAAAGCCACAATATTCCAATTTGGGTGATAAGAAATATGAAGTCATAAATATGGAAATTCGTTTTACGTCAACGTCATATAAGTTTCCTCTTAAAACATTGTGCTCAAATGGTACCATTGAGAATTTCGACATTGATTTAGATTGTGAAGGCGAATATTTACATGGTAATTACACGTTACATGTACATACAATGTGTTATTTGAAATTAATGTAACTATTACATGTAAAAATCTTACTTTTACTTTTAATGTTACTGCTTATTACATGAAATTGATATCAATTTATGACAATGTTTAGTTCGTGGAATAGGAGAGCGCTGTGTCAATGCCAGCCAGTGTTTGAGTGTTAATGTTAATTCTACTTGTAATGAGACAATCGGACTGTGTCAGTGTAAGACAGGGTACCAGTGTTTATCAGGGACGAGTACCCGTTTACCAAGTTAGCAATGCGCATTCTTATTTCACAATTACACGAATGTACATGTATAACATTATTTCACACACGCACTCACGCCCACATTAACACAAAGTAAAATATTTTTTTTTCAGTAAAGACCTTTCCTGAACAAATTCAAACTTCAAAATTGAAATTTTAATTTCATAAATAAAATAAATTACTGAATTTTGTATATATATATTTTTAATAATCAAATAGTCTGAATTGTTATTTTATTAATGACAGTAGAAATTTTTACCACAGCTCCAGAACTTGGAGGACAGTGCAACGATTCCAAACAATGCAAAGAGGTTGACCAGTATTCAGTGTGTAGCAGAGATAACATCTGTAAATGTAACAAGGGATATACAGAAATTAGTGATTATCGTTTAAAGGGTAAAGATGAATACAATTATTATACGACAAAATCTTACCTGTTTTTCAAAATGTTTCGAATTCATTGCGTACGTAACGATATTGTCAATATTACACACGTAAAAGAACCAACATACAGTACCGTTCGGACCTAACAGAAAGTAGACCTCAACTTAACCACGTGTTTACTTTTGGGGTCTGCTCAGGATTAACTCTGGGTTTGCTAGAGCAGATCAAAAGTAAACTTCGAGTAAGCCCTGGGTGGACACAGAACGTTACACTTTTTATACCATGCGTTTATGAGATAAATTAAGAGACTCTTCTCATTGTCACTCTAACCCTCATGTTTGACGGTGTATTTTGATTAGTTCACGTCAGTCTACTGGCCCATCTCAGTACCATAAAACTGTGGATTTCTGAATGAAAGTCTCAACTTAAAAAAAAAATAATCTTTACATTGATACGCATAAAAACCATTGTGAATTTTTTATTACGATTTTGAGGAAGAACTGGAGGTCCCTGGTTTTTTTTACTACAATAAATATTAATATATCCCGGTTGATATACAATACATTTTCTATATCAAACATATATAACTCTGTTTCAAGTATTTCATTATTTGTTTTTGTTTTATTTTAGAATGGTTAAAGGAATCAAGCACATCCTAAAAATTAACCTTCTGGTTGTAGACATAATACATACATTTTGATGAAACTTACAACATTTTTTTTTATTCTTATAAAAATTTAGAAGAAAGGAGCGACAACTCTGCATTAGTATTTGGAGTCGGGATAGCTGGATTCGTGCTGGGAGTTGCAGTCTGTGGGTTGTTTTACATCATCATGATTCGGTACAGAAACCGATCCCAAGCCAAGTAAAACTATATTATAAACATACGTATTGTACATCATGCTACTAGTATCGAACCTTTATATTGTACAAGTAAAAAAAAATAAATTGTTTTACAGGAATAATTTGATAAAGTGTATCTTTTTTTTCAAATTTTAAATTTTTTTTATCTATCTATCTATCTATCTATCTATCTATCTATCTATCTATCTATCTATCTATCTATCTATCTATCTATCTATCTATCTATCTATTTATTTATCTCTACAAACCATATCAACAAGGAAAATTCAAGATCTCAATTAAAATATCTTATGATATCCTATGCTCTGTTCTTTTGTAATGTGTGTTTGTTGATTAAAAGCAGGTCAGACAAACGCAGAGAAGATTGCACGGAAAAGGGATCCGTCCTGGTAACTTTATATCTAAGATTTTTCATTTTGTTTGTTGTTTTTCTATGGATATTATTCATAGCAAACAAGCGTTTTCAAATTCATAGTTGTGCTCTTTTACATATACAAGTTAACAATTATAAAATATTATTGTCCAGGTATCTCAGACCTCGACTCCACACCCGAATTACAATAAAACCTTAGGTGATAACTTCGAAGGAAATGATGTTTACAATCACTTACATGAAGCCCCTAATGAGGTCAGTGTACAACCGGACTATGACCATGTCCCACCACAAGTCGAGGAGAACGGCGATTACAGTCACATGACAACACGCAATGCACATAGCTCAGACATTGCTGGAGAATACGGAATGATCAGTTAGATGATTGCAGTTTTGTTTTATATTTTTTTGTTTAAATTTTTTATTCATAAATCATTAAACGAATGATAATTTTTTGAAGAGAACATCAATTGTATTTTGTTTACATGCACCATGTAAAAGATTGTTCAAGCTGAAAAGAATGCACAGGTAGAAGATCGCAAATACAAGATTCTTCAACTGTTTCTTATGGTACATGTAATATATTGGAGCAAACGCATGAGAGAGAGAGAGAGAGAGAGAGAGAGAGAGATTAACGTTAAATATTCGGTTTCTCTAGCTACATGTAATAAGGTTTTTTTGATATTATAATGTTTCATGGTAACTATACTCGGTTAAGATTGCACAGAAGCTTGAGAATCATCAGTTGTATATTGAGTGACGTTGCATTAGACCATGTTACACAATACACATGTAGTTAAGTCAGTCAAAGAGTTTTCAAATTAAGTATCATTTATTCCTAGATAGTGCTGTAGCATTTATCGCACACGCTACTTTTTTATGAAAATATATGATGTTTTATTAATGAACCATAGCATAGTCTTTTATCCTTTTTATTGATTTTTGAAAGAAACTATTTTTGATTTGTATTTTTCCTATTAAATATTGCTTTTAAAAATCATTTTTTTGTATCTGTTCGTACCTACTCACTAGTACAATAATCCATACTGTTATAATAACTTGCTGGTAATGAGATGTTGAATTTGGTCACTAAAGTTAATACGATAAAAATAATTCAGATTATTATGGTTGATTCATATTTTGGCATTGGTCTCTACCTTTATTTGAGGAACATAAACACTTAAATATTCAATATGATTAAAAATGTAAAATGTATAAATCATTCGAGTATCCCCTTTTAATTCAAACGTTTGCTTAAGAAGCGGTGTCTAAGGAAAATTTAAAAAAAACAATGATGGAGGTTTTTTCGTGTTTCTATGACGAAAGTAAACATTTCACTTTCTTATGAAATCTTAAAATAGCACTAACCATAAATTTGGTTGAGTAAATTATCAATAAAGTGTGTTCGCTTGAATACATATTATACATGTACGAATTATTATATTCTGCTCAGCAGCGTAACATTTTAAATAAGTCAAACGTAGATGAAAATATAAACAACCAATCTAATTAAAATTAGACTTGTAATTCCGCTCCTCTACGATACGCTATACAAGTATATATGCTTGTATAGCGTATCGTAGAGAAGCGGAATTACAAGTCTAATTTTAATTAGATTGTATAAACAACAAACGTCATTTTTTTTGTGATTCATTCGGACTATGAAAGTAGAGATTTGAAGCATCGCAGAAATAATACATTACCCGCTAACTGCAATGTTCGCAACCTTTATACCCGCAGGAAGCACATAAGAAACCCTTTTATTGTTACACGTATCGATCTCAAACACGATCAACTACGTCAGTCTATATTTCTGGATTACGCATGCTCGATTTCACGGTCGGACATAATTGAAAAACTACGATTTAATAGCTAAACTGTACAATGACAATGTCGAATCAAAGTACTGAGTATACTGTAAGATGGGGTTCTGAATGTTTAAATCTGTAATTATCCCCATTCTATTCAAATAAACTCTTAAAAATTATGTGTTTGAAATGGGTGTTCAAATAAACATTTAAAACATATTGACCGTGCATTATTACTAGCATTAATATTGGTGTGACATATTCAGCAATTGGAGAAAGATCAGCTGAGTTTCTGATGATAGACATTAAGATATTGATGAAGAAATTATTTCAATTATGAATGTGGTTGGTCTATAGCGTACAGAAATAAAGAAATCAAACGTTTGTGTCATAACAAGTAAAATAATTACATTATGATATTGATCCCGAAAAACCTGGATACCATGAACATTAACATTTAACTTTTGGTTTTTTAATCTATAAAACTGCACATGTATATTGTTTGATGTATTAGTCACCCGTGATGTATAATCTATGTTGGTTTTGTTTAAAATGTATTTTTCAATATTTTAACTCAGTTTAATTAACTAAAGACTCAATGAACGAAAAGGTGAAATCAGACTTATTTTAATTACTATGCATAAGATTCCTTTAGAGATGAGCAGCGGTCATTTTGCAAGTAGACTGGAGGCCTTTGAGAGAGAAATAAATGAAGAACATATTTAAGAGAGCTGTGTATAACCCGTTCAAATGATGAGCTCACGCATAAAGTGTGATAGCATTAAATTGATATATTATCATAATCTATAAAATTGTTTTGATCTATTACTTGCGCTTAACTGATTTTTACATGCATCAAAATATCTCCATTCATTAGTTTACACGTATCAGGGGAAGTCTCTAAACAATTAGTTTATGATTAGTTATTCACTTATGATAATACGAAGCTTTAAAACTGCTGATTTTTTTATACTCGAAATTGTATATCTAATACAGTTGTATTAATAGTATCACTATTATTAACAACAGCGTCTATGTAAAGGAATCAAGCGGTTTTATAATGTTTAAAAAAATACTTATTAAGTTACGTTAATTATTTGCTTAGGTAGGATGGGACAGTTTCAATATTTTTGTAAAATTGAGAGTTACTGTACTTGAAGACTTATTAGTGTTGCTAAAATTCATGAAAAAATGTTAATGATTATCATTAGTTAAAGGAATGTCTCTTGTTTAAATTGATATGCAATATGTAGGCCCCTAATGTTAAGTACATGCTAATCAGAAGTAAAATGCGAAACTCGCGACTGTGACTGTTGTGTTGACTTATCACACTGAAATTGCAAGTTATAGACGGGAGGTAAATTAACACGTCAAGTAGGTGGATAGGACATTATAAGATATACACTGGTAAGTTTCTGGCATGTGATGCTGCAACATGCACACGGTACGAAAGGTCAACCCTTTTCAGGAAATTAGCGAAGGGAGGTCAAAAAAGCTGTAATTCATAAAAAAAATAGGAGAAATAGAAAATGATTAAAATCTAAAAAAAAAATATATATGTAGCTATAACACAGAAACTGATGGCCTTATAAGATGTAAAAAAAAGTTATTTGTACTGCATGGTAACTGCATAAATTCTAGTTACAGAGTTCCGAAGACACTCATTGCCTAGCTACACTGAAATGTATCAAAAGATAAACTGTCTCCTGCCACCTTATTAACAAAGAACTAATGAAGTGCTAATATTTACCGTTTTATAGTAAAATGCGCTTTTAAAATTCCATAGACGTAAATTAAAGATAGAATTGCATAGATTGTCTTCAACATATTCAATTTGAACAAAAAATGAAACACATTACATTTATTTTAATTGTGTTCCTTTAAAAGTAATCATTTCATTACATTTTATAAACAAGCTACCGTATGTAACAGTTCCAACTAAAAGCAAAATTGTTATTTAAATTAAAAAAATCAGTAGGCACCTACCATTAACGTAAGCTAACCTTTAAGTCAAAATAATCATGAAGAATAACAAAAATCTTATTGAATGTATTGTTCAGTATTTTTAGCAAAATAAGCACATGTATAAAAATCCAAATTATTTACAAGTTTCATGACTTTTAAAAGAAGTAACAGGCCTGGGGTAGTTGTCTGTCCACGCACTACTAAACAAGACTTCTTAAATTACATTTATGCGGACTCTGTGAAGCATATGGCTCAGTGGTCAAGGGCATTAGCCCAGTAACCGAAAGATCGCTTGTTCAAACCCTGCTGTGGTCACTTGATGTTGGTGTTCTGCACTTATACAAAGCACTTCATCTAAATCGTCTCAGTTCACCCAGCTAAAATTGGGTACCGGCTTACGCTTGGGGCTAACATGCGATGGACTGGTATCCTATCCAAGGGATGTAAATGACTCTCATCCGCTCAGCACGACGGAAACCTGGGGTAAGCACTGGCCTGATGCGCCTTCGTGGCAGTGAGAAGGATTTAACTTTAAGGAGGTTGTTTACTCAGGGTTTGAGTTCTCAAATCCGGATTGTTAAAAAGTTCAATTTAATGAGAAAAATTTGTTTTGAATACAAAATGAAATGAACTATTATTGACTTAACAATCGATATTTTTACTAAATTATGGAATTAGGCTCTGACAAAGTTTACTTTTAGCAAAGCAGAGGCAATTCGGATTAAATTTTTCAGATTTTGTTTTCCACTGAAATAATTTTGATAGTTTTACTATAATATTTAAAGTTAAGATTTTATTTGTTAGTCAACACAATTTTGCATAATTTCGGTTGGTTTTATCTTGCTTTTTCAATTAGATAATCGTATGGCACACATTACAAAAATATTGAAAAATGCTGAAAATTGATAAAAGACACCATATCTCAAAATTTTGATCATTGACTTCATATAAATTTGATGCCAGGAGAGAAGGGTCATTATACTTAGTATAATACGATAAATGTTTTAGCATTATCATCATTCAGTTTTTTTGTTAAGGTGAATCAAAAATGGGTAGTAATTTAAAAACTGATAGAGGAAATTCGGACTAGAATACCTTACAAAATTGTGAATAAAAACTTAATTCTTTGTATCTATTTAATGTCACTACCATTCATAAACTGTATTTCATTTGTCAAAGAATTAAGCAATTTGTATTATTTTCACAATTAAGAAAATCTCAATCATAGAGTAAATTTTTTATGGATTTTTCTTAATTTTTCAAAAAATATTCAATGGCCATGTACTCAAAAAGTAGGTCATTGACCTACTTATTTGAAAGTGAAGAATAACACTACCATGTAAGGTCTACAACACACAGTAGTTGTTTTTTTCATTATCATCAGTGGAATTTGTTTTCATTCTGAGTAAACGTCATCGTTAATGCAGACTTTAAAATTTATTTAAATAATATCTCCGATTTTCTAACTTACCTGTTATACCTTTACTTTTTACAAAATTTTCTTTATCATAAGTTATAGACTTGTGAACGAGTTTTAGAGTGGTTTATTACCAGATTTAAAAGGTTGACTTCATTGGTGTCTTTTCTCATTCATTACCCATATTTAATTGTAAAAAGTATGGTGAAAGTAAACATTTCAAGCTTTTACAACTTAAACAATCTTGAGTCACAAGTAATATGGGTGTGTTGGTGGAAATGTAAAAGTAAACTTCCTGGTACACTCACAAGTTTAAGTGTACATGTATGTAATGATAAGATGTCCAGGTCAAGTCTAAACGAGTTATTGCACTGTATATTAATGCTAAATTCATTTTACTATATTTTATTAGGAATACATCTCTAAAGAGGGGTCAATGATTGTGGCACGTTAAATCTATATTTACCTTCTTTGGGCAGCGAGTTCTGTATATAGATACAAAAAATGTTAAAATTTGAAAGCGTACATATATATTTTTACTACATAGATTTAAGGGAAAAAGGTTGGCTAATTTGTTGGCCATCTTAATTACAAAAAGCAAATGATCCATAAATGAAATATTGTTTTAGATGATAATTTATAATCCTTCAAACTGAATACGGAAACATACATTAAATTTCAACCAACAAAAAATCCTACGTAACTGGGTCGGCTGGCTAAAATTTGAATCATAAATTAACTTCTCTTTACATACAAAGTACAATGATCTCAGACAATAGAAGGAGCAGGAAGAAATTTAAAGCACTCATATAAAACGTCTTCCGCAATGTAACTACCATTCTCAAATTAAGTTTTAGGCAAAGAAAATGACTTTTATAGGATAATTACAGTTTTTTTAATAATATACCGGTGATCGTGAGTTATTCAAATTTTTAAACTGTCTCATTCACAAGTTATTTGAGTGCTGAGAGAAAGTTTTGATAGCTGATATTCAATACATATGAGTGTATAAAATGGCGTTGATAGTATCTTGTCTTGTCATTATTCGTTAAGTATAAAAACAATTATGGTAGAAGTGTATACTTCATCAAATATAATGTAAAGTCGCACGTATTCTATGTATGTTGATCACTGTCAGAGCGTTAACTTCCTGGTACTTCGAAACGTTTCAGTAATGTCTTATTTTGTGTGTAAACATTCTCCTTGATCAACGTGTAAGATTAGTTTAAACAACTTAACATGATGGCACAGCCTGTCGACTTAGGTAAGTACACATATCGTCTTTATTTTACGTTTTAGATTTTTAATTGTCATCGGTTACCTTCTACACACCTACAAAGAACAGTTACTGTACAAAAAAGTGTTCGGTTGATGTTTTGAAAGAAACTTATCTTTAAAGAAAATAAATTTTAACAAATATTGATTTAAGACATTTCATTCTTATTGTTTAGTGTTCTTTTTTTCTAAATCATTTTCATTTTTCTTTTTCATCAATCATAATTCAACACTAATGTACTAAAATGACAAAAATTATCATTCAATTGGCCAATGTCTGATGAGATAACAGGAAATTAAACGAAATAAATTAACTATTCAGAAAGATTTAACTTAATAAGGGTAAAAAGAGCTAGACAACATTAGCTATATGTAATGAAATCTCCCTTATAGCAAAATAATCTTCATATATCTCTATTAAGTGAAAGGTCAAGGCGAAATCTTAAATAGACATACCGTTCTACTCAATCCACTGAGCTTTCATTTGCTTACTGTAAAGTTTAAGAATCGAACTATTACCTCTAGGCAGTTCTTTGTCATGCGTTCATTTTTCAGTTGGCTGATCATATGCACGTAAAAATGCACGTGCATGTACTCTTTTTCATTGTAAACCATGCATCAACATCTACGTAGGGTTTTCAGATAACCCCTGTGAAGAATTGAAAACTGAACACATAGAGTTTTCTGTTCATAAACCGAAAAGATTCAACCTAGCATTCAAAATAGAACTTCCATAGAAGTGCATTCACGTTTTAGTTCACTAATCATGTCTACATTAAAAAATACATTTATGTGTATACCATGCATAAAATATACATTTGATTTGTATATGCATATAAACCTATCAATCATTGAGAACTCAACTCAAAGAGTTGTCGGTTTATATACCGAAATTATTCAACCTCAAAATACAACATGTTTGGAATGAAATATATTCCAAGAACTTATATTATGATTTCGTGAATTTATGGTGTTTTTTAATTTTGGCTTAACAATATAATGTTTTTCAAGCCCTTGCTGTCCTAGTAATCAAACATTCATCAAAATATCTAAAAAGATACTTTTTGTTTTATAGACCATGAGATCAATAAATGCATGTTAATTCATTGACTGATTTTCATAATTTCAAATTCTGTATACGTTAACAAAAATTAATATGTGTAGCTAGTGTTCATAGTACAAAATGAAAAAAGCAGTAAAGTATATAATATTGTTGTTTTTTTGCGTTTTCTTATAACTAAATATGGCAATGCCCAAATGTAACGAATATACTGTATAAAAAGGTCCAGATTTAAGAAAAACTCGTTATTCATATTTAAGTTATCTGTAGGCATGCAGCCTCAATTAACACGATCCTGAACTTAATGTCAGAGTCAAACATATAACAACGATTTTATTAACAATATTGTTTGGTGTTGTCGGAATGAACGGGTATTCCGGAACTGGTACAACCCACTCAAAACGATCACTTATTGGGTACACAAATAACCAAAATGCACACATGTAAAACTCAAAATCATGTAACTGTATGTAATATTATTTCTCAGAACAGGAAGAAACATGTTTTTTACACACATTACATTCTTATATTACATTTCAAGCGAAGTTTTACTTTTGTTCAAATAAAAGTAACGATTTTCTACTTTTCCTGTAATACGTTTACGTTTACACATGCATAGTTATCTTTATCACAATTTATTGGGAGAGAGTTTTGAGAGCCTATTTTTACCAGATGTAATTGGTTGAATTCATGAATGTCTTTTGAAAATGTTAATTATCCCCACTCTGACATTTTTTAGTACACAAAGTTCTAGAAAAGGTATGGTGGAAGTAAATACTTCCAGCTTTTACTAAGTAAACAATAACGCATGTTTGTTGTAGGTCAGCATGTTAAAGAGAATATCCAAACCTTGCCCTTCTGGTACACAAATAAGTTTCAGTAGAAGTGTTGGTTCGTTTGTCAGCATTTTTTGTTCTAAACGTGCTAGTAAAGTCCGTGAAACAAAACAAAAAAATGATAAAAAGCCCATCAGTATGAGTTTGCACCCATGCATTTCTCATTTTGACATTTATATTTTTAATTGTCATTAGTTGCCTTTTGCACGTTTTCGAACAAGTTTAAAAAGTTCCAATTCATTATTTATACTAAATTTGTCTTTTAAGATAATTTATAATCTTGTACCATAGCTTGGTGAGATTTTTATGGTTAAAAGTGTGGGTTATATGTACATACCCCACACTTTATTTAACTCCGCCCACTATCTCAAGTAATAACAACATCAACAAAGTTGTTTTTTAACACGTCAATAATACTCCAGAGTAAGAGATTCCTCCAGATCAAAATTAAAACTCAACACGGATAACTGACTCGACTAACTTAGTCCGTCAAATTAATCTCATTCGTAGCTCGAGACAAAACAATATCGGCAATGGCTTTGCCTCTTTGACTCTATTTTAATATTTTTCTCCATGTATGCGGACAAGAAAAGAAGCGCTTGTTAAATGAAATGGGGGTATCCTGTATAAAGGTTCTATAGAAACTCAATCACGTGATAGGAGCGTGTTTGAATGGTAAACTTGTTTTGAGGACAGGGTGAATAGCGGTAGCCAATCAGTTTTGATATTTACCATTTATGGTTTCGCGACATGCATATCTCAGATAGTTTTTGGGGGGCTTATTGATTGATTCTGTTCAGTATATATGTACATGTTTTAAAAAACATACATGTATGTTATAGATAAAGAATATCAAATATGATTTCAAAAAGCTAATTTCATTCATCAATTTAAATTTAATTGTTTACACAGAAGCATTGCACAATTTAGGGTTCGTAAATATGAAATTTTGTTAATAAGTTTAAATAAGTAAATCTCGTACTATAGGTCGGAAAATGATTGAATATGAAATAAAAATATAACAATGAGAAGTCGATCTATTAATTATGGCTATGAATTTAAAAAAAAATAAAGAATACTTAATGTTTGTCGGGGATAGAAATTCATTTTGGAAATTCACAGAGTACAATACATATATTAAAGACAAATGCATTGGCACCGTATTGTTTAGAGGCAGGTGCACTCCCGATAACTATAATAAGATATAATGAATAATCGTAAACTATGGTACAAGTAACTTACCCCATATAATATTGTTGGTTATGTGCAGATACCCGATGGGCGTTGTCATAATGACACGAGGGAGCACAGGATGAATGACCATCTTTAAGTCCTCCTTAAAGATAGCTTAAAGGTGTTTAAAGGTAGCTTAAAGACGATCTTTAAGCCACCTTTAAGCTACCTTTAAGCTATAAGTATTGCTTAAAGGTGGCTTAAAGAAAACGTAAAGGTGGCTTAAAGGCAGCTTAAAGACTATCTTTAAGCCACCTTTAAGCCACCTTTAAGGACAACTTATAGGTCCTTAATGTCCAAACTTCTTTAAGCCACCTTTAAGCCACCTTTAAGCTACCTTTAAGCCACCTTTAAGCCATTAAAAAAAAATAGAATTCAATATTGTGCTTAATTTCCAACAAAATGTATTAACTTTATGAAAGAAAAGGTATTAAAACGGTTTTTGCTCTAGAAAGAAAAATGAAAAAGAAAAAAAAAAACGGCCACGGCGAGAATTGAACCCGGGACCCTTAGTTTACTAGCATCACCACACATCCTCTGCGCCACGGCAACTTACATGTATATGAGCGTTTTTATATTCTATATATCAATGGATATTGAATCACTGTATTGAATGTGTTTACTTGAAAAGATTTTGACAAACCATTCAGTTTGTAACAATCAATTATATCTAATTTATAAATTACATGCATGCATGTATTTAGAATGAAATACGGAACTTGGTCTTCAGTGAACAAAAATATATTATACCTAAATGGAAACCGTTAGGTTCACTATAGTAGGCTTTCTTAGTTAATAAATTTAAACCGAGTAGATATACGTTCATCTAATTTATAGCTATAAAAATGTAAGAAAGAAAATGAAATCATTTCTTTTATTAAATGCATTGATACTATTAGGGTATTTGTTAAATTTCCCGCAATTTCCCGGTTTTCATGATCGCGGCGCCGTTCCAATATGTTTAAATATTTACATGTAATTGTATGTACATGTACATGATTTTTAAACTATCAATTCTATAACAAACAAAATTACCAATTACCGGTGACGTATTTACTGCATGTGGCAATTGCAAATGACTTGTACATACAATTGTATGATGTGCCAGGCCGGGTATATTTGACATATTTACCCTTATATATATATTTAAATAATCAACCCCTATTTATGATCACCGGTACATTAATTAATTAGCCTCAAGATTTTACTCTTACATACATGTATCGTTACTTTGTAGACGTAACATCTTTGAAACCCAGAGCTAGGAAATAATACTTTGAAAATGAATTACAAATGTAAATTAACTTTAATTCACTAGACTTATCGTATACTCGTACATACTAAGATTCAACGCCTTTAGAAACCCTGACGTGCACCTGGGCACACGACACACCTGTTGTGTATATCTTGTATATTCTGTGTTAGTTCCAGGGGTTTTCCTAAGTTGGACAAACAATAGACTTTAATTAGATATACACAAACATGCACCTGGGCACACGACACAACTGCTGTGTATATCTTGTATATTCTGTGTTAGTTCCAGGGGTTTTCTTAAGTTGGACAAACAATAGACTCTAATTAGATATACACAAACGAACAAAACTATGTCTAGACAAACAAAGCAGTAATATCCTGCCCGATATAACAAAGGCAGTTGAGAGTCTTTTCATCTTTAACATGTATCTAGCAGATCTAGAGTTAGAAATAATGAAAATTGAAAAAAAAATACAAACCTTAAACCGATTAACAAATTAAATCATGCATTTTTGGTTCATTATCTTTATTTTGTTTAATAACCGGATGAACTGAGAGAGAGAGAGAGAGAGAGAGAGAGAGAGAGAGAGAGAGAGAGAGATTTTTTTCACCGATTAATTTATAATAGGAAACAAACATACTTTAATTAGTTTTATGCACATAGTAAGATACAGAGACTGCGCTCATACCTACAATAATTTTGAAACCCCCCAAAAAAATTATAAAGTATTTTATAACGGCAATCTGTGTCCATCAGAGCGGTGCTGATGATAGCGATCTGTGTTTAATGGAGCGACGATTAAAACCGCCTAGAACACCCCCCCCCCCTTCCTTGGAAATTATATTATCACTCGGATGACCCCCTCCCATCTCTATAAAAGAGCTTTTGCATTTAATATATGTTTTTATTGTTCAGCTTGATCAATATTGACTTAAAGGCCACTTAAAGACAGTGTAAAGGCAGTGTAAAGAGAGCGTAAATGCCACTTAAAGATGCTTAAAGGTGGCTTAAAGGTGGCTTAAAGGTAGCTTAAAGAAGTTTGGACATTAAGGACCTATAAGCACTTGCTTAAAGGTGACTTAAAGGCGGCTTAAAGGTTGTATAGCCTTTAAGCTCCTTTAAGTCACCTTTAAGCCACCTTTAAGGACTTGCTTAAAGATGGTTTTTCGCCCTGTGGAGCGTAGCCCATCGGGTATCTGCACATAACCAACAATATTATATGGGGTAACTACTACATTTTAACGTCCACACACTATTATGTAAGGCATTTCAAAATTTTGTTCAGCGTTTACACTGAAGCACTGAAGTGACATGACTCCAAATTTTGATTAGTCTTTTGAAAAAAAAAAGGTAAACGATAAGTTTAAAGGATTATTTGAAATGCGACTTCAAGTAAAGTGGCAGCATTAATTAAGAGATTTTTATCACAATTAAATGTAGCTCTTTTACTTAAATTTTTACTGTCATAAATTGATTCAAATTTCAGTTGTTTTCATCATCAAAATCATAGCCTTGATAAAAAGTAGCCTGCTTGTAAGGTATGTCATTATGGTTTCATTTCTTTTCTTCTTTTTTTGGAATTTTTAATAATGTTTGCATATTTGCCTTTGGTCAGTAAATTTAATATTTTACATTAAAAAAAATTACGTGTTCAGTTAACTTATAACTTAGCGTTCACTGAAACAGGTTGTTTGATTCATACATTTACATTTTTGCGTTTCAATCCCTGTTTCAATCCCTTCATTTGATCATATTTTGATATAATTCATATAATAAAGCACGGTCGTATTGTATCCATCAATCGCAAAAGAATATAATCAAAAGTAGCCCAATGCATCTATAGATAAGTTTTGTTAGATAATGAGAATTAGTTCACATTATTATATGTACTATATGAATATTTCAAAACATACTTTAATTTGTTTTCTTAAAAACATATTGATATTCAGTGATTAAATACGAACTGTTTTTCATTCTTCATTAATTTCTATTATAAGGTCTGTTTGTCTTCATGAAGTATTGACATTTTACAATGAAGAAAATGATGGAGCCTGTGAATTTAATAAGGAAAAGTTCACCAATGTCTTTATTGGTACAGGTTTGATTTGTTAACAATAGTAAAACATAACTCAATTCATTAAACGCTGAACCAATTAAACTCCTAAAGAACATTACATTTACATGCAACTGTATCAAGCTGTGTGTTTCATTTTTCATCGAACCCCAAAATAAACAACATCACAAAAACAAGATTTGATTTTAAACAATTGTTGATGAATTTGATATTTTTTTATGTTTACAGTATTATAACAATGTAGCAACCTAGTGTAATATACTTAAGCGTTTCCTTATGATAAATTCAAAATAATGTAGCTTTTTTCAAAATAATTTATTTGAAAGTCTTTTTTATAGAAAATGAGGATGCAAAGAGATGCCAAATCAATTGCTCCATTAAATCACTTGATCCACTTTATAAAGATATGGATGCATCCAAAAAATACGAAATAGAGGAATTGAAAATTGTTTTTTTGTCAACAACATACACCTTTATTTTGGAAAAGCAATGCCCTGACTATCCAAATAAAAATGTCTATGTTACAATCAATTGTGAAGGAAAATATTTACAAGGTAATTTGTTTATTTGGTAACCTTAATCAAATCGAAATGCACATTTTAACAAGTTGGAGTGTCAGTGAATCGTCCTCATGAACACTCATTTCGTATAATCATTTCGCAATTTGTTTCTAGTCAAATTATAAATAAAATAGTTTTAATACTAAACTAACAAACGCCATGTACATTTAAGGAAATGCAAATTATTTTTTAAAGTAAGCTGATGTACCATATTGACTTTTGATTGCTTTGCCATCTAAGTATATCTTTTCTGTAATTCATCTTTTTATTTTTATTCGTTTTTAAAAGATCGTGGAATAGGCGAGAGTTGTGTCAATGACAACCAATGTGTGAATGTAAATGTTAATTCTACTTGTGATGAGACGACCCAACTGTGTCAGTGCAAGTCAGGACACCTGTACTTGTGGGAGAATAAGACATGTTCTCCAGGTAAAAAAGACGCTGCATTTATGTACGAGCTTTCTCATCTTCACATTTACACATGTATTAAGTAAAAAAATATCAGGTTATGTTGGAATGTATTTACATTATGCAAAAATGCTAAGACAAATACCAGTATTCTTATACTGAAAAATGGGGAAATTGTATACTATCATTGATGACTCTTTCTCTTTTGCCTTGATTGTCCACAGTTCAAGAATTAGGCGAAATGTGTTACGATTCTAGACAATGCAAATGGATGAATCCATATTCCATGTGTAACAATGAAAATGAATGCGAGTGTCAACGTGGATATGTTAAACTGAATAACTCATGCATGCCAGGTAAAATTTAATGTTATATGACAGTGCCGACGGAGTATTCCAAAATGATGTTTATAGTTTTTTTAAGACATTACAAGCCTTTGGTTTAAAATCTTGACTTCAGATTAAATTTCCTCGTTTTTGTTTTACTTCCATCTATAAATATTGCTGAGCATGTTTAATTTTTTTATTTGATAACTGACTAATATTCTCACTCTAACAAAGTAATATGATCAACACAGTACAACACAGATAGAATAGTTTACTCATGTGCGGTTGTTGTAAACATACAATTTGGAATTGTGATCTTTTTTAAAGCACCTAATATTTTCTTCAAACTGCGCAAACGTTTTGCAATCATTGATTAACCAAATTAATGCATTCACTTATCTTTGTCAAAGAGCGCCGACTGAATGAAACGTGCGAAGATGATCTACAATGCTCAATGGTTACAACTAACTCTACCTGTAACAAAATTACGAAGCTATGCACGTGTAACGAAGGCCATCTACAGATGATGAACATGTGTGTTCATGGTAACAGTGGAGAATTTTTTTTTATTATTTTTAATATATAAGCAATTGCATGGGGTAAAATCTATGGTTTTCAATTTCATTTAGACGCTTAATACTATTAGAATATTTCATTTTCATTTCTTTACATCTTTAAAAATGTAGTTTTTTTTTGCTCGATGAACAGTATACAAATGGTATTCTTTTAAAAAAAAAACCACTGAATTTGACATATTCATGAATGGATTAAGGTTTTGTTTAAATCATTTTAGGTCGTTTGGTGGAAGAAATTTTAAATCACTGCAAGAAAGTACAGTTATCCATCGAAAATTTGGCGGATAATAACGTGGAACAGATCTGCTCCATGCTCTCAGAAACATTCCTGAGTACTAGTACTTCTATAGGTAACATATAATAGTTCTAATGGGATAAGCTTTATGTGTTTTTTAAATCAGTTATTTTTCAATTACCTAATATGCAATTACGAATATGGTCCAAAAAGGAAATAGCTACCTCAGGCATTTCTATACATTATCTAAAATGCATATCTTAAAAAAATATGTTACTGTATATTTTACGCCGATGAATCGTTTATATATGTCCCAGATTAACTTAACAACAAAGAAATACTCAAATTTAATGTTTAACAAACATAAATGATGCTGCAATAAACCTGACGTGAAATCGTATCAAAGAAGTTTTTTGAAGACCATTTGAACTGTTAATGATGTTAAAATACTCTATAAACTGGCAAAATGAATGAATATCTGGCACTTTTATGAAATTGATTTTAAATTGTTTTAGACTGAATAAATTGAAATATATAGGGTAGCTTACTTTTAAATGAAAGTATACAAATAATGAAATGAATTTTGTTGTATGAACAATGACAATAACAAACTGTCAACCATTTCAAACATCCATATAGCAAAATACAAATTCAAAGCAGAGCAACACGGACCTTTAAAAAGATGGAGGTGGGATCAGGTGCTTACATGTAAGAGAAATATGCCTCTCTGCCGACCGGTCACACCCCCAAGTGCTCATTTTCAATATCATGAAAAGCGAAAGAAACCGCACATGTATAAATAATGATCTAACAAGTATGAAACACGTCAGTCAGCATGTGTCTTCATTAAACACTGTACTTGCTGACAAGGTCATTGTACAGACCAAAGAACTTGCGTAAAGATGTTTTAACCGAGGATCTTGATGCTCTTGTTCCAACAAATTGTTTTGTTAGAAACTTTCGTTTAAGAAATTGGTCGCATGGAGCATAACGAATAAGCTGAGAGACATAAACCCTTTAAGAAGATAATGACGGTATATTGCTACATCAGTATAATTATGTTATAAAATTTGATTTTCGGGGTAATTGCAATCAAAATATTGAATCTAAGCACTGCATACTTGTTTTTTTATATATAAAACAGTCATTGTACTGTAAACAAAGTAGTGTAAAGCTTAACGTGTACACAAATGGAATTGTTTGCGGACGTCTCGTTTCATCAACTCTAACTGATCAATAAAGAATGTGGACATATTATGCACTGTATGTGTATAATGATTTTGTGTCACTGAATGATTCAACCTTGATTTATGATCTGACCAAAATCCAATTAAGTTTAATTTGAATTGTAATTTGTGAAATGCTATAATTTTTTTTAACATTGGGGTATATTTGTTACAATTACAACAGAGGCAGACAACGACAGTAGCTATGGTTTAGTGGTAGGTGTTGGAATAGCAGGACTTGTGATTGGAATTGCTATATGTGGAGCTGTATACGTTATTATGACTCGACATAGAACAACGTCTCAAAACAGGTGAAAGATGCATTACTGCTACAGAATGTAAAAATCATTTGACTTGAACTTTTTCAATCAAACATCCTGACCAAAAGTTTCAAAGCTTAAGTCTTCAATTGAAAAAGAGGCTTTCTCGTCACGTTTGATCAATAATATATATATATATATATATATATATATATATATATATATATATATATATATATATATATATATATATATATATATATAACAAATAAGAAAACAACATTTTCCTGAACTATTAAGGCCAATAATTTAAAAGTTACGTAGCAAGGTTAAGGCGTCCCGGAGCTAAAATACGGCTTGAAAATGATATTATTTAATTGTAAAAGACTTGGTTTTATTTGAATCATTGAAATTTATTATACTTTGACCAGGAGTGTTTCTTAAAATCTTTATTACATTTATTGACAATGATGTTAAATATTATATTTGATTTTTTATTGTGACGTTATATGTGCGTCGTAATCACGTGACGGGCAAATCCTTACAGTGCAAATGATCTAATTAAGTTGAATCGGCGCAGGTGATTAATGACATTAAATCATAAATATTTTAAAGAAAAATCCTTTGTTATGTCATATACTTTAAAGTTTTTGCTTGGGCTTGAAGTATATATTTTGTCGAACATAGATATTGCGAAAACATTCCTCAAAATCATCAAAATAAGAGACATTTTTACTGCAAATTACAAAAAATTGAGGAAATCCGTAGGTTTTCCAAGCACGATTCACATGGGTACTAGTTCTTTAAATATTCTCTACCAATTTTTCGTAAAATATTCAAAAATTGTATTGATCCTTCACCTGCGCCAAGCTTGTTTTTTTCATGCATTAACATTTCCTTATTCAGTTGTTTACTTGCAGTAGGGAGAGTCTCCAATTTACTAATTTATAAATTGCCTTTTACTTTAAACGAAGCTTTAAAACTGCAGATTTTTTTATACTGGATATTAATATGAATGAATTTCGCACGTCTAGCATAAACGGCAGCACCTATGTATGGAAAACATGCGGTTTCATTACTGTTTTAATAAAATTTACTTTTAGCTTTACGATACATTCCCTGCGAACTATTGACAAGTACATGTATGCAGATTGTGACGTTAAAGTTAATTATGACGTTAGATCGTATGAAGTACAGACATTTGACTCTCTACACATTGCTGTAAAATCAATCGGGAAGCCTTGACATACCCGCGTAATGTTTTAGCTTAAGGGCCTTCTACACTTTTAGAAGTGTTACGCAAACACGCACAAACTTTCAATTAAAAAAGTTCGATTTCTTAACATTTAAGAACGATTGAGAAAACTAATATGTAAAATTTTGGCAGAAAACATAATATTCATGAAACTGTTATAATACGACTTTCCCTTTCAAACTACTGACTATTTCCACTCTGCTTCTGTGCTTTTATGTCAATATCATAGATTTTCCAATGCAATAAAATATCCGAGCGCAATGTATTCTCATGACAATTATCAGTCCCTGACACTTAAAAGTTCCCTGCTTTAATTATCTAGCAGTGTCGTTGTATTTTCAATTTGTTGTATTTTTTTTTCATTAGTTAAATTCAAACAAACTTAGCACAGAGTATGTGTGTAGGTACATGTATAGGATATCAGAAGCATTAAAGTTTGTTTAAAAAAGGACTTACAGTATGAATTATTAATTGCAAGTACAACCGACCTAGGCTATATTTCAAACAAAACAGAGAGACATATTCACAGAAAACTTCATTGAAAATTACAAATAAGACGTTTGTTCAGGTGTTGACACCCAAAGTAAATATGAAAAACAAGGTGTGAAATTTTCAAAATAGAAATATTAAGGGAATAATAAAGGAACGAAACCATTAAATTAACTTGCTACACATGTACATTGATAAAAAAAAATGTTGTTAAGCATCCTATTGAAGAATGTATGATAATTTTCAAAGACTGTGCCCCTTTGACCAATAAATAAGTTAAGGAGGAATCTAGTACAACATAATGTTGTTTTCAAAAACAACAACGCAGAATTGTGAGTTATTGCTATTGTTTGCAAGGATATAAACGCATTAAATATTTAGGATTGTATGTAGATAATTTTAACCTTAAGAGTTTTAAGAGATGAAAAGTGTTACAAAGAAGGCATAGGGAAACAATAACGTTCAATTCCAATTTCTCAGTTTTGTTTTATGTGTTTTTTAAAATAAATTCATGATATAATCATTATTATTTTATTTTTTTCCCCTTGAGAATTTTTCATCATTTTATAGCTTATCCAAATTCTTATCAACTCACAAATATTAAAATTTTGAGTGAGTTTCTTCATATGAATAAATCTAATGTACATGTACATCTTATCTGTTTATTACCAGAGCCAATGCAGTCAAAGAAGAAATCAACCAGCCAAGATCTGTTGAGGTATATAACATTTTAGATCTGTCTTTTAATCAAATCATTTTATGTGTTTACCTGGAGGAAACCGTACATCGCTTTTTATACATAAAGATTTAAGTATTCGTTTTATGCTAAATTTTAAAGGTGTCCAATGCTGTGTATTCCGAACCTATCAAACATAAGAACAATAAATGTAAAACTGGTATTGCCGTGGAAAATGCTATTTACAGTCACTTACATGAAGACCTTAGCGAGGTCTGTATACAAGCAGACTATGACCATGTGCCACAGTTAGGCACTGAGGATGACGACTACAGTCATTTGGGTACGTGCAACGCGACTGGTGTAGATAGTCCTGAAGAATATGGAGTGGTCAATTAATTGGTAAAAGAAATCGCTTCGTTTATATGTTTTGACTAAAACAATTTATGTCCTCCGAAATAAACAATAGCAAATGGGGGATTTCTTGGTACATATTGTATGTGTCAGTTTGCAATTGATTTTTAAGGTTTAGGTTCTTTGTGTTATATCATAGTGATAAGTTGCGTATTTATTTCTTTTGTTATATTTATATGTATACAAGACTGTGCTTAATAAAACTCCTTTCAGTCAGTGAAATCACTCACTGTTCAATAATCACTGATATGTCTTGAGAGATAACATGTACAAAGTGCTAGCCAAAGGGCGAGGGTTAGATAAATGACCAGATGATAAGTAAATTAAAGGATTTAAGCCAATATTGACCTGACTTGAACGATGACATTATCCCTACTGCAAACTATGTACTGTATTTTTGTACAATGACTCCTATATGAAATACATTTGCCGTATATGCACTGTAAAAATAAGTATCCTGGAAAAATCTTAAACCTACAGATGGTTTTGCGAGGGTCACTTGAAAAAATATTGTACAAGTTATCTACACTGGTGCAACCGCTTGCATGTTATTATTATCATTTTTTTATTTTATTTTTTGCAAAATCAATTTATACAAAATAAATTATTATAATTTTAATCAATGCGTGACAGACATAAATGATATTCAAAAAAGCTTTTAGAAACTTTTATTGTGGCTTTTCTTATTCACAAATCGTATTGATATTAAAATGACATTGTTAATTATTATTATTATTATATTATGAAACAAGATGTATCTTCTTCCATTTTGTTTAGAAATATCGAAATGCTGTTGTAAATAAAAACATTTTGTTAATAGTCTTTCATCCTTTATAATATTCATGATTATCAGTTGGTGGAATACAGGTGTTCAAAGTGGAAGTGAAATTTGTATATTGTAATAACTGTTTTATGATGTGAGCAAATTTTGAACACAGTTGTTATATTACGTATGTGGTTTTTTTTAACGATGATAGCATTAAAATTGTTTGTTTTTACTATGCTTAATTTCGTAATTTTCTTCTTTAATGTATTTGAAAAAGAGACTCTTAAAGTTACTGCTGTAACATTTGCTTGCATAAAATTTATAACAGTAGATATGCATTTAACCTCGTACCATGTGAACTCAAAAGATTGTTTCTTTTTTTTTTTGTAATCTGTGTTTCATGATACAACATTGTCTTTTATCACTTGTACATTGTAATCTGAATGTATATAATTGAAACGTTCTGCAGTCCAAGTCAATGATTGCAAATGTCAAATTGAGACAATTAGAGCGTAACCTAATACTTGACTTATATGTTGCTCCAGGTGAAATTGTGCCATTCTGTCTGCAGAATGTTGACTGAAAGCGCTGAAAATGTAACTGAATGGCGAAGCTTTGCCAATCTTAACATTTAGCTACCTCTCATTTGACTGAATGGCAGAGTTTCCTTCTGTGTTGTAAAACAGATTAGTGTATTTTCTAAATTTCATTCTTATTAGAAACTTTCCAAGATATAGGTATAAATTTTATGTTTCTTATTGTATGATTAGAATGATTACTGGTATGTTAGATTCTACCAAAAGGAAGAGAATCTTAAGGCCGAACAATAAATTAAGAAGCTAAAAAATTATGCCAAGCGCTATAATAGTGTATCTCTTTTTCAATGTTAGGTTGCAGTAGTTACTCACAGACATACATCTCTTTAAATTATTAGATAGCTTCATGAACCTGAGTTCGTTTGTCATTTATTTTGTAATTTTTACAATTCAAATATAATTCAGACATTAAAATTGCATCTTTTATTGCTTGAAGATTTAAAAGAAGCTACATTTCAAGACCATGTAGAAATTAAGATTAAAGTTTGAAGTACAGTTCATGTACATGTATTAACATCAACAACCTGAGCTCGTCTTGATCATTATACATGTATATCAAGATCTCTATTTGTAAAATTAATGTAAATGTATGTTTACTTATTACAAAGTTTTGTATTGTATATATTGTTAAATATTTGTACTGGAATGTTTCTACTACTTCAAGTTAATTGTCGTCATTTGGTTGAGATAAATTCATACGGAATACAGTGAAAACAATTGATATATTTGTTTGAAGTTCAAATACTAGTGCCGTACTACTTGTTTTTGTTTATATTCTGTAAAAATGATATACTCCTGTAAGAGTAGATAATAGTTTCACTCCTATCTTCTGCTTCTTTTTTGTTTATTAATTTGGTATGTTTTTTTTTTTCATTTTATTTGGGGGAGGGGGGTTCTGTTATTTTTTTTGGGGGGAGGTGTTTTTTTTTTTGTTTTTTTTGTTTTTTTGTTTTGTTTTTTTTTTTGGGGGGGGGTTGTTTTTTGTAGAAGATATATGCAAGTGTCAAGTGGTCCTTTAATATAAAATAAATTTAAGTATGTTGCACTTTGTGACTTTGTCATTATTTGATGTTATGATTTATGAGTGTTCAAGAATGAAATAAAGTTCACAGCGACGATCGATGATACGTGCATTGTAAATTTGTGGACTATAGTTTTTATGTCACCTGAGTCACTCAGTCACTCAGGTCGCTCTAGGGTGGGGCCAATATGGCAATATAGTAAAATTGTTTTAAATCTTAAAAAAATCTTCTTCTCTACTCCCACACATGTGGACAAAAACTGAATACATGGTTATGATATCCACAATCTCCTTTACCTAAATTGTGAAATTCATGGCCCCTGGGTCAGGGGTTCAGGACATGGGGGGGGGGGCAATATGGCAATATAGTGTTAATGCATATAATGTTTAAAAATCTTCTTCTCTATTCTCACGCATCTGTATAAAAAAACTGACTAATCATTATGTTAACCAGGAAGTCCTCTACTGAAATTTTAATAATCATGTCCCCTGGGGTATGGGTTTTGACTCTAGGGCAGGGCCAAAATGGATGTATAGATGTTTATGCATATAACGTTAAAAAATTATCTTCTTTACTCCCACACACCTGAAAGGAAAACTGAATTCATGATTTTGTAGACCAGATCTTTTAGTTTTTCACCAAAATTATAGGTTTCACAGTTCTTTTTTAATTAAATGTGGTAGCATTGCAAATTTATAATTTTTCTACTCCAGTTTAAAACCTAATTAATTAGATCCATATATGAGACTCCATGACAAGTTTGTGTATGGGATATATGCTATTCAGGTGACCGTTAAGGCCAATTGGCCTCTTGTTCAAATTAAAAAATGTAGTCAATTATATTCCTAATTCAAGGAACATTTGAGGCAGAAACAACAATTAATTTAGGGAGTTTTCTTACTCTAAAAAAGGTTAAGAGATGTTATAATTTTTAAAAAAAATCCGTATACAATTACATTAGTAACATTTGACATAGATAAAATATAATATAATACACATACTCTATTAAATGAAATTGAAAATAAATAACCTGCAAAAATGATGCAGAAAATATTGTAAATAAAACTATTCTTTAAAACACCCAAACATATAATTGGAAAATGTACACTGTTTGCCTTTATAAACTTCTCTTGCTAACGACTTTATAAACCAGGAGTTCACATACTAGCAGAACGTAATTGTATGATCTTCTTATCTGCTTAAGACAGATGCATAGAGATAAATTTATTTTGTCCATGTGAATACAGCTGCCAAATTGCCTAGTTCATATCAATATTTTTATTTCTATTTGTCAACGCACATAAAATATGATATATGAAAGTAAGGTATTAGATTTTTCTATTTTTTTTTTTCAACTTACAGCACTTTTACTCTTGTTAAAAACCACAAATATATTTTTATACATGCAATGCAATGTCTTTTTTTTTTAAACATAAACCATCAAAAAAAGTAAATACACATATAGGGAAGACAACACTGGCTAGATTGTAAGTGTTAGAATTGTCGGACTTTTGTTAGATGTGCAGTTTTATTTCACTGCAGAAATCTGGCTAACAGGATATATCGTCGCATTTATAGTAATACATATCTATCTATATATCTAGTTTTCTTCTATCTATCTATCTATCTATCTATCTATCTATCTATCTATCTATCTATCTATCTATCTATCTATCTATCTGTCTGTCTGTCTGTCTGTCTGTCTGTCTGTCTGTCTGTCTGTCCGTCCGTCCGTCCGTCCGTCCGTCCATCCATCCTTCTATCTATCTATCTATCTATCTATCTATCTATCTATCTATCTATCTATCTATCTATCTATCTTTCTATCTATCTATCTATCTATCTATCTACCTGTGCTTAACTTTTTTATAGTTTTGTTCCATTATAATTCATTATTCTCCTTTAATTCCAATGATTACTTTCCAAATGAAAGCTCAATACTACATTACTAGTAAATAACAACACACTGTGTGGAATTAGCAACGAAACGCAGCAGCGATTTAATATTTAGCATATTAAATGTACAAATACATAATTATGCCATAAAGTTGGATCACATGATTTATATACATTGTATGGTAATAAAACAATTCTGAAAATCTAAACTTTCCGCTGTACGTGTCGTCCTAAACTGGTATTTAACACCTGAGCAATTCTTTATATAGCCTTGCTAATAAACCGGTTCTTAAGAACCAGGTGACACAAACAGGTATTCGAATGAAAACCTTATATATCCGGATAATTAATTCATTATTATACCAATCTGAAATTGATTTCTGTCTAATTCGTCTCTCAAACGAAAGAAATCATATTTTATCTCTTGGATTTCTCCAGATCCAATTTCAACAAGGTGAGAACAGAAAAGGATCTGCTAAATGAATACATTCGAGTAAAGAGGTCTAATTGCAAGTATCAATAATGAAAAACTTCTTTTCCTTACCTTTTACCTATATTATTTAATTTATTTTAAAACTAGCACTTTACCTTTTATTACCGTCTTCCTTGGAAGATGGTATAAAGAGTTGAAATAATTTACAGTCTCTGGGCTGTGCACTTCCTCTCCTTTGTGATTGGTAGAAAATACATGATGTGAAAAGTTACAATTATTCCATTGGTTGATATACTGTTCGGCACAAGGGAGATAATTTTCTGATGATCGTTTTTACGCACGACTTAACAATTTTCGTAGATTTCAAATCTTAAAAAGTGAGAAAACGAAAGAACAATAAAAATGGCTCTAAGTGAAATTCAGGCATTCATTTTTCTGTTAACTAGTTAAAAGCAATATTCTGTAACATCTCTTGAAATAATTTGTTCTTTTCTTTTTGTTTTGATTACACAAATACCAATGAAATTTCATAAGGTATGGCTAATATCAGTTAACAGGTTTGTATATTAGAAACGGTGAAACTAATATCAGTAAAACTGAATGATACTGAATGCAGTTGTATTAACTTTGATTTTACTACTGTGATACAACCCTTCCTCAGATCTCTTTTTACCTGCTACAGTCGATTTCAAATAAATAACATACTGTAAATAAGTTTCAATTTTAAGCACGCACGCTTAAAAGGCGCATATTTTTTTTAAAAAAAAAGGTCGGCACGCTATTACATCGAGAAGAAAGCGACATTCATATAAAAAATAATTAAATTGTTTTTGATATCTTATTGCTGTTAAGAAATTGCTCTAAAGACGGTAAGCTTTTTTAAAAAGCTAAACTTGTATCTCATAGAGAGTGAAAACCATGTGAACGTCTTGTTCCCGGAGGTATTACTTTTTTAATGAAATCTCATGGGACGCGAGATTTTATAACTAACACGATTTTTTTTAAACCTTACCAATGCTAAAAAAAAGAAGAAACTGGCAGATAAGAACAAATCAGGATCTTTAACTTCAACAGCATATATAAAAATCCGGTGTACGTATACAGACCATGATCTTGTAGATCAGGTTTAACAGAGAATGGTGATAGCAGGCATACAGTCATCAAAACACGAAGCGGAAATACGTAGAAATCTCGCGAGAATACGATGCGTTCAACCAAAGCTTCCTTTAATTTTAAAAAATCGTTCTGACTTAAAATCCATTGGGAATGGAAAGCAGATAAAGTACCTAATTTTTTTTTTTATCATGACTACTCTGATAAGAACTTTGCTATCAAGTTTATTAAGTTTACACTAGGTTGTAAGAGAGAGAGAGAGAGAGAGAGAGAGAGAGAGAGAGAGAGAGAGAGAGAGAGAGAGAGAGAGACTTGACCATTCTTCATGTTGTTGTTTTACATGCAAACCTTTATATAGGGTTTGATGGTTTGACAACCAGATCCCCAGTTCTCCATCGATTTATAACAAAACAAAGTGCACTTGACCTGTAAGATGGCAATAAAAAGAAATTACTTTGCTTGACGAATTAGAAAACGATGTAGGAGTCAGTTCCATTGATTCCCACGGGTTTTCAGTTTGCACAAATTAAAAAATGAGATTTTATTTCAACATTGCTCTTTAAAATGTCTTGCTGTCAAGTTTGTCTTGTTCAGCGGTTTGAATACAAGTCAAGTGAAAAAAAAATAAGACAAACACATGTTTTGATTGTTATTTGGTTTATTCATGTACACATGATTTAGAATGTACATGTAGAATTTATTTCAAATAATCTTTAAATGCTGATTTATCAGGCTAAACCACTTTGTTGTCTGTTATTCAAACTATTTCAGAAGAATTCTTCGTTGTTTCTCTGGGCTTTTGAATTGTTTCATTATTCAATGTTAGAGTACATACGACTTCTTTAGTCAAAATTTTGGACATACATGTTACATGTAATTTTGGGTTTTTAAAAAAATACTACCTGTATCAGTTGGAACGTAATAAAAAGGTGGCGAAATACGTAGTAATTTCAAGGACTAAATTGCATAATAATTTTAAAATTGCGAAAAGTGTATCATAAATATCATTATCCGGTTAACTGTTTCTATTTTTTTCCACCTGAATGGTAATAATGCATTGAAGCTTTCGCCACTCTATAGTTATCTTACAGAGGAGAAAACTGTATGAAACACTAATTGATTTTTCCATTCTAGAACGCACTTGACTTTCTTTTTTAACAGATATTTTATCTAAATGATTATCAAAGAGGTGAAAAGTTCCATTTTACCTTGCATTTATATTTAGAAATTTACATATGTTTTACACACCTAACATGATAAAATCAATCGTCAGAACAGATCATTTGACGAGATAAACTCTAATTAATTTGACACTGTTTAGCTGCATCAACTTGTTGTTGATGTTCTCACTTTGCTGAATCCTAAATAAGTTTACGAAATTGATTTCTAATGAAAAGTTGGTAGGGAGTTTTGATTATAGAACTTATTTTAATGTGCATTTTAATTGAATTACGAAAGTCTGAAGTACACTTAACTGATAGGAATACCATAAAACTGCAAATCTTTAACCTTTAAGATGACTATAGCCAGTGTTTACCGATTTTATATCAGGGCGGATTGGAATATGCATGGTTGAAGTTATCAGTTCTATCACGTGTTTTTCAAGTGGTTTTTGGTCGTGCTTTCAGTGTAAAGAAATTGCCTGACAACCTTGTAATTGAAAATGGATCGTCAATGATAAACGATAACCGATCAGCTTTGATGATAATTCCATGACATAACTGAAAAATGTTATCATTACTGCTTCGCATTGGAAAATGGATGTTTTATGTTGCATCTGTGTAATCTATAAATGAAATAGAAGAAATATCATAAATGAATACGAACTGCGATTGTGATCAGCAACACGGCCAAAATTCTAAAGAAGCTCACTAATTAGAAAATTCCGAAAACATTATAAAACTACTTCGTTTGTGTAACTGAGTGGCTAGAAGCAGCTTGTTGATCACAATAAATTAGTAAAGAGAGGAGTTAAATAGCGAAGGTCAAAACCGGAAAACACTGACAAAAGGAAAAGGTTATAAAAAAAACTTTTTTATATCACCGCCGTTGTGTTTAGATTGCGCATGTGGCTGTAATCCCTACTTTAGACTGTTGGGTATCAAACGTGTATTTTTTCAATTACAATGTAGTTTTTGTTGTGGAGAATAATTTTTATTAATAACTGTTTGAAACGTTTGATATAGTTTCGTGGAAACCTCAACCTAAAATAGGTTCCTATAAATTAGATTCTTTTTTAACAAACAAAGGTGCTTTTAGTATCAAATGAATTTGTTTTACTATTCTGGAATTTTCAAAGGTAGCATTCAGCTCATTTTAATTAGAAAGAAAAGATTTTGGAATTAAAATTAGGAAATAATTGCAAACTGAATCTACTGATGAATAAGGAAACAGTAAAATTAAAATTTATAAAAGATTGCAAAAATTAAAAAAAAAACCTTAAATATAATTGTATCATGGAATCATACACGAGTGTTTGTCAACCACCGATTCATGTCGGTTGACAATGGTTTGTTCGGGGTGTCAATTCCAACTGTTAGCCCCCCAAACAGATACTATTTATATATTGTTATCTAACCCAATTAAGCAGAAGACTGTGAAATCATTTTATATGTGGAGGTCAATGTTCATAGCCAAACTTTTCCTGGTTCATGGGGACGTAAATTCGCTGGAAGTGTAATCGGGATAAGTGTAACGAATATTAAACAAGTGATTGTGCATAGGTTTGTGAGAATGTAAATTTGGGTGTTAAAAATTATCTACGAAATCACGAACATTGGTTCCCCATGAACAATGATGATTCCACAGTACTCGTGGAGCGAATCATATTATTGTTACTGTAGTAATCCTTATCAGATAACGTTGCTTTGTTTGATCTTTAGGGTCTTCAACATATGCTTTCTCTGTTTATATTTCTCACAAATTTGTGATGTGATTATGATTTCACTATAGCTCTGCTCAGATGTGCAAGATATGAAGTTGGCAAGAGTTCTCTCGACCCATTAAATCAGTCACCTCATCGATGAATGTGTTTTCATTAATTACTGGTAGCGACATATTGCTGTCTATACAGACTTTATCATTCTTACAGTGAAAATAATTCCCAGAGGTACGTGTTCGATCAATAAGAAATTTGTTTTTGTATCACAAACGTAATGTCTCCCAGGAGTTGAAATGCTTCCACGGTAGGTGAGGTTGAAACGATCTGCTTGATCCCAAATCCATCAATGAAAACTACAATGAAATTACTATCTCAATAGAGGGAAATGTTTCATTATATATAAACAGTTGGGTTTTTTTTAACTAAAAGTGTTGAAAAAGTCCATATGATGTGAAACCAACTGCTCACAATTTCATTGGAATTTTAAAAAAAAAACATGATGAGCAAAAAATGCCTGTTGTCACATTAAGTGCTTTTTTTCTTCTCGATTTCTTCATCATGTCTCTATCTTAATTAAAGATATGTCCATGTATCGATACTTATTAGTCTTATTTTTAATTATACATGTACGGTGATCGACTTTTTTTCTATTTACTCCCTGGTTCAGGGTTAGGGAGAGGGAGGAAAAGGATCAATGGTGGCCATAAAACGTGCTTATTTCCATTCATTCATTTCAAAAGCTATATGTACGTTTCCTTAAATTAAATTCGATAATTCTCCAATGAAGTCTTGAATGAAAGTTCGCGGTCCTGGTTGCAATTTTCTTTTTCCACAGCTTAGATTTATTGAATTTTATATTCTTGAAAGATTACCAATTGCACAAAATGTTCCCTTGTCGCTAATGAACAAAAGAAATTTACGCCAATGACAGATTGAGTGATTAACATTTCCCATTATGGGACTGATTTCTTTTGAGATTTATAGCAATAACGTTATAAAATATAATGTATTATATCCTTTTAGATTAAATTTTGTTAGACAATATGAATTGTATTCTGGATGCTTAAAACATTAATCGTAACCCGCATTTGGTAACTGAGTGAGAATGATTTTTATTAACCGATGCAGAGGCATTGTGCTGCAAAAGAATTAGGCAAAAGGTTCATTATGTTATTCCTCACCGTTGGTGATTAAAGTCTTTATCGGTGCCATATTCCTCATTTGTTGAAACCGTTGGTGATTAAAGTCTTTATCGGTGCCATTCATTCTCGGTCTCAGCTTTGTTTTGTTTTGTGAATTTATGTAAAACTTACTACGTAGCTTTATAATGACTAACCACAGATCACGTTGGACTTTTGCTACTTTTATTAGCAGCTGAATGATTTTAAATGTAAGTCGTATTTGCGATCAGGTAAGTGCTAGACTCGATGAGTGTTCAAATTAATTAGAGTGAAAAGATTTAATTGGGACTGATCATGCAGGTTTCGTCCAGCAAAGCACTTTTTACTTTGAAAATTCGACTTCCGGAATTTTTTATAAACAAATTTGGTTTAAAAAAAAATCTTGTATAGTTTTAACAACTTATTGGGATCGGCTTCAGCCAATCACAGTTGTGTCCGTATGAGGCATCTATCCGGCAAAGTTCGCTTGGCACTTCTTGGTTAACTATGCAGTGACAGCTTTTTGTAAATATTTTGAATTCATAGGAACATTATTTTCATGCATTTGACTTGAAATTTAATTTAAACATTTATACAGTAACATATTCATAATTTAAAATGTGTTTAGATTTTATTTACATGCGAAAGATTTTTGTTCAGAAGAACACTTAAAAAGTTTGCATACTAAACGTAAGTAAATTCGTTATTTGCTATTTCGGAAAGCAGCAAAACAGCATGATTTTAATGCATGTTGCAATTGTTGGCATAACATTAAACGTTTCATGCTGACAACTGATACATGTATCACATGCCGATCGTGTCTTTAAGGAGGCTATGAGGTCAAAAAATTAACCATCAGATTTACCTAAAATTTTGAGATAACATATGTTACGCTATGACCTATATTTTTGTAAAGAAATACTGTTTACATTTTACGTTTTAAATTTCGTTATTTTCCAATATTGTTATAAAGCTCTTTTTTCTAAAAGACATCAAAACAATCTAATAATAGACAACATCATCTAACCCTTTTAAAGGGAATGTTGTCTTTGGTTATCCCCTATCAACAGGCGTTACATGTAACGTTGTTAAAGGGACATGTCACGATTTTGGTCAATTTGTATTTCTCTGTTTTTATTATTCACAATGTTTTAGAAATGTATTTCCAATGATCACATGTAATTTGAGAGTCAGTGAAAGAGTTATAAGCATGATGTAAGGCTAACAATTCTGTGCCATGTTAACAAGGTTCGTGCCCTGTTGGTATTTACATAGGTTTAATATACCTGTAAAAAACATTTTTCAATCTAATTTGTCTATATCCTCTGATTCATTTACAGCATAAATAAACAGTTCTTAATGGTTAACACAAAAACTGGATTTTTCACTTCAACATTTAAAATGTAAACAAAAGCTTTGTTTACATAGCAAAGAATTGTAAGATCTGCAACTCGCTCGTAACCCAACAAATTACAAGTTTTGGTTGTCCATTAAAAATGTCCATCTGAAGCTTTGTAAACATTAAAATCGAAAATAATAATTTTCAACCAAAATTGTGACCATGCCCCTTTAATTCGTTTTTACGATCTCGTTAGTGCTGCGCTCAGTCATTATTCCAATTGAAGTTAATGGGAAGTAAAACAGAGAAGAGACGCTTTGTGTGCAGACTTATCAAGTGCAAAAAAGTCATCAGAAAAATCTTTCGATAGTTACCTTCTTAAAACTTAGCGGTGTAAGACTCTCCTCAATATCTTTTTGGCACATAGAACAATATTCTTTTAATATATTGGGGATGCCAATAGACGATATACATGTAATGCCTATGCAATACTCTCAGACTGCCTGTTGTAAAAAAAACATTGCATACAAATTCGGTCAAATTTTAGAATTTCTCGATTCCCTAAAACACTTAACAATACTGTAACATTTAAGACGTCTGGCATTACTATGCTTATGATTTTGATACCTTTTGACTTTACCGAAAATTGGCATATCAACGAAAGACACCACGGATGCTTCCTTTATGGAAATTTATCTAAGGAATGCATGTAACATGGCAAATTGATAAAAAAAAGACATATCTTTCTTTTAATTTCTTTGAGTTTTCGTCAAACGTACATCTTCTGCATACCGAGACGCATAAAATATATACTTAAGTCACATTGATTGCCTTTGTTTGGGTCTGAAAGCATTCATTATTTCTCAACAAATCATATTCTTTACCGAGCTGTCTCGACAAATAACTGTAATTGAGGGCACTAGAACCGAATCTCGTTAGAATCTTTCTCACACAGTTGTCTTGATGAGAACCACTGTTGTAAATTGAAAAATCGATTAAATGGCGCTATAAGAGGGCTCTCCAAGAAACTTGAGCTGAATCGCAGAGATCTGCAACGATGGCATTGCGTTTTTTGGCACCAGCTTTTCAACTGTTATGATTAATGAAAAGCCTTCATCAGCAGGTCGTTATCTGATTCCGGTTTGATAACCTGGATATATGATCAACAACGTCATAATTCATGTACTTATTTTTTTTTTTTAAAGGGTGTTTCAAAAATGTATTCCATTTTTTTTTAATGGCGTGAAACTTTTTAACTTTGAGACATAAGCGATAGGTTTGATTTCCCACATTTCAATTCTGGTATTGATTTATATAGTTAAAAAAACATAAAAATTTTGATATTGTTATGCAATAAGTTTCATTTTGATAAAAAAAATTATCGGTAATAGTTCAAACCTTTTGAACACACACGGTATCCCTTTCCTCCTCAAAATGAAATATCATTTAATCTCGTTGTGTATCAGTTGTTCGGATGTAAATAATTAATGTGATCATGAAATTGGTCTTTAAAAAAAACACTTCAACCTCGCTTGATCACAGAGCAAAAAATATCCCAAACAGATAATATCCTTTAACAACGATTATTAATGATTTGTTTTTAATCAATTATACATAAAAATAGTTACTTAAAGATGTTTAATTTCATTATGTTAATTAATTTATCTACGATTAGTTATGTTTTACAACAAAGATTCACACGAATTGTCTTGAATGATTGTCTAGGCTTTAAACTTTATCAAAATAATTTCTTAGACTTCTTTTTTTAATAAAATGTTTTAAACTTTGTATTCTTTGTATCGTGTCTAGTAAAAGTTGACATGATAATCAATACTTACTTTTAATCCTTAAAATCTTACTAAAATAATCAATACTTACGTTTAATCCTTAAAATCTTACTTAAATAATCAATACTTACGTTTAATCCTTAAAATCTTACTTAAATAAATGTTTTGTTTTGATTATGATTCCAGTTCCAATGGTGTCACTTGATAGAGAGTTTTGACATATTGTTGTTGTTATTTTATTGTTTACACTGTGGTCCCGGTACCATCAATTCTTGGGTCCCCATAAGTGGTTTAAAGTTTGATATATGTTTATATGTCAGTAAGGTGTTCTTGAGAACTGCAATGTTCTTTAACATGAAAAGCACTTTGCCAGAAATCATTATTCTACTTTCCATTAAATAAATCTTTATCTAGAATACAATTTGATTGGCTGCAAAAAAAACATTTTTTATCTTGTGATTAAATAGTTTCCAAGATGTTACTCACAAACACTTAGAAAGAATAACTCATGTACTTTAAACGCCCCATTTAAGTTTGCCAATGTATTGGTCGATTTTTATTATATCTATTTTTTCAAATCATTCCTTAAGTAATATGATTGACGTTAAACATTAATATATGAAACAACCTCTTAAATTGACTATACTGTTTACTGCCCAAGGTACATCGAATTCAAAATCTCTTTTGAAAACAACAGAACCGTATCTATAGATGAAATGTCAAATAAAATTAAATACAGTTTTAACAATTGATATCAAATATTTGTTTACAATATAACAGCATTTACTTATCTCCTAAAATTTCATTTTTTTTTTTTGTTGTTGAATTTTCTAATTTTGGTATTCCTAAATTGTTTCATGATGACGAAGTTCTATTCTGTGTCTTTTTAGCTCACCCGAGCCAAAGCTTCAAATGAGGTCTTCTGATCAAAATTTGTTGGTGTCGTCGTTGACGTCGTTATCATTGGCGTAAACATTTCATATTTCCATCTTCGCCAGAACCACATGGGCAATTTTAACCAAACTTGGTACAATGTATCATTGAATGAAGGGATTTCTTGTTTGTTAAAAAAGAGAGCCACGCCCTCGATAAAGAGAATATAATTTAGAATTTTTAAAGAGTTGTTGGTATTTTTCAAAAATCTTTTCAAAACCATGTGGCCAGAAAAGGTTAATCTTGTGTGGAACCGTCGTCAGGTAGTGTGGATTCAAATTTGTTAAAATCAGGGTCCCCGAAGATAAGCTGGGGTCACAATATGGGGATTAATTTTTACATAGAATTATATATAGAGAAAATCTTTTAAAAATCTTCTCATAAACCATTTGGCCAGAAAAGCTGAAACTTGTTTTGAAACAGTGTTATGTAGATTAGATTCAAGTTTTTTTTAAATTATAATCATCAGGAATATGATGAGACCACAGAAGGGGATTTTTACTTTGGAAATAACAGACAAAAAATCTTCTAAATTCTTCTTTACAAAACCCAATTCGCCATAAAAGCTGTAACTTGTGTGGATGCCTTTTGTACAAATAATGGTCCCCGGGAGTAGAATATGTCTCTCTAATTATATAGATAAAAACCTTTGGAAATCTTCATCTCTAAATATAGTTATCCAGAAATGCTTTAACTTTTTTGGAAGCATCCTCGGGTAGTTTAGATTGTAGATTTAAGTTTGTTCTCATCATAATCCCAGGGATATGGTTGAGCCACAATGGGGGGGGGGGGGGTGGTTACATATTAGGAATCTGTGGAGAGGAAAACATCGAAACATTTCCTGGAAAAGCATTCAGCCTTCAGTTTGATCAAATCACGGCTCCTGAAGAAGGGTAGAACCACAATAGAGTGGTATTTTTAATACGAATAGAAGAAGACATTCTCACCACAAATACTGAAACAACAAAAGGGGTTTGAATTTTGAAATATTGATATGTGGACAATAATAGGAAGACTTTTATTAACATTTTGTGCAAGACTTTTCCTACTAAATTTTTAAGATAATTTTGAATTAAATACTGTTTTGATCAGAGTTATCAAAAAAGCTTGTTACTTAGGTGAGCGATGTGGCCTCCGGGCCTCTTTTTATTATATAATATAATGTACGTGAAACAGCGTGTTTCACTTGAAAGGAGATCTCTAATACAAACTACTTAGTGACATTTGGTTGATTAAAATTCCAGCCATGCAGACTGCCAATTTTTAAAAAAATCGAAATCGAACTTTATGTATTTTTCATTTATTGATCATTTGGTTTTCTAAATGTAAAAAATTTTACTATAGGCATTTTAACTAATTATTAAATTTAGTCTGCGATATTTTTTTGGGGTAATGTCAATAAGTTTATGAGTTGGTTTTTTGTGTTTTGTTTTTTTTTTTGGTTTTTTTTTTTTTTTTGGTTTTTTGTGGTTTTTTGGTTTTTTTTTGCATGGAAATGGAGCATGAGAAAATCTTGAAATATAGATATTTCAATATGGAAACTGAAAAGTACGCGCAAATCTATTAAGATAATTTTTTGCATTAGGTTTTAGAAACGTGTAATGGGAAATGATATGATATTATGTCTTCAATGGTGTTTAACATCTTAAGCTGGGTTGTAAAATGTCAAAATTGGTGTCCAGGGAAAAACCTTTAAATTTTCACCATGATAGATCAGAAACTAAACAGCCAAAACTTTTTTATTTAAAATGCTATGCCTATTAAAATATCCAGACTCTATATTGTAGGCTTCATTTTATAGAAATAATACGTCATCTATATATTATCACAACTCGATATTATGTTATTGGATATATAAATGCACATTTTATTTGTTTCACTAATGATAAAGATGAAAAAAGCAGGATAGCTGATGTCTGTTTGTTTGATTTTCTAAGGAAACTTGAGAAACCTACTTCTCATTTGTCCACACAAGGCGATAAAATCGAACACTTTAGTTTTGAAGTTGAAAGTGCATTTCTCCTTTACTTTTACGGTGCATTCAGCAGGCAAATTTCTAGTATACAGTACCGATCAGACCCAACCTAACAGAAAGTAAACCCCAACTAAACCCTGGGTTTACTTTCTGGGTTTACTTCGGCTTTACTAGAGTGGTCCTAGAGTAAACCCAGAGTAAACCCAAAGCAAACCCAGAATGGACACAGAGAGCAAACCCAGTCAGAAGTATACCCCTGAAAGCAGATGCTAACTGTGTATTCGGAATATTCAAGGGTCATGAATAACAGGCAGTATGATGGTAAGATAAAAGATGAATCTGCTTCACAATAAGTGCATAAACTTGACCTCAAAAGCAATTTCCAAGTAAACAAAAGTAAACCCCGAGTAAACCCAAAGTAAACCCTGAGTGGACCAAAATCTTCAAAAAAGTAAACCCAGAGTAAACCCCAAGTAAATCCAGAAAGTAAACCCGGGGTTTAGTTGGTGTTTACTCTGGTGTTAGGTTTGGTCTGATTGGTACTGTACAGAAGGGAAAGAATGTATATTAAAACGAAGTTTAATACAGGCCAACCAATTGCGAGGGAGTTTGCTGTAGGGTAAGATGATCAGGGAAAGCTGGATATTTTTTTTTAAATTCAAATAAATATTAGATAATGATAAACAATAAATAAGTACAAAATATTTTTTGATTATAGATTATATTGATATATAACATATGACATAGAAAGTTAAGTTTTAACTGAATTGGTCATAGAGCAAAAATGGCAAACCGAGATTGTTGTTGGTATTAATAAGGTCTCCACCGCATTTGTTAAACTGGTTACCTTTGCCAAAGGAGTTTTTGTGTAACTTTTTGTCTAAATTGGTTATATAGTCATGTATATTTTGTAAATAACAATCTATTTTATTATTTTTTTTTAATTATCTTCCATATGAATAAAAGGAAACATGTAAATATGCATGTGCAAGTCGATTTAAAATTGTGTGTAAAATCGTACCGTGTGACTCCACTTTCAGAAGTTAGAGAAGTTTTAACAACATGCACATGATCTTACCCATCGCTGGTACTAAACCATATCTTGACTTTTCTTACACCTCCATAAAAATAACTTCATTTGAGAGAGGTGTTTGCTCTGCAACCGGTGAATGGTAAGTATACACGATACAAGTCAAACCTGCATGTTACATGTACTACACTGATTATTGGGAGTTGATTTTATTCCACTCTCCTATGCAGTTACTCTAGCAAACCTAAAGTGAAACAGTGTTTGGACCTAAGCACAAATCATCTCCGCTTTCAAGACTTAAATCTTGAAAATGATGCCTAAAAATTCGGTGTAGCGTATGCTTAACCATTGGGTTGATGTACATGTATATCCTTCATTTGAAAGCTGATTCGAGTTACATGTACTCACGTGACTTTACCATGGATTAAGGTCAAGTACTTTTTTCAAAAATTTAAAGCGTCCTTATTATCTTGGACTTTCACTATAACGGTGCATTCAGTGGGTAAATTGAGAGCATAACAATGATTTCAACCGAATAATGATCACGAACTTAACCAAGAGGCCCATGGGGCCACATCGCTCACCTGAGCAACAATGGGCGTTCACAAGATATTGTGCCATATGGTCCCTCGGTAGAATAACAAAAAAATAAATATTGTCAAGTATTCGAATTTTACACTTATTTTTGCATACACGTAATCTTTGACATTGTACCTTCATGAGATACTATTTTTTACCAGAATAAGAAAATCCTACGCAAGATATAAAACTAAACATTTGGTAGGTGTACACTGTTAAGTTGTTAACTTCCAATTCCCTATATATATTCGTTCTGCCCCCCCCCCCCCCCCCCCTTTGTAAAGCGATCAAAATATATGAGAGCATATAGGTACATTTTTTTCATCAACTACTTACTAGTTATTGTATTTTTAAAAAAAATATAATAGTTATTGTATTTAATTTAAAAAATACTACTTGTATAGATGTAAGGAAGAAAATTGTACCTCAATGTGCTCAATTCCTCAAATTTAAAACATTCAAAAATTTAATTTGTCTTCTCCATTATAATTAAATAACTGTTATTTACCTCGCATACAAACCGGGATAATTTTCCGCTGTGATATTTTTCTTAGGAATTACTATATCCCCGCAACAGAAATGTGTCAGAACTATGGAAACTGTTTTAAAGATATCGTTTTTATTTACTCGTGTTTGAAAAACTATCAAAATTGATGTAAATTTCACATTATTTATTGTATAAAGAGGGGGCCTCAGAGAGTAGGTATATACAGAATATCATTCTTTTATTTTGTTTTTACAAGTTTTCAACATACTGTAATTCATATAGAATTTCTAATGTTCAACCAAAATATCAGCGTCAATCGTAGAATTATAAGCAAGGTACAGAGCTCATAGTTCGCCTAGGTTTGAGTCATATTTTGTTCACATGAGTTTATTACATTCAGCTTAAGATTTTTAACTTAGTATTCCCTATTCAGCATCTAAAATGGAAAAAAAGAATGGTTTAAAATTTTCAATTCTTTTATTCACTCAAGACCAGTTCACTGGTATTTGAGGTTCAAAATCAGCTTATACAAATGTACATAAACACAGTCCAGGATCACATGTACAGTAGGAGTAATAATGACGAAAAAAGGTTAAGTTTACAATACAATTAGTTGTTAAAGTTGGTTTCTGGAAGAACAGTCTATGAAAATTTTCTTAATAAATATTGACAAACTTTTTAATTTTTTAATCTTTAGTTTTTAAGATCTGTGTACAAACATAGAATTGTAAGCAAATCTCTGTATCTTGCTTATAATTCGAAGCTTAACACTCAAATATGGTTAGTAAATAGAAATTGTAAACAATTAAACACAAGAGACAAGCACTATAACAAATAAGGAACACAATTTATTTTTTTTTCGAAATGAATCATATATATACATGTATATACCTACATATTTCCGTCAGCGATATCAAATTCTATTTAAACTGAATAAACTCGAGAAAATGCCGAGCATCTCAACAAAACCTATTGCATTAATCTACCATTACGCAAAAGATACTGCCGAATTACCGATAGAATGAATTCTATTTGAGTACTTTTTTTATACATCAGATTTTGCTTAATTTGCGCAGGTAAAGAGTTAACTGTTTGATTTACCGAAGTCTCTGTTTGATTTTATACGTAAAAATCGCGAAATACAGACGATAGTTCCCAGGTTACAAAGCATAAATAATGAAAACGAAACGAAAATCAGAACTAGCTAACACCAACGTCATGTGTGAAAACTGTCAACGCATTGAAATATTTAACCTCAATTTACTTCACAAAATCGGCACCAATATATTTTGCATGTTTCAAAAATTTCCCTTCATACGCAAACTGTTGCACAACAAGCAAATTCATCATAGTCAGATCGACCCTTTTTCGTATAATATCATGGCTGCTTTAAACAAAGAACCTCGTTTTAGAAGTATGGAATACGAGTCTTGGTAAAATGGGTATGCAAACCCGGGCCGTGGCTAAATAAAAGCCGGGGCAGATCGACAATCGTCAATTCCAAATACGCATTATTTTGCATAATATTTACAGCGAATACAAATATACTGGTCCATCAAATATCCTGAAATTTTAATGAGATTGGCAGATTAATAACTGCCAATCTTTTGTTTTGCCCAGATCAAGTTTTGCCTACCCATTTTACCAGATGCCGAACGCGAAGCTGAAACACGCCTTTCCTTTATTATTATTTTCGTAATAACTCAGATTTGAAACAGAATTAGCACTTAATTTTTGCAATTTATGTTTTCCTTCCCATAAGGATAATTTATGCTAAACTACATTGAACTTGCCTTGGTAGTTCCTGAGAAGAAGATTTTTAAAAATGCACCCCCCCTTTTTCTACAGTTTCAATGTTTTCTCCGCTTTGAATACAGATCGGACTTTTATTTCTGCAATTTATATTCGCCCTCCCATAAGGATACTTTGTGCCTAATTTTGTTGAAATTGGATTAGCGGTTTTAGAGAAGAAGTTCAAAATGTAAACGGACGGACAGACAGACGGACAGACGGACGACGGACAAAATGTGATCAGAATAGCCTATTTGAGCTTTCAGCTCAGGTGAGCTAAAAATATAGAAAATAAAATTGGTGCTGAAATGTATTGTGTAATCACATCAACAATCGATCCTAAAGACCAACCTCAGCAAGTCAATGTAAGATCAGATAAAAACTGAATTGTGTTGGGTTCTAACATAATAACGCCACCTTAACCTTTGCTGGTTCTTAATTATATCTTGACTTTTTTACCCCCTTAAAACTTTTATTAAGAAAGGTATTGGCTCTGTAACCAACGGATACAGGTAGAAAATATACTCAATGCTTATCATAAAATCTAAACCTACATAAAAATTTAAAAAAATAAATAAATAAAAGTATTACATGTACGATTTCTTGTCAATCTAATTCTTATAGTTGTGTTGTCTTAACACAATTATTAATACTACAATTAATGTCATTAAAAAAATCAAATGTCCACCAAGCATTTGAATTACACACCGCTAAAACGACTAACTGTTGATGTAAATTAACGTTTAGAAAAATTGGACTGAATGCTATTCTATAAATAGAATGAGAAGTGTTAAATCAAATACGTCAGTAGCGTGGATAATATGTTCGGATATCTATTTAAAGTTTCTGTCCTTGACGTTTACATCCAAACTCCATTTCTATCTCACGAAATAATTATGATTTCCTAATGATGTAATAATGATGTAAAGTCATGCTATCACTGAGGAATCCTTTCATGACATAGAAATCGGTGATCAGTTTTAAGGAATCAGAATTCCGGAAGCAATGAGGAGCAATAAACATGCATTTTTGTGTCTGTTGACGCGAAACATTTTAACAGAACAAAGCAATGGCAATGATCCCTGCTTTCAGAAATACAATGTCAACAGTTTATTGCAACCATTAAATGAATATTGCGTAATGTTTATCAAAAAATGCATTATGTTTCAGCAAATAAAACCGAGTGAAAATAAAAAGGATTGGTAACAACTATGTAATAAGTTGATTGGAGACCTTTAATTTTCTGGTTGAGAAAAAATTTGCCCTAGCAAATCATGATTTAAACGTGAATAACTTTTTGTTTGGATTCATTGCAAAGCATAAAAATAAATTTTTAAGTTCAAACAAGTGCTGGCATTTTATTTCGCCAGAAGCCATTGAATGCATTTAACCAAAACTTAAATTGTTTCTAAAAATGTTCGAAGATAGCACAATTATAAGTTCTTTTTTAATAACTCACATATATTGTTTTAACTTTTTTATAAATTTTGTTGTCCAATTTATAAATATTGATAATGAGAAAATAAGATAAAATATTTATATTTTTAAAATACCTTCTTAATACAAGAAATGTATCAACACATTTGTTTAAAAACTAAACCAATAGTCTAATTGGGCTTTAGACAGTGGATCATTTTTAACAATTTGTTCGTAAGATATCACGATTCTTGAATTACTCTCTACTACTGTTTTGCACCGATATCTTTGGTATCATTTTGTCGCCTTTGTTATGCGGACAAACTACAATTAATACAAGAGTTTTCTGTGGCATTAGAGATAACATTATGTTCTTTAACACCAACATAATGGTTCTCGTATCGTTCTGATCTTTCATCAACGAACTTTTTCGCTACTGATAAAGACTGTAATGTCCTAACCCCACCTGAAATAGATTAGAATCGTTTTAAAGCAGCAATCAATGCTTATTCTGGGAGTGCTTGAGTATAAGCACATCTGTTAATATAATTGTTTTTTGTGACAGACAAATGTCATTTCAAAAATGGCAGAATTTGGAACTTAATTACTTTTTTTTTATCAGTTTATATACTTCATCAAAAGTTATACATGTATGATTATTTTACTTTCTTAATTAATATTAATAACGTCGAATTACATGTATCTAAACATTGACTAAGTATAATTTCTTCACGATGTATAGCATACTCAATGGTACAAGCTACAATAAAATGTTAATTTAACATGGCATTCGATTAGAAAAATTCGATCTTTTTTAAATATCAACGAAAACTCATTTCTCAAATTTAAAAAAAAAGAAGACAGTTCACGTCCTTCAAATAATATGAATTATGAACGTGTCGGGTTTTTTTTCTCGTAATTTTAAATGTGGAAAAATTTTTGTTAAAACTGTCAATAAAATGTGAAGAATATCAGGTTACGCATTTTTTTCATTTTTTTTCACTGATAAACACATATACATGTACAGCTTACATGTAACATTTTTATTTCATAAAAACCTGATATACATCGTAAATCTTTTTTCGATCCATGCAATGTTGTTTATGTATATAGATATTGAGTATCCACACTAATCTTACATAAATTATCAATACAATGATTATATTTTTCACTTTTTTTAGCAATTTTGTGTGGTAGTACTGGAATGTTGTTATCACGAACAGTATGTTTTATAGCTTTTTTGTAAGGAATAAATAAATGGTAAAAAAAAAAAAAGTTGTCTGACGAATAGTATGGATCAAGATAACCTTAAAAGCCTTTCTGTAATCGACGCATCAAATGTACATGTACAGTATGTTCTTTACCTCTTCTGAACAATGATACTAAATTAAACATTGGATTACTTTGCACATACTTTCTAATAGAATGTTAAGACATAATTGTTTCTTTTTTCTACATAATAAGTACGAGTAAAATCAGATCAACTATAATGTCTATCATAATAGAATAAGCCTAAAATGACTCTCTGGAATCATTTACTAGATCTTGACCGTATGATGATTTCTATTAACGTTGCATCGCAAGTGACGTCTTCTAGAAACGATGACACTAATGGAACAGTTGGCAACGTCAACATAAACCAAAGACTATCGCCGCTTAAAAATGATACTCATCACAAAAGTTGTTGGTGGAAGTTTTCCAGCATTAAAGATGTTCGAAGCAGTAGGACTAGTCGGAACAGGAAATCCTCATTTTGTAAAATAAAAACACACCATCATGTTTTTTTCTTAATCGGCAATTACAATTTAAAATCGGAAACGCCAAACACGTATTCAAATGATTTGTGACAAAGACATTTTCAATTCATTGAAATCCATACTAGCTGTTTTAATGGGTCATAATTTTGGCCAACCATCCCCCTTAAGCACATGTTGCGAGAATGCTTTGTTGTTTATGTTCTTTATGAATTTGATCCTTCTTTGATTCCGCATTGAAACTGCAAAATAACGTAACCTACTGCGATCCTGTCATACTCGTGGGGATAAATTTTCGTGCACTATCGTAAACCAACCAATCCCTGAAATATGTTATTCGTTGGGGATGACTCTACAAATTCATCTGTTATCATATTTCTTAAAACGTTAAACATTTAGATTAACTTTGTAAATCCACTTGAAAATATAATCGAAAAATACATTGATGCGCATGTTTCTTTACTAATTAACAGCCTATAGATAAACAAATCATCGTAAAATTTTAGGTAGATCTGATGGTTTATTGGTAGGCCATTCAGCCTTCTAAATAGAACCATTTTAACAAAAGCTTGGACGTAGGCCTGTCTATTTCATTGCTGTCCACTCAGTCATAGCTCTACGAAATCAACAAGACTTGTCTGGTTCTTGAGGTAAGACTACACAATCGGTGCATATTTCGCTTGAAACCGCGTCATTTAATCTTGTTTTGACGCAAGAAATAGATAGCTACGTCCAACCGAAAGTCCAAGGTCTTGTTAAAATGGTTCTACATGCATAAGTGTAATATTCAAATATGTCTTTTGGATGGATAGGACAAAAACATTCTTAATATAAATGACTAAACCCACTTTAATGTTATTATTAATATTATGCAGCTAACGTCCTGATGAATACTGCTAAAAGGAATCATTTTTAGTCTTGTACATGTATGATATTGAATAATAATTGTGAAATTGGCACATGCATTGATATTCTGTCAAAAAAAAATTACAAAACTGAAACTATCGAAATAGTGATAATTTCAAAGATGGTCATGCATAACATGAAATTTATACCGATGAATAAGATTTAGATAAAACTTTTAATACTATAGTTACGTATACATGTAAGAAAGGCCAAAAACCTGTCCTTGTCAATTTTTTTAATATACACAATGAGTTTTGTCAGATATAGTAATCAGTAGAAAAGGTATACTCACACTTTGGTTAAGAAAAGCCCATTGTTTATGGAATATTTTTTTTTCAAATATATCTTCTATTGAGTATTATCAAACAAAGGACGGGAAACCTTTACTTACCAATCTCGAACACAACTCCTCTGTAAATTGTGTGTAAATTTTGTGTTGCATTATTGAACTGCTTAATGTGTTGTTTATGCTACTTATTGTACACTAAACAAGTTATACGCATAGGTAACGGTTGCTTCTTTTAAATATGGATTGAAGAATAAAATGGTGAACTTTAATTTACGGTTTGAAAAATCATAACTCTGTAGAATTGAGTTGAACGATAAATTCCATTGTACATTTTTAACTAAGAGTTGATGCACAGGGGCCAAGCCATTTTGACGTCTTTGAGAAAGACTGATTCTGATTGGACCATCAGGAATATTAACCAATGAAACTGATTTTAACATTAGCTATCACAAAGGCCGGTCTGGTCAGAAGTTGATGTTGCTGCAGAATAAAAGTTCAGTTTGGAGAGTATTTAAGGAATTTTATCGGAATTTAAGGATGTAAGTAGCATACGTTTGATGTGAGATTTTAGAAAATTAGTGCGAATGTTTCTCGACTTGTTGCAACACTGCTGTTGCCATAGGCAAAATCCCATCGTGAGCCCTGGACCGGTAAATGTCCGAGTAAAAATAAAGTGGCGACTTCGAGAGAATAATGACCTATATCTCCGCTCTTTTTAGACCAATCAACTTGAAATTCGGCATGAGTGTATCTCAGACATTACTTTTTTGAAAAATACATGCATATTGCGAGTGTTTAAAAAATTAATTGATTTATTAGGCTTTTGAAGCGAGCTGGTAGTTTTTAATCTGGGTCAGAGTTCGACCCCTTTCTTTATTTATGGTTACATTGAAATTAATGTTAAAACGGGCTTGGCCCCTGTGACTTGATGCCATTCAAAGACCGTGAACTTTTTTTTTCTATACTTGTATACCGACGAAAAACTCAAAACATTACTGACGATGCAACAAAAAATGGTTGCTCCTAAATAGGGGTCAAGTGTCATCCTCACGGTGTATATTGATGATTTCCGGATAATTAAGAGTTATCGAACATTGCTGAGGATCGAAGTCCCTTAAATGACATTTGAACAAGAATTACGGGGTAATAATATTGGAGAGATCCAGTGTGTTACAAACAATTGAAAAAAAAATTGAATAATGAATTAAAAACCATGATGTGATTGCTATTTCATTCATTTTAATGAGGATGTTCATGAGACAGCAATGATGTGTACAAAATAAGGCAATTAAGACGGCTGGGTATTCTACAAATTACCCATCAAATCTTAAAATTCAACATATGGTTTTTACTCATAAAGCTAATTTATTGGTGATAATAAAAATCAAAATATATTAGGTTTATAATTCTTACAATGACTCATATATACTCATATATTAACACCTAGGTTTTTATCTCGAGGAGATAAATCTAATCAAAAAATACATTGTACCACCATTGACTTCGCTAGAGAATAACTAAAGAAAATATTCTAATTCTAAAAGTAAACATTATTTTTTTTATACTTAATATGACTTAAAGACTTTTGGAAATAAAAGCTAGAATTACAGATAAAGTCGATAGATAGTTTAACCTAAAAAATTAAAGAACGATAAATTGGTATCATTTATAATTTAGTCAAACTATGATCTTAAAGAAGTCAGCCTCGCTTTGTTCTGTTTTATATGTTGAAATAATTGTAACTGTTAGCGTAGTTGATATAATAAACATAATTATTCCAGCTTATCCACTCTCTTGTGGTTAGTCTTCCTTCTTTGATTATGAACTTTATTTTGGTGTCGGAATACAAACAGAACCAAGAAGATACATACATCATCAAAACAAAAATATATAGATAAAGGGTTAGTGGGTCATTAGGACATCGAATTCCAAGACAGTTTGTATTCCATTTCTATAAGTTCTTCTTAAGGCAATTAACCCTCTGTTGCTTTCTTTTCATTTCAGAGAATATGCATGTAATTCTTGACCAGTTACGATGAACAACCCATGTTCATGAGGTCGACAGAGTAACGTTCCCTTACGTTTTTTTGTGCTTTGAACTGGGTGCTGTGTTATTTTAAAACTAATTCTCAGTGATTCACATCTTCATTTAAAAATATGTTTTGAATAATTATACTTTTCAACTTATGTGGTATTTTTATGATATTGACTAGAATAATGGTCTTTATTGTATTGAGTAGAAATATCTTCCAAAGTATTTCTGCAAATAATTTTCAAGACATTTTAGAGTAGTCTGTCCCCCGTACACTGATCTTGTCTTCTGTCACATCTGTATTTCGTTTACTTTATTTACCAAACTATTTTTGTTTTCTTTGTTTCATTTCTCGTCAAAAATTACACTCTGTAAATTACTTAATGATTTCTAATATTACTAACAATTACTTTCCATCATTACTAACAAAATAAACGTTTTAAAGTTTTAAATTTACAGTGCTTCCCCTTTCAAAACCTTCGATCTAACAGCCATGAACTTTATGCAATTTTATTACTGAACATAGGTGCTAGCAAGTAGGTCATATCTCCAGAAATACCAAATAAAAAGATACCAGATCCTGCTTTTACTAACATTTCAACTTACTCAGCGCGGGCCTCAAATCAAAATGCATTCATTTGAGGACAATACTTAAACTTAGTATAAGGCTGAGTATTGACTTGAGCAAAAATGCTGACAACTGAATATATTATTAAAGCATAAATATTAAAGAATTTAAAACGTTTAAAAGAAAACTGAGAACAAAAATCTGATAAGGAAAAAATACACCCCTCAAATTGTTCACATAAGAATAATATATATAGTAAAGTTTAGCTGAAATGCAATCTCCCATCAAGTACTGTGGTTTCATCAATATTCGTTGAATACCAATTTTCGTGGATTTCGTTGTTAAGTTGATCCACGAAATTAAATGTTCATTGAAGTTCAATTTCAACTAACTTTTTGTATTGATAGGATCATTGGCCACGAGATTACGTATCCTTGAAACTGTGGTTTTCAGAAAATCCACGAAAATTGATACCCACGAAAATTAATGAAATCACAGTATCTACCACGCACCCCATTCTCTATTTCACCTCTTTTTCATATTTCTTTCTCCAAAGAGAGAGTCACAGAGAGAGTAAATGAAATTGAGATGAAGAAAATTTGAGAGAGAGAGAGAGAGAGAGAGAGAGAGAGAGAGACAGAGACAGAGAGAGAGACAGAGAGACACAGAGAGAGAGAGAGAGAGAGAGAGAGAGAGAGAGAGAGAGAGAGAGAGAGAGAGAGAGAGATGGAGGCTATTAACTTTACCAATATGTGTTATGTAGTTCGTTTATGACGTATTTAGGACCAAAACATTATGCCTAATGGCATTCAAAGCGTAACTGAAAAGAGCAAACATTTTACTAAAAGCATAATCCTGAAACATCTGTACAAATCAAAGGGCACATGGACGAACCCCAAGGCATATCCATGAAATTTAAATTGCATGTGGAACTCAATACAACCATAAAACAGGCAATAACCACCAACCTTAACACTATAACATTACGTGAACAAACCAAATCAAAGTTTTCTTTATTTCAAACATTTCAGAACAGTTAAAATAACCCACTTACCATTAGTTCTATTTGTCTTCCCACCCTTTAGGGTGTACTTTGAATTTGTTTCTTGACTCGCCCAGCCGATATAGAATGTTTGTTCTTTATATTGTCCATATTTTTGTTTTATTTTAATACCCTTAAGGGTTAACTTATATTTCACGTGGTCTTCATGATAATTATCAAACATTTAGATGCCGTTTGTTTTATATGCATGTTGCCAATTTGTCTTGACATCTACATGTCGCTTGAATGCTACTTATTTAGTCCGATTTCTCTCTGATGTCGTAAATTGATATAGTTACATTCTTATCTAATAGCAAAAGTTGTTTGTTTTTCGTTTTAATGAAAAAGTTAAAATGTTGTGGTTTTTGTTATTTGAGACGTACATGTATATTCCTTTACTGTACACAGCCAATTGTTTACATTATTTTTTGAATCAGTTCATTATTTCCCGTTCATTATGTCTCTAAGCAACGGGTAGTGCGGCATAAGGGAAGGGGGGTCTGATAACATGTATATCGAGCTGCATAGGGTAAACACAATTTTCTAAATAATTATCCTTATTCATTAATCAAATATTGCCATGTGACAATGTAGTTTTCAGGATTAAGTTAAAATTGTTAATGGGGTACAAAAAGCAATTACCTTAAAAAAACATGTTAAATTTAGTCATATTTACCCCCCCCCCCCCCCCCCCCGCCTCACCTTCTGTCACGAATATCTCCATTTCAACATCAGAACATTATGGACATAATAACAATGCATGATTTAATCTCCCACAACTGTTATTGTATAGAAGAAAAATTAGAACAACAAAATTTTACTATGTGGTCACATTGGCCCACCCTAAGGCCTGAAACCCTGACCCAGTAACCATGAGTTTTCAAACTTTGGTTAATGGCTTCATGGACACCATTACTGTGCATTTTGTTTTTCTCAAATATATACAGTAGCAGAGAAGAATATTTTTTTTAAAGATTTAATAAATTTCTTTACTACATGGCAAATTTGGTCTCACCCGAAGGATCATGAATTTCCCAATTTAGGTTGAGGGCTTCATGGACATCATAGTCATGCATCTAGTTTTTCTCAAATGCATATGGAAGTAGTGAAGAAGATTTTTAAAAATTAAATACACTTTTACCATATTGCTATATAAGCCCCACTCTAGGGCCTGACCCCTGACCCAGGGGACATGAATTTTGCAATTTTGGTAGATGGTTACAATGCATTTAAGTGCAGTTTTTGTCCCCATGTGTGTGGAAGTAGAGAATAAGATTTTTGAAAATTTGGCTTTTTTTTGTATATTTGACCCCGCCAGTGGCGCTACGGGGGTAGTTGAACCATGATTTTCAAAAGTTTGATTCCTCTTACCAAAGAGCTGTTTCACGCAAAATATGCTAGTAACTGGCCTTGCTTTACGGTTTTTTTTTTTCAGAAGAAGTTAAAAATGTAAAATTGTTATTGCAAGGTGAACGACGCACATTGCACGACGCACGACGACAGACGAAGACCAATTGCAGTAGGTCAACTGAGTAACTCAGGTGACCTAGAAATATTTTTGCTAATAGTGCACGCTCTAAAAATGCATAACATTGCCTTACTGCTGAACTACAACCTTCTACCTTTCAACTTAATCTTTTGTAATCTTTAATTGCTACATCTTTGTTACAACTTTCTGTAAGGATAGAGATCCTACTTGCAAATTAACAGTGGATGTAGAAACTATAAAAAATTGTTTTTCCCAATTGCTTTTCGCTGTTTCCAATTTTAATAATACCAGAATTTCAGAGAACACATGTTTAAGTGATATGATTTGATGCATTCTTTTCCCGTTGATAGACAATTTGTCTTTACGACCAGTACAGGCTTTAGCTTCTTTATCCGTTCAGTTTTCTCATCAAATGCAAATACTTTATCTTTATTACTTCTTTAGCTTGTTAACCAATTCTCTGAACCTTTCTCATAAAATTCAAATATAACATTATCAGAAAGCACCCGCAAAAAGCCATACAACATTTCTAAATACAAAAACGCTGTTGAAAAGAGAAAAAAAATAATGTGATAAGAATTGTACCTCTTGTAGCTAATGATGGGTTTAAGAACACGGACAAGTGAACAAAACAGATTATTGAGAGAGCCTTATTGTAAATATAATGAAAGGATGAAAAATGGCTGACGACAAACTGATTTGGTCATACAATCTGCCATCAGGGATCTTATAAATTAGTGTCACAAAGAGGCACAACCAAAAACCGATTTCATTAATCTTGATAGGTCTCGAAGCACTGATAGACCCGAAGTAGAGCTCATGCAACAGTCTCACAGAGCTGCGTAAAGCAGAAATCACCGCTATGTCAAGTCAATATTTTGTTATTTTTATTTTTTTTCATTATTACGGTAAAATAACCGTTTTTTGGAGAACACATCACATTGGAATAGTAGAATTTCGTGCAATCGATTAACAATTATCTAGATTCTGTGAAAGCTATTTGTAATTTTGATATTTATGATAAAATTCAGATCGACTTTTCTAAATTGTTTTGCTTTTAAAACATGTAATAAACGGGTCGTTCCGTGCAAAAGAAATTTTCCATGTTTTTATTGACTAGACATTAGCATCATTCAATCCAGAGAGCAATAGTGATTGCTATGAATGAACAATGTATGCTGGGATATCTCGACATTTGTGACAGGAATCGTTTATAATACTAAAGTTACTAGTAATTTGTAATTTAAACCCGTGATTCATTCATGAATCATTTTTTTTCACCTTGCTTGCCTTTAAGGCATAAACCATTCTTTTACTCTAGTAGGTCTATACAGTAGAATGTTATTTACTGTAGTCATGGGGATGTTTGTGACATCAGATAACGACTTTAAATTGCAGACTGCATTTAATTTATTATTTTTAATTTATCTTTTTTTAATTTATTATTATTATAAATTATACCAAGACAGGAGATGAAATTAAAAAAAACTTACAATGATTAGACAGAGAGTCATTGTTAATGGGCTTTCCAGACAATTTACGCGATATATCAATTATCATGTTTGAAACAAAATATTACATAGTGATAATATCCACGTATTTTAATAAACAAATTGTTTTGCGAAAGATTTAAAAAATACTATATTCCTGTGTATATAATCTAAGAAGCGAGTGACCTAAACACTGCTTTTTACAGAAAAATACACAAATATTTTCAGATTCCATCAGCGATTATCCACTTGCATGATTAACTATTCCAACAGCCAGTTTCTGATAAATAGATAAGGGTTATAATTAAGGGTTTACTTTACAATATTGACTAAAGTCTAAATTCCTCGAGATACTGCCAACCATAGCGTAATAGCTCATATCACACACATTTTTAACGTTTTGCAGTTGATTAAGCAAGTTGACAACAAATGGACTACTGAAAGCCCAAAACGATTAAGAAATGGGGTTTCCTAATCATTCGTTATATTACATGGAAAGATGAAAAACGTAAGAATCATACACATGTACACGTCTATCAGTCTCAACGGTATACTATTCTTCGCAAAATCAATCCATATTATTGCTTACATATTCATTTATATTTAAACAATAAATGACACTCTTGAATGAAAATGTGAAAAGATTGCTAACTTAAGTACGTTTTCTCTCTCGTTGCATTTTTCAAATGTTGAACCTAATAATAGTAAAGTTGTTAAAAAGCGTTGTATTTGTCTTTACTCATGCTTACTATTACTTTTAAATTTATATAATCTAAAGCGTATTATGTTGCAACCTGGAGTGTACAAATACACGATTTTGTTACAGCTTTCTGTAGGTGAAATAAGCACGGCGACAGTGTAACTAAATGAACGCTTTCTTGTTTGCCAGCTTTTCTGCATGTCCTTTGTGGTGGCATGTATTATATAAAACTAATTTTCTTCAATATCCAACTCCTTTGTATATCATCACGACAAACATTGCAAAACGATTAATGTTTTTCTGGCTAATATAATTTTTGCTCTCGCTGTAACTATCAATCAAATTTACAATGTTTGAATTCTGTAGCGTTCATTCGCAGCAGTTCCTTCGATAGGAGGTGGCACTGGTATGACGTCACAACAGAAACAGAGATATACTCATCAAAGAACATTGATTTTTGAGAGGCAGTTATAAAGGAGCTCGAGAATCGCTTCACGTTTGCTTCTGCCTGTCAAGTTATCAGCGCGAATTTGTTAGCAGATTTCGTTGTACGGGGGCGCAAAAGCCACGACTTAAATCGTAATATATTGGATGACTAGATACATTTCCAGAGTGTTTGCAATGTTGGCTTGCAATTAAAAGTAGAGTAGGATTTATGAGGTCTTCGAGGGAAAAAAAATCTCTTCTATTGTGTCATTAATCAAGATTATCCAATATTATTAAAATTGCAAACAGAAGAAGTCGCAGAGAAAAGAGAAAGAGAAAAGATACAAGTATTGATGTGCTTTTTCGTTCTGTTTGTTAATTCGCGGCGCGTTGGGGGTAAATATATGCCTGAGCCGACGACGCGAAGAATTATAGGAGATGTGCATGCAACAATATCAGCAGATGACATCTAATAAAACAAGTGGACGATGGAGTGTTTTGTAAAGCTCTGTTAAGCTTTAGTTGCTACACGGTATGGTATAAAAAGGGGGGAATAAAAAAAATCTAAACATGAATTCGTCATTGGATGCAGCAAACGGGACATCTGCGGCTTATTCGGCTTACATACCTGAACTTGCGTTTATTATCCCACTTACCTGGGGTCTTCTTGTGATCATTGGGTCTGTTGGAAATGGACTTGTGATTTATACCTTGGGTAGAAACGGTGAAACATCCCCAACGAACGTGTATGTGATCAACTTGGCGCTGGCGGATCTAACATATTTGATAATCGTGATTCCTATTACTACAGTCGCTTTTGCTGTCGAGGAATGGATCTTTGGAGACGCGATGTGCAAAATCAGCAACTATATGATTTATGTAAGTATACAGCTGTCCATCAATTAAACTCTTGTTAGATTAAGAAGGCTCGATGGTCGAGGCCATTTTGAAGACTTTTTGAATCTCCTTAAAAAAAGAGCTTTGTATAAAGATGTTTTTTTGTATATTAGTTTACAGCTCAAGAAATAATATCCTAAAATTTAAAGTAGATTTGATATGGTGGTTAATTTGTGGACCGCTAACCCTCCTTCGTTGTTTGACCGAATCAAAAACACCGTCAAATGGACACAAAGCCCCCATGGTTCCCACTGAAAAATCAAAGGTTGCTGTGAAAGTTGATAAGGCTTTTCCTAGCTATTAATCATAGAAGGTTATTGTTCTGGGTGTTAATTTCAACTTTAATAACGAGTCCTAATTGAATCATTGGTTTTAGGTTGCTTTTTTTATAATATGTGAAATCTATTTCAAGTTTGAAATATTATGCATCTTTAATTTTGGTAAATGTAGCTTTAACAGTTTGGTTTTCCCCAATTTGAAGAAAAGTAGGCGTCGGATCAAAAAAATAACTGCTACAATACGTGCCGTCTGACACAGGCCACGACTCATTACAATTGATTAGCCTTCGGAATTTTTTTTCATGTGTGTAGCAAATAAAAGCCGAGGAAATATTTCATTCTAATTCCCGGCCTTTTTCCTGCCTTTAGCAAAAATAATACAAGCAATTTAAAGCGCCTGATTGAATTGATGACAGATCGAGTGTCAATCGATTGATGCTTTTAAGCAAAGGCGTAATAAGAAATGTGTTTCTATACGAAATGGTATAATAGTAATTGTGGTATGTCATGATATATATCAAATCTACTCCAAAAATTTTTAAAAATAGAATGTTCATAAAACAGAGTCAGCTTGATGCAGTGCTATCATAGTTACATGGTTACATACACTGCGTTGCTCACTGGGTTTTTTTGTGTGTTAAGAAATTGTGAACAAAAATAATTTGTTTACGTTATAATTCTCAAGCCTATATACCTCCTCCCTCAATTGTAATTTTTCAGTGTTTCAACAACAAAATATGGGAAATGTTGTAACAAAGCAAAAGATGAACACGTTGTTTATTATTCCATGAGTTTCAAGGTTTTGAATGTGTGTGTGTGTGGGGGGGGGGGGGGGGGGGGGGTACGAATAAGTGACCTAGATATAGAGTTTTTAATGTGATCTAGATATAGAGTGTCATGTTACAGAGTATACATTTTGAATTTACCAGGTGTCAGTAATTACAAAATTTGCAAGTGAACATGTCAAAAGCCACAAGAAAGTTGAAGGTTAAATCTAAATTGAAACAAAAAATTAAAAGCTGTCTTACAATTATGCTAAACGTCAGTCATCACATTACATGAAAAAGATTTCAAGAACAAGAAAAGAAAACTCTCAAAACCCTTGACTTGAACAGAGATGGAAAAGTGAGATAGGAGTCGTATGTAAACGAAAATATTGTAAGTTTTCCAAGAATAGCTTTAACATTGAGTGATTTAGTCAAAATAGCAGAATAAAAAGCTGAAAAAAAACATACGAAAATGTGAAAAATGATGCTGTGTCAGATAATGATGACGATGATGATGATAATGATGATGATGATGAAGATTATAATGATGTAGATAGAAATAAAAAAAAAAAGTTATGTGATGCGGATAAATATTATGAAATAGTTATGAAAAAATGACATCTATTAATTACATGACTGTATCTATTGACATCTGTTAATTACATGACTTTATCTATTGACATCTATTAATTACATGACTGAATAAACAGTAAATTGGATCTTCAAAGAGTATGATTTATTTCTCTATTAGAGTTTGAGATATCTTTAAAATTTTATAATATAAATATTATTATAATTTTCCTTGTCTTTGCTGTAATAATGTCATCTGTGCCAAGACCTAATGCAAGTACCGACAGCATCGGCTTCGTGCTGTGTTTATTTCGGTGCATTTATCACAACATGAAAACACTTGATGTTATGAAATAAATCAAATGCTGCTGTTACCAGAAAACAACAAGTGCTTTTGTACAAGTGCTCTTTCTATCCATAGACTGTTTTTGCAGTCGTCTTATAATCTTCTCACAGATAGCTCACTAATGCGCTCGGTCTAATAGATAATCTTTTCAGTTTTCAAAGTATGCAACTGTATGGTTTTTGTTTTTAAGTGATTAGGAACTTTTCGGTTCTTAAAATAAAGTAAAAGAGGTTGACTTTTCATAACTAGTCCGGAGTTCGTCGAGTTAACATATTCTTACCTAACTTTTGATCAGTTGGAAGGGCATCACGTTTTGAATTTTTTTTACATTTGACATTTCAGTTGCACGCTATGGAAACGATAGATTTTATATTTAAGGTCTCCTACTTTGGAAAAAAGGAGTACTCTCTCTCTCTCTCTCTCTCTCTCTCTCTCTCTCTCTCTCTCTCTCTCTCTCCTGTCAAATCTGATCAGTATACGAAAGCAGCTTGATTGTGTATCATGCACAACAATCAAGACCAGCAGTACGGCTGAACTTTTAATAATAAAAAATAATCTTAAGCGCAGCTCAGATAACGGAACAAAATTCATTTGGTGGTGCAAAGCAATCCGTACCATTGTTTGTCAAGAGCCACCACTTCAGGTACGTGTGATTCGAGTTTAAGCAGATAGTTAATCATCGGATAGAGCTGTTTCGTGTTGCAGTCTTTGGCCAATGTGGTTAAATCTATTATGAAAACTGGATGCAACCTCGCAGTATGGCATTCAATTTAATCTCGTTTCTGGTATACATCCATATACCATTGGTTATGATTAGCAAACTCTATATACCGGTATTACCCAACATACATGTTGCAGACTCTTTCTTTTCAGGTTAACTGCAAAAATATTCATTCTCTTTTTTTGACGTAAACTTTAAAGCTTACTGTTTGCATATTTATATGTTTCTATTTTAAAACTGTGATATTATAAAATTTAATATGTTTAATATTCTATTTGAGGTTCCTTTCGATGTTTTCTGAAATTTAAAGAAACTGTCTAATTAAAATTAAACTAGTAATTCGGACTAATTCCGCTCTTCAAAGATGTGCTTAACGCAACGGCTTGTACATATAAAGATTATGGCAGAGGGGTTGATTTACAAGTCTAATTGTAATTAGATTGGAAGAACATGCTGCAATTCTCTATCTTAATGCTTTTTCTAGACATACACGTAATAGTAACTTGCATGTTATCAAAATCATAAACACATTTCGTTTCAAATTAAACAATAAAAATGCCTGCTTTTGAGAAAAATCTTATTTTGGTTCAATTTTTAAAAAAGGAGTTGAAATACGTGTAAGGCTTTCAAATGGTATGAAAGCGAACTCTCTTGTTTATAATCCGTAATCTATTTTAATTTTAGACTTATGTACAATTTCAAAATAAAAATTTTCGACTTGAAGACTTGCAGCTGATATTGCTTACATGTATGTAAAAGGATGATAGCATAAGCCTTTGGGCTTGTTTCTCAATCCGTTGTGCACTGTTACTGCATTAATATACACGTATAATGAAAATTACTAAATACTTATTGTTTAAACTGAATGACAATCTAACGTCTTTGCCGTAATTACGGCAATCGGTTTGTTTTAAACTTTGTCAAGTAGATATCCACCTTATACAGACTACTATGTCTTACATAATGGAGTGATATCTTTACTTGTGTTTCGGTTCCTGGTGAAGTGTATAATGAACTGCTATTCAACGTCTTTGTCTGCCAGATCATTTTAATTTTGAGATATGTTCGTTGATATCATCTTTGTCGAAGGTGATTTGCGTCCATTTGCTATTCCCCCCCTCCTGCCAATTAAATCTCGTGCCGTATATCAGCGTGTCTTAATTACATTCTTTATCGATTTAATTATTTCGTAAATAAATCGGCAAGTAAATATAACTTTTATTAAGGAATATAAAAAAAAACATGTTATATAAACTTTAATTTGCACGTGTTGTGTGAACCAATGATATTTATCAAAGGACGAAATCTTCGAAGAAATGTTAATTATATTGTTTTTTTTACCATTATGAAACGGAAAAAAAACCAAGTTGCATCACTCAAAGATCATAGATATGTAGAAAAAGAATATAAATTGTGGTCATTATGTTCGCCGATTTCGGTAATGAGATGAGAATGGAGAATGGAAGAAATTGATAATGCTAATTAAGAATCTGGAACACGATTCAGACCTCGTCCTAACGACACGATGGTTCTTTAAAGGACAAGACATGAAAGGGAATAAAATACAGCACTATTGAAGAGTAGAAGCTTTTTGTTAAAGTGATTAAAAGAAACGTTGTTTGTCAGCATGTATAAAATACATAATTATGATACAGGGCCGAATCCCATTTAGTTCATTTATCTTTTTTTTAGATGGATACCTTTGTAGGCATCAACTTTACATAAACAATTTTAAAAAATTATCAATATTATATAAAGTTCAAAGGTCAACTTCTTGTTTGTTTCTTGTTTTTTAATACCCTCATATTTACATGTAGCTATTGATTTTTTTTTAAGGTCAGACGACACGTTCCTCGAGCATCTTTTTTGTATCTCCTCGTAATAAAGAGTTCCAATAAAAATTATTATTTATAATCATTTTTAAAATGATTTAGAATTTTTTTTTTTTTTTTTTTTTTTTTGCATTTTTAAACCTATATGGCCGAGTGGTTAGAGCAGTGGCCGCACACTGCTAGAACTGTAGGTTCCATGGGTCGTGAGTTCAAACACCATATCCGGCTGTATATATCAATATATAATAATTCTTATATCAGCAATTCAAGTGTATTTTCAAGAAGATTATAAAGGAAATTGCAAACTCTAGTATTTTTCAGAAATTCCTGGTAAGGTATCCTAATTTTTTGCAAGAAAGCTTCTCAAAGTAGTAGTAAATCAAAAACAAATTCCTGGAAAAAGTTATATAAAATTGAGGAAAGTGTCGTCTGACCTTAAATTTAAATTGCTGGTTTCATTTCACACAATGTATCAACTCCATGCATTGCAGAATGCCATCTGACAGTTAAAATATTGATAATTTTGGATCACATAAATTTCACATTTGGTGGTTGTGTGAGATAATTGTTCAACGAAAACAATCAACTTCGCATAAAGATCTGTGCTAAGTTAACTAACATACAAGTTAAGTTCAAATGATTATTTCAAAAAGTATTCATTGATTCTATATCAATAGTCTTTTAATATTAAAAAGAATGAAACTAGATAAAGATGTATTTAAAAATGCTCTACTTGAATCATATCTATATCGAATTTCAACAACAAAAAACCATATTTTTTTCCCTAAGTCATTCATTTATCAAATTTAGAAACTTGGTAAATCAACAGGATTAATATTACAAGACATATACTGTAGAATCATTAAATTTCGTGGGGGCCAATTTTCGTGGATTTATTAAATTTTACAGGTTCGTGGGGACGTAATTTCGTGTATTCTCTAAAACCTACAAAGGAAATATGATTTATTACCCTAATTTATTAATTTGTGAAGGATGTTAATTCGTGGATGAGAGGTACCCACGAATTCCACGAAAATTGAGCCACCACGAAATCTAATGATTCCACAGTATGCCAAATAGGATGCACATAATTTACCGACATATATTAATAAGTATTTGGTCTGCTGTAGGTTGTATTGAGGATATTGCTCGAGAATCAACCGCTTAGAGGTGAATTAACGGGATACTTAGAGAAATTAATTGCTACAATCATATCAATATACCACAGGAAATGACTTAACACCCAGATAGTAAAATTGTATATAAATGTATTTAGGACAATTTCAATTTCATACTAATCTTTAATCATCGGGAATATACATTGTATAAAAATGTTTGTTTTGCTTTTTGCCAAGTTTCCAGTGCAATTGATAGCATCGTTTCTAAGGCAATTATTAAGAACAAAAATGTTTTCTCAAATTGTGTCTCTTTTTACATATTTTAGGGGTTCATTAAAGAAAGGGGGGTTATTCCGGTATAGATGAAACGTTTTAGCTAATGTTACATTAAAGTGCGGAATATGCTGATTGATGTCGAATACATGTACATGTATAGTTGTAGTAACTACAATGTACTAATTGATATGAACGTCTTCTGTCTTTGTGACGTTCTGATGGCCGATTATGATGATTTACTTACAATACTTGTTGTTTTACTCACTTCATTTGATTAATTACTTTAATACTTTAGAGAAAAAGTGAATGCTAAAATGCTTTTTGTGGCGAAGAGGAGAGAGAGAGAGAGAGAGAGAGAGAGAGAGAGAGAGAGAGAGAGAGAGAGAGAGAGAGAGAGAGAGAGAGGAGAGAGAGAGAGAGAGAAGAGAGAGAGAGAGAAGAGAGAGAGAGGGAGAGAGAGAGAGAGAGAGAGAGAGAGGGAGGGTGGTAATAAACCTTTAAACCAGTTTACACGGGTTATGATTTTTTTTCTCACTGTACTGCTCACTTCTTTCATACAAACATGAATCACCAAAGACGCCATTTTGTCATCTCTGTCTTAGGTCAAGTTAATATGCTGTAAAGATGTGTTTATTGAAATGACAAATGAAATAATTCTTCAATATCTGACTCAACTCTGTCTTATGTCAAGTTATATGCTGTAATGATGTGTTTATTGTAATGACAAATGAACTTAATCTTCAATATCCGATTCAACTCTGTCTTATGTCAAGTTATATGTTGTAATGATGTGTTTATTGTAATGAGAAATGAACTTAATCTTCAATATCCGATTCAACTCTGTCTTAGGTCAAGTTATATGCTGTAATGATGTGTTTATTGTAATGACAAATGAACTAAATTTTCAATATCTGACTGTACATTAAACTCGTGATTTGATTTCATAAGATTTATATAAAAACTTTGAACTTAATATTAACCTGACCTGCTTGAACTTAAACACTGATTTCAAAATCCTCCGTCTGCAAAAGGGATGAAGGATGAAGTTCCATTATCACTTTTAACTGAGTACTTTCACTGGAAATTCAAAAGTGTTATTATTTCTCTGATCATCTATGAATCTGGCAGCGAGAAGACACATTACCACCTTTAGTAATGGTATCATTTTACAGAATAAAATAAACGTTGTCGGATAATTATGCTAGCAACAATATGGCATTTTTGCAGCTGTCTAAGGCATAAGTCCTAGACAAAAATCCACATTCTAGTAATTATGTCCTTTTTTAAAGATTATATATCACCTATTGTTTAAATGTGTCTCACCTGACACAAATATATGAATCTTGATTTAAACATACATGTATTAAATATCCCAAAATAATATCTTTCCCAATTAAAGTTTTTATTTTCTGCAGTGAATATAAGTATTATCTTGGGATCGAGGGGATTTGCTCTGTAGGAGTTTTTTTTTTAATTTATTTTTACTATATATACATATAAATGTTTACCTTTGTTTAAAATTCATTGGATTTGAATTCCCTGAGAGAGCCATCTAATGAAGTTCTAAATTAATGTATAAAGAGATAGAAATAATGAGTTTTTGGGAGTTGATTTTAATCAACTCTCCTATGCACTTACTCGGGCAAACCGAAAGTGAAACAGTGTTTGGACCTAAGCACAAATCAATACCGGTGACAACACTTAGTTTTTGAAAAATAATCGATAAATTCAGATGCAATGTATTCTGAAGCATTGTTTTTCAAGAAAACTTATTTATTAATACCATGAAAATCGTATGTATTCCTACGCTAGAGTTCAATGTAGTCTCGTTCAACCAGACGCTCGGATGTCTCCGTTAATATCCGACAAAACAGAGTCTCTCTTACTTGTCGGAGATAAACGGAGACAGTCGAGCGTTTGGTTGAACAAAACTAGAGTTCAATCTTGCCTGGATCCATACAATTTCTCAGAAATATTTTGATTACTGATACTACTTGCCATGCAAAATCACATATCGCTGATTTTAAAATAAATGACAATCGAAAAAACCAACTCCTGTCAGTACTTCAGTACTTTGATTTCCTAAAGGTGTATTATTGATTTCGATAGAATCATACTGCATTAATTGTGTATTACCTGTAAATTTCATATAATTTCAACAAAGAATTGGCTAATGATGCCACAAAATAGCAAAACTAGAAGGATTAAGAACTTGTTTCTTGGTTAATTCTTGGTATAATCTCGAAACGCATGTCTAGCGAAATACAGAAGTACCTGGTATATATTTTAATGTACAGTTGTATATCAATTAGCATTATTATATATGTACAAGTACATGTATGTGTTGGTAATAACTAGTAGCTGTTTCTTCGTGGGAAAAGAAATACTGGTGTTTTTATTCACATTACAAGGATGTTAACGTTTTTATTCACATTTTGTTCACATTAATACAAGGACCTTCTTAAATTTTTTTTAGGAAGAGGGGGGTGTTTATAAATTTTTTTTAACGAAAAGGAAGCAATGGACAGATAGTATATTACAAATTATTATTAATATAAATCCTATGTCGTTAAAACAAAAAAGGAAGGGCGGAATAAGGGAGGGGGGGTAAAATATTATTTATTAGGTTTGTTACTCCGCCTCGCCTTCTATGGACTTGACCGACCCCTCAAATTTCTATAAACAGTCAGTAACAAACATAATAAGTGTTGTGTTTTGTCGAGGACCTAAAGTTTGATATGTAAACAGCTAAAGATAAATATAAAACAATTAAATTCATAGGCTTAATCTAATTTTGTACCTTTCTCGTCAGTCGTCTGTGCAGATCTGGATGCCATTGTATATAGGATTGTTTTATTACATCACGGGAAAAGGGGTGGGGGTCACTCTAAATATTTTTGGGCTTAAAAATTAAAGGTATGGTTGGACGTTTGTGTAAAAAATCAGCTCAAATAACGTTACGTCCGCCATGTTACCGTATAAATTTTGACGCCCGCCGTGTAAAGAAATTTATAAGGTAATCACGTGACGCGATTCATCCAATGACGTCGAGACATTCTAGTCCGAGGCAAAACAATATGCGTTTGTTTAACTTTTTTTTTACAACAAAAGTCTGTAAATGGTAAAGTAATGTAGTTTCTGTACTACGGACGTTTTCAACGAGGAATGGATGGGGTGAGGAATGGTTGGGTGGGTGGGGGCAGAGGAGCAAACAGATAGAAAGGACAAAGAAACTGACCAATAAGGAACTGCTGAACAACGCAATAATTTCGATCTAGAGCATTTAAGGGCATTACAATCAGAGGTAACTATAGGTACATGTAGGCGAAGCCACGTTAAACATCCTTTTTATCCAGACGTTTAAGTTAATTTAATTTATTTGTCGAGTCAGTTTATTGGCTACGAAAGACTGACGGCGAAAAAAAAAACAAGTTTGCAGATAAGGATGATTTGCACATGTATGTATATGACGTTTATTTGTTAATTTAATTAACAACCAGTCATCCGCTTGTATAACAGGTATTTTTATGTAATGTCGTTTTGATAATTATATTTACATGTACGTCAATCTATGACTACCACGGTTTTTTTTTAATATCATGTCAATATTTTATTTATCCTCATATTGTGGCTCTTCATAGATGAGCATACATTATAATAATGTTAACCACTTTAGGAGAACTGCTCTAAAGTTTATCATTTATCCCAAAATCCACGAGTCATTTTGATCTAGTAAGCAGGCAATTTTAGTAGTACACTGTTTATAGTGAACTTTGTTTCAATGGCTTTTCTTTAGCAATGAAATGATTTCAATCATTATTGAAAAAAACATATATCAAAAAATTAATTTAAGATTCGATTAAACAATGGGTATGAATACCCACGGCACTCCGTCATAACATCGACAGATAATGAATTCAAAGATTGTAAAGCAAAGGTATTGAGTATGATATCATATGGTGTTTGCTACTTTCATTTTATCAGTTAATATGATACGTATTATATTGATTTTGTTTTTCATTGTCTCAGTGAATGGTGATAAATCTTCAGTTAACGGTTGACGTAAATAATATAATTACGAAATTCGTAGAATTGACATTTACATTCCTTCAAAACATAAATGACACATGAGGCAAAAAGTAAATAAGTTTTCTTTATTTTGCAAACCATTAACGATGTTTTAATGAAAAAAACAAAAACCTTATAAGGTTATTTTACCATTGGTTATACATATAAAGGTAATAATTACCCTTAATATTTTTCTTCTTTAGATATTTTTCCGAAGAGAATTTGCTTTTGTTTTTTTGTTTTTTGTTTTGTTTTTTTTTTTTGTAGGCCATGTTAGCGATGTATTGAAATTAGATGTATATTAGAGGGCCCAAGTTCCAGAGAAAACGATCTATTTCTCATATGTTCATACTGTTTATGGAATTTACACAATATGTTTAGAATATGAAAATACAGTCTATAAAGCTAGTAAAAATCAAGGAATCCCATGAATCTACCAGAATCTATCGAATTAAAGCAAGTTCAAAACTAATGCAAAAGTTCACTCTTTGCAAAATTCGTTTGTCTAATATACTGAACTTTCTATTTATGAATGAAAAGTTTGAATAACTATTAATGATAAATCAGTAAATTTGGTGGTTATGTATGGCCCGTACAAAAACCATTGTTGAATTTATCAAGTTTACGACATGCAGCATTATTTCTTTGTTGGTATACTGTATACAGGGAAATATTTGCACCCGTTTTATTTTCGCCCCTTTTGTCATCGTTGCCAGCGGGCGAATTCTAATGTCTCAAATAATCTGTCTAAAAACACAACAGTGTCAGGGCGAAATCAAAACGGAGCGAAACTCCATATAACTGTAGACGGGCGAAAATTACATGGGGCGAAAATAACCCAGTATACAGTAATCATTTGAATCGTTCTTATACATGTATAAAATGATCCTCTTGTCCTTACATGTATACATGTACATGTACATCAAATGAATATGTAAAAGTTTAACATATGTCATTATTATACTTTCATGTAAAATACTGAAATCTGATTGGTTTAGACGCAGTTGATAATCCGTTCTATTACCCTCATCGTTAGCAACACACTTAGCAACGGGTAACACAACAAATTGTAACATGCGCGTAAACTATGCGCATACGGTTCGCCAAAGAATTCACGTCATTCATATATAAAAGTAGTAAAGTTTTCTTTAAAATTAAGACATTCAGTATAATAAAATAAATAGTGCCTGTTGAGGAGGGTAAGAGTTGAAACTGACACCCCTTGAAAACCATTAATACTTTTCTCGGGGTGTCAATTTCAACTCTTAACCTACTAAACAGGCACTATCTATATAATGTGCTTTATTTAACGCAGCAATGAGTAGGTGGTTGGGGAAGTGCTGATCTGGGGTTTTTGGGCTGACTCTTCTATACTGTTAAACAAATATACCCATTTTATCTGGATGGCAACATAATCGTGTACGCCAATTTGCCCTTCCATTTTTTGTCCGGGCTCTCATATTTTCACTTTGAAACACGATACTTCATGTCTGTGTCTTTAACTAATTAAAAAAATTTAATTGTCAATGAGTCCATGACTAAAAGACATCTGTATAACGAAATCCCATTTTCCATTGAATTTGCCTTACACAAAGGACCTCTCCTCTGAATAGTCTCTTCTATCAAAGCATAGGCTGGAAACAGAATTGTATTTTGGGAAAAAAATTGTCATTGTATTTCAAACGGATGCGCAGAAGAAACAGTAAGAATAGAGTCTCGGGTTGGATGGCTTTGGGAACTCTTAATAATCTCATTACGTATAAAAATGCTTTCATGCAACTCTATAGTTGGAGTCTCCGATCCCTTTTATTTTTTTTTTGATACAGCTTCCTTATTTCTATTCATTAAAACCCCTTTCTTCCCAAAGCTCTCATCCTCAGGGATATTATGTAAAATTTTCAATGACAGTGCAACTCACTTCCGCTCGCAAAATGAAATTTGTGCGGGTTTTTTTTAAACCTCTTTGCGAATGATTTACGCAATTTCTTTGCTACGTTCTGGCTACATTTTTATGTAAAATGTAAAGTTTACCATAAAAATTAAGATTTACATGACATTGTATCACAATTAGATTTCTTTTGGTGATTTTCTTATTAGCATCAAAATATATTGATTCGTGAAGATTTTGATTCCTATTCATATATAAAAAAAAAATGCAAGAAATTGAAACGGTTACCAGCGCACGAATACTCGATAGCGCGTCTAAAAATTGAACCCATATATTGCATGTATAGCTGGTACTTTTTCATTACTATCTCAACCATCTCTTAATCTTTTTTATAAATTTATGGAGTATTAAAAGATGGATTTTGGTATTTTCACTCGATAATCACTGAAATAGAACTACATACACTTTCAAAAAAAAATCACAAATTTTTCGTACCTGTGTAGCATGGTTCTAAATTTCACGTACAAATATAATTATGTATATCTTGCCTGATATTGAACATTCTGCACAGTGTTAAGCTCTTATACATGTATAGTTCTGCAATGAAATTTAGTGCAAATATATATCTATATTCTGATTCAAATAACGCTTGCGTTTTAGAGAATTATACGTGTTATTCCAGAATGATGCTAATCAACCTACCCCCGTCCTTTCAAAAAAAATATATTTATTTCTTCGTAAAGATGCTAATTATACCCCCTCTCACAGAATGTCTTCAGTAGATGAGTATTATCTCAATGAATAGTAGTGGACAACTAAGTCTAAGAAGAAACGCGCAATGTCCTCTATCATATCAATATGAATCGACATGTCTCGATATTCTTGTTATTATTGTCAAGACTAAGACTTCGCCGGTCGCTCTTCATTAAAAATAATTATTCCTAATTCGTGAATTGTAGTCGCTGAAAGGCAATTCAAACCCTTGTCTAATTGAAGAAGAAGAAGAAAAGAAAACCTTGCAATTACTCTAATGAAGATGAGAAAATTTTGCTGATTTCCATCAATGTCTTTATACCCGCTTCCATATCATCTCCGTCTGATGAATAGCAGAAACTGATCATTAGAAAAAAAAAATAAAACGATAAAAAGGTTATAAAATTAAGTCTACAAGCCTAGAAACTCTTAATTTTATTCAGGTGTGCGCACGCGCACTCGGATTGCTACATGTATTTTTTTGCTTATCAATATTTCTATTAAGTCTACCCCCTCCAACTTTCAATTTGCTTCCGACGCCACTGTATATAAAATATAGATGTATCGTAAATACAGTATACCGCCCCCCCCCCCTCTTTCTCTCTCTCTCTCTCTATTTCTCTTTCTTTATAGATAGCTTCGTCAAACCGAAAGTCCAAGGTCTTGTTAAAATTGTTCTAGAACTGGCATTGAATCCTTAGCTATAAATATTATCTTGATAAAGATATAAACGGAATATAAAAACGAATGATGTAACAATCAAAGTCAAACATCTCTACAGCAATCGGAAAGCAGAAACAATATTTCTAATTTGGACGACAAGTAATAATACATTCTCTCTCTCTCTCTCTCTCTCTCTCTCTCTCTCTCTCTCTCTCTCTCTCTCTCTCCAATATTCCTCACAGAGAATATCACATCTATAAATCATAAATCATATTGCCCAAGTCGTAATCGATTATTCGGGAAAGTGTCAAAAACGCTCAGAATTCGTCTCACTCGCGGAAATTGTTACTTACGATTATTCAGCGGTTGAATTCGATCTTTCCGTACCGAGGAAAAATAATACTATATTATACTGCCATTCCGATGTCACGCCTAAGACTGCACTCAGATGTTTACAATACATCCTTCGTGTTATCTGGAAACCGTCTGAAGTTGACCATGGTTTATACGTGCATTAATTACATTTACATGTACATTTTATGTAGGATAGATAAGGAACAAGCAAGGACACTTAACGCTTAATTAGATTGAGTTTTCTCTATTCTTAATCTTCTTAATACACGAACGAACGGTTTATATTTATCTACAGAATCACCATGTGTTATGCAATGTTAATCTCGGGGCCCTTGTCAGTAGTAAATTATTTTAAAATTTTTACTTAGTATAAATACATGTCACCAATCGCCTGAGTTCTTCCATAAGTCGACACAAAACGCTGTCTGCTGTCTCTCATCCATTAAAACTCTTAAGATACATGTATTGTTAAAATTTAAATTTATTTAGAATATAAAAAAATGAACAAAATTAATCCAACTTTGAACGCTATGATGAAGTTTCTTAAAAGAAGAGAAAAAAAAAATCAAAAGGTGTTTCGTTCTGTTGCTCGATGTTAAAAATTCAAGTGTTTATAAAAGAGGTGATGATTGCTACAAAAATCTTATTCAAGTTAAGATCTGCTTACTTACTCTGGTAACAATCGTTTCTGGTAACTGTTGGGTTTTGTTTTTTTTTGTTTTTTTGTGGGTTTTTTTTTTTGTTGTTTTTTTTTTTTTTTTGGTTTTTTTTTGGCGGGGGGGGGGGGGGGTTGTTGTTGGGGTTTTTTATTGGTTCACATCAATGTGTTTTGGGTTTTGTTTTGTTTTTTTTATTCTTTTTTTTTTGTGTGGGTTTTGCATTTGATCTTAACAAGCTTTACCAATTACGTGGATTTTTTTGACAAAGTGTATCGATGCTCAGACTATGTTTTTATCATTATCATCATTGATATTAACCCTTTAACATTCAATTATATTGCCCCACTTCAGGCATTATCCATAATGTAAAAAATAAATGGACGGGAAAACGTTCCAACAACAAACCTGTTAATAAATAAATCAAATTACGTTTATTATTAAGGTCAACAAACTGTCATTTTTGACGCTTATTAATGTTATTTGGCTTTATATCAAATTATGCAAATACTTTTTTTTAGCCTAGAGCTGTAACTTAACAATTTTCTTTTTTAAAACAAGTTAATATTTATCTGGTTAATATTTTCATCATCTTCTGTTAATATGAACTTTTAAAGAGTAGTTTTCATAATGGAAATCAAGTTTAAGTTTCAAAATGGTTTCCACTGTAACAAAGGAATTAGATTACATGTTTATGGGAACCTTGGAAGCAATACCGTATCTTCATTTTATCGGGAGGGGGGGGGGGGGGGTTCCAGCTAGGTCACCTGAGTCACTTAGGTGACCTAATGCTATTGGTCTTTGTCCATCGTCGTGCGTCGTCCCCGAACAATATTACATTTTTAACTCATTAGGCCAATTGTTGCCAATTTTGGTTTGAAGCATATCTGAAATAAGATGAATCTAAAATGTGAAATGTTTTAATTTACCTTACCACCCCTGGATCTCATTAGTTGGATCAAATATTTAAAAAAAGGCTAAATTTACAATTAAAAGATCTTCTTTTCTACTTCCACACGAGGTAAAACCTAAACGCATGTCAATGATGTCCAATAAGCCATCTACAAAGACAAAATTGCTACAAAAAACATTAATGACTCTTCAATAGCTAAGTCATGTACATGTTTTTATGCTACATGTAGCTTAGAAAAGGGGTCAAAGGGAAACATTTTCCCTATTTATACTCCCCCATCCCCTATTTTCAGCCAAAACAACTTAATTTATTCAATTATTTATTTATGGAATTAAATTTTGGGTATTCAACTAGAGCATCTTCGTACACGTAAAGTAAATGGCGATTCTGTGTTTTACTGAAATCTGCTCGACACACAAATTTTGAGGAGAAATTAAAAAAAAATTACATCGCAGTTTTTGTTCGAGTTTTTGAATGACCGTTATGTAGATATTGTAACTAGCTGATGGCGCTTGTTTTTTTTTGTATGGCGTGGTGTTTATATCTATATACTGATGGTGCTTATCAAAAATTCGTGTAAATTGATGTACTTTTTTGTGGTGTTTCATGTAATGGGTGTGTTGCGTGTGGTATTGAATTTTGGATGTTGATAGCAAACAATAGGAGTCTCGATAAGGCCGTGTGGTTATCTTTCAATTCAGATGCACTGGCACCTCTGTGGTTGGGGCTAGTTTTTTGTTGTTGTTTTTTTTTTGGGGGGGGGGGGTTAAAGATTTTTTGCTGGGGTATTTTCATTCGGAGGAAGGGGGTTGTTGATGACTAAAAGTTACTCTTATTAAGACAGGAAAATGATTAGATATTTTCCTACTCAAATTTTATCTCTCTTTTTACGCAGGAAAAAAAAGAGTTATCCTTTGAATCCCTTGACCCTGTGGATCACTGTTTACACAAAACGACGTTCAACTTAATTAACATAATTCCTGAAGCTAATACTATTGAAAAGTACATGTATTAATTGATTGGCTTTTAGGTTCTTGATTTTTTTTCTAATACTACTACATACTCTTTCAGTTTTCTTCTTGGATTGAGACAAGTTCCTTCAGTGAGATTAACTTGAAGGCCTTTTTTATCAAGCGTTTATCAGTCTTATCTTTTCAGTTAATCCCAAATGGGCAAGGCCCTCGTTGAAAATGAATAGAATTGTTTTTTACTTATTATAATATAAATCGATATGATTTAATTGTTTATTCTACTTTAACATATTTCTAACATTCTTTTTTATGAGTAAGTATAATATCTTAAACTCAGAATTGCAAAGTGTGTGTGTGTGGGGGGGGGGGGGGGGGGGGGGCAAAGCAATCTTCTATAACAATCCAATTTTTTGACACCTCCGGTTGTTTCATTTCATATGAAAACGTGTAGATGCCCTAGGCCTGTAGCATGATAGCATGTTACTATCCTACTATACTTGGGTCTGGTGTATGCTTCTCTCTAGTTTTACAACGGACAATGACGCCGTTCATACTTAGTAAGCAAGAACAAAAAAGCCAATTGTTATTCCGCAAATAAATCCAACGGCTATGAACCTGACAGAACGGCGTGTAAAAACCTATCGTGCTTCCTATCCAAACATTTTTGACACCCAAATTCACACGTTTCAAAAACAAATGTTTCTCATCCCCATTCGCTGCAATCGCCCAATAGACCGAGAAAACGATCGATGTTATCCAGAAGCTTGACTACCAAGAGAGCAGCTACCGACACTGAAAGAGCGCCTGTTGAGGACAGAAAATGCACGGGGAGTTTATTTTCATTCTCTCTATTTTGAATATTTAGCACAACAGTTGGTATAATAATCTTTGACGCAAATGCTCTATTTATAACACTTTCCCCCGATAAACATTTAAAAAACGATTAGGGTTTACAATGAAAGCTTTTTTTCACTGCGCTTTGAAATATTGTGTTAACTTAATTGTAGATGAATAATTTTTGAGCAGTAAAATAGCGATTTTAATAATACCTTCAATTTTTGTTTTGTGTTTTTCAAAACATCCTGCGTACAGGTATGTTCATCTAATCATTATGTTCAGCAACAGAGTACACATTCACCGCAACTATCCCGGTACATGCAATGCATATAACACATATATTTTTGTTATAACATAAATGTAACATGCATTGAAAAATCAAAAGAAAAAGTGATATAATACAAAATGCTCATATATGCAGTGTCAAAAACATTAATTATCTTTCGTATACAAATACTACTACTGTACAAAGATCAGCAGAATTCTACCATAATCTTTGGTATTCGTTTTCTTTGAACACTTTCAATGTTGTCTGTTGCGTCCTTTATTCTGAAAAATAAAAGACGGGTGGATAGGAAACATTTTACATGCAATAGCAATATGTTAAAGGGCATAATAACAAAAGACAAATAATTGCGAAACCATATTACAATTTTTGGGGGTTTAATTCGGCTTACGATTTTGAACTAATGAAACAACTCTTAAGTCGCATGCACTGCCTTGAGGAGGAAGTTGAAACAAATGTCTCCCGCAAATGTTTGTCTCTCTCTCAAAAAAAAAAACAATGCTGATAACCTGGACCGCACTTCATTACTTGTGGGTATTAGTAGTCAAGCAGCCTCATTAGAATTCATGAGAGTTCGATGCTTTTTCGCTGCAACTGCAAACAATGATGACCGTGTCGCTACAGAATCGCATATCGATCTTGGCTTTGTGGAAACAAATGTCGACATTTTTCTTCTGCCAAGTGCGAATAAACACGGTATAGAAACAATAGATTAAACCAGGCGGAATGCGTCTTATACAACGGACGAGTTGTGACTCTCTAAAGACACCCGACCCACCGCGGACAAGAGAGCCGCGTGACAGCATAATAGACATAAACTCATCAACAGCAGCAAACTTATGAACTTGTAATCCCATGTTTCAGGAGTGTTAATGTCAAATGGTCTGCTAAGAAAATGGAAAACAAAACTGTTGAGTTTTGTTGTTTTTTTTCTCTTATCCCTGTGAAAATGACAAATAATAAACTGTCAGTGCATCTGAAGTTTCAAAAAAAAAATCGCAATACTAGTAACAATGTTAATTAAATTTAAAATGAAAATTATTGCAGTCAAAATATTCATGACCATAATGATTGTTACAATTGGATGGATTGCAAGAGACAACAAGTTCGTTTTAAAGCAGACAGACCCTAACAAACATAATGAGTGGGTTTTTTTTTTCTTTTCGTTTTTTTCTCGGAGACCAAAAACTTTTTGTATGCGAAATTAATGTACATGTTTATTTACACGCAAAAGGCAATTCAATGAAAACCCGTTACGCCTTTAAGTTAACGTCCCTGCGTGATTAAACAAAAATTTGCTACTTAACGGCAATCATTCTATAACAGAGCATGATGTTATTGTCAGGGCCAGAAACCAAACTTGTTGTACGAATTTGCTTAGTCATCAAAGTAAATTAATTGAGATTGCTTTTTTCACCATTTCTGAATACAGTTGTTTAAAAAAAGAAAATGCATATACATGCACGTACCTTTCCTGTATCATGCATGCAGAATGACTGTATCATTTAATTAACAATAATCTTTATACAACTATAATTATACTAAAGTTAAGATCGCACAATAACTTCATGTACATAATGATAAATCATTGCTGAATAATGCTAAATATCTATAATAATTTTGTTTGACAGAATCCTATCTCGCCTAGCTTGGCAACTAGAAAAACTTCCAGTGCATATCGCCACTGATAAAAATCTTCAGCCGTTTAATGTGCATGTAAACCTGGACAATTTGAGTTTTACACTGTTATTTTTTCATTTCTTTTACGGGAGCGTAAATGTCAGTTAGTAGGAACAAGACGTAATTACACGTGGACAAAAACTGCATGCGCAGCACCATGCGCGGTCATCAAAAAGAGTAGTTGAGATTAGTCATGTATTTAAGCTAACGATCAGATGGTAGAAAATAAAGCTGAAGTTTTTAGACACTGATATGAAAAAAAAAACCATTTCAAACAATATTGCACACAAAAAATATGAACATATTGTTGTCCACATTAATCGTCTGTACGCAGACTTCTAAACAGAGAAAGAGGGGTGACAGACAAACAGACAGACTGATACATGTACACAGAAAACAAATGAGATACTCTAAAAAAAAAGAGAAAGACTCGCGTGACCATTGATATTCTCTCGTTTAATTTTTCATTAATGCTTCCGGGTCAGAATTAATCCTGTTCCGTCTGCACGCAAACAGCCTATAGCTGTTAATGCTGGAAACAATCGGTTTCTATGTTAGTGGATGTTATTTCTGGACAATATTTGATAGCGTCTGCCCCATTACATCATGAAGATTTCCCCCCTGATATTGACGATAATAAAAGGTCATGAAATAACCATAAAGTTTTTTGTTGAATTGTTATTTATTACGAGGGCAACAAGGATGATAACTTCGTCATCAAAGGTTTCGCTTCTTTATGTTTTTTTTTTAAGTATATATAATTAATATACTTGATTCCCGTTCGTAGTGAGTTTTTGTGTTATGTTTTATGGTCTGTAGTAACTATGACAGATCAATGTTTGGTCAAACATGAATTAGTTCTTTCAAGCAAAAGGATATACACACCTTCGTTTTTAACTGTTGACAAAATACCGTGCGAAATGGTGGTAGTGCGAACCGACGATACCAAAAATCGAACCAAAATCAATTGATTTTATTTCTTTTAGATTCTAAAAGTTGTTGGATCTCGATATTATAAAAAGAATACTTTAACCTAAAAACAATCAATTTTACCAATTGTCTCCACTGTCTTTGATGCTATTGTTTTCTTGATCGGTGTGCAGATGTTGTCAAAATAACATCCAAAACGCCTTTTGTGTATGTTATCTCTTGAATAATTCAAAATAATGATTTAATTTGGAATTCATGCATCGACAAGCAAAGATACAGCCATTTTAAACGGCTTCGGAAATTTTTTACGGCTTTTTTTTCTCTCTCTCTCTCTCGTCAGCGTCCAATTGGGCAAGGATCCTTTCGGTTAACTCCACGTCTCCATGTAATGAGAGGAAATCGAATAATGCGATCAATATAATATACCGCTCCAGGGGATATCCGTGTTGAAGAGAGCGGGCAAATTAAAACGCCATTTATGAAGAAAAAAAAACGGCATAATTTTAATGCCTTCAATTTTTTTTTGCCAGAACTAATGTTAGCAATTTTGTTTATCCAATATCTTTACAAATGCATTTACGTCTAATGAGAAAATTTTACAGAGTTTTTTTTTCTTCGCGGAATCGCACGGACAAGCTTTATTTAAAACTTCCTCCCTCCCAGAGCTTTAGATTATGAATATGAAATTCAGAAATAATTTTCAACGGACGCTATTCTAAAGCTGTCGATAAACGTCACTGTTACAGTGTAACGTAATCAAATAATGTTTTTTGATGTTTCGATTTAATTAGAATTCTAACTAAATACTCATTGTAATTTAAGTTGCAATTTGAATCGTTTTCTTATCTTTTAATTTATCCTTTTCAATTGCTTTGTCATTCGCATCCGCTGGATCATTAGTTAAAAGCCATTCCAACTTTCACAGTTTTGAATCAACTGATTGCATTCAATCGTATTTCAAACGATTTCGCAGTGCGAACTATTTTGTCTTTTCTCAATTGCTATTAAACGAAGTGACGTGCCGGAACTATCAATGCCCTTGTATCATCTTATATTTCTCCGCGCTCCATTTATACTAGAGTGCTGCACGGTCAAATTGTGTTTGCGTAGGATGCAATTTCAAAGATGATTAAAAAGCTGAGCACATAATCAATATTGAATCACATGCACGATTAAGCAATTGACACTTTATTAAGTCAAAAGACAGGGCGATTAAAAAGATTTATATGCAGCCCTCCATCATGAGACGGTCATTGATTTAGCACTCCACTTGTTAAATAAAAGAGTGATGGCAACTCAAATTAACAGTGTCGCCCTATTGCAGCTAAACCTCAAACCATCGAACAGAGCTAGGTTTCGTAAATTTCTTTTTTTTAATAATATCAGACCTAAATTGCTGTGGCAAACCTCGTTTTCGAGTTTCCCAAAAATCCTCCTTTCCTATTAAATTGATATATTTTCTGCCGATGTAGACAAGAACGGTAAATATGTGGGGGGTTTTATGAGTGTTTGGCTGAAACGACTATACTTCCTAGTTTCTGCCAATACTTGTTAATTTGAGTGTGGGTTTTCAAAGAAGCCATAAATATTGTTATCTCTGCTTCTCTCTCTCTCTCTCTCTCTCTCTTTCTCTCTCTCTCTCTCTCTCTCTCCGTTTTTTTATTTTTTGGGGTGTATTGGTTCTCTCTTTCCCCCCCCTCTCTCTCTCTCTCTCTCTCTCTCTCTCTTTCTCTCTCTCGTGCCATGCTCCTGTTTCTTCTTTCTTTTCCCCATTGATTAACAAGTGCTCTTGTTGAACTAATCATTATTCTCAATGAGTGTCAGGCAAATGAAATAGTAAGGCTTTTTAGCCCCAAACGACTCATAAACACCCATACAAGTCTTCAGATGATAACGCGTCGGTACTTCAGGGTACAATATGGACAGAATGTTGCTTCGTAAAAACCAGACTTTCACACGATCAGTCCAGCATCCTTCTTCTGCGAGACCTTTAGTGTTAGTTTTAGCAATCCAATAAATTACCCCCTTTTTTCTGCATCCTATCAATAGGATGTTCTTCAGTTTAAGTGGAGTTAAAGTACAAGTAAACAGTTCATCATAATATGTCCGCACTGACGGATCATCAATTTTGTTTTCTGCTTCCTGGTGAACCCTATTTGCTCAATGTAACCGTCGATTCCCTTTTCATATTTCCATTTCTATGTTTTTGTTTTATTTATAACAAAAACTTTAAGTGGAAAAAAGCACTTGAGTGGGTTTTGGGATTCTGTTTATTGGGGGGGGGGGGTTGTTCGCGAGGGGGCAAATATTTATTAAATATTCATTTATTTATTTATCCATCATCCTTTTATTTAATTTTCGGCAATTTTGTAAAATATCAAGTTACTTCTCATCAAAAAGAGATTTTGAACATAAAAACACTGATATACATGTAGTAGCAAGTGACACTGGACAGGTATTCAATCGTTAACAACTTCGTTTTCAAACCTATTTTATTTATTTGTTGTAGCTGGGTGTTGCTTTTTCTACTATTTATAACAGTACAGTATACCTTCAAAACAGACCACCTCCCTGGGGATATTATATAATTATGAGCCGATTCTGATGAGTTAACAGTTTCAACTTAACAAATGCTTCGCGTTCCAGGGTTATTTTGATCAAGTTAGCTGATGGCGACCTGGTCTGTTTTTAATTAAAATATAATACGTTCATTAGCTGAGAAATAATTCTCGCTAAGCCCCGTTCGGTTTCGCGCGTTCCTGGCATGTACGTTTCTTTCCATTATCTGACTTTCCCCCCTGAAGACTCAAATAGCATTGGCTTTCCCCTTTTTCTTTCCCAGGATAAGAATTAAACCTCGTACTTTGGAGTTGTTTACATTTTCGTAAGAAGAAAGACGATAGGTTAATTACTTTTCAATTCCACGGAGAGATGCCTTGTTCAGAATTATAGCGAAGAAAAATGACGGAAAGGCGAGGAAATGAGAGAATTAGAATTTAATGTACATTCTATTATGTTATACTGTAGGTATAAATTAGCACATTGCAGCAATGAAGGTGTTATTCTCTCTTTCTCTCTCTCTCTCTCTCTCTCTCTCTCTCTCTCTCTCTCTCTCTCTCTCTCTCTCTCTGAGAGAAAACACTACTTCCTGTACACAAAATTGAGAAATTAAAACGGTCATTCAATAAAGGTAATTTATTTACATACACATTTCCTTTTAAGTGAAATAAACAATAATTAAAAAGATATTCTTCCTCCACCATTTCAAAGCCCATCATGCAATAATACTGAAAATATTCTTTGGAGGAAAAACAAACAGTCGTTGACCTCATCTGACAATTCTTTGATTTCTTAAGAATCGACAATATCTAATTATGCATATATTCATACAGATGAAATCTGACGGATTCATATGCATACAGAAATAATACACTTTTTCTGCCAGTGACATGTGTGTGGATTACGAAAGGATTGAAAATGTCAATATATTGATGGGAAATCTAGGAAAATCCACCATGACCCTAACACAACAGGCTAGCAATCACAAATAGATGTCATCTTTCCAATAACATTCCGTGCATGCCAAATTGAACCTTGATTCCCAACCTGTAATTCATTCTCATAATGAGATATCATTGCTAAATGTTAACAAGTAAATCTGTTTTCTTTTTCTTTTCTTTTTTTTTTTGGGGGGGGGGGAGGGGGGTGGAGTGGTGGGAGGGAAGGGGGGGGGGCTTGTTAGAAATTTTTAAGGTAGGGGATAATTGCTCTCTGGAATACGATTGGTTTTCGATTTGAAAATAAAAAGCCATTCAACAATTAAAATAGATGTTCCCCAAATAGTCTTTCTTTTTAATATGTACATGTTAGTTTTCAGTTTCGTGATGCAGTCACCTTGAACAGTTTCCATGCTGTGAGCTACATGTATTATATCAATACATTCATCGGGAAATATATTAAGGAGGCTGGATAGTCAACAAATTAACCATCTGATCTACATAAAAAGATTTTGATATTCCTTTTTAAGCCATACAGTATCATTAAGTAAAGAAAAACTCATAATATTTCAGCTCTAAATTTTATGCATTTTCGTATATCTTTATACAAAGCTCTCCTTCTGAAGGAGATAGATATAGTATAAAAATGACCGCGACCATCCAGCCCTTGTAAAGTTACAATTCGTCCTATTTTCGTAGAGCATTCTCTTTGACCAGTGAGAAAGAAAGGGGGCAAGAGGGATGGGGGTTTCGAGGGTTATTCACAATTAAAGCAACTGATTAATCTGTTCAATAAGCAATACATTGTATATATGGTCGAGTTCATATTGCATCTTACAGCGAACACGCCTAATATAATTATGAATTCATTAGAATTAAAGATAAAGTCTTTTCATGTTGCCTGCTTTTTTTTCCAGGTGACCCTCCATGCCACTTGCTTCACCCTAACAGCCCTGACCATAGACCGCTACCACGCCATAGTGAACGCTGTCAGTTCGCTTCACTGGAGGACCCGCAGGACCTCAACTATCGTCAGCTTACTGGTGTGGGCAGGTAAGAGCCCGTATGATTGATTAACGCACGCGCAAAGGGAATTCAACGACCAAAAATAATTCAGGCAATTTTTCATATATAGGCGGGGATCCGAAGAATAATTTTTTTTGCCGAAAGGGGGTGTTACTTTTTGGTAACATTGCTATGTTAATTAAAAAAAAAGAAAAAAACCTTTCAGTTTTTCGAGGAGAGGGGGAGGGGTTTCCGACCCCTGTTTCCTTTTAAGATCTGCACATGGAAGGGCTACTCGTTCTAACAAATCAAGTTCCCTTTTCAGATACTGTATGTAGAATTCCAGAATTTGGGGTGGGTTTTTTTTTTCATTTTTCCCACCTATTATCAGATTGCCAATTTACAACATTTGTTACAAGTTTGCTGTGAATCCACTACTGTTGATAAAATACAGTAAATGTGCAGCGCATATGAAATTTTTGTTTTTGTTTTAAAATCCCCCTCCAAAAAAAGTATTTTCTACAAGAGAAAAAAATCTGAAATAACATTAAAAAAAAACAAAATATAAATGATGTAGATAAAATACCCAAACAAACAACCAAAACAGTGCTCCGATCAAAGAAAAGTAAAACAAAACAAAAACCTGGCAGAATATTTGCTCCCATTATTGAAAACAAGTTTCTTGCCATTTAATTTACAAGTACGCGATGAATAGTGATCGCCAAATGCTCTTTTAAGCCGTGGCAAAGTATGTAGTGACATGCAGAACATGCATTGGTTTGAGTTATTTTTAGACGGTAAATCTGGCTACTGTATGATCTAATCCTTTAAACTTTTAAATCATGTTGATGAAAATGTACGCAACATGCTGCTGATAAACTCATTCTCCTTTCTTCATTAGTCAATTCGACACGACATGCGTCTAATATGCAAATTAAGTGCGTCACAGATTCTTTTGAATTGAAATTTGATTTTCAGTGAGAGAAAGAGAAAAAAATGCTGATTGTACAATCATCCATTTACGGAATCTTGGTGGGGGGTTTTGCGTAATGTCCGGTAGGAATTTAAAAAAAAAATTCTTTTGTAAATCTTCGGCAAAAGGAATTGATATTTCCTCCTTCGCATGCGTTAATGTAAGTTTTATATCGAAATTGTAATCGTATGGTAGAACATAAATTTTTTCCCAAATTAAATCAATTCCTATAAAAGGAGTTCCAATGACGCTTTATTTTCAGTTGAATCAAAACGAATTTGATTTTTACATGCCTTTTTGCTCAAGAAATGATAAAAAATAAAATCCGGAAATAAGACAAGAGCTCATAGGAATAGTATTGCTTTGAAAATTCGAATATTCTAGATGGATTAGTGGCATTTGAAGACATTAAGATCAAAATGAAAATTCATGAATTCAAACTTTTGAATTTAACCACATTAAGAGAGAGAGAGAGAGAGAGAGAGAGAGAGAGAGAGAGAGAGAGAGAGAGAGAGAGAGAGAGAATATATTATAACTTGTCGCCCAAATTAGAAACGTTAATTAAGGTCTTCCGTTTCCAACGGAAGACCTTTCTATTATTGTGCGGGAAAAATTATTTTTCTTTTTTTTTTTTTCTTCCTAGACGCGAACTTTGAGGCGTCATATCTTGCTTATTTCTGAACGGTTTTTGCTTAAATTTTCAGGGCTAATGTACTTTACAAAACACTATCTTAAGCAATTCATAAAATTTAGAATTCCCCTTCCGTTAAAGAGTTATTCCCCTTTTAAAAATTTTTAGGGCCTTTTGTTTCCAGACAAAGGCTCTGAGACTATGATAGCAGGGAATGGGAATCCAACGAATTTGAATAACAGAGACATTGTAGTTGTGCACATCTGTTTTTGTTTTAAGATTACTTTTTTATTTAGGAAAAGGTAGGGGATCAAAAAACAGGATTCAAAAAAGTGCGAAAATTTAGACATATTTTCCTTTATATCTTTTAAACGAAAAATATTTTGTTAAGACATGTAGAATAAAAGTTGTGCAAAATATAGAGGGCTTTCATTTGACACCAATAAAAAAGGGCTGGCCCCTTAAATTAAGGGCCAATGGCCCCTAAAAAATTTTGCTTAATAACTCAAAAACGGTTAGGATTTTGATATGGCTGTCGCTGGAAAAGTTGTTTGTTGGGATCTCATAAAGGTCGTTACAATGTTATTTTGTATGTGGTTTGTGTAGTATGAGTGTAAAAAGCTTTACATGTTGACATGTACATGTTTTCATTTGACAAGTTAACGAAAGTCTTTGTGCGTACAACTGGCATAAAGTTGCCGCAGAAAGTATGCTGGTTTATACAGGAGGCATTAATTCATAAGAATTTTTGTTGTTGTTGGAGTATACGCTTTTCCTTTAGGAGTTAAAATTATTGTTGTTAAGTTCTTGTAGTGCACAATCATTAAAAACGGCAATTGTAAAACAAAACATTCTTTTTCTTTTCTAGTAAACCACAAAATATGGAATTAAAAAACTCTATGCATTACATTTTAGTTATTAACTCCATGCATTTAAAATCTACCTTGAATCAGATCTGCATGTGTGTGTGTACCATTACGTAAGCTCTCCCTTGCCCGCGGCCGAGAAAATCGGTTACCATGCTCGCGGCTGGATTACCTAGCGGTCAGCGGTTATCTAATACACGAGAGTTGCGTCTCTCATATATGAGTTTATGTAGCCGCGAACTCAAGAATTGTTTTAGTTTTGATTACACAAAATCTTTTGTGGATTAAACGATTGGATGTCAAGTAAGAAATAGTTCAGTTAATTAATAAAAGCAATGTCATTCTCTAAAGCAATAATAGACATAGATCAATTGTGGGGTTTAAGTTTAAAATATATAACTTCTATTTGATAGAGTAAGGTCATTATACTGCAAACTTTTCAAATCTTCCTTGGTTCTGAGCTGTGCGATTCTGTGCTTTGTACCTTTACGTAATCTATTCTTCGCCCACGGCCGAGGAGATCAGCCACAGATGCATTACCTAGCGGTAAGCGGTTATTTAATACACAAGATTCGCACACCGCGACTTACACTTACATGCATATGAACGTGTTTGAGTTAATATAGCCGTATATACAAGAACTGTTTTATTTTTATGTTATAAAAGTTTGTCCTACTTGTATATATATTTAATTAAATATTTGAGTGTAAATGAATATTAATGAATGATATTACTCCAAATCGGAAAAATCGTTAGACATAAACTAATGGTTCATTTGTTCAGGTAATTAAAGTACTTTAAAAACTGTACAATTAATGTTTTAAATCAACACCCCCCCCCCCCCCCCCCTCAAATATTAAACCTTTAAATGATGTTCATCCATCGCACATGGCTGAGGAGATCCGGCGCGAGTGGATAAGTGATCCGCCGTCGGTTCGTGTTCTTCTACATGTACCTTATGACGCGTTTATGTTTCATATTTTGCACGGACACAACTATATTTTATTATGTTTTCAACTATTATATTGGTTTAAGATGAAAAGATAAATTTATTTTACTTGTACAGTTGATTAAGCATTGGTGTATACGATAGCGTACAAGGTAGTTTAAAAATCAAATCAAATTATAATCAAAGTTCCATGTTACATGTTTGCGGTAGGTGCTAGCACGATAAAAGAATGTCCTGAGTTGAGGCATTCGATGATTATTTAAAAGAATATTCACATGAGTTTTAAACAACTTTAGATTAGATTCTATCGGTCACATATTAATCACTTCTGTAGTTTTTCTACATGTTCGTTTCATTATGGAAGCGAACTCATTGCTGCCCCCCCCCCCCCCCCCCCCCCCGCCCCCTCCTCCCAGGAGCTCGCGCTGTATTTTTTATTTTTTTTGGCGAAACGATATCAAGATCTGTCGAAAATCATTTTTGGTGGCTTCTTCTTATGTGTAACATTTTGTTTCACTTTCCCAACCGTTTGTTTATTCGGTCAGTCTGTGTTAATTCAATCGCCACGTGCGACCGAGAATCTTGTGTCGCTTCAGCGCACACAGCTCAGAACATATATAGCCCCGGGTCATCAATTGTTATGTAATTGAGTAACAGTTTGAATGGTGCTTTTACTACATAAAATATAAATAAAAAATCATCCAGAAAAAATGTTACCGTAACTCAATAGTCAATACCAAAAATAAAAATCCGTATGATTACAAACTGAAATCGGTTTTTCAGTATTCGGCGGGATTTGATTTTTCTTCTAACATTAGTATTTTTATTGGTTTCAGAGAATACGATGTAAAAATACAAACAGGAAATAAATCTGATATTATTTACATTGATAATGTTGAAAAATATTTAAAATTAAATTAGTCACATTCGTTAGAAAACAATGTTATACAAACATCCGATAATTTTTTTCCTATGTCGTATCATTCGCGTAAATAAATATGTTCTGTACATATCCATGTACCTCAGAAAAAATTCAAATGATTAAACAAAAAAGAAAGTTGTAATTACTATTTCGGATTTTTTTCAAAGTAATTTAACATTGTATTGAAAAGAACAAGAAATAAAAATGATTTAAATTTTTGACTCAATCTTCGTATATATTACCGGCGCTCCTTACATGTATAACGGCGTACAGTGTATATAGATTATCATGATCTATTTGAATTAAGTTCCATTCGTAAAGATTCCCATAATAATTAATTGCATGACTGTGTACATTGTAGGCAAATCCCTGTGCGTTTATTACGTCTTGTTTTCCGTTAACAGTGGTTTAAGTAATTGAAATAATTACTTGTAAAAATATCTGTAATCGGGATTCCAAAGAACTTACTTCCCGCAATTCATAGAAATGATCAGTATGTTTTCTTTCTATGTTTAAATTTAATTTTGTTCAAATAATTAATAAATTTTCTATCATTTAAATTGTGTGCTTCATCAAATACTGATTCCAATTACCTTGAAGTCATTAATTTTTCCATTGGCTATTGACAAAAAAAGAGACGCTTGACCATCCAATGAAAACAAATACACAGAGTTTGATTGACAGGTTCAGCCAGGTGCAGGTCTCACCCGATGTCCGAGGTTATGTGTGTCGCGAGTGGTCTCAATAAGAGTTATCGATGTAAATAAATTAAAAAAGATACATGCTTATCAAAACATGCTCGTGTAAGTTAAAGTTGATTAAGGCTTGTTCCAACAGAAATCATATTTTGCTAACTGTATTTAATATTTTTTATGTATAGCGAATTTTAATATTGTACAGTCATTTTACCGGTAACGAATCAGTACGCGGTTTCTCGTGCATGCAACTATTATTATCGGAATTCCAAATGTTTTTATTTTTTGTTTAAATCGCGTTTCTTTGTCCTTCTAAACTGTATCAAACCCGAAAAAATAAAGGATGAATTACGGAGACAGTAATTTCAACACCCCTTCCAGTTTCCTAGTTTTGAATTCGTTTCCCAGTATCGAATTAAGCGCCCTTTATCACTTCTGACCGAATATTTTGAGGCGAATTAATTTCAAAAATATACTAGAGGTACATGTTAATGGACTTATAAATGAACAAGGAAAAACAATTGTGGGAATATGTCATTTAAACAAATTATATGATCGTTATTTTTATCATACCGTTTTCCGGTCAAATTGAAACTGGACTTGAACAGTTTTCATTTCCGTTACTTTATAATATTGAATTTTCATACAAACACTTTATAGTAGTAATTGATGATAAGTAGTTGCCATTTTCCTTTGTTTTTCCCGTATATCTATCAATTTTTGCAGCCAAATAATACTTCTGTCGCAATGAACCGTAACTAGGAAAACTACACGTGGTCCTATTTGAAGTCGTAATTTCATTCAAAGCTCCATTATTATTTGATATGATGTATTATCTTTTTAAATGAATTATATTTACTAATTATTCACTAAATAGGGATCAATAACAAACTTATTTTCATAGTTAGGCTTAATTGTTTTCACACTTTCGTTTTTTCTGCTTTGAATATCCGGCAGCCCATATCTGGGGCACATTTTTAATTTGTAAACAATCGGTAAATAATCGTGCAAATGGCAAACACTGATATAATATTTATTTCTATGTTATAATCACCTAGCTAGAATTTTTTAAAACCTCAACTTTGTCTTCCACCAATAATTTTTCTAAAAATTATTCGATACTGGCAAATATTCGTTACCGGTAAAACTGTACCAGTACTGAAACATCGTATAAAACGTTATATATACATGTACTCTGTAACAAGTCGTCTTTTAATACATATACCTTTCTTTTGTTTGTTAAAAATAAATTCAATTTTGTAAAAAGATAAGTATATCATTTCTTCTAGATTTTTTTTTCATGAAAATACCTACAAGAGAGTTTTGCCAATCACAAACAGTTTAAAGTACATGTAATGTAAAACACGGGCTCCATTTTGAAACAAATTGTCAGAGAGTTCCGAATGAAATCTGATAAACGTTTCACATGGTTCTCGCACGCTTTGCTCGAAACGATTTAAACGCATTGTCCGAAATTCTGCACGCTTTGTCCGAAACGCTAAACGGTTTACACGAAACGCTTCACGATTCACACGAAACGCTAAACGGTTAATACGAAACGTTTTTCGCACGTAAGTCGCACGCTTTTTTTTTGTTGTAGTAGTACGTTTCAGGGTCTGTAAATTTTGTCAGCACGCAACAATTCTAAATTGCACATTGTCTTCAAAAATTTACAAATATTTAAATAAAGAAGTTATCTTAGAGAAAAGGTTACGTGTTTTGTAAACGGGTTCGGTTTAAAATAAAAAAAAAAAAACCACAATTCCTGACATGACACATGAGTACATACTGTTTATTACAATGCTTGCTACCCTCTGAAAATTTAACTCGCCATTAAATATCTCATTTTTTAAATAATGTTTGTTACGATTACATAAACTGTATGCGACAAATAGTTTTCCTAAAACATTTTCTTATTTTCTTTTTCAAAACACGTTTTATATGCAGGCTTTCAATCACAACACGTTTTTATAACAAAAGCAGAACTGAAAGTTTAGTAATTATAATCGTTTGACACCATATCACATATATTTTCAACTCGCAGCAACAACGGAAGACCTACTCGTGGCTTTGCCACGAGCTCTGCTCTAGTTTCAGATATTGTTTCTGCTTTCCGATTGCTGAAGATATGTTTGCCTTTGATTGTTACATCATTCGTTTTTATAGGTTAATATTTATCAAGATAATAGCTAAGGATTAAGTGCCAGCTCTAAGAGGCCAAGACATGCAACGGCGTCAGCGATACTTGGTTAATATATAATTCTTGAGGCCAGAAATAATGGATCCGATTCGGCGTTTCTTTTATTGGTCCGTCTATAAATTTGTCTGTGCGCTAGTCTGTATATGGCTTTATGTTTTATGATTGTTGGATATATCGTTTTATGCTTAGTGATAGTCGGATATATATATATATATCTCTAAGAATGGTCAATCCCAAAGCTTTCTGGGCTATAGCTACATCAAATAATCCTTTTGTGCATTGAAGGTCAATAAATATAAGAGATCATTTGATACGTAATGGGAAAAGACTATTAATATGTTAGTGTTTTATAGACATGAGATTTGTATTCAACAATGTCGGTGTCTTCTAAGGTTTATGTGAAAAATGAACTATTTCAGGCCAGATTTTCAGAATAACATATCTTAATTGATTCATATATAAAAGTATCAAATTTGGTGTGATTTTAGTCGACATTGTTACACTTTTATACAGTAACTTTGTGATTTGATTTAAAAAAAACATTTTCTTCCATGGAATCATAGATATGCTAATGCAAACTTCGTACAAAAAGGGCATTTTACAGAAGTAATGAGAACTATTCTTATTGGTCAGATTTCAAAATGGCGGAAATACATATACCGGAATAAACACTACGGGCGGCCGACTTCTGCGACAATAGCTTGCTCACGCATCCCAGAGAAATTATTTGTCTTTCATTATTTGGGGGCGGAAATGAATCTCGGTGGGGAATCGGAGTCGGTGTAATTTGAATGAAAAGTGTCTTCCGGTGTCAGTTGGAAACCTTGCATGTGAATCTCTGTGATTATTCACTTCTTTAGAATTTTCACATAGAACATAAGATTCATTTACCTTACGCAAAATAAATAAATAAATAAAGAACTATCCTTAATTCTAATTATATCTTTTATTCTCCTCTTGTTGTGGTCTTCACAGTTAGCTTGAAAATGAGAATTATATAATTGTGAGGTTCTGAGTTTCCACAAAAATATTTTAATTAAAGCATATTGAGTTTATAATCCTTACTATGCACGTTAGCTCTTATCAAAGAATCAATATTCTTAGCCGAAAAAAACGTAACTTTTATCAAAGAGACTTACATTCTATTATTTGTTGGTATATGGAAGACTTAGCAAGGTTTGTGGCTATAGAGTGATTGTATAGTATTGTATATTGTATATAATATGATTGTATATAATTGTATAGACTAATTATACAATTATTCCAAAGAACAGTTATGGGGGTTTTTGGGCATAATTTATAAAACAAAATACATGTAGCATAAATTCATATTTTTTTTTGGGGGGAGGGGGGGGCATTAAGTTATCCTACTTTCGATTTCGCCGGCTTAAAAAGGTATTAAACTTGTCAAACTTTCGCGTAGCAGCAAGTTTTGCATTCATATGCGATTATTGCTATAATCAGTCGCAACTTCTTGGGTCTTTCCAGCTGAGCTCAGATATTGGAAAAACACCTCGAAGTATCAACATAACAAGATGTAAAAATTTTATACAAAATGGATCGAGTCGTGTCAAAAATCAGCTTCAGTATTCAGGGAGGCTACATGGGTGGCCAACAAAATAACCATCATCTCTTTGGTAAAATTTCTTAAGTGATTGACTTTACGTTTAAAAGCAATAAAAAATGAATATGTTTTACTACATTTACATGCCAAATAAGTATGTAAATGCGTAGTAGGGATTATATTGTAATTATTATAGTTGACATAGAAAACGGGGGAAAATTATGATAATCACAGCATGTTGTGTTGCGCCACCTGTAGAACCATTTTAACAAGAGCTTGGACTTTGGGTAGTTGTGTCAAATAGCAAAGTGACGTAGGCCTGTCTATTTCATTGCTGCCCACTCAGCCATGGCTCTTTGAAATCAACAAGATTTGTCTGGCTTTTGAGCCAAGACTACACAAACGGTGTATATTTCGCTTGAAACCAGCGTCATTTTTAACTTGGTTTTGACGCAAGAAATAGATAGCTACGTCCTACTGAAAGTTCAAAGCCTTGTTAAAATGGTTCTAAATACCGTTATATCGACTGATAAGTTCTCTAAAAGAAGGGTTTGTGGTCAATAAATTTGTCACCACATCACCTACATTAAAGGTTTAGACATCATAATGATGATTGCACATGGAGAAATTGTACAGAACATCTGGATCTCTCCACTCCGTAACTGAGTCTTTGATTTCTCCAATGACATTCAAAACTGTTTTTCGTTTATTTCTCCAATAGTGTCCTTCCTCATCTCGATCCCCTTCGCCATGTATCACGAAGTGAAACATGAAGTTGGAGGGGCCAAGTTGTACTGTGTCCCGGCCTGGGGAGGGGAGGAGAAAGATAAACTGGTCACCCTGATCGTCATCTTTACCACGTACATCAACCCCCTCGCTATCATTATCGTGTGCTACACACAGATTCTGCGCAACCTCTGGACCGGAAATAGACACACCTACATGCCGAGTATCAAAACTGAGGTGATATTGCTGAATATACAGCAGGCATGTTGCTTGGTAACCTTGATTTCTTTTTTTTCTTCTTTTTTTATTTCTTTAATTCATTTTTACTGTCGCTTGATTATTTTTATATTTTATCTCTTTTGTAGTATTTATTGAAGATAAATAACTTACATAATTAAAATAAAGTTTTATATCATTGACTTTTACAACTTTGAAACTAAAAAATAAAAACTTTATAGTACTTAGATGTTGTACATGTATACACTATTATAGTAACTATATTATTATCTAATTTAAATGCATCCGTTTCATATACAGTATAGAATTAGTAACAATTGTTTGTACCCATGCGACACTTTCAGCAATGAATAGATATGTTTACTTGAACTCATATTGGCCGATAAATATGCGATATGATTGAAACATTTTGAAAGGGAAGCAAAACACATTATTATCCGTAGAGTAGAATTTAAAACAATCAAAAAGTGCGAAAATCAAATTACGAAATATTATACATATAGATAAATGACATAAAATATTATAATAATTAATCGTTATCATTAATTACATATTAACCAAGATCAAACGTGTACAGTATTAACTTCGTAATATTTATTACCCCCCCCCCCCCCAAAAAAAAAAAAGCATCCAAGTCTGCAAAAGGAAAATTACCATTTAGACTAAAATCTTTTTTCTCAAACTGTGGACAAGAATTCTCTCGCTCTCTGCTTTTTTTACGATGTTACACTGATATATAATGAAAATTAAACGTAGTACGTGTGCGCTTTCAATGTTTTTTTTTTTTGTTTCTTTTTATTTCAAGTTCATTCTAAGCAAAAATCGTTGTATTTTTCGTATACTGTTTTGAAAATAACCAATGCTACAATTATGTAATCATGTAAACAAAATAATATGGCATCGTTGTTTTTTTTTTTTTGTTCTTTATTTTGTCCATAGGTAAAGTTACGCTAGAGGTTATTATTTTTCGTTTTGTAAATTCACAGGAAGACGTAAACAGTAGCGTCCCTTTATCAAGGCGCTCCCAGACAAGACGGAGAAGCAAAGTTACCCGGATGGTCTTCATCGTGGTTCTACTTTTTGCAGTCTGCTGGCTTCCGGTCCATGTATTTCAGTTGAATCGCCTTTTTAACCCGAATTTCCCTAAAACCAAAGTGGTATACGTGCTCAAAATGATCAGCCACACACTGTCCTATGCCAACTCAATCGTAAATCCGTTTGTTTACGCGTTTCTTAACGACGGTTTCCGAAAAGCGTTTCGGCGTACGTTTCCGCTTATTAGCAGTTTCTGCCCGTGTGCTCAACTGACCTTCGAGGGCAACAGCCATGCATCCGACATGGTGGACAGATGTGTTCAAACACGTGTAGGCGAGTGCCAGGATGAAAACGGAAATGGTGGAACGGAAATCGTGTCCATGTCGCACGTCTCTGAGCACAAGAACTCCATTCCTTTGGTTCTAATACCGAAACCTCTGCATTCAGACATAGAGGAGAAAAGCGGAAGTGAACTTGAAAACTAAAATGTTTAGAGGTTTGATTACATAATCGGTAAAATGTTTCCGTATTTCTTTTTCCGATTCATGTTATTGCCAGGGGGATTTTTTTTCTGGTAAAGCTGTGATTTGGAATATCTGCGAAAGTAAAGTATCATGTCACTTCTAACGTACAATGTACCCACGTTGCTTTAGATAAAAGTGTGTAGGGCGGTTTTATACCTGTGAAAAACATATATGGGTATCATGACTCTTTAAGAGCTTAATTAGTTTCTTCACTTCCGTAACTAAAGACTTGTTGAGGAAAGACGAAATAAAATGTCAAGTCCGAATGTGAAATTGCTCGAAGGTTTTTGGAATGTGTGAACTTTTTTCACTGGATGAAAAAGGAATCAATTACGTAATTGTGCATCGCAACTCTTCTATTAGATATTTTTGTATATTGATATCATATTAAAGTGATGTGGACGTATTCAACCTTGTGGGCATTGTTGTAAACGAAGAATGAATGGCAAGTCTTCGTGGAATTTAAGGCTATGTATACGAAACACATTTTGATTATTTTCAATTTCACAAAATTATATATGATATGGTCACGTTTAACTAGAATTGATCAATCAACTCTATGTATCAAAGTATATTCTATATTTTCGGGGTTTTTTTATTTTTACAATGATTGATTAAGACTAAACCGAAAAATAGGAAAAAATCCCTCATTCTTTAGTAGGCATTATTTTGAATGTCAAATTTTAAAAAAGTACCCTATCGCGTTGAGTAGGTTTCGCTCGGACATTAAAATATTATTTTAAAAAAAAACTGTTTGTAATTGGTGCTAATTTTCTTGTTCCTCAGGTACGTGTAAAGATTTTTTTTTCTGAACTAGTTTTGCGAAGAATGAATATTAATTAACCTAATACAGCAAGTGATTGTGTTATAGACAATTTGCACAACAACAAGACACGATTTTAGTGAAATTTATTGAAATAAAAAAAAGCTAGATGCTATGAAAGATGCGCCCCCTCCCCCCCCCCCCCTACCCGAATATTCAAAGTTTTAAAATTTTACACAATAGAATTACCGAAAATCAAAATTATCCCTCACACCTCTGATTTCTTTTTTTTTTTTTTTTTTTTTTTTTTGGATCCACTCATGTATATGTATCAAATAGTTTTGCTGCCATAACTCATAGTGTAATGCAGATTGAAATTACGACGTTCTTGCTGATTTGCTAGGGGTTTTTTTTCCCCTAAAATATAAATCAATACTAGTATGTTTAATGCTATGAAGATGATAACAATGCATTTTGATAATGATAATGACTCTCCTTGATTTTGACATTTGAAGAAAAAAAATACGTCGGTATCATAATTTGATTTTAATTGATAAAACCGAATGGCAGCGGGCGGTTTTCAAATAAAACAACAGTCGTTGGCTGCTAATCCGTGATGCTCTACGCTTTGAGTTTTCAACCACAAAGGTTGTATTTGCATTAAACAGGCCTTTCATCTTCACCCTTAATGACATATTCAACCACTGAATTATCGCTGTAAGCATCGTACTATTTTTTCTCTATTTTCTTTCTTTCTTTTTTTTTTAATTTAAGACTACTTTCAGGACATTACGTATTTGAATTGTTTTGATGTGCCATAGATATTCAATGTAAAGCAGTTAGTGTATAGAAATATGTACATGTACTTCAGTATTTACAGACATAATTATATATATAAAGTGCAGTTTTGTAACTTCTTGGAGTCTTTAGTTTTATGTGTATTGTACATAACGAATGTGTGATTTTGTGGTATCTTTGGCATTGATTGTTAAATATCGATTAAATAATTTTTATATTAAAACCATTTTTCTTTGGTTTCTTTACTGTATCACACTCTTTCGACACATTTTTTTCACACAGGCGACCACCTTCTGCTTGAGTTAGGGAATAAGAAGAATGACAATTCGCTGTCTTTTATGGGGATATAAATGCGGTTTCGTTTGTGAATAAACCAATAAATACGAGTTGGTCACGTGTTCTCTATGGTAAATAAGAACGCGTAACAATTCGTATACAATGAAAATCTGGTTTTTAAAATTACTAGAAATATGTTTATTAATATTTTTAATCTGTGTCTAATATAGTTTAACTACATTATTCAACCAATTGACAAACATTCAGATCCAATGCTAAAACAAATAATTTTGTTTACACTTGAAAAGCATAACAAACGTACTGGGTAAACTTTGTAGCTTTATAAGCTTCTTTGCACCTACAGTGATTCGGTGGGGAAGAAGTATCATTTGGCTTATTCTTTATCACCTCGTCTTCAAACTGACAAAAAAATCTTTTGTTTTTTTTTATTATATGTGACAAATTGGGGGAATGACCATAAATAGGCCTAAACTTCGGTGTAAAAAAACACCGTTCTAGCGAAAGGGCAAAAAGGTTAACCAAGTACCTACTGAAGTACTACATGTACATGTAGTATATTGCGTTTGACCGTATGCAGTATACAAAGTAGCGCTATTATACATTTACTATACGCACAGCATGCTGGCCAGGATCCGCCCCCAACCCCCGGAAAATTCACAATCATAAAATTTAAATTGTAAAAAAATTAACTAAAAATAGGCCTCGGAAACCCCAATCCCCGGCAAACAAAACTATCCCTCAACCCCCCACCCCCCTTAATAATTCTTGATCCGCATATGCACTATTGCTCTATCACAAATGCTTGGAATAGGTTTTAAGCATACTTGTACATCATTCATTCATTCTTTATTTCTTTTAAGCTTTGCAGCTTATCAGGGCCTACGAATTTACAACTAATGAAAATAGTAAAGTACAAAAGTAAATGTTTTTACAAGAGACCCTAGCTCATACATAAGTAAGAAATATGACATAAGTAAGGGAAAAAACCATCAAAAGAACAACATAATAGTTAAAGCAAAATGAGCTGCAATTTTCATGATGAAATTTCTTTTACAAAAATGTTATTTTCTACTAGAAGGACAAAAATATCATGGTTTTTAAATTTCTTTTTGCCAAATTTTTATGAAAAGGGCCGTTAAAGAGCCTTAATTGAAGCAAAATTGAATTATTGTCGTCCTGTACAAAAATTGATTTGCTATATGTTCCTTAGAAGAGATATCTTTCCTCCCACAAAAATTGATGATTTTTTTCCAACCTTATTTATCATAAAAGTTTAAGTTACATGCAGAATAAGAATACTAGCAGGTTTTTGCAGCAAAATAAAATTCTAAAAAAATCTTAAAAATACAGCTCATATTGCTTTAATTACAGATGTTGATTCCAAATTTCACACTAAAGTAAATATATTTGCCAAGGTTACTCATATCTTTGAAATTCTCATTATTAAACATTAGACAAAAGTACGGATTACTAGTTTAGATACATGTACAGTCCTGTAAGTAATTCAAGCTCAAATCAAAGAGCATCGATAGACACCAACCCAACTACGCAAAATTCAGTCAATCGTGAGTTTTTAAGTTATTTTCAGTTATATTTCAGTTAACTGAATGCCAGAACGTCATCCTGTGGTAGTTTTTTTTTTCGTTTTGGAAAAAAAAAATTTTCAAAAAAAAAGAATTGATTTTTCATGATGAATACGCTTTAATATACAAGTTTTAAATGTTTTTATTTAATGACAGTTATGAAAAAAAATTTGAAACTTGTTACACTGAAACATCATATCCAGGGTATTGGTGAAATCTAATCCTTTTTCGAAACAAAATCCAAACTACATGCTTATAATGAACACCGGTGTCAACAAGTATAATTTATGTTTACCTTCGGGTTCATCGGCCGTTCATATGAGCCAAAAAAAAAACCTCATTTTAGAGAGACAGCATCAAGATACTAAAGATGAAAAATCTTGATTTATTTTGTAAGCCAATTCATTGTTAACCTTTATGGAAGAACAATACATAAAATTATATGGAGTCGTAAATATCTTGGAAATAAATCCCTAAAGGTGTGCTATAATGAACAATCAGTAATATGATATTTCAAATACCCGGAAGATCTCATTAGGTATAAAAAAAAAATATGATAAGATATAGGCAAAGAAATGAAAATTTGCTCATTCGTAGGCTAATAATGACTATAAAAATGATACCAGGGTATTATATTGGTCAAGTATTTGTGATATATGTCTCAATATACGTCCGATGTCGTTGAAAAACCTAATTAATCTACACAGTACGAATTGCCATTCCTTAAGAATTATGTACACATTTATTGTTTAAATTTTATAAATTCACGAAAATAAATAGGTCAAAATGAATTTAAATTACTCCAAACAATGATATTTTAAAAATTGCTTTACCCTAATCGATGATGATGAATAGTAAAAGATAACATTGATATATAAAAGATAAAACATATATATTACAATAATTTTGTGAGAAATCACATGATAAATTACTCGCTTGCTTGAACCAAACATATGTGTATAAAGATGCTTATGTTCTTTATCATTACAGCGATATCAACAAGGAACTAGAAATAAAGCCATCTATAGTTAACATCAATCCTGGTCTCTCACTTAGAGAGAGAGAGAGAGAGAGAGAGAGAGAGAGAGAGAGAGAGAGAGAGAGAGAGAGAGAGAGAGAGAGAGAGAGAGAGAGAGAGAGAGAGAGAGAGAGAGAGAGAGAGAGAGAGGATTGTACTAAAATATTTACTCTGTTCTCTGTAATAAACTTGTATTATATCTTCTTAATGATTATGCCTAGGATAAATCCAAAGACAACCGAATGAACAAAGATTTCCTGATGTATGGCTGTCTTTCTTTACAAATTACATGTCAGAAAGGAACACGGTATTTTAGACTTTTGACTACTCTTCGCAAATAACCACTCCATTCTTCTTTCATTTATTTATTTATTCCGATACATCAGTGACAAGTTTTTCTGTAAATTGTTCACGGTTTTGCACAAAAATACAATTTTCCTCATGGAAATGAGAGATGCTGACAAATCCTTGCTGCAAATAGGACTTTCCAGCGGATTCGTTTAAAGATTGCTTCGATAAATATTCATTACTAAAGTTGTCATATCAATTTTTTCCGGACCTACATGAATGTACTAAGCGAGCAACTACATGTAAATACTTGAAGAACCATTCATATTCGTGGGAGCTGTTTAAAGAAATCATTGAAAAAATTGAAATTGCGTTAAATTTGGGACCAAAATCAACTCGCTTTGAAATAAAACTCAAAGTCCGTTGAATTTGAGACCAAGTGCAAGTCAACGAATTTTGAACAAAAATATTTTTTTTTTCAAATATAGAGACATTTAACGCTCTTCGAACAATATGTATACATTACATTTTCTTGGAATCGATTTTTAATCACTTGATAGAATGTATGATGGTTTTTAAACACTAATGATTATGATTTACCATCTTTAAGAACGAGAAGGGAGCAGCCAAAGATGCAGTTAGAACCATTTTAACAGGAGCTTGGATTTGGGTAGTTTTGTCAAACAGCACTGTGCCACAGGTGCTTGAGGACAGGATCGACCCCCCCCCCCCCCGATTATAGACCCCCGGGACTCTATTATTTTTTTTTATTAAATTATCTTTTATGATATATTTCTAATCTAATTTATACATTCATTGCCCAAAATTACCGAAAACAATTTTTTTTTAAAATCAGACCCTCTCTACATATATATTATATGTACAGAGGGTCTGATTTTTTTTTTTCAAAAATGTTTGTTTTATATAATTTTGGGCAATGGATGAATAAATTAGATTACAAATATGTCATAAAAGGATAATTTAATAAAACAGAAAAATAAAGTCCCGGGGGTCTATATATTGGGGCGGGGGGGGGGTGGAAGGGGGGGGGGGGGGCGATCCTGTCCTCAAGCACCTGTGCACTGTGCTGTAGCCCTGTCTATTTCATTGCAGGCTACTCAGCTATGGCTATTTGAAATCAACAAGATTTGTCTGGCTTTTGAGCTAAGACTACACAATCGGTGCATATTTCACTTGAAACCAGTGTCATATTTCATTGTTTTGACGCAAGAAAAAGATAGTAACATCCTATTGAAAGTCCAAGGTCTTGTTAAAATGGTTCTAATTAACCATGTTAATTAACAGTACGTTCAAACTGATTACAGGAAGAAGGTCCCCTAGAGCCTTCAACTTTCTTTCCTAAACATAAGCAGTCAAATAATTACTAGTTTTTAGAGAAAACGTCAAAATATAGATAAATGTACTAAGTAATATCAATTGGATAAAGGTTGATAACTCTTGTGTTAAAATTGGTGCAAACATCCAAGTTAATGGTATAGTTTCATAGTCACAAACAAAAGTAGTTTTGAATATCGTATCGTCACTGAAGTTCAGGTTTATTCACAGCATCGATTTAATTAGATATAGTTTTATGACAGACAAATAAACAATCGTAATATTGTGGGGTTTTTTTATCATCAAGAACCGAACACCTCAGGCCTTTCACAGAATAATAACATTGTGATAGACCCGAGATGTTCCGAATGATTTTTCTCCTTTAAATCCATTCATTACTTTCCAAATGAAAGCTGAATACTATGATACTAGTAAATAACAACACATTGTGTGGAATTAGCAACGACACGCTGCAGCTATTTAATATTTGGCATATTAAATGTACACACACATAATTATGGCATAAAGTTGGATCACATGATTTATTTATTTTAATAAAACAATTCTGAAGATTAAACTTTCCGCTGTACGTGTCGTCCTAAACTGGTATTTAACACCTGAGCAATTCTTTATATAGCCAGGCTAATAAACCGGTTCTTAAGAACCAGGTGACACAAACAGGTATTCGAATGAAAACCTTAATCCGGATAATTAATTCATTATTATACCAAGTAGAAATTGATTTCTGTCTAATTCGTCCCTCAAACGAAAGAATTCATATTTTTCCCAATTTTGCTCGGCACTTTTCAACCTGACGAAAATTCCGATCTTTGGCCGATGACATTCCTTGATCTGAATCACTTCGCAACTTGTATTCTTGATAATTGGTTTATTTCATGCCATCTTCTTGCAGTTTAATTTTGACTATCTTTGAAAAGAAAGTCACCAAAAAAATTAAAGAATTAAGTTATAAGTATTGACAGGATTTAGTAATTGTTTTGGTTCAAGAAGGTATACAATTATAAAACCGAATGGCAAAACTCTTTATATAGATTTATTTAATTGGTTCTCATCAGATTTTGCGATTCGGTTTTTAGATTTTTATTATTATTCCTCGATGAATAAATGAATGAATACGAATGTACCGTCAATTCAACATTAAAATCTACGGTTCATTGAAGGAAAATAAAATCCATAACCTGATGACGCTTGCTCACTGAACCACTGAAGTAACATTTGATTTTTTGAATAAACTTTCTAAAAGTTATGAATAAATAATAATAATAAAAAAAAAACAAAAAAAAAAACTCAATTCATTATTTTTTGCTTTGATCTACAACCATTTATAAAAAAAAAACAGACCATAGCTGGTAAAAATATATCATAAATATTAATATTTGAACATGGAGTTCATTTTCACAATCAAAATTGAAGTCGTAAATGTAATTGAGTAATACATTATGCGAGAATTGTCAATTAGTTTCCATGAAAAAAGGGAACTTATTGGAATAAAAATCGCATTCTCAGTGGGCCGGGAATGAATCATTAATGGTACTGCGTCTCTGTTGCAACTGACTTTACATGATTTGATTGTCTAGTAAAACAAAGACTGGATTTAATGAATACACGCCTCGTCTTTTTTTTATATCTTAAATAAAACACCATTTTTCGACCTCAAAAGCTATTCTGCAAAAAATCTCGAAAGCTCGTACTACATGTATACATGTATCATCTCAGAGATTGCAAAGAAAAACTAAATGTTTTGCATAAAACAAATTCTTACCACATACATGTAACGCACCAACCTACAGTGTACAATGTCTTTCTTGCGGTGGATTAATGAAAAAGGGCGATTGAAATGCGTGCACATGATTTATATAAATACGAAGGGGAAGTAATTAGCTGCAGAAGGGGGAGACAATAGTTTATTAGGAAAAGGAAAAATCACTTTAGTTGCATTCCTTTGATAACAGAATCGTATTCTTATATGCATGCAGCGTAAATGCGTGCTTGAAAAGCGGAAACTAAAAGAGAAAGGTGAAATTATCTATAAAAACATGTTGTCTTACGATACAGCTTATTAAATTACATGTAGGTCCATACCTACAATAGTATCAAGTAAATGGAACTTACATCGACATGTTTGTGGAGTTTAAGATGAATTCTTTTGATGATGCTCAAAAACAAAATCTTAGCTAAATAACGTGTATCCGGGTTTTTTCGCGTGTCACAAAATATGCGAAAATGGGGGAAAATCTGAAACATTTTTAATTTGCGTCTGTCATTTTTTGCGATTTAAAAAGTTCGTTATAAAAATGATACAGGATATAATTTCTTATTCAATAATTTGCGATCTAAAAGAAGTGACTGTCGCGAAGAAAGCGAAAATTAGATCACCCCGAAAATTACCGGATATACGGTAACCTAAGCGCAAATCCGAGCTCCGTAATATTCTAACAACGGTATTAAAGGGGCGTGGTGACGTTTTCGATTAAATCTTATTTTTTTCTGCTTTCATTATTTACAATGCTTTAAGAATGCATTTCTAATGATCAAATAAAATTTGAGAGTCAGCAAAAGCTTTGTTTGCATAGCAACGAATTGTAAGATCTGTAAATCGTTTACAACTCAACGAATGACACTAAAATTTTAGTTGCCTATCAAAAAACATTGTAAACATTAAAATTGGAGGAAATAAAATAATTTTGGCCAAAATCGTGACCATGCCTATTGAAGGCGTTTATGTGTATAGTCTAACCGAAAGCCCGTGCGATGGTGACCTCTTGATAAATAATAGAAATTAATGTAATTATTGAGAACTAAAGAACATTGTTATTTGCCGCTCCTGACATGCCCACCATTATCACCTAGCTAAAACAAAAGCTACAATTTAAAGGCATGCGCAAAACGTGCAAACTAATAACCCGTACCGGAAATGTAAATAGCAATATTGACACAGCATGAATTCACGAAAATGTGACACACATGAACACGTTAATTGTGTTTCTCTTTGTTCTAGACACACTTAAATTATCGTAAAAAAAAATAATAGCATTATTATTGAATGCCTCTACGGTCCGTGGTTTGCTATATACTTCCATCAATTGTTTGAGGTGATGCTGAACGGTTCTTAATCTTGCAAGTATTCTGACTAGCTAGCTGCTTCTGAAATTGGCAAATAAGAAGTCTTAGTTAGTAATATGATATCAAAATGGGAATCCAATTAAAAATATCATGACTTATATGGAAGTATAAACTGTGTCATGTATGATTGGACTAAGAGCACAGAGCTTAGTGACTTCCCTATCATCAGTGCATTAGGCTGACAGAGTATGATCTCAAAGATCATATAAATGGAAGAAAACTGCAACATCTCAGTCAATTCTAAATGACCAAGAAACATGGAGGCGTGGGCGAATTTTTTTTTTCCAGAAAAGGAGTCAAGTATGAAGAAATGAAACATACTGCAACAAATCTGGAATGCATTGTTTTTCACAAAGATGATTTTGGCTTAATAATTGCCACCATATTTAGACCAGAAAACGCATTTTCATCAGTCCGCAAACGTTTATGTTGCATAGTTTCTTAAAATCATTCGATATTCATCTTCCGATATTCATCTTTATGGTTAAAGCGATAATTATACACTAGATTTAAAAGAATTATCAATAATTCTTATTTGAAACGTCCCTTTATTTTGTCAGTTGAAAGACGCGGCTATATACAAATATCATCAAAAGTTAAGAGATTTTGCATTGCAAACGTTATGAAAGTACCCGAATGAAAACAATCAAAAATTATAGGAAGTCTTCAAGGAGACTTCCAGATGAAAGATGTCAGATTTCCGATTATAAATCACTGTATTAAGAAAATTGTTATGGTTTCTATGAATTTTTCTTCGGGTAATACAAAGAGACTGCGTGTCAAAAAAAAAAAACCTTGGGGTTTTTTCCTTAAAACAATTTCAATCATATTTCTTTACTAAGCAGGTGTATTTTCGTACAAATTGTAAAAAACTGAACTGGGACAGACTACAATTAGAGTTGTTCAAATACATGCTCTAACAAAATCAATTTGAAATTTAAGATCACCGTTTCAAGTCAAGAATAATGATGACGATTGCTGATTCGAATTAGGTTGTTGCGATTTATAAAAACTATGCGGTTAAAATAAAAGAGTCAGCGATCGATCGATTTCACATTACGTCTCAAAATATAACGATGTTACTTAAAATATTACAGTAATCATGGTTGACAAATATGGGGTTTATAGCTATTTCATTTGAAGAAATTAACTTAAAGATAGAGTCTTGATACTTGATAAATAATTTTGTAGCAGGATTTATCTTGCTTTTTTCAACCTTTACACTAGTTTAATAAAACAGTACGTTTAAAAACGTGGGTTATTTCCAATCCTTATCTACATGTACATGTATATTTAGATTCATGAATATGTGGAAATGATCATAAGAGAGAGAGAGAGAGAGAGAGAGAGAGAGAGAGAGAGAGAGAGAGAGAGAGAGAGAGAGAGAGAGAGAGAGAGAGAACAAAAATAATTATGATATTATGAAAAAAACCTTTTTTTTCCAGAGACTGACTATCGTGAAAGGATTATGTTAGGACGAGAATGATGATTTTGTTTCAAGAAAATTGCTCCTGTTTAAGATTAATAACCTTTTAAAAGTATCTCGGGTATGTGCCCGTTTACATGTATATTTAATTAATGTAATCAATTTAATTTCATGCAAATGACGTTTGTTTGGTTTTGAATTTTTTTTTCATTTTTCAACAAAAATATCGGGGCCTATATATTAATTGATCATGATAAATGAATGTTGGATTAATTAAGAAATAAAACTCTTGTTTTACTCAGTGCTTGACATCATTCTGGTTACAGATTGAACTGCCACCAGAAGTTGCTACAAATTCCAGTGGAGATATTCCGAAGAATATGTGATGGTGTGTGCATGATATTTGTTCCTAGTCTGTTGATATTTATCGGTATTTTGAATTAATTATCCATTTAGATTAAATCTTTTTTCATGTTTAATTAATTGTTTGTTTTTTTATATTCCACTAATATAACGGAGATAAATACGGATCTTGATATTATGTTTGAGAATAATGTTTGAAAGCATTTAAGTATCTATATATTACTTGCAATGGGCATTTGGCAAAAGATAGCAAATGTATGTAAATTGTAACAAATTTTGAATCAAAACTCGTTTTGTGACTTTTTCGGATTATTAGCATAGGCGTCGGAACCGGGGAGGGGGGCCTTACCCCCCCCCACCTTTTTTTTGCAAAGTTAGACCTAACCATTAGGCACATAGCATCAGGGAGGGTCCAGCCCCCCTCCCCCACTTTTTCTCGCAGCAAACATAATTGTTTGTAAATTCACCTAAGATTGAAATTTTAAGTTGGGTCCATAGGTATACTAGCCCGACCCCCCCCCCCCCCCACACACACACACGCACACACACACACACACGGATTAGTTAATTTTATGATTTTGGGAGAAAAATTTTTGGTAGGTAATCATTTTTTTTAACTATGGTAACCCCCCCCCCCCGGATTAGAATTTTCATGATTTTGGGAATTACGTGGTTTTTTTTTGTTTTGCTTTTCAAGATTTCTGAGGATAAGTCAAGCCCGCCCCCCCCCCCCCACCTTCCGACGCCGCTGATTAGCGAAAAAATTAATTCAATGAGTTATCCTTAACAAAATATATATTTCTGCATGTAAACATAGAGATGCAGTAATTTACAACCAACAGCGAGTTTGTAGTTTATGACTTTTTTTTAACCAAAAGACAGAATTGTTGCCGAAGGCAGTGGGTAGCATACTAGGTATCTGACCGAAAGTCCAACAAATTAATTATTGTCAAATACATGTCTCAAAATTATGAAGTGACCTTTCATTTATGTCACAAGCAATTTGTTAATTTTGGCGTCTAGACATGTTCATGTACTCGCAATTAAACCTACGTAAATTTGTTCTGCAATGACCGCTACCTTCATAACAAGCATTGATCATCAAAGAAAGCAGTTTATTGTTTATACATGCATGAATTTACATCTTCCTTTTAACAAATAAATAGATTGATTGTAAAAAGTATTCAAAAATCACTAAATTACTAAAATTGTACATCAGTATGCCTATAAATGTCACATCTGCGGTGTATGTAAGGTCATAGTATTTAATTCAATGAAGTCTTGCTCAATCTAATCAAAGAGAGGATTGTCGCGGAGGCCTACGTTTTAATTATATGCAAGTTCGATGTCGGAAAGGTTTGAGACATCATTGCAAAAATGGGATAAATGTTGGGCAAGTACATGTACATGTACATGAAGTTTACCTTTGTAAGACTTTAAACCTAAGATATTCAACTAGCAATGAATGACGCAAATAAAAATATAATTATCACTTTAGTGACATGGATGGCCTAATGAAAAACGGAGTATGGTATAGACTTTTAAGTACAATATATATGTATTCATTATATTTTAAAACCTACAAACAATCTACATGTCATTGGGTGGATTCAAGGATCCGATTTTGATCACATTGTATACTTTTATGAATAAACATCACAATCATACATAAGCAAAGTAATTTTTGCCAGTGTACAATAAATATAATTCCAATGTATATTAGGCTTTTATTAAGTTAAAAGCTTATATATAAATAAAACTGTTGCATTACATGTCATCTTCTACCCACAGTCTATAGCTTTATCAATGCTCTATGCCTTTGAAAAATGAAAAAGAAAATATCAAGCAAAGAGTGTTTTTAAATTCTCAACAAAATAACACTTACTGTAGATACATGTAACTGTCTACTGGTTTCATAAATTAAAGGTCCCAATTATGATTTGTTTGATAAAAATGTTCTGTTAATTGTCGATTCTCATCTCATTGATCCTTAATACACACACTTATAGGCGCACTTCTAATGGTTGAGATTGCATGCCCAAAACCCAATCTTCTAAATCTAATTGTCTGAGGTTGTTTTATTATTACAGGAGGTTATTTAATGTGCCATATTCTGTTACTTTAACTTTTATATTTGCTTCTTCCACTATTCGTTTTAATAACTAAGATGAGGCACATATAGGCAAGCATGAATGCATGTTCCAAACCCAATCTCATTAAAAATGGTCAGTGTTTATAACTACAGCAGGTTTTTGATGCGTTGTTCTGTATCTGTCACCCTAATGTTTGCTTCTTCCACTGTCCTCCCAAGTTTCTTGATTTTCTCATCCTGATCATCCATTTCCTGCTGAACTCCAAGAGCCATAGACTTCAGATCTCCCAGAATGCCGCTTAGTTCAGACACTTCCTGGTCACTTACAATCTTCTTTGAAGACTGAATCGAAACTTGTGATGATTGGTCCCATGGTTGTATCGGTGCATCTGATTGGTTGTTGCTGGTCATATGATCACCAGGCTGGTTTATTTTGAGTGGTGCTAATCTTGGATCTGTTCCTTCATTTTTCTTATGAAAAAGTTGTTCTGAAATCAGAGAATTTATCGAAATCAGACACCTTTCTATAATAAATGTACAAGAACTATCAAAGTTCATCTACATGTATGTGTACTGTCCAGTACTATAAAAAGCAGAATTCTGAGTTTATTTTCTGTTAGGTTTGGTCAGATCGGTACTGTACATATCCCTTACCTTAAAAGTCTTAAGGTTTTACAATAATAGAGCTTAAAGAACCCTTATAGGTTACCACAATCATGTAAAACATTGTTATTTTCGTAAAGGAGTGTACAACTTCTAAACTTTTAGCTCTTTTACAGATAAAAAATCAGATTCCTTGGGCTATACTGGTCCATAACAGCAGATGTACAATGTACTTACTGGATTGACTACAAAGACTACTGGATGTAGCTTTCAGAGGTTTTACGCCGGACGACTCTCCCCGAAAGGCATCCTGGGAGTACTCCACCTTACTGCGCAGTCTGCGATCCAGAATGCCTAACACACTGTAAACAGATGTAAACACAAGAGAATAAGAGATGTCCGCCTCGCCAATCTGGAATCTAGTGACCGTGATTTCCCAGAGACTTACGACGCGAACTCTCGAAATTTCGTTCCACTTGTAGCAATGCACAAGTTTTTGTCTGTCTGTCATGAGATAGACTCCGTCCTGGGCAATCCGAAAGATACCCAGGTGTTGCGCATTCATTTTGTTGGGTTCTAGTTTTGTGTAGAGGACCTCATAGTCTAACTCTTGGGAGAGGTCACACTCAGTGACCATTAGGGGGTCATTGGTTTTGTATTCTTCTGGGACTGACCACCTGCCAAACCAGGATTCCAGTCCAGAGACGAGGTTTTCAGCCACGTCCAGGTCGGAGTGAAGGTCCATCATTGTGGCCATGGCAGAGTCTAATTGGTGACCCTTCAAACAGAAATCAAAGCTAGTCTAAGACATGGATACAGGAATAAAAGCAATATTAATAATACAATAATTGTTTTGAAGGAAAAAATCACAGTAACTTACTGTTTTAAATTTCTTCCTGGTAAATTTCAACCCATGTCAGTTCTATGGCAGTTCCAACATTTGATTTTACAAAAGTTGCATTTCCTTACCTGAGTAGTTAGCACTTCTGCAGCATTCCTGAGTGTTTTCTCAGAATCCACAGCAACAGACAGAAGTTTGCGTCCCATCTCAGTTCGTCCCTCCGTCTTAGTTGCTTCTATTGAACCCTTTTTTTGCAGCAGTTTGGACTTCAAGAAAAATCTGATGTATTGCACAACTGAGTAAGCGTCGTTAAATGAAGAAAACCAGTATTTTTCGCCATTAATTATGTCCACCACAACAGCTCGGAATATAAGTCCCGTCATTGACTTCTTGGCTTGGGCAATGTCTGAATACAGAATGTCGACAGTGTCTTCTTTGTCTGTGGTAAATCTCAAGCCTTTTCCCATTACACAGAGATTTCCGTATATCCATCTTCTGCTGCTGTTGTCGTAGTAGCAACATGGCCATGTTTTTATGATGTATGTCTCGTGGCTTTGTGTCTCTGTCATCATAATATCTTATGCAGGATTTTGAATCTACAAGTATACAAATTATCAGTTTATACCATGTAATACTGTCTGATTTACCTAAAGTATATGTTACACAAAGAACTATATATGATATTAGTCAAATTTGGCCCCCAAAATTCGCTATTTTTTATAATGATTCAGGTACATTAATTTGTTGTGTTATTTTATAAAAGAGTTGACATGATATATGTTTTTCACCTATTTATTTGATTTATATGCACTCACTGGCAGTATATGACGTCAGAAGTGACGCTATTTTTTTGTCATTAACATGCTGGCCTTGGTAGCAAAATAAACATGATAAATACAGCTACGTACATGTACTATATATTGAAATCCTAGATGGTATTTTCTAATCTTGTAAACTGTTTTTCGTTCTTCTTATGCCCTGTCATAAGTGCTTCATTTATGAATATTAATGAATATCATACTGATAGAGATAACTACAGTCAATCCATATGTACACAAGCTATAATTTTACAATACACGTTCACTAGAAGACCATACAACTTCTGGTCTTTGTTATTGTATATTTAAATAAGTTTATGAAGTCTACCAAAAAAATTGTTACCCACATCAGCGTTACACATTCGTGATCTTAATCCCCATGATAGATAAGTTACATGTAATATAAATGAAAAACGTTAAAACGTTTTTGTCAACATTACGAAAATCCTACTTTCATTTTCAATTTTGGAGTTAGAGTTATCTTCCTTAGTTTGAAATTTTTTTTTAATAATGTCCCGAATATAGCGAATGACCTTATTAATTTCGAACTTTAGATACATGTTTTTTATACACCAAACTAGTGTATTTAAACAATGTAAAACAGCAGATTTGTCCATTTAAAACTTTTCCATAAGTACATGTAGTAAGGTTGATAGGTACAATCATATATTCTGGGGGAGGGCATTTTTTTTAATCGTAAAGCACAGGGGCCAAGCCCGTTTTAACATTAATTTCAATGTAACCATAAATGTTAAAACGGGCTTGGCCCCTGTGTCCTACAGAACATTTTAGATAAAAAAAGAAAGAAAAAAAACCCTCTGAGTTACCGTTCTGATTTAAAATTAATTTTGAATCATTTTTTTTTAATCCATACATTTATATTCCTTGTAACAATATTGAATGATAAATTCAATGCTTCATCTACATAACTTTTAAGAATTAAAAGAAATGACTGGTAAGTACATGTACGCGGCGAAAATAGAAGAAGAAGAAGGCAACTAAATAAATTAATATACGATAAATTGCCAGGCACCGATTTTAATATTTTAAAAAATAAAATTTTTGATCTCGAATCGTGTCCAAGTCCCTTTAAAGAATGTTCTAAATATTCTAGCTCCGAAAAGAGCCTGGTGAGGTACCTTGAATTTTGGGGGATTAACAGGTTTAAACGTTAATAGGTAAGGAATAATATATCAAGAAAAATTATATAAAATTGAGGAACGTCTCGATCGTGTGTCCTTAAATATTTGCTAGATTAATCTATTAATTTAAAAATTCAACATGTTCATATATATTACCATCTTCACAACGTCAGGGCTTTGTGTTTACAGAGCTCCACATAGAATGATTGGAATGTGATGTTCAATCCGCAATTCTTGTAAATACATGCATGTACATGTATCACATGCACACCATGTACACTGTACTGAATTTATCAATCAGACATTTTAATATTTTTTTATGTATAAAATGGTTAACTGGTGCATGTTAAAAGTTTTTGATTTACCAAAATATTGAATAATTATAAAACTCAAGTTACAAGCGAGATACAGAGGTAAGAATTGATTGTTATGTAAACAAAGCTCGAGTCTTATAGTTGTTTACAAAAAATGTAATGAAGAGAATTACCTTTTCTTAGACAAAATGACATGTAAAAATCAATTTAAACTAATTCAATATATTCATAAATACTATTATCAACAAAAGAAAGATACATTCGATTGAAACTTACACCAATACAACAATTTACACATATGTAAAAAATGACAATATTCGAGCTTTGTTTACGAAACAAAGAATTATGCATGTGAACTCTGTATTGTCTTCCCACAAATGTTTATTTAAAAATAAAATTTGGTGTTATGACTATTTTTAGTCATATATTGTAACACCAAATTTTATTTTTAAATAAACATTTGTGGGAAGACAGTATCTTGCTCATATCTTGATATTTGTCTTTCAAATTTTCATAGCATTATAAACTTCTATATTTATCAGTATAAACATTGAAAATGGAAAAATAAAATTTGAAAATTTTAAGTCAAATCATGTCCAAGTCTCTTTAAAAAGCATGCAAAATGCATTTGAATACTTATAAATAAAGTCAGATTATGTATTTTTAAATTTAATTGAACACTTTATATATGAATTTAAAAAGTATCATATAACTGACATGAAAATATAATTATGAAATTATCATATTATTGATAATTATGGAAAAAATGGAAGATAGGTCGCCCCAGACCTTAAGGGATGGTTTTACTTTTGTTTACAATCCTGCACAAAGAAAATTAAAAAATATATCGTAAATTGCGAAAAAAGTGGAAGAACCACCCCCACCTCCAGACCACATTTCTCGTGCCTACTCAATATAGGCAGTGCATGTGTTGTGTACATGTACAAAATGTACGAGTACTGTAAATCAAATGCATTACAATTACATGTACTTGTGTTTATTCTCCATACAGCTTTTTACATCTCTAATTTAAACTTTGCCTTTTAGTTTGATTTTGTAAATGTAATTAAGATGTAAGTGCACACAAAGAAAAAAAAAACAAGAACATTTGACCCAATAAAGAAAATGTCGAATCAAAATTCATACAAAGAAAAATTTCACCGGGGGGGGGGGGGGCAGTCTTGGAGGAATTTCACGTGGATTCTCTACTTTTCAAATGTCCTTTGAATGTTTCTTTTGCGATAGTTTTAACATAAATTGAGACGGGTGAAATTTTAACAATTGTACTAATTATTATAATAAATATTAACATGTATAATTAGGTCGCATTCATATAAAAAAAAAATAGAAAAATGAGCATCTGATTCAATTTGTTCAATGAACATTTGAATATCAATTGAGGAATCTTTTTTATTTTATTTTCTTTTTTTAAAGAGATAGGTGCATATCAATTGTATCTCCATGCACGCGGCGCAAAATTTAATATAACTTGGGTTCAATAAAACATTTCGGACCATGTGCCATGCATTTTTGAATTATTGAAAGATGAAACCGAGATTTCATTAGCACAGGCAATTTTATCAGACAAAGACACTACTGGCACTGTACCACTTATCGGCTATAATTTTACGTTTTCTTTTCGTGTTTCCTTATTTCTGGATATATTTGAATAAAACTTGACATATTTTAAATGGTGAACTCCTAATTTATCAGTCTGTTGGATTATATCATCATTTAGAACTCAAACATTTTGTTTTTGTGCTATTTAGCACGCACCGAATTTGCCGAATTTTTACGATTTACTGTACCAGTTATCGGCTTCGTGATAATAACACAGTAAAATCCCTTTACATGTTGATTTCATATTCTGCAAAGTTTAAATTGAATTATGTCCCTTGCAGGGTCAGCCTATAGGTCGTAGGGGTTACTATACATAAACGAAACAAATAAAATTACCCGTTTATCATCATACGGTAATACATAAAAACGTATGTTGTTCAATACATAATTGTGCAATCAGACGTTCAACTGCACCATGAATCTCTCAGAATTAAGTGAATTTCTTTTGTTTAGAAAATTTATATGTATTGATATTATATGTCAAATCAAAGAAGGGATATAATAACGTATCACAAAGAGGTCATATTCTATTTTTAACTTATTACGTCACTTTCCCCATAGCTGAAAGTGCAAAGATGTAAATCAGCGGTAAACAATGATCGTTAAAGCTCATGTTTAAAACATATTCAAGAAAGTTTTCAAGCAAACTTACTTTTCTTTATTCGAAACAGACGACTGAATTAACAATTAAAAAATCTCGGATAGTCGCATGCTATAAACCCGAACCCTCAGTTTAGCCGATAACTGGTCTTACCCGATAACTGGTACAGAACCAGTAGAATTTGTAAATATAATTCGTTGTTCAACTTGCAACTACGTGTTTCATATACATGTACTTGAATTTTTTGTTGAGATTATATATTTTAAACGTATATTTTTGAAACAAATGTCGAAATCGAGATCATTTATCCCATTCTGTTTACTGGAGCTGAGTAATAAGCGCTTCCGGTTTATCACTCCCTTTCGATCCTCGTTGATCACGTGGGTTATGATAGTATATAAGCGGCTACAACGGAGGTTGTAAGGCAGTTGCAGTCTGAAGCTGAAAGTGTTCAATTCGTAATAGGTGAGAACAAACCCTTGATATTAGGATAAGTCTTATGTGCCTGAATAAGGCTTTCGAGACTTGAGTTGTTATTATATTAGCTGGTGATAGCTGTTAGGGTTAATAGAAAGCGCGCGCGCTCCATAATAGAGTGGGATATTGTAAATATTATTGATTAAAATATTTGATTGAGAAAGTTATAGTTTACTTACATATTTCTTAAATTGCTCAGGCAGAGCAGCCGAATACCTGAACCCAGAAACGTTACATAAATTTGGTGGCAGCGTCGGGATTCGGCAAAAGAAATAATCTATACTAATAATTTTAAATCAGTATTTACAATGGAGGAAATAGTAGATGAAGAAATTTCATTTTTGGAGAGCAGTTGCGAGCGATTGCGCAAGGAGATAGAGAGATACTCAACACCGTTAGATAGACGAGCGCAAGCGCGTGATTCAGGCATAGCGACTTTGGTTGGTGCGATCGGGGACCAGAGTCAAGCAACTGATGATACAGTGGTACTGCAGGGAAATGAGCAAAGTGGAAACCTTGTTGAAGGAGCATCCAATGAACATGTTACAGTGCGAACAGCGAGAGCGCAAAACAGAAATGGCAGAAGCGAAACGGAACTTGCGGATGCGCTGTATAATTACAGCTTAAGGAATGAAGAACATCCAGTTATGGTGAGCGCACAGCGGAGAGCGCGAGCGCCGTCGATTGTGAATGCTTCTGCTTTATTAGCGAATGCGCCAAATGATAGACAAAGAGATTTTCATAACAGCGCACAGACGCATAGCCTGGGAGCTGGAACCAGAAATTTGATAAATGAAAATCGACTACGAGAGGAATTTGACCACGGTAATAAAGGTTCAAGGTGTAACATCAAACCAGCGACATTTGATGGAAGTAATTCATGGCTTGACTATAAGTCCCATTTTGATGCATGCGCTACTATAAACAATTGGTCGGAAAAAGAGAAAGGCCTGTATTTAGCTGTATCACTAAGAGGGACAGCTCAGGGCGTACTAGGAAATGTTTCGAAAGAAACAGGGCAGCATTATGACTTGTTGGTAAAAGCTCTTGAAGAACGATTTGCTCCACCCAATCAGACCGAACTTTACCGGGCGCAGTTAAAGGAGAGAAAACAAAGAGCGTCTGAGACCCTGTCCGAGCTAGGACAGGCCATCCGTAGGTTGACGTGCCTTGCTTATCCTACGGCGACAGCGGAATTAAGGGAGACGCTTGGTAAGGACGCATTCATTGATGCATTAGTAAATTCGGATATGCGCTTGCGCATTAAACAGAATAGGCCTGAAAACTTAAATGATGCAATCCGACTTGCTGTAGAACTAGATGCATACTATAGAACAGAAAGGCGAGGTGATTTGCGGATGATTGAGGGTAAGGAACGCGAGTGCGATCAACCCGCACAATCAACAGAGCTTATTGAATTAATGACGAGGATGCAAACCCAGTTAGATAATTTGGAAAAACAGGTCCAAGATCAGAATTTTCGGAGGAGACGAACATTACAGTTGCCAGTCAGAAACACAAATGATGGGGTGACTTGTTATTACTGCAAGGAAAAGGGACACATTCGTAGAAATTGTCCGACACTTAAAGATAAAGAAACAAACAGAAACAGTAATGCATCAGCAAAGAAAGGTGGCAATGCGCGGCGGATTCGTAGTGAGCGCAGGAGGAAGCAGCGCTATGCGCAAGGACATGTTGGTGGAAACACCATGATTAACGAATCTGGTATTTTTGTTGAAGCTGATATACATGGAGTACGGTCAAAAATGTTGATTGATACAGGTGCATCATTGACGTTGATCTCAAAAAGGGTGCATGATATCATTTCAGCAGAAAAACGCCCAGCACTAGAGGAGAGTGGACAGAAAGTTTTGAACGCAAGTGGAAACCCACTTTCTCTTTATGGAAAAGCAGAATATCATATCAAAATTGGGAAGACTGAAGCATTTATCCCAGCAATGGTTACAGATGTTACGGTCGATGGAATCCTTGGTCTAGATTTTCTGAAGAAAGGCAAGGGTATTATAGATCTCAACTCTAATACAATACGACTTAACAATGAGGAATATCGCATTTCTTGTGAGGGGACCCTGGGTTGTTTTCGTGTTGTTGCGGCCGACGATATTTGCATCCCTCCTAGGAGTGAAATGATTGTAGAGGCTAAAGTTCCAGGACAGAATACATTTGGAGCCTCAGACTATATTGTCGAGCCAGAAGAGAGATTTCTTGAGAAGGGGCGTGCTTTCGTAGGTAGGACATTGGTTAAGGGGAGTGAAACGGTGCCTGTATGTTTGATGAATGTTACAGACGTTGCTCAGCAAATATACAAGGGGACTTTGATGGCAAAGATGACTGCTGCTGATGAAGAGAATCCGCAAGAAACAGCGGTAGTAAATAGTTCAAAACTACGACCTGATTTGCGAGAATTGCTTGATCGATGTAAGGAAAATCTATCTAATGCACAAGCTATGCAAGCCGATAAATTCCTTCAAAGGTATCAGCACTTGTTTGCTTCTTCGAACTTTGATTTAGGTCGAACCTCAGTAATTAAACACAAAATCAACACTGGGCCTATAGAGAAACCAATTAAACAAGGGGCACGAAGAATTCCTTTGCATCTAATGCAAGAAGTTGATAAACAGGTGAACGAAATGTTGGAGAAAGGGGTAATTGAACCCTCTAATAGCCCCTGGGCTTCACCTGTGGTTCTTGTGCGCAAGAAAGATGGGTCTGGGTTTTGCGCGAGCGCTTAGAAAACGCGCATGCAGTTGTGAGAGAACATATGCCAGGTGAGATGCTTCGACAGAAAAAGTATCATGATACTAAGGTGTCTTGGTCTTCATTCGAGACAGGAGATATGGTTTATGTACTAGTATACTTTCCGGTAAGGAAGAGTGGATGCTCTCCAAAGTTAACATCTTTTTGGAGAGGGCCTTTCGAAGTACAGAATAAACTGTCTGATGTTCTTTACACGGTTGCATGCGGGTCTCGCGGGAAGAACACAGTAATACATTGTGATAGAATGAGAAGATGTCAACCTCAGATCCTTCAGGGAGAAACTGAGAAAGGTCTGGTTGAGAAAGAGGAGGATCAGATTGTTGAAGAGCAATCTCAAGACAATGTTCTTGTTGCTGAGGGACCTTGCGCATTAAAAGAAGAAATTGGCGCATGCGAAAATAGTAGACCGCGGCGTACTAAAAACTTACCTAAATGGCTGCAGGACTATGAAGTCGATTACAGCGCTTAGAGCTTTAAAATTTCAAAGTAGATATGTGTAAATGCTGTGTTCATTTGAGTTTTTGAAATTAGAGTAATTGTAGCATGTTTGTTTTCTTTTCGTAATAGATAATGGTGAATACAAAAACAACACCTAGGATGGAAGGCCATCGATGTCCAATGTGTAATGTCAGGATTGCAAATGAGAGCGAGTGGGAAAAGCATGTGGTTGAATGTGGAAGAAAGCGAAGGCAGAAGAAATTTGAATGCGCCGATTGTGACTATGCCACGAATAAGAAAAGTGACATGGGGAGACATCGCCGCACTCGACATAATGAAATTGTTTCAGTTACGGCTGATAGCGGCACTGATGATTGGGAGCAACTGGACCCAGGGAATATGTCGGATGTAGTTGGAAGTACACCACAGCAGCCCCTGGTTGAAGAAGTTGTCCAAAGAAAGCCGACAAGACCGACTCCTGTTTGCGCGCCAGCAACAAAGTCGAAGGTTTCTCAGGATCTTCTGACGCCACGCGCTCCTTCCCCGTTTCAACACCCGATGACCACTCCAAGAAAACGCTCATCCATTGATGCAGATTTATCTCCAGTGTCTGTATTGTCGTCTCGTGATGCAAATACACAGACACAGCGTCAACTTGTCGATGCCAGTACCCAGACCAGAGGGCAGTTCGAAGATGTGGGTACGCAGACTGAAGGACACAAACGGCGGAAACTGGATCGAGTGCAGGAGACGTATCAAAGAGACGGAAAAACAGTTGTTGAAATTCACGAGGACGAGAATTGGTTTTAAAGGAAGCGTTTTGGCATTTGTTGACTGAAATCTTTTGAAATCATAACATGTTTTTGTGATCATAAAACAGCGGCGCTTGTGCCATTCATAAATCATTGGCTGATTTGTACTATGATGGTTTTCTTTTTACGACAATGACTCTTTTTGCTGATTTTATTTGTTCATAGAGCATACTCTATTAATCATTTGTTGATTTATCAGAATAATTGAAAGTCGTAAATTTAGTCTTTTGTTATGTCATTATTATAGTTTTCATGTCCCTTGCGTTATAGTTAGACCAGGTTAATGATTTAAATGCGAGACGCATTTCCTGGAGGCGTGGGTAATGAAACAAATGTCGAAATCGAGATCATTTATCCCATTCTGTTTACTGGAGCTGAGTAATAAGCGCTTCCGGTTTATCACTCCCTTTCGATCCTCGTTGATCACGTGGGTTATGATAGTATATAAGCGGCTACAACGGAGGTTGTAAGGCAGTTGCAGTCTGAAGCTGAAAGTGTTCACTTCGTAATAGGTGAGAACAAACCCTTGATATTAGGATAAGTCTTATGTGCCTGAATAAGGCTTTCGAGACTTGAGTTGTTATTATATTAGCTGGTGATAGCTGTTAGGGTTAATAGAAAGCGCGCGCGCTCCATAATAGAGTGGGATATTGTAAATATTATTGATTAAAATATTTGATTGAGAAAGTTATAGTTTACTTACATATTTCTTAAATTGCTCAGGCAGAGCAGCCGAATACCTGAACCCAGAAACGTTACATTTTCATTGTTTATATTTTTATTAATAACAGTTACATGTATCAAATGAAGAAATCTTATATCCTGATTTTTCAACAATAATGATTAATTAAATTAACTTGCAATAACTTGCTTTATATCGCATCTTATTTATTCAATAAGGTGATTTTACCAATTGGGACATTATACTCTTTACACTACAACCTCACGGTGCGTCGATTTACCCAAATGGACCCAAATGGACCCAAATGAACCCAAATGGACCCAAATGGCGACCCAAATGGACCCAAATGGCGACCCAAATGGCGATTAAAGTGGAAAACAATTATAATAAAATCCTTATTACTAATATTATTACTTGTCTTAGTCATTTCATGGGGTTGTTAGCCGTTATTAAGAAAAATAAAGACCCAAATGGCGATTCAAATGGCGATTTAAGCGGAAAACTATAAATTACAATAAAATTATTTTTTCTAATCTTATTACTTGTTTTATGAGGTTTTTAGCCGTTGTTCAGACTAATTAAAGATAAATCATGATGAATTAAATGAACATAACTGTTTGGAACAATTTAATAACATTTTTATAAATAATTATGAATATTATAGCTCTCTTAATTAGCAGGACAAATAGTATTAAGATAAACCAATAGTAGGTCGTTTAACAAAGTAATTAATTATGAGTATATAATTGGTTGATAAACCAATAGCAATCAATCAATTATTGACCAGTGAAATACTAGAATACAATTGAGTACTTAATTATGAGACCTTTTATCCTATAAAATCTCAGATTTACCCATTGTTAGTCATTCTTTCCAGAAGTTCACCTGCAGATGTAAGGTAAGTGTCACACGTATAAAAACTATAATTATTCTATTATTGAATAAATTTTATTTTAATTAAGTATTTATTAAATTATACAAGTGCTTCGAAGGAAAGAACAGGTCAAAGGTTCTCTGATAGCCCCTTAATATTCTTTGATTTAGCAGAATGTATAATAAGATTAAATTATAAACAGACTTAAATAAGAAGATAAAAAGAATAATGATTAATATTAAAGACGATGGATGAAGTCGGATATAGCATTTTAAAATTTATATTTTTCTTATCGTTTGTTAAAATATTGAAAACTTAACATATGTTGAAATCGTGCTCTTGTAAACTTTTATTATTACATAATCAAGTATATTTAGTTAAAAAAATTATCTTGTCTATTTTTTTTATTGAATTCATTCTGTCATTAAGATATGTTACGATTGATTGATAACAAAATTTTAAAATTACGAAGAATAAAGATATAATTTGTATCATAATTTTAATTTAAGCTAATGACATTCATTTTGAATATTGTAGAATTCATCATGGTTCGCAAGCAAGCTCAAAGGAAGAAAAACGAGTGGCCGTGTGGTGGGTGCGGAAAAAACTGTGTCAATTCATGTGTGTTCTGTGCTGTTTGCAATAAGTGGTTCCATTGTGAATGTGAACATTTATCTTCTGAGGATTTGAAATTATTTTCCGAAATTCCAGAGGATTATATTTGTGAAGTGTGTCGTTCCGAGGATGGAAAGTTCGATTTTCTAATTGGAAAAGAGAGAATAAAAAAGGTAGAAATATTTTTAAGCAATATGAGCTGCATTTTTCATGTTGAATCTATTTTTTTTTCTAAAATGTTCCTTTCTACCAAATTGACAAATATATCATGGTTTTTAAATTTCTATTAGCCATTATTTTTTTTAAAAATACAAATCATGTTGATTCAAATAATATAATTACTGCATTTCTTTCTTGACAAGAGCGATATTCTTAGTTATCATTTTTCAAATTATATTTTTTTCATGTTACATAAATTTCTTTTAGGTTAAATGTAAAAATATTAGTGTTGTCTGTTGGGTTCGAGCCTGAGATGTTTTGGTTGTTGGGCCATCGTATGTTCCACACGGCCACTCACGCTGGATAATTCTGGGTATTTAAACGTTTCAGTCGTGTGTGTTATATTATAAGTACTATATCATGTATCGTAGCGATTTATGGGTACTTGGGCTCTAGGGTATTTAAATCCAGGAATCAGTCAGAGTAATCATTCGACATTAGTTAGCCACACGACTGACAAGTTGCTAAGTTTATCATTTTATTATTATAAATTGAGTTTTATTTTCAGATAAATAAGCATTGGGAATAAATTTCAATCTTCAACAGTTGCCATGGTTTTTGCGGCATCCAAGATCCAATCGAAGGTTATTCTATGGAAGTAGACCTGTCCTCCTGATGACTTATGTGCAATTTGTAGTTTAATAAATGGCTAACTACGTCTATCCTATATTATGTGTTTGTTTTATTTTATTAGAATAGGAAATAATTTATGTTCGGCTGAGCGAAGCGAAAGAGAACATAATTGCATTTAACAAAAAAAGATTCAGCTCATATTGCAATATGTTTTATGATACGAGACATTAATACATCAAGATTTTGACATGTCCCAATGTCCCCAATCCAGATATGGATGAATAAGCTAGTGTATGTTACTGATTTAATCCTTTTTATGAGCATTTATATTAAGATGTTTAGATAAATGCTCTCAATGTTAGGAGGGAAGACAGTTAAAAGAGTTTAAATTCATTTATTTTATTAGTGATTCATATTGCATAGTAAATTATCAAAAGTCTTAAACGACTTATAATCACAAACGTTTCATCACAATATTATTAGTTCATTCACATATACATAAGGACATGATTATCATAATCAATTGTAACCTAGTCTCTTAATGTCTGCACAAAACTCTTGCCAGCCTACACTGAAACCTCTTCATGCCTGAAGTAGCACTCTTCCCTTGGGGGTTCTCATTTATGTGCACACTATCCATATTATAATGTTTGGGAAAGTGAATGTCGGGAAATGTCACAAACTGTCGGCCAAATTTTTTCCTGAGTTGATTATTGATCAGCTTTCTTTTCTTGTCAAACGTCTTCTTATCAAGGCCCGGTGATTTTCCAAATTTCCCCCTAGTCATGATTTCACACACGTACACAGTTTTAACGCCTTTGTTCTCTAACAAATTCACTAAATTGATGATATCTTCGTAGGTCTTCTTCGGGGTAGAGCTAGCAGTAATGTCATTGCCACCTAAACACACACACACTGTATTTGGATGATATTCAATAAGCTGTCGCAGGGCTTCTTTGTTCACGTTATCTGCTCTCATCCCCCCTATTCCATAAAAATTACATTGACCCGGAATTCCTAAGAAGTGATCACAAAATCTGCCTAGTCTTTTAATGTAGCTGTCTCCGAATAGTGCCGTCCTTGTCATGATAGAAATAGTTATGATACCACTAGCACTCAACATCTTTTTATATAGATACATTTTTGACATATGAATACAGTGAGTTATATTCACAGTAAGAACACTCGGTAATAGTCCAATTTAAATTTCATAGTGAACACTATTTAATTAGAATTCAGTAAGAAAACTCGGTAATAGTCCAATTTAAATTTCATAGTGAACACTATTTAATTAGAATTCATGTACAATACAGAAGACAAGTTAATTACTAAAATTAGGACATACGGTGACCGTTTATATATTAATTATGAAGTCGATGATGATCAAATGGTGTGTTCCTGTTTGTCCAATCGCTTTTCTGTGTTTGAAGATGATAAAGACTGTGTTGACGAGGACTGTGCTGACGAGGATGATGATGTAAAGGACACTCCAGTATTGAACCCACTCCCAAATAACCAATTCCTGAACATTGATGCCGCCTACCAACTAATAAAAGCGTCAACTCCGTCAAACATTGAAGACAAAATACCAACTGGGCCCAAAGAAAACATATACATTCTTGTTAAGACGACCACCAACAGCAAACAAGAATTTCCAGACGACTGTGGAGTGTGGGGGCGTGCTGGGACAACTGTGAATTCAACATTCATAGAAAAAGACGGCAAATTGAAGACAGTGGTTGTGAGGGATAGCCAAATCTGTGTCGAGAGGAAAGTGCAAAATGTACGGCAATACGTTCCGATAGTGCCCCAACCTGCCGATGACAGTGTAGTAAAGTGCCACCGATATTACTCTAAACTCAAGAGCTCGGATCAGTTTAAACGGAGAGTGACAATTTTTACAAAATTACCATCATCTAACAAAGACAAACAAGACATTGCAGTGGTGGAATACCAAGGTTCCTGGGAGTCACCAAAACTACCGCATGGCAACTGCACCAAGGCATCGGTCCCCTACCGCCGCACAGATCCAGCCATTCTCCGAGAAGCAGCCCACATCACAAAGCAACATCACCAAATGCCCATGACAACCTGTCAACAAATGATGCAAAATGATTCGATCAACGCTCCCCGTGCCAAACAAATAAGAGACAAAGTATACCGAGAAACCAAGAAGACAGACAGTGAAAATTTTCCACTTCATAATATTGCCGACGAAGTACTTTGCGTGATAAACATGTGCCAAAACGGGGAAAATAATGTGAGAGAAATATTTCTAACACCGAACAAACCTCCCAGCGTTATTGTGTATTCAGATGAGCAACTAGAAGATATGAAATCCAACTGCATAGGACCAAACGGGAGTGTCATCGGAATAGACAGAACTTTCAATCTTGGGCCATGTTTTGTGACAACAACAACATACAAAAATGTCAAAATTCTCAAACGCGAAACATTACAAAATCCAATTTTCCTGGGACCAATATTTCTTCACTGGGACGGCGAAACTGACAGTTATTTTAAGTTTTTGTGTCATATAAATTCAAAGTTAGGTTTTCCATCCGGACTTAAAGTGGGAAGTGACGAGGAAAAAGCCATCAAAAATGCCATAAATCAATCCTTTCACAAACCATGTCACCTTCTGTGCACCAAACATCTAAAAGACAATGTCAGGCGTTATCTCAAAGACAAGGATGGCTGCAGGGCGAAGGAAAGAGAGACTATAGTAAAATCAATTTTCGGCCACGATGGACTTTTAAATAGTGATGATTCGTTTTCTTTTGAATCGAAATTCGCGGATATGGATAGTGTTCTTGCCAAATTTCCAAATTTTCAAAACCATTTCCAGAACCGTTTGAAACCATTACTACACGACCATGTTTTCCTTCCTCTTCAAAATGGTACTGTGAACGAGCTCTGGACTAATAACAACTCCGAGTCTCTTAACAACAGAATAAAACAATCGACCAACTGGAAACCACAAAAGCTTCCTGATCTCATTCATAAATTAAATGAAATCAGCTCATATCAACTTAATGACCTTCGCCGAGCCATCCATGGTAATGGTAACTATATCTTGGATGACACAGTGAAACGCCATCATGTGTCTCCAGACGTATGGGTAAAAATGAGCAAGACCGAAAAACAGAAACGAACCTGGAAACTCCTGACACAGAAGCCGGTGGATCCTGATAGAAGAAACCACATCATTTCTACAAAGTGCAGTTTTAAGGTAAAATCCTATTACTACTTTAAATATTTCAAATCAATTTATTATCATTGAGCTTTACATCTCAATTGTGCAATGTGCAGTAAGTCAGTGGACATTTTGGAAGCGCTAGATAAATATACTTTAAATATAATGTAACGTAATGACGTCTCTTATATAATCATCTGTTTCAATCTAATCAATTATCGATCTTCTCTCATTGTGCAGGTCCCACCTACAGCCAAGATAGCCCAAAAGCCTCATCAGCGAAGAAGACCAAGAGCTGAGCGGACAAGGCGATAATGGGACAAAACTGTGATTAGTGATTGTGACTTCGAAATACCGATTATGACGATATCCCGGACTTGACGAAATTTTAAATTAATTGCCAATGACTAAAAACATTGCTGGAATGTGACAGTATCTCGGACTTGACAAAATGTGTATTGTGTTGTGGTTAAATGAGATATGTGGAGATTTTTAGAAGAATGCATTCTAAATGTACATATGTATATATTTATAGTATAGATATTTTAAGCTACTGTTACATATATTCGTAGTTGCTTTTGTTAGATTAGTGCTGGTTTTAGTAATTTTAAGTATGATTGTACGAGAAACTGAGTCTGGGCCCTGGTAGGGCGTCGGGTTTCACAAAACTCGATAAGAACAGTTTTCTCATTTCAATTATATTTTTTTTACTTGTAGTCGCTTTTGTTAGATTAGTGCTGGTTTTAGTAATTTTAAGTATGATTGTACGAGAAACTGAGTCTGGGCCCTGGTAGGGCGTCAGGTTTCACAAAACTCGATAAGAACAGTTTTCTCATTTCAATTATATTTTTTTTACTTGTAGTCGCTTTTGTTAGATTAGTGCTGGTTTTAGTAATTTTAAGTATGATTGTACGAGAAACTGAGTCTGGGCCCTGGTAGGGCGTCGGGTTTCACAAAACTCGATAAGAACAGTTTTCTCATTTCAATTATATTTTTTTTACTTGTAGTCGCTTTTGTTAGATTAGTGCTGGTTTTAGTAATTTTAAGTATGATTGTACGAGAAACTGAGTCTGGGCCCTGGTAGGGCGTCGGGTTTCACAAAACTCGATAAGAACAGTTTTCTCATTTCAATTATATTTTTTTACTTGTAGTCGCTTTTGTTAGATTAGTGCTGGTTTTAGTAATTTTAAGTATGATTGTAAATTGTGATACTTGGCTTCATATCATTAGTGCATGTTCAGTTTGGTCTTAAGTAAGATAATTTGTGTATATACCTAACGTGATATATGTTAGTTAAGTTAATTTAATTTTTTTATTCAACATGTGATTCAACTGTTATCTATTTTGGCAAAATGCGTTAGCAAACAATGAATATTTAATTTAATTGTTTTTCCGTTTAACACTTACTTTAATATTGGCCTTAGCAGTTGTTTTATTTTTATATAATATATTTATATTATTTGAATATAATTACATACACTATATACTTTTTCAAATCGAGATAAAATGCTCATCTTTAATTTTCAAAAACAATTTTAAAAGATATACTGAAATAATTATAATTATTGTTTTGGACCTTCGGCTTTTATTTTTCCAAATTTCCCTAAATTATGGCTCTTTATTGGGGTGGCCTCCTCGTGGCAAGAGCTGGGCAACGTTATTAAATAGACAAGTTAATCATGAATCATTTTTAACTTGTCTGAATAACGGCTAACAACCCCATGAAATGACTAAACAAGTAATAGAATTAGTATTGAGGATTTTTGTTTTCCGCTTAAATCGCCATTTGGGTCGCCATTTGGGTCTTTATTTTTCTTAATAACGGCTAACAACCCCATGAAATGACTAAAACATAGTAATAAGGATCTTATTATAATTGTTTTCCACTTTAATCGCCATTTGGATCGCCATTTGGGTCCATTTGGGTCGCCATTTGGGTCCATTTGGGTTCATTTGGGTCCATTTGGGTCCATTTGGGTAAATCGACGCACCCCAACCTCAGATACGATCGGGTTCGACATTCATAGAAATATTTCTGACTTTGTGAAAATATCATCATGTAGCAGCTGTTGACAAATTTTGAGGAAAAAGCAACACCAATTGTTTACCTTTTTTTTAGTGTAGAGATAAATTGATCAACAATATGACGGAGAAAATACTCCCAGTTGATAGTAACGTCCATGAACTGAAATTGGGGTCAAGTTTCGACCCAAGGTCCCGAGTTGCGTTTCACTCCTTTCGTTGTAAGTAAAATCTATCACTTCAAAATACCCACCTCTTTTCATATTGTATCTATATATATACGGTTTTATTTGTGCATGTTTTATAAGAAACAATAATTAATGTTTTTAGATTTCTGGAAATATGTATTTCTTTAAGCATAACCAGAACATATCAATGCTTTAACTTCAAAATGATATGAGAGTAATTTGATATCTTATTATGATGTCAAATTTCTGTTAACTTACATGTTAATTTTACAAAAATGTTAAATTATCAATTAATCACTACTATACAGATGATTTCATGCCGGCCTCGGTGGATACCACACAGCAAGGGATCGTAGATGTTGGTGAAGGGAACCAGGTTACTGTCAGCTTACCACACGTAGAGGTAAATATCACAAAAAAAAATAATTTTAACAAAGCAAGGGGTTTTATCATTTGTTTTTCAAACTAAGTCTAGCATGTCCAGTGACTGTGTCCATAGAATTTGGAAATCTGATGCTTCAAAATTGATGACAAATTTTCGAATTGTGAAACTTTTTAATTAGGAGTGGACTTCCTGGTGACAGTAGTTGAATTTGATTTTACTTTCATTGCTTTTTTTTTTTTTGAAAATTAAACCTGATGTTGGAATGGGAAATAAAGAGCAAAAATTGGAAAAAAGTAGTTGACTTTCAAATTAAACCTGGAATGAGTGATAAGAGGATGAAAAAGAAAGAAGAAGGTACAATATTTGCCCTGAAATTAAAAGTTGTTTAAATCTGATAAAAATACACATGTACCATCTTGAACATTTGTGTATATAAAGTACCAAGTTAATTACTTTTATCTTGTTTCAATAAATAGTTATGACTTAAACATTTTGGCATATTTGTAAGATTTGGTAAAAAAATGATGAAAAATGGCTTATTTTCTCATAGTTTTTTGAAGAGGAAAATGTGTCCGCAGCCGTCGCCCACAACGAAATTCATATATTTTATTTGATATCACATGATTAGTTATAGTGCGAGTTTTATTGTGGGTGACAGCTGCATCATATTTTTCTACTCAAAAAACTACTTAGGAATTGGTGTGTTCTGCTCAGTTTTATGAAAATTACGGGAAAATGCATTGTTTGTGACGTCACAATTAAACTTAAGGAAGTCCAATCGGGTAACTATATATAGATTCTTAATGTATTGGTATTCTTGTGTAAATAAACGTTAATACATTTCAATTTCTTGTGATATCTTTAAAAATCACTCTAAAACAGGGCAAAATATGATTGAAACGTGTACCTAGTTTTTTAGGAATTATGGCATAGTTTGGGACAGCTTTCTTTCCTTGGCAGCTAAATGTATCATTGTAAGAAGTTAAAACAAAGAGAACTGCAAATGGATTACAGCAAAGCTAAAATTACAAAATTGAGGAAGGGTTAATTAGATATAGTAAATAAGTTTATATGGAGACTTAATATAAACTTCATGATGGCAATTTAAAAGGTCTTTTTCGGCCACTCATATACAACCTAACATTATGATTTGGGAAGGGGAATTTCTGTTAAGTTTTAGCTAGTAATTTTAGGTTTTGGGAATAAAAAGCATACTTTAAACAATCAATGATATTTTCTCTTTTTATCAGGGCTCTGGCACATCCCATACAATGTACAAAGGCAACAAACGCCCCATCCCCAAAGAATGTGTCCTCATCATTGACCATCAGACTGGAACCTTCACCCTAGAGAGACTGGCCAACACTGTCAACTTGAAGAAAACAAGGTGTGGATCAAAGTTCTGTGTTTGCTAATAAATGCATAATCTAGCTTTAATTTAATATACAGTTATGATACGTTTGTAAATATGTGCTCAATGTTATTCTAATGTGTTACAGTACCCGCAACGGTATTTTTTACAATCCTATCCTATCGTATCGTGTATCAATCCTATCGTATCGTGCGTGTATACTGTTCTAACGTGTGTTAATCCTATCCTATCGTGCGTGTATACTGTTCTATCGTGCGTTAATGCTATCCTTTTCATAAGCAAGTAAATTTATTTCAAAGTTGCAAGTCGTTCAGTGCGCCAAATACGAAGATTTATTGAACAAGAATTGTAAAATCCTTTCCAGCATTCTATAATGATACTAATATCTTAATGTTTTAGATCAAACTTAACCAATATTACATGTAAATCATATCTGTAAGCATTGAAAATGAAAAATGTATGTAAACTATCGTAGTTCTTAGGAACAAGGTAACATATTTACCTGTATATCGAATGTATTAATTCGTACGCGGAGTGTATACTTGCTATTAATTTGTGTTTTTTGCCACATGTTTTACAGAAACAAATGTATTTATGATATAATTTTTATTTAATTAAAACAAGAGTTGTATATAAATTAAACCCGTTATTTTTTGTGTGATAGTTGAAATTGGGCTGATATGTTGTCGGCAATCAGCTAGGCTGTGTGGTAATATATGTAATATATGTGTATACTGTTCTATCGTGCGTTAATGCTATCCTATCGTGCGTGAATCTTATCCTATCATTTATCTTGTAAAAAATAACGTTGGGGGTACTGTATTGCTCATGATTTAAATTTTATCATTTTAAGCATAAATACGTACAAGTGTACATAGTAACGATAATTTGATAGCATATTATGAATTTGCTTACATGCTTTTAAGAAATAGGTTTTCATGATGCATTAAGTCTAACTTATTTTGTCAAAAGAATGGAAGGCAGTAGCAAGATCACACAAAACAGCCGACCTCTGACCCCTGTGGATATCAACAAGAGATCACCAGTCAAACAGAAGGCCTTGACCTCCACCACTCTCAATGTCAGCCCGCCCACTCCTCAGGTGGAATCTCCCACTGTGACTCCGGTCCATGACGAGCCAAAGGCCGAGGAAGCACAAAAAGAGCAAAGTAAGAACAAAACAAAAGAAGCCATTATAAAAGAAACTTTTTCTTAATTAGAACTTTTTTCCAATGGTTTCAATTTACATTTGATACATACTTACTTTCAATATGATTTAAACCATCTTTATCCTAATTATTAAAGCTTTCTAAAGAATTTCTATTTCTGGGGCGAGAAATGCACATTACCTCATCCAGTCCTTGAGGACAGATTGGGCATCAGTAATTCTAATTTAATAAGGAGTAAAAAGTTCCTCCTGTCTCCCTTTATTGAATGCTCTGCTGCATATAATTATGTCGTCTTTGTTTTTGCTCAATCCTTGTTATGTACATATCTTTCTTTCTGTATGTTTCTGTTTTTAATTGTGATATGACGTCTGAAATTCCTTCTAATTATAGGTTGGATCGGTTTTATAAGCGACTCATCATCTAGTGACTCAGATAACTCAGAAAGTGACTCAGAAGATGAGTCTAAGTCAAGTACTGGTAAGTTTCTTTGAAAAAAATCATCTATATATTTTCAGTAGCCATCTCATATTAAAGAGAGAAAACTGTTTCAGTTAAGAAACTATTTTTTTGGAAAAGTTGTCAAATGAGTCTTTATAGTCAGGTACATGCACTGGTAAACTTCGTAGGAAGAGCATTCTACCCATAGGCATATATGACATTAAGGAGGCTTGGTGGGTCAAGAAATTACCCATCTACAAGTCTAGCCTAAAATTTATGAAATGATTTCTTTAGCCATAAATTAGTTATTTGTAAAGAAAAAAATAAACATTTTTCAGGGTTGTCTCTAAAAATGGAAGAAGATGGAAGAAATAAAAAAGTAGAAGGGGGGGTCTAGGGGTCTTGTTTATAGCTACAATGCAATAGTAGCCGTGTAATTTAGGCCTTATAGGTGGGGGAATTCCCCGCCTTCCGGGTCTTAGAGACAACCCTGATTTTTGTTTTAAAATTTTAAACTCAGTAGTTTTCTCTATCTCTATTATATTCATAAACTTCTATATCTTTATCATACAGAACTCTTCTTCTTAAAGAGATTGATAAAGTCTGAAAAAGCCAAGACCATCCAGCACTCTTTAAAAAAAAAACAACTTTATAGACATATACATGTATACATTAATGATAATATTCTAACTTGATTTTCAATGGCCCTCTTATGTTATATATTGTTTTTTATTTCTTAGTTTGTAAAGGACAATTTCTGTTAAAATTTGCCACAAAGTGGTGGACATATTATATGATATATCTCTTGATTTCATCTCTTCTCAGCAGGAAAATCGAACCAGAGTCTTTTTGGATCTCAGAATCAGCTGCTGTTTCCCTCTGTTCAGTCCTCATCCAATATTCTGGGTAAGTATCTACTGTATATCTGTCTTAATAGAGTCGATCCATGATAAAAACTTTTCTATATTTGTGATCCTTTTAAAAAAAATTAAATAACGCAAATTCAGCTATTGCTTATTTCAAGAACTTTTAATAATTGAAAAGCAGTCTTGCATAAATCATATGTTAATGAAAAACAATAAACATGTTGAGATGAATTTCTTTTCTGTGAAATTTTTCACACTAAATGATATCCAGTATAGATGGTGTATGGTACTGTAGTTTTTCTGGTGATATTTTCATGGCACTCGTTTTATGAATGTAAAAATTGGAGAGATTTTGATATACCACATATATCTTAGTTAAGTTATAAAGTTATCACTCTGTTTCAAAAATAACAGGTTTGCATTGGGTACTTTTCAGCAGAAAATAAGAATTAAAACTAGACCTGATGTTGCATGTACTTGTCACAGTAATAAATTCTGCAAAATTCTTGTCATTGTAAATTGTTTAGAACTGTTTTATTTATTTTTACAGGTAACGACCTTGCTTTGAGTGACTCTGACTCTGATTAAGTGTGTCAGCTTGGTTTGAAATATTATTCTTACTTTATTTTGCGGGACACCAGGGCTTTGTTTTATATTTTAAAAAAACCCAGAGTGGTACATTTTTTCAGTCTCTTTTAATGAGTGTAAGTGAATATTTTTTTACATTTGTAATATAAATTATAATCATATCAAACAATTTCAATTCTAGTTAGTTAATTGTTATATAATTCCTTGATTATGTTTTACATTTGTAACATTTCGTGGCTTTTGAATAAGAAGCATTTGTAAATTTGGTCATAAGTTCTTTTGTAAAACCAAGTCCTGGCATAAGGGCCATAAAACTTAGACGGGCTTACTTTTGATTTCAGTCTCACTTTTAGTCAAGAAATATATGGTGGAAAAGTGAGACCGAGATCAAAAGTGAGCTTGTCTAAGTTTTATGGCATCAGGGCCAGGTCCTGGCATAAGGGCCATAAAACTTAGCTGGGCTCACTTTTGATCTAATTCTCACGTTTACTTAAGAAATACATGGTGGAAAAGTGAGACTGAGATCAAAAGTGAGCTCATTTTTAAATTAGTTTTATGGTCCCGGGGCCAGGCTCTAAGACCATTAAGCTTATATGAGCTCACTTCTGATTAAAGTCTTGTCTTTATATACAGAAAGGATAATTTTAATTTTGGGGGGAAAAGTGAGAATGGGATTAAAAGTTGGTTTAGCTCAGTTTTTTTGCCCCTGGGGCATTGACTGCTTTTAGCTCAAAAAAGTTAAAAGAATTTTATAGTGGACATTTTTTGATTTGTGTTGCTGTGCAACATACAATGTATTTGATTATGTGTGTAAATAATTACAACAAGGTCTCTTTGTGGTTCATGTTTAAAACAAATAAAATGTGTAATTAATGAATTAGTGGACTGTTATGTTATTTACATATTTTCAATGACATTTTTTTTCTATTTTTTATGGAAATTTGTGGATTGCAGTATCATTATTGTGTTGTCTCATTATGCTAGTCTAATTATGATAAAGCACTTTCGTGACTTTGTTAGCAAAATATTTCTAACATATGGGAATTGAAATACATTCATATGTACATGTATGTCTTATGGATTTACTTATTGTAAAAGTGAAGATGTTTGTGTATTGTATTTATTGTATAAATGTTTTTTTCTCACATAACATTTCGGACAATTTTACTATACAGTAAAATACGCTTATAACGAAGTTCCAGGGACGGGCAATTTTACTTTGTTATAAGCATAATTTGTTATATCCGTCAAGTTTACAACATGTTATAAAGATACGGGGAATGAAAATCACTTCGTTTTACTGTATTAACAATTTCATTCATTTTTGAAAACCATCAATTGCATTTTTAAACTAGAAAATCGAATGAATGATTCATTGATAAATAATTTTTCAATTATATAGATACAAATTGTACATGTACTATCCAAATGTTTATGTTTTTCTTTTGCACATTTTAAGTATTCTGTTTGGATTTTGTCATAAAATTTCTATCATTCTTAAATTGTTTTTAATCAACATTTAAATCTCTGTGATTTTAGTACACTATTTGATTAGGATTGAAGAGCAAAATTCTTTACAATCAAGAAATAATTTAATTTTTTTTTTTTAATTTTTGAAATTTTAAACCACTCAAGCTTTATAGAAATTTCATCTCAGATCTTTTGTATTCTTTACTTTTTTTTAAATGCATACATTGTTTCTAAGGCATGCTGCATATAAATTAGAAACACATAAAAATTAAACGTAAAATTACATGTAAGTTTTAAAATGATAATTGCAATTAAAAAAAAATCAAAGAGCATTAACAACTCAAATATACTAGTTACATTTTTCCTTTATTTTGTAAAGACTACAACCATTATGAGTTTGATTTATATTAAATTTACGTTGATATAATACATGTATATACCGATAAAGTTAGAAATGAATGTGTAAAAGTCTCCATTGTCTTTCATGTATCAGATGATGACATTTGATGCAGCATGTTTTCCATGTTTTCTGTTGTATAAAATAAACGAGTTTGAATTTGTTACATTGTTTATTTATTTCATGACTTGATTTTCTTTTCAGCACTTTCTCTTCATCTTGATTCATACAATCTCTATGCATCAAGCATCGAACGATGCTTTATATAATTTTATATATAATATTTTGTACAGGTTTGGCGAGTGAACGTGTGTTGATGGGTGTGAAGTAAGTTAAAATACTAGTGTATCCACAAGCTTGATACGTGTAGAATTTCATCGATTTACCCCTTTCTCAAATATATATTAGTATTAAATTGCAGTTTAAATGTTGTGTGTAGGATGTTTCACAGTCTGAGATCACCATGTACGCAAATCGTTAATATCTGCCTGCCATCTTTGAAAATATTACCATAAACACTTGCGTTGAGTGAATTAGGAGTATGTTCTTTAGTTAATTTTGAGTGTGAATCACAACGTATTTAAGTAAAATTACATGACTCTTGGCCTCAAATGCTTAATGACAATAGCATTAAGTACAGGTAGTACTAGTATAAACGATAGTGTTATACCGGTATATATATACATAATTATACTCAACAAGAAGGGCCAGCTATAGAAAATTTATTTTTTGCAAAACATTTTCTATTTCTTATTGAAGCAAATGATAAAATTACCGATAATACATTTAACATGATCAATAAAAATGTCCATGCAATAATAAACATATGAACAACATGCAGTTGAAAAAACAAAGAAAATGTATATCAATACAGGACATCAAAGGGAAAAAAAAACCTATTAATAAACATGATCAGTCCATACTGTTGTAGTTACTTTTGTTTTCAGCATCTTGTGTGACCAACACTAGTCCCAAAACTTCCCTGCTTGGATTTTGAAAACTTTTCATTAAATTTTAGCAGTTATCCTGGGGAATCCTTGACCATTCCTCAACAAGAGCAATCTCAAGCTCGTGGAGAGTGTTAGATTGGATTTACTTCAAGTTGGTATTTGTCTCTGGATGATGTCCCATACATGCTCTTTGGATTAAGGTCAGATGCTGGCCAATCCATCTTCTCGTTTGTTTTCTTTTCCAAATATTAATTGATCACCTTATCCATCCACAGGCTTTAAATCTCCCATTTGTCTTCCTCTATGCCTGAATCGCTCGTTCTTCTTGCTCCATACACACCTACGTCCATCATTGAAATCCAGACAACATCTGGATTCATCAGTCCAAAGCACTCCTTGGATATGATTGATGGTTCCAGTTGACACGACCTTTAGCAAACTGGAGGCGACGATTGCAATGTTCCAAGGTCAACGGTGGGCACAATGCAGGTTTCCTGGCACGCATACAGTCCCGCATCATGAAGTCGATTTCGTAAGGATTGTTAAGACACCAAGCTGCTTACCAACTGACGTTGAGAAGATCAGCTTTAATCATTTTAATGGCCCTTGCAGCTTTTTTGATGCATGGTTACATGTTAAAATGCAATAGTCTGCTAATATTATGCAAATCATAAATCATATTCATTTTGCAGTTTGCTAAACTGTATGCAAGACAACCAATACCACAGGAATGTGGAGACCGCCAAACTTTTAGTTATAAAAAATCTTTCTCGTTTGAGCTTCCAAAGTTTGTTTGAGTAACAACTCATAAACACATACGGACACCAAAATAAGGCAAATGTTTACAAAAATTATAGTTTTAATTTTAAAAAAAATATCAAGTGGGCCTAATTAACTGTCTTTTAATGTTAAGTAAATATTCCGAAAACTTATCGTCCATACACCTTAACCTCCTTTACCACCAAAGCGTTATTCCCCTCCCCCAGGTAATCGGTGCTCACGATTTTGAAGACGACATATTGACCCTCCAGACACTGATCACAATTAATATCAACCTTAATTAGGTAGGAATCGGGCCCCATGAAGTAATTACAATACTCCATGAACTCCCACTCATCCGTCATACCGACCCTCACTTCTACGTCGTGAAGCCTGGGCCAATGTTCTGGAAAAAAAATTTGTAGATTTATATATAGTAGCAATTAATATGTAATAAACACATTTATACTATATAACTGTTTTGGTCCCGCCCTAGAGTCAGAACTCCTACCTTGGGGGACATGAAATTTACAGTTTTTGCATCCTGGTCTATGTTCATTTAACTATAAATTCAGTTTTTCTTTCAGGAGTCCAGAAGTAGAGCAGAAGATGTTTGAAAAATGATCAATTTTTCCCCATTTTTCACCTGCACTCATGGCCCCTGTACCTAACTGTATTACACTGAGACATGAAATTTACAATTTATGTTACCCTAACCCTAAAATGCACCATACAAAATTTGAAAAGAATTTGCTAATTCGTTTTCAAGAAGTTTAAAATGTTCAATTGTTAACACAAGTTGCACGACGACGGACGAAAACCGATGGCAAAAAGATTAAGTAACCTAAAAACATGCACATCTTCATATAACTGAGACTTACGAAAATACGGTGCGTCCAAGATTCCAAATATCTCTACTCGGTCTATCGAAACATTCCGTCCAAAATCAAGGACAAGATAGGGAAAGTCTTCAAAGTTTGTCCGCGCGTGCGCATTGTCGTTGGTCGTGATGCCATCAACGGCGTATTCGAAGGGATAATCGACCATTGTAGAGCTTAGATACCCGGATGAGTGCAGGGCTATATTCTCGAATTCTTTCTCATCTAAAGACATAAAATTGGTGCACTTCTTATAATTTATATTTTATAAAGTTAAGTATTTTATCAAAATCATTACGAATCCTGTCCACAAAAACAAATCAATAATATGCAGTGTTATAGAGTATAGTGATTTAAACAGAACAAAGTTAAGTTTTATCCTTCTCCACGCCACGCAATTATGCATTAATGAATTGAATTGATATGAATATATTAATATTCAAATTAATTGACAGACAATGGGAAGACAACAGTTTCTGATTGGCTTAAGAACAATGAGGAATCGATGATTACTGGCTCGAAATTCAACTCCCTCTCTTGGTTTGATTGTTTCTCTTCCAGTATTTCGCACATATGTCTCCTTCTTAACTTCTTTGTATCAATGATTATAGAAAAATTCTACCCTGTCGTCCTTTCTCGTTCAGTTGTTTCCTATACCGTCCTAAATTGTATGATTGTACTGGCACAAAAGTGAGTTTTTGGATTCATGCAATTTTTCCGTTTTAAACGTTTTGAAGATACTCATTTCATAAGACTACTAGTCTAGATGATATCCCCAACCCGCGCAAGCGCAAGAAATAACATATTTAATAGTTTTTGTATGTCGATCCAGGTGTTTTTGTCTATTTTAGTGGTACTTCGTCCAATTTTGTTTTTCATTAAATTGTTTAACCTAATTTGTACAAGAGTTCAACAAATTCCTGGGGGGGGGGGGGGTGTCAGGAATATTATTGAATTTTTCATGGTTCACATATTGATACATAAATTAAGGTTTACAACCAATTTATTAGTGGTATAAAACAGGGACATGATAAGTATATGAATGCGAGTGCATGCATATTTTCGTATAATTTATTTAAAATCTAAATATCCAGTGAACCTATCCTACATATAACGTTAATATGTCTACCCGCGCTCTTGATAATTTCGCTCTGGAAAGTTCTTTCCATCAAAACTAAGTCAGTTTACTTTGTTTTTCATTAGTTATTTTGTCAGAAAAATAGGAATAAAGTATTACTTTACACTATTTTTAAGCAAATAATTTAACACAAAATTTTGGGCCATAACACTATTATTAGAAAAGAAAATTTCAAAATATTAGTTTTTTTTAAAAACTTGAACTTTTCCCTCTAATTTTAAAACTGTATATTAAAGCTTTTTTTTTTTTAACGGAAGCAAATATAGCATAGAAATTGCCAAGATCATCGATCTCTTTAAAATAAAAAAAACTTAACAAATTACAGCATATGATGTTTCCCGAGTGAAGAATAATTCTCTGCACAGGCCCAAAGCAAACAGTATTTCGTGGCGCCTGAAACAAGAAATTAAAAATTTCACATCAATGTTTAAATGAAATTTCCATTTACCTTTTTTTTTTGGGGGGGGGGGGGGGGCTGGAGCAGATCAACAGAAAAAAACGACCTTTAAATCAATCGTTTACTGTAGTACAATCAAACTTAACCCAAACAGCAATATGATATTACGTTTCATTGACCATTTCACCAAAAATGAATAATATAGAAAAGACTTGTAAGAAGAAAGCTATTTCCGAATTATCTCAGAAAATTTCAGGAAATATTTTCATCATAGTACTATACACATCCAATATTCTACAGACGATATTCTAATGATTACAAAATGCCATACTTTTTTTCTATTTTGGTTGCTTGTTAGGGATCGGAAGTTAATTTAAGTAAGGTAAAAGTTACGTAAGAAAATACTCTATATCCTTTTTTTTGCGTGTCACGGAAATTGCGAAAATACGGAAAATACCGGTATGAAGGATTTTTAATTTGCGTCAGTCATTTTTTTGCAATTTTAAAAGTGTCATATAGAAAATAATAAAGGATATAAATTCTGTATATTCAATTTTAAAGAGATCGCGAAAATGCGAAAATTAGATCATCACGAAAATTACCGGATGTACGGTAGAAGACAATAACAAATGATGACGATGACCGTTACTTGATGAGTCTTAGAAAAATTTAAATGATGAATAAATGTTCTCTCACCCAAAAGTAATAATCACAATCTTCCTCATCGAAATTGAGATAACCTTCATCCGATTCTAGAAGTTCACATGTAAGGTGTATGCTGTCATATCTGACGTAATGACAAATGTTTACGTCATAACAGGTCTGGTGACACTGTCTGCGTCCAATATTATTAAGAGTTTCAAGGACCGGAAATGAGGCACCGAACGCGTCGTCGACTTCCATGTACTCGTCGACATCCGGGTCACAGGTCTGCGACATTACGTCAGAAGGGTCAGACACTGTCATTATGAAAACTACCATGAGCGTGGCTTTCACATTCATTGTTTGTCATTCAAAGATATAACAATACTAAATTTCCGTTTTCGACCATCTTGTAGATATATTTGCTTGATATGTATGGCAACACTGAACACCCTTTTGATTTTTTTATTCCAGAAGATGAGACAGCAAACCATTTCAATTTATGTGAATATTAGATTGATAATTAGAAAATACTAAGTAGATAATCACGTCGAATTCGAAGAATTCATCATTAAAACATGCGCTTTATTTGGAATTAAAAAAACAAAATTCAGTTTTTAATGTGTTTGTACTGAAAGGAATCTCAATCGATGCAAACATGAAAGAATCAAATAGGTTTAGAATGATTAAATATTTAAAAACTGAGACTTTAATTTGATTTAGATCAATAAAGAGCGAATGCTTTAGTTAAGAAGTATAGGAAAGCATAACCAGGAAAGCATACCATGTAAGCTACTTTAGTGTTTTTTAATAGATAGACACCAAATACAAATTACTATTTGAACTGAAGCCTTTTTGAACCGGAAAATATGAAAATTTTCAGTTATGATAGTATGATAACAACTAATTTTAACTTCAGTTACCTTATTCACAAAGCCTACGTAACGTTACAGGACCCGTGAACATTGCGGAAACATTCCAGAATAAAGAAAATGATATTCACGACACTTCTGTAAATTCCGCACCCGTATACACTGTAGAACATCTACGTAAAACATGTGTTGTATTACAAGAGAATATGACAATCCGTAAACGGGCACTTGTTTTTTCAAAGTAACTTCTAGACCATAGACATACAAGAGAGCTGAATGCTGACATTATTAGATGTTAGTTTAAAGGTATAACATATTAGGAATGTTCCAAAATGGCCGCTTGATAACACCAGTATTTTTGTCAACCAAATATTTCCATTTATTAAAAGCATTTGCAAGAGAAACACCTTATCAAGTTTTGCCCAACTTCAAGCTTTGTTGCCAAAATTAATTTTACCCAAAACGAGTACATGAAACAAAAATATTCCAATGAGTCCAAATTAATTTTCAATGAAATATAACAAAAGATTGCGTTAAAGGTCTTTTATTCAATGAACCCAATTTGTATCAATTTGTTTAAATTAAAAACAATAAAGTACACAAGAAAGATAACACCTGCAGTTTTGCCCGTTAGTAAACATCTCTTGAAAACCTCAATATTGTTCAAATTCCGAGAACAGTTATTTAACTTAAAACGTTCATTAAAGCTTAATTATGTAGCTTATTTTCAAAACAGCATGACAGTCACTACTTGTGATAATTTAAATTACCTCATTGATATAAATAAAATATGTGTTTGACTTTTCTTCCCCTTTAATGCTCAATTTTAGGTTCCTCACTTCCCTGACCTGAATCAAATAGAGCAAGCATCAGACATCCTCGAAAGACAGTATTTACAAAGGCAAAACCAACCCAACACTTTTCGTGAACTTGGATTGCTCTTCTTGAGAAATGGTCAAGGACTCCCCAGGTTAACTCCCAAAATTTAAAAAGATAACTAACAGTTTTTCATATTGATGAAGGGAATTGATAAGGGCTAAAGAACTCTTAGTCACACAAAATACTTTAAAGAAAGTTTTGACTGTTATTCTATGCTTATTAAAACCTCAAAGTCCTAGTGTTTTCTTTGAACTCATGTACTGATTAATTTTCTATATGTTTTTCAAACTGAATGTTGTTTTGTTGCTTTTGTTTATTTTTGAACATTAATTAAATGTATATTATTTGTATCTTTTGTTTCCATCCCATTTACAAATTATTTTCGATCGTACAAGTAATAAAATAAAATATTATTTTTTTTTTGTTCAGTGTACAATGTTTACAATTTCCTTTGTGCCTAAAAATGCTTTGACCTTGTCTAGAATTTCGGGCGCGTTGCATTGTAGAATATCTATCAATAAATTGCTTTATTATAAATAATGATGAATTTGTACAGGTACACTTTGCCCTGTTTGAAACGTTTCCTTTATAAATTTCAATATTGTTTAATTACAGATAGCAAATATATTTTTTTTTTATAATTGATACTTGTATTTTTTAAAACCCTTGTATACGAGGGGCAACAGTTTGAAAAAAAAGATCAATGTAATTAGCAAACCGAAAAAACTTCTAATTGAGATTCAGAAAAAAAATTGAGACAATGTATCGACCGAGTATAATTGATATTTTTTTAAGAACGTGAGATATATAATGATCGAAATAAAAAAGAACAATAGCATATGACCCTTTTCAACCACAATAGTAGTCATTACTCGTTTGAGAAGTAGGACGTGACCAATTACAGGAATGTGCATAACACACTTGTTTTAACATCGGTGCCTTATTACAAAATGGCTGGACACTTCTTCTGAACTATGACATACAATTAAAAGTAAAATCAAAGTTGAATTTCCAAGACGATTTTTTTTGTCAACTTTCAACATGCATTCTGAACCATGCGTCGGGAGATGTCTGTTTGCGATCATGGCGATTCTGATGGTATCTAAAACTATTTCATCCGAAGTCGACTTCCGAATTATGACATATAGGAGAGTCGCCACCATCCCTCCAGAGATCGAGGTCTTTTACCTTATGACGTCACGAAGAAGGAGCCGAATCCAGTGTTTCTCACACTGTTTAGTCAAGCAATCTCAGTGCATTGGAATAATCTACTACAAGACGCAGTTGCTTTGTCGTCTGCTCACTGCTGACGTCACAGAAGATATTGTGTTAGAAGAAGAACTCGAACCAGGCATGGTGGCTCTAAAGAAGATCTATGGTAACTAAGTAGACAAATAATCTTAAATAATGCTTATAACTGTAATATCTAATCAATTAAAGGGGCATGGTCACGATTTTGGTCAATTTTATTTTTCTGTTTTAATTATTTACACTGCTTTATGAATGCATTTCTAATGATCAAATGAAATTTGGGTGTCCGTCGATGAGTTTTAAGCAAGATACAGGGCCCACAATTCTTCGTCATGTAAACAAGGCTCGTGCCCTGTTTTTTGATTACAAAGGTTCAATATACCAGTAAAAATCTTTCTTAAGCTGATTTGTCTATATTCTTATTCATTTAAAGCATAAATAAACAGTTCCTAACGATTAACACATTCATTTAAGGTCTAAAACTGGAATTTTCACTTCAACATTCAAAATGTAAACAAAAGCGAGGAATTGTAAGCTATGTAACTCTCTTATAACTCAACAAATGACACTAAAATTTTGGATGCCTATTAAAATATGCCTTACTGAAGCATTGTAAACATTAAAATCGAAAAAATAATTTTTGACCAAAATCATGACCATGCCCCTTCAAACTCCTTTTGTATTTCAAAAAGATTGTTGATAAAAATATACATTAAAACATCACAAACGCTTATTAATATGCGCCCGCCATACCAACCGTGTCAACGTCATTCATCTGCATATATATCATTTAAACAAACATTTTCTTTGAATTTCAATACACCACAATTTTCTTGATTCTAATTCCTCTGACAGTGCCACAGTGTTATGAAAAATTATTGTTTTCATAATATATTTGTGAACACTCTGATTTTTATTTGTAACTTTGTGACAACTTTGTGACACATACGGAAAATCTGCAGAGTTTTGATCCTCTACATGTAGTTGTGTTCATGATACAAGTCCTTGTAATTCTTATTTCACTATTACAGAAAAATTTAAAAGCATAAGGATATTTATTTGTTTTTACAACCTTTTGTTATATCATTTTAATTTCCTAGAATATTCGTTCTAGGTCAATTCAAAATGACAAATATGGAACATTGGTATAATTGCTCATTTATTATAATAATAGCATATCCAGGCCCCACCCTTACCAACATTCCTCAAGTCAAATCTTAGCCCTAAGTTAAAGTTTTGTCCCCAAATTTATGTACTTTTCTTTGAAGGATTAGTTTGAGTTAGAACCATTTTAACAAGACCTTGGACTTTCAGTAGGACGTAACTATCTATTTCGTGCGTGATAACAAGTTAAAAATGACGCGGTTTCAAGCGAAATTTGCACCGATTGCGTAGGCTTAGCTCAAAAGCCAGACAAAACTTGTTTATTTTAGAGAGCTATGGCTGAGTGGCTGATAAGGAAATAGACAGGCCTACGTCACATTGCTGTTTAACACAACTACCCAAAGTCCAAGCTCTTGTTGAAATGGTTCTAAGTGATTTAGAAAATGGTGACGCGAAGCCAGGTAAATTATTTTTAAAAAAATAAGTTAATGTTTTTATGTGTTTCTTAATGTTTGTGATTGATTTCTTTTCAGTCTGTGAGTACGGATTCCAATTTTACAATGGACATTGTTACGGCCTTGGGGAATTTAAAATGACCTGGACAGACTCTAAGGTGAAACAAATAAGCTATATAATCGAAAATGTTAACAAAATATTTTGTGACAGACCTGTTTAAAATTGATTTTAGTTTGAATGTTTGTTAACCATATTATATAAAGTCATTTTTCAAATTTTTTTGATATACTAAATGTTTTAATGATTTATAATACTATAAAAAAACTGATCCATTGTGCTGTATGTTGAACACATAATTATACGGTGACTGAAATATCTATATGATGACAAGTATGCTTGATATTGGTTGATTGTAGTTTGTTATGTTGCAGATTGAATGCCAGGAAATGGGTGCCTACTTGACGGAAGTTGAGACAAAAGATGAGAATACGTGGTTAACAACAACATTTCTCCCACCAGCGGCCGATACAGGTAAAGTTTTTTTCCAAAAGCATTACAAGAAAATGTATTTTGACAATGTTATCAGATCGATATAAAAAGTACAATGTTGCACTAGTTTGATTAGCAGACTTGGTAAGTGACAGGCAGAATAAAAATTTATCAAAATATTGAACTGTTGTGAAGAGATTTTGATATTCTGGAAAGAAAAACAGAAGAGACAATACAATTAACATGCACATAAATTGTCATTGCATTCACATCGACAAATTGGATTTTTTTTTGGAGGGGGGGGGGGTAATTTTCTTTCATGATTATTTTAGTGTATCTTAAATGAAACGATTGCGGTTCTTTTCTGCCAGAGGTTAGGTGAGGTTAGGTTAATTGAAATCATTAAAATCCCATATTTTAAAAGGACATTACAGCTAATTTTCCTTATCTTGGTTATTATCCGCTTTAATAAACACAGTTCGATAAAACAATAGAAGTTGTGCATGAACTAAAGCTCGCGAGATATGTTCACATTTTTCTTATAAAATGTAAAAGATGGCCGCACATCCCCTAAATGACACCTGCAGGTTCACACTACTTTCTCTCTTAAGATAAATAGTTTGCACTTGTGCTTTGTCTCTATCTCTTTTGAACATTTTCTTGCTAGATCTGTCGAAATTCAAGACTTTTCATCCTCTTGCTTACATGTAAAAGCCATTGTGAAATGTTTACAACTGATGCGCATGCGCAGTTGAACTAAAGGCTGAGCTTGGAGTACCGTCGGAAATCACACCTATAAATAGATTTTACAAAGCATAATTTTTGCAATGCCCATACTTTTAACTTTGCAAGAAAATAGATTTAAGTTTTGAAAAAAAATTGTCATTTCATGGTATTTGCTCTAGTGTCTTTTTAATATTTCTCTATCTGTTTTTCTCTAATACAGCGGAATGCCCAGATGTCTGGGCATGCTCTTCTTGGATTGGTGCTGAGCGTTTGAATGCAAGTGAGTTCTTTTGGAATCGCTATGGCAACATTGTGACCTATGCACCTTGGTATCCAGGGGAACCAGACACTCGGGAATGCGTTCACCTCCTGCGCTCTGCATTATGGGATGATGATTTTTGTGATATACCTAGACATTATATTTGTGAAAAAGACATAGATGAATTGTGAAGTTTTGCTTGTTAAATTTAAAAAGATTAAAACTTAATCTACGAGCGAATATCTCGAAAAATGCAATGCCATAATCAATTATAATTATAAGTATCGAGACTAAGACGAGGTTTCGAAAGTTCACGAAATGTTTTTGATACAACTTTTCCAAAAAACACTTTAATATAATAATATTTTTACCACTTAAATACAATCTTAGTTTTGGATAGAGAGGAAAATGGAACAGTCATGTAGTAAAGATATCCAGAATCATAATGCATGTTTTTACATGTTTATTAGTCTAATATTATACTTGATCACATGCTGTATTAGTACACATATAAATATTTAAAAGAAATCAAGATAATAAATATTAGATCGAGCATAGTTTCATTGTTTAAAAAGAAAGGCGCAAACAGATACATTTAAATAATCCACACTCTTATCACGCGGTTGTGGTATCCGATCCATGTTAGGACCTTGTTAAGATTAAATACAGGAAACGACAACAACTCTTAATCAGAGAAGCTGACTTGAGCTTGCTAATTGTTAAGTCTGTCCAAGTTTTATCTTTTTTCTCCATTTTATAAATATAAATTCAGTTCTTACAATTATTTTGGTACCAAAACTGATATTCATTTAATAAGATTAAAACTTACAAGTTTTGAAATATCGCCTCTACCGTCAAAAAAAAGACAACGCTAAATATAGTTGGTCAACTGAAATTTACATTACAAACGACTCATAATATTGAAAATTTGAACAAAGTATTTAGAAAAAGTCCAAACGAATTCCTGAAAAAAAAAATAGTTTTCATTTCTCTCAGATTCTCTGTGTCAAAAATCGAAATAGCAAACAAAAAAATCTAGGATTATTTACGTCATCGTAATATTTAACTTAGTTGTTCTTGTAACTGGTAAATGTGTGGGTTTTTTTTAAGAAAAAAAGAAAAGATAGCAAGGGACTGGAATAGAAGCCGTGACAGGGTGATGTGTAGGTATTTTTTAAAAATAAAAATACAAGTTCCAGGACTTTGATGTCGAAACTGCTGCTGGTGATGATGAGGTTGATGATTGATATTGTGGTTGTTTATTTTCATTCAGTGTGTTCCTTTGTTGTAACAACCATGGCCCTCCTGTGCATTGATAGAAAATATACTTCACAATAAGTTATTTATGGCATATGATGGAACCGATCATTACAAAAATAACTAGAGGTACTGTGAAGAAGCTTACAAATGATACCCCCGCTAAGAAAATATCAAAACTGAAGTATTTCCTGAGATTCCACAATTTTGATGTATATTCGTTGCGCCGCGTTGACGTTAGAATTCATAAAATCGTCGGGGTCAGATTTCTATTTCTTGATAAATTAATTCGTTATCTCTCCCTTATTCAATTAAAATACCAGTGAAACTTTACATATGTTAGTCTCAATAAATAGAAAAGTGAGCATGTAGATTATGTATAATTTGATTTTCTTTTATGATTTATTGTTGCTCTACCGGCACTAGGAGGTAAATGTTTAAGTTTTTAAATCTCCGCGTTAACGCCCGATCACTGACAAGTAAATGTGTCGTTGTAAACAGAACATTAATTTTTTTTTTTTTGCATTTCAAAATGCAATCTTTTGGAGGACTTTTTGCGATGTTTATCCACCACTTGTCACACACTGGTTTTCACCGTCGTGACTAATTGTTTGGGGAAATTAGCTCAAGGATCAACCTGTGTCTAATTGCAAGAAACTTGCTTCCACAGCACCTGAATGAATCAAAATAAAATCCGTAAATTTAAGTAAAACTGTCTTTATTGAATTGCCGCAAGATGGAAAGTGTCTTATAAAGAAAATGAATGAAATACACAAATTACAAAAGCATGTTATAAAATCAAAGAGATAACAAAAGTTCCGAAACACAATTAAAACAGATAAACAATAGACATTAAAAGAAATCAAAACAATATCGAGCATAGCGCTTACCTAAAACATGATTCGTAAGTCTGAACATTGTTGATTAATAATAAAATATCGAAAAATGTAATAAAATAAAGACTTAAACTTGTTTTGTAAATTTAGCGGAAAAAGTTTCTATTTTCGTTTTTGTTTACTCTAACTTATTTATCTCCTCGCGCAGAAGAGTTCTATCTAGTAAGGCGCGGTAAAGTTTAAATGGCCGAAAAGTTAAATCTTTAAGAGAATAAATTATAAAGTAGAAATTAATACGCAATAAGCATAATTTAGAGTGTAGGTTAAAAAGATTACAAAGTTATTTAATTAAGGCGGGCAATTTTTAGCGAATAACAATTTAACATTGAAGTCATGAAAGAAATTTAAAAACTATCTAATTAATTGGATTAAGGTATTAAAAACTATTTCAAAAATATCCTTAATTTAAAAATAAGTAATAAAAACCTTAAATGAAATTCAGCTTAAATAATAAAAAGAATAAAACAGTAATTTCAAGCTTACCTGAATGAATCAAAATAAAATCCGTAAATTTAAGTAAAACTGTCTTTATTGAATTGCCGCAAGATGGAAAGTGACTTTGTTAAAGTCACCTACCATTGCGGTCAATCTACGGACTTTAATTTTGACCAATCAGGTAACTTGTTTTAAAAAGGTTTACGCCCAATTTCGGCAAAATTTCTTTGATGCTTGACACTATTAGCTGAGCCAAAGAAGGTGTTATAACAATTACTCGTATTTCCGCGGAGAAGGCCTGTAACAAAGACAGGATTAACTCGAAGTCGAAACAAAGTAAATAAGTTTTTATATGAGGCCGAAATGAAATAAATAGGTTTATCTATGTGGAATTTCGAAGTGTCAAGCCAAAAGCGCAAAGGAATTTACCTCCAAAGAAACCGAATTAAGAATGTTTTTCTTAGTATCTAACAGCTGGGAATGTCATCCTAAGTTTACAAAAGATGTGCGAATGAATTCGCTAACAAAGAGAATTTCCGCAAAATACTTAAAGGAAATTGTGCGAAATAGTAGATATAATTAAACTAAAATAAAATAAAATTTACTCATACATGAGGAAAATCCAAACTGAATATTAGAATTAATCCAAAACATAAAATCAAAAATATCATGAATTATAAATTCATGTTAATCATAAATGTTACATTAAAAGTTTAAAATTTATCAATTTAAACTTAACTATAACAGTTTTCCCCCTAATTTTCATCAAAATTCGTCACTTAAAAGGGTAAATATTTGTGTTTTCTCAGTAACTCCCTAACAACCCTCGTTCTGTAAATAAAGGTACATAAAATATGCTTTATACACACTCAAATTCTCATTTTAACAAGTCTCAGATAATTTTTTTGGGGTTAACATTCACTCATCTTTAGCATCAGCGAGTAAAATATTTATCTTAGAATAGTGCATGTACCATTGTTCATATATATTGGAAGGTGTTGCTGAGGTGAGTGATAAGGCCCAATGGCCTCTATCCTTTGCCGTAAACTGTTCATTGCAATTTACGCATAAAAGTGGTCTTTATATAGTGTTCCTGATAATGTGTATTCCTAACGCAATACTTCGTAATATAAGAGTTTATGGAGTTTAGAGTCACTGTCCCACTTTTTTTACTTGTAAACAGCAATTATTATAATAGAGCTGTAACTGTAAAAGGTCTAGTTAGAGAAAAATTAATATACTTTAAAACTTGTTTGTTTAGCGCACTTGTGCCTAATATAGCTTTTCCTATATAGATATTGATAAAATACAATGTACTAGTATTGTATGTTTGGTAATTCAAAACACAAAGTTATCCAGTTCAGTTAATGCATAATTAGTTTATTCGTATCAATGGAACCTTTTTCCCTTTTTTCAAATCATTTAAAACTTGTCTAAAATCGGTATTAATTTTTATTAAATAGTAATTTATTACTTAGGAAGCGTGATTAATGTTTGTGTTTTTTATACAATTTTCTGTGACAAAAAGAAAGGTATCCTAGTTTAATTATGATAAAAAATTATTCATTTAAGACTTTTTAAATAAATTTTCACTACAGAAACAATAATTGTCTTTTATAAGTTATGTCAAACAATGTAAAGCGACAGTAGATATCTGTAAAAAAAACCCCAGATAGCTATTAAAGCTGAACACCGCTCGTAAATAGGCACCATCACACAGATACCTGGTACAGTTGTACATCGACCCTTCGATTTCGATTCACCCTATTGCACACCTGGCCGACATGTTGTATTCATTTCGTGGTCTTTGGATTTTATGCATTTATTTCTTATTCTATGTGCATATTCTGTTTGTAAATAATGCATTGATCAATTTATTTGATGTTAGTATTCTCCTGGCTTGCACAAAAGTGCGTAAAATTTGATAATACCATCGCGACAGAGTAACACGGCGAGACAAGATGTATGTCCACATAGGTGAGACCTCTAAAGCGAAGTACTTTGAACTGTTCACAGCTCTACCCCTTATACATGTAGGGGCAGCAGTGATGAAAAAGAAACATGCCTGACAGTGCCTATAACGAGCGATGTTCAGCTTAAAATAGTATAAGGCTGAATATTTTTAGATATGGGACGGTATATATACACGATCGGTAATTCTCTAAACCGAAAATAGATGTTATTCAAAATTCCCGGTTAGATTTTAAAATTCCAGGTTAGATTTTAGAATCGCTTATTTATAGCATAAGGCTGAACATTTTCAGATGTTTACGATCATTAGTTACGTGTATCTAAAGCGAAAGTACAAAGAATAATTCAGGTAAGATTTTAGTACCGCTATTTAAAAGCTGGAAATTTTCAGATAAGGGTATACGATCCGAAGTCAAGAACTGAGGTTAATATGACGGAGTAATACATGGACAGAGTAAAGAATTTCTGCTGAATATTATTAATGAAACATGAGAAAATTGATTGGGCAAATCTTAAAATCACGGAATGTCTGACAATTGCTGTGTGTCTAAGGCCCTGTACGTGGGTCTGTGTTGTTATATAGGGACACCGACAGACGTGACCGTCAGGAGGGAGGTGATGGACATGGTGGAGATGATAATGAAACCTGTACAGATAGATAATGGTATGAGAAGGATGGAGAGTGGTAGTTATAGGGAAGGTTTTAGGTTTAATTCTTCTGATTTCGACACGATGTTCTGGATTACCAAACATAAAGTGATAACTGACCTATCACAGTCCAGTGTTTATGATCTATCAAAACATTCAATTATTCTCATGGAGGACATTGAAACACCACCGGGGTTTGTCAGACTACAACTTCTGACGTCACCACTAGATAGAACCATTGAAAAGTCGGTTGTTCCATATAATGACGGCATGTACATATCATGTGTGAGGTGGAGACAAATAATGTTTACTATAGTTAGCGGAATGAAAAACTTTAACAATGCAAACGCCCATGGTCCTTGTGCAAACGCGTACATTGGTGATAAAGAAGCTGACTATGCTCTTTGTTTTCATTGTTCCCACTGGGCACGATTAACTTGTTATTGGAGAAAAAGATGTACCCTGCATAACTGGCCTCCAAACCACGTGTTTAGTGATATTTTTGAGAATGGTTGTCATTTTGTGCCTATCGGAAATAAAATATCGGCCGATGAAAATGAACTTGATTGGAGATTATCGTTTTCTCATGCAGAACAAAAACTAGTGTATTCCATGAATCATACGCAATTTCTGTGTTACGGACTTTTGAAAATTTTTCTCAAGGAAGTCATCAACCTCGACATAGAAGAACCATTCATGTGTTCATATTTTTTAAAGACAACGATGTTCTGGCTGATACAAGTAGGACATATCACATGGTGTCCAGATAACTTATTGGATTGTTTCTGGAAGTGTTTTAAATATCTGTTACAATGCGTTCATCGTGGTGTGTTTCCAAACTTTTTTGTCCCACAGAACAACATGTTTGCCAGTAAATTGTCTACAGTTAAAGGTGTGCGCGCATGCAAGTGTCTGTTAGAGCAGCTTAACATGTATTACGAAATGGGTGTGACCTGTTTGTTACACAGTCCGACGGTCAAAACAATGATTGAACCAGTTATATGTAACAGTCTTCTCAGAATAGAACCACTTCTAGGTCATATCAAGAGTGCTGCTGATACCGATTTTTGTATCAGATGGGAAATACATGAGAAAAGATTTTGTCCTCAAAACATAAGGAATAATTATCTCATACTGAGGTTTATAACAGTTTTGATAAATCAATCATTTACAGAATATGAGACATTAACATTACAGCAATGTATGGCAGATGTTTTAGTTGCAACAGCATTTATAAATCTCAGTACTAGTAGTTTATTAGATAGTACAAATAAGAAAGTTTACCGATCAGACAGACTTACTAGTAACTTGTTGAAGCTAGCAGGTAGAGTGGGTGGTGTGTCTTGTTTGTTGTATCTTGCTCTGTATTACTACAGAACATCTAGATATAGAGAGGGTCTTTATGTTACAGCTGTGGTTAAATCAAGACTCACTCAGCCCTACATCTTGTATCACACAGTAGACCGAGAAAGGTACAATGAATATGTGGCTGGTTGGTCTCTGACTAAACGTATGAAGAAAGCTTGGGTATTCGAAGTACGTCTTCAAAATAAGGTCTATTACATTCAAGAACTGGTTTTAGAACAAAGAGCAGGTAAAGACAATGATGAACCAATCTTGTATATTTCACCTTATGTAATGACAGACATGTTAAGCGTGTTATGTAACTACAGACTAGGTAACCGGTCCCAGTGTCTACAGTCACTGACAGACCTACAGACACTGCTGCTCTATGATGACGGGAGATATGTACCTTTAGATCTTAGAGATATCTCGTGGCAGATACTGGGGATCTGTCAACACGTTGTGGGGGACCTACACGGGGCGTTACAGTCTTATCAACAGTCAATGAGACAGAAACCATGGAACAAATTACAAAATGCCACAAAATATAGAATAGCATTAGTTTTAAATCAATTGAATTAAGTGAAACTGAACGTAACAAAATATTTCATAATATTAGTTGAAAAATAGAATTGCATTAATAAGACTGTTTATTAATCTACCAGCTAATCTTGCATTTGGATTGATACAAATGTTTTGGGTGGATGTCTTGAGTAAAAAAATATCAGGCAATGAAAATATGCAATTTGCTGATTGTGTGTAACATGTGAGAAACATAAACACACGCAGATTTACCAAATTTGATATGTATACTGTGGTAAATCGTTGAGTACCAATTTTCGTAGATTTCGTTGTTAAGTTTATCCATGAAATTAAATGCTCATTGAACTGCAATTTTTACTAACAATTTATTGATAGGGTAATTGATTACGAATTTACGTAATCTTGAAACTGTGATGTTCACTTTATCCACAAAATTGATGCCCTTTAATATAAATGAAACCACAGTAATATTACGATTATCAGGACTTTTTTAATAAGTAATTAGTAGTATTCTTGTAATTTTAAGAAAGAGTTACTTGGATGTGTTCTAAAATTCAATTCATCATTTATTCCATTTTTTTACTGTAACATGTACCTCTGCTGTTTGTATTAAATGTGCATTAATCAAACAGAAAGACAGACGATTTGATAGATAGATAGATTTAGATAGATAGATAGATAGATAGATAGATAGATAGATAGATAGATAGATAGATAGATAGATAGATAGATAGATAGATAGATAGATAGATTTGCAGGGAGTAATTTTCAGAATATAGATGTAAATTTTCTGTACAATGTTTTTAATTCCCGGCGGGAAATATTATCGACAACATTGCTCTCACGCACCTTGCATGCGAAAAGAAATTTCTTAACAGTATTTAGGGGAACTTAAATATTGCGTCCCGTTATATTTTTTACTCTTTGGGTTACACCTCTTTCATTACACTATTTTTCCATTGCTTTGAAATTAAGATGCCAGATTTGTTTGTCCGTTTTATTATAATATTAATTACTATGTCTTGACTGTATATTCTTCATGTACATGCTAATTGTATGTCAAAGCTGAATCAAATTGGATAAAATTGCCACTGTGCAATCATGTCAACTGCGTGTGGAATTGAGCTGTTGTATTTACAAACATATTTTAATTTTGCAGTTGTTTCGTAGATTTGTATATGTTAAATAAATTCTTGTTTTTAAACTCTTTTTTAGCTTATTCTCCAGAGGTATTATTTACCTATATACATGAACATACAATCCAATTAGAATTACTACTTTCATCCGCTTCCAGGTTTTCATTTTTAAATACGCGACATGTCGAAAGCTGGGGAGCTGGTGGAAGTTCTAATTTTTATTAGATTGATATAAATACTGTAAACCAAATTTTATTTGCATGCGAGAAATTTTCGCGAGGTTCGCGAGGGCCTTATTGTCGCGAATATTTCTCGTCACGGACAATTATTTACCGTATAATTACCAGCCTATCTCGGATAAATCGCGAAATAAAGTAGTCGCGAATTATATTTGGTTTACAGAATATTTATATTTAACTTCGAACCGACAGTATGAGTGTTAAAAACAAGGACGAACTGATAAATTCCAAAATACTTTTTTTCTGATTTATACAATGTAATGATTGGGAAATAGTTCTTCACTACTAGACCGCTTATTGTGAAATTTAAAAAAACCACTATTATTATACGGTTAAAAAATACAAACAGTTGCACATCTTTAATATAATACTACTTCAGGCGAATAAGCAAACCAATATAAATCAACTGTCGGCTGATTTTTTCCATACATAAATTCCGTTACCATAGATTCAAAGTACACTGTACAGGTTTAAGAGATACATATTTAGTAGAAAATGCGATTAAATAATCGAAGTCTAAATGTGATGACTTCAGTTAAAATAATGATAAACATTGTATCAATATCAAGTTAAGGTGGCAGGGGATAGTTTTTTTGGTAGAGGAAATGTGAGGCAGATAGTGCTCATATATGTGATTTGATTTTTCAGTGGATTTTTAAATTTGCTAATATTGGTTGGCATGCAGGGGACACATGGTCCCGACTCTTGAGAATTTTTAAACATTTCAGAATAAAAACAAGTACAACTTACAAATAGCACTTTATACAATAGCCAGGGACGGTCTAAAAAATTTGATTTTTTTTCCTTTTTTCACATTTTCACGGGTCCATCACCACGCTCCAATACCGAGCAACTGCCATAAACTACCATAGGATTGATAGCTTGATGTATACCCATGCAAATAATCACCAATCACCTTCTTTTCGAGTGACATTTCGTGTTCTGAACCCACCCTACTTTTCAAGCACAAAACCAAAAGTGGAAATTTTGGCCACAGTTTCGCATTTTCATTCCATATCTGATGAAAAGTGCTACCAGCATTAAAGTGTCATATATCAATGAAATTGACATGAGCTCCTCTATCCACAAAATGAATGCAATAAATATTCTAGCAATTTATACACCTCAAATAACCAGCCAAACCTCAGGTTCTCCCTTTATTTCAAAATTTTGACCGGGTCTTTCGTTCGAAATTATCCCCTGCCATCTAAAGAGAGTGAAGCCTGAAATAGCTTTAGATATTTTCTATACACAAGTGAGTATAAATCAGCACAAAGAAATACATTAACTATTTTTAAATCACTGCGATACAATCTCGTGATTGCTAATATTAATATATGCGTACGTAACCGAGCTTAAAGTATTAAACGGAATGGAAAGAGTTTCAGACAGTGCTTTCTTCACAATGTAACCCACATGTTTATCTATATCAGGGGGAGCCAGAAACCTATGTTATTTTTTATGGCCGGGGGGGGGGGGTTGCAATATCTTTTCTCCTTTAAGTTTACTAATTGTATTCAACATTTATACATTTTGGAGAATATAGTATATGAAAGATGGCTGTCAGGTCAGCGCAGTTCATTGGATCTCGTTTTTTTAAGAAGTTTGCAGTTCGTATTCATCAATTATATCGAGTAATTTAAAGGAAATCTCTATTTGTGTGGATGGTAAATTGGAGTTCATGAAAAATTTTGCGTTCATTATTTTTTTTTTAACCATAGGATGTGATTATTCCGAAGTATATCTTTACAATTTTGTGTGATTCATATTTTGACAAAGTTTTGATGGTATAAGTTTACTCCTAATTATTTGTTCGTTGACGCTACATTAAAATGTTTTTTTTGCATTTTTTTTTTATTAAAATGTATCATTTCAAAATCGCTTTGTGTAAAATTTTGCATATATATCAGTCTCAATTTAGATTAGATGATGATCCACAATACTAGATAAAAATTATGGACTCGATCTGTTGTGCTGTAATACCGTACCGGTAAATCAATGGGATGGTTTTGGATGTAACAAACATTCTGAGAGTATTGCATAAGCAATACACGTCCCCTACCGGTTTGTAGAAATTTGTGAAAACAATGCATTGTTATGCAGAATATCATTTCTTATCGTCTTCTGTACCCCGAATCAACAGACCAACCCGATAACGAATCCGATTGTAATGATATAAAAAAAAACCTGTCGATTAAATTTACAACACAATGCTTGACACTATTTTACAGAACTTATTTGTTTGTTAGAAACAATGAAAGGAATGGTCCAAGTAACGCACGATATTATTACTGACTACATACTTTCCTCGTTTATTCAAAACACACCGAACCCGATAACGAACCCAAACATTAAAAAATTGGAATATAAAAAATTAATTTTCTCGAAAATATGTCAACCAGACGCTACAAAAGTTTGAACTTGATCTGTAATTTGACATTTTGAAGCTGTTCAGCAAATTTCACATTATTCCTCAAACGCATAAAAAAACAAGTGTGGAAAAACTGAAGTGGGACAGACAGACGGACGGACGGACAGACAGACAGACGGACTGACGGACGCAGAGGAAAGCTATAGTCCCCTCCGGTGAAAACTGGTACGGGACTATTAAACACAATACTTACTGTACATATCTTAATTACACCAATCGGGACTTATTGTTTTCTATTAAGTGTTGATAAATTCATTTATTATCGACAAAATATTTGAACCCGAATGATTAAACTGGAACGTATTTTTAGTGAATAAACACTGCTACTTTATTCTTCCATATATAAAGCACAGGCCGCCATGGTGAAACATTTTATTTATTAAGACTCCTTTATGACACGAATTCTATAATCATTTAAATATAAAGAGTGTGAAAAGGAGCAGTTTCTTCATATTCTTGATAAACTTTAACACCACTTGCTTTTTTCATATCAAATATGTTATCTAAATCCTGCTTTATGAGATTATGATTATTGCTTGCAGTGTTCATGGTCCATGTGACTTTCAAAACAATATCATATTGTAACGAGTTTACCTTAACACCAAGTTTTGCGGGATCCCCCAGTTACTAAACTGAGTTTGATATTAATAAAAGAACTTATTTACAAAGTACAAGAAAAATTTAACTACGCAAAAATAATAATTCCGCCTGAATGTATAGAAGTTCGGCGGTTTCGATCAATTATTTCCTGAATTGTTTGAGTAACAAAAATCACCAAAAAAAATTCCTTACAATATATTAAAAACTATAAAAACTAAAATTCTAGCTGAACTTATGAACTAGAAAAAAACTATTCTCAACTAATAAGTACTTAACAAATGAGTTCTCAGCTACTCAATCTGTAGGACACCCCGCGAGAGTAAGGAAAGATCCAATTTCTCTACTGGGAATTTACCAGAATACAAACCTAATGGGACACGTCTGTTCTTCTCTGCAGTCAGAACAGTTCAACTATTCTGACCCGTGCGTTGATAATGGGACGCTGTTATACCCGGCCTGTTAACGCGGACGTCCGAGAAAACATCCTTTTATTTTTTTCAAATAAATCCATATACATTACAATATGATGAAGACGCCTTCTGGGCTCTGATGTTCAGCAGAATCACAACTTTTTAAAGATATTTAGTTATATTTCTTGATTACAATGTATACGCTGCCAACGAGAATCAGGTAACTGGAGTGTTCACAATGCTTGGATATGCATTATCTGAGCATTCTACAAAAATATTTTCTGGTCTTTGCTTACATTTAAAACCTCCTGCAAGGATAGACCGATGTACTCAAATCAGCAATTGACAGGCATCTATCTCACGTAGACAAACAGTTATCTAAATTTTAAAGGAAAATCACAATTTTCATGATTCTAATTCCTCTGACGGGGCAATGTTCTCAAACATTGTTTTTTAAATGTATTTGTGGACACTCTGGTTTTTTTTCTTACTTTATTTGAAACGTATACGGAAATGTTGAGAGCTTTTGAATTAATCATTAACATGTAGTCGTTTTTAAATACACATCCATAGTCTTTGTAATTCATATTCAATTAATTTTCTTTATCTGGCACTGAATGGCCGATGATTGATTTCTTTTCAGTTTGTGACTACGAATTCAACTTTTACAACGATCATTGTTACGGCATTGGAAAGTTTAAAATGGCCTGGAGAGACTCTTCTGTAAAGGAATTATGATTTAGTGAAAAAGTTTATAAAAAGATATTTTTTTAGACAAATCTGTTTAAAATTGATTTCAGTCTGAACATTTGTTGACCATTTTATGAAGTCATTAAACATAGTTATTTGATAAATTAAATCTTTAATGGTGTTTAATACTATAAAGGAAACTGACCACTTATGCTGTTAATTGAAAATAAAAATGATTACGGTGACTGGAATATTTATATGATGGCAAATCTGCTTATACTGTTATTTTAGCTGAGTCTGCAAATGATTAACAGTTTGCCCTTAATGAATTCTATAGATACTGTGATTGGTGAAAACTTACTGTAATATTTGTAAAAAAAAATATTATTGTATTTTCTAAAGGTCGTCAACCAAAGTATTCTTTTCTTACAATGGTTTACCTAATGAAATAGTTAAGGAATTTAATTATCTCGGTGTAATTTTCTCAAGAACAGGTTCATTTTACTTAATCTGAAAAGCTGTACACCTAGTTACATGGTATGTGGTGAAACTGGACGATTTCCTCTGTATATTACAATTTTTACAAGAATGATTTCATTCTGGCCCGACATATTCAATAGCAGGGAAAACAAGTTAAGCCAAATCACATATATGTACACATGTATGTACGTTTTCTTTTTAAAAAGGGACAAATATTAAATCCATGGCTATGCTCTTTAAAAATGTTTTAGATAAATGCAGGTTTTTAAATTTATGGTGTGATCATGAATCATACCATTGTAACTCCAGTTGGATTAAGACAACTATTAACCAAAGGTTAAGAGATCAATTTTTACAAAAATCTGTTGAAATAGGAAGATGGGGTACTGTTGAAAGAAGTAAACGTTATTGTAATTTGTGTAATTGTAACAAAATTGATGATGAATTTCATGTTATATTAGAATGCAAGGCATTAAGTAAATTACGAAGTCAGTTTTTAGATATATATAATTGTTCTTCTCCTAACACTAAAAAGTTCTATGAAATCATGTCTTCAGTTGATTACATTACATTAAGAAAATTGTGTTTCTTTATTTTAAAAATTAATCATACTGTTCGTTCACCCCACTTACCTTCTTGACCTTTACAACTATATTGTATATATGTAAATATGTTTGGTCATTTTATGTACCTCTTGTGCCATTAAATGGTGTTGAGTGACAATAAACTGAATCTGAAGCATATTGTATGATTGTAATGTGTTATGGTGCAGTTTGAATGTCAGGAAATAGGCGCCTACTTGACGGAAGTTGAGACAGAAGGTGAGAATACGTGGTTAACGACATTTCTCAAATCAGCGGCAATTACATGTAATTGAAGGTTTTTTTCCAAAAGCATTACAAGAAAATGTATTTAAGACAATGTAATTAGATCGATATAAATAGTACAATGTGGCACTGGCTTGATTAGCTGATTCCTTTAATCCCCCAAACTTTGTTTGCTAGGGCACAAATATACATGTAAACTAGACACGATCTCGTTGCGAGCAACAAGGAGGTCTTCCGTCCGATTTTTAGAATATGCAATGACCTTACTCTTGACCTTCATCAACGAAACGTAATCGGAAAAGGAGGCGGGATCTATGAGTAATGGGTGAAAGACTATCTATCCCTTTGGTGTCCCTTATTTGAGGGATCAGCTCCTTTTCATTCATTTTAGTCAAAAGGTATTTTTGTGTACCACTAATAAGTATTTAGAAATTGGTTACCGTTTTTGAGATATCTGGGAAAAATAGTTTTGATATCCGGTCCTAAAACTCCTTTTAGGGTCCAGAAAAAAACAATATATATGGTTGTACATGGTTAAGCTCAATATTTTGAGCATCTTTTGTTAAATATTGCTTTCCAAAGTTTTCCTCTATTTTGAGATATTAAACATCAAAGCTTTAGACCTCTGGTCCCTTAAAATCCCTAATTACGTAACATAAGTGTAAATGATTGCCATTAACAGGTACATAACATTAGAATGAACATAATTGCTTCTATAACGTATCACCAAATATTTAACAGTAAATAGTTATCATTAATAGACTTAAGAGCCCCCTCAGCCTCTTATTAGAAGGGCCAGCACCTTTTTCATGATTTCAAATGAAAGCTATTGTCAATTCTAACACTTTTTGTTCAACAAGTAATTACAAATTTTGTACCGTTCTCGAGATATCTTGAGAGGGTCGTGTTAGGGGTCAGCCCTGTATCTCCTTTTAGGGACCGCATAACAAAGAAATTATAGTTGATTATTGTTAAGCTCTATATTTTGAGCATCTTTTGTTAAATATTGCTTATCCAAATGTTTCTTCATTTTGAGATATTATGCATTAAAGTTTTGGACTTCTGGCCCCTTAAAAATTACTAATTACGTAACATAGGAGTAAATGATTGCCATGTATAGGTAAATAACCTTAGAATGAACATAATTGCTTCTATAACGCATCACAAAATATTTCACGGTAAAAGGTTATCATTAAAAGACTTCAGAGCTCCCTCAGCCCCTAATTTGAAGGGACAGCCCCTTTTTCTTGATTTCAAATGAAAGCTTTTGTCAATTCAACCACTTTTTGTTGAACAAGTAATTACAAATTTTGTACCGTTCTCGAGATATCTTGAGAGGGTCGTGTTAGGGGCCAGCCCTGTATCTCCTTTTAGGGACCGCATAACAAAGAAATTATAGTTGATTATTGTTAAGCTCTATATTTTGAGCATCTTTTGTTAAATATTGCTTATCCAAATGTTTCTTCATTTTGAGATATTATGCATTAAAGTTTTGGACTTCTGGCCCCTTAAAAATTACTAATTACGTAACATAGAAGTAAATGATTGCCATGTATAGGTAAATAACCTTAGAATGAACATAATTGCTTCTATAACGCATCACAAAATATTTCACGGTAAAAGGTTATCATTAAAAGACTTCAGAGCTCCCTCAGCCCCTAATTTGAAGGGCCAGCCCCTTTTTCTTGATTTCAAATGAAAGCTTTTGTCAATTCAAACACATTTTGTTCAAAAAGTGTTTACAAATTTTGTACCGTTCTCGAGATATCTTGAGAGGGTCGTGTTAGGGGCCAGCCCTGTATCTCCTTTTAGGGACCGCATAACAAAGAAATTATAGTTGATTATTGTTAAGCTCTATATTTTGAGCATCTTTTGTTAAATATTGCTTATCCAAATGTTTCTTCATTTTGAGATATTATGCATTAAAGTTTTGGACTTCTGGCCCCTTAAAAATTACTAATTACGTAACATAGAAGTAAATGATTGCCATGTATAGGTAAATAACCTTAGAATGAACATAATTGCTTCTATAACGCATCACAAAATATTTCACGGTAAAAGGTTATCATTAAAAGACTTCAGAGCTCCCTCAGCCCCTAATTTGAAGGGCCAGCCCCTTTTTCTTGATTTCAAATGAAAGCTTTTGTCAATTCAAACACATTTTGTTCAAAAAGTGTTTACAAATTATGTACCGTTTTCGAGATATCTTGAGAGGGTCGTTTTAGGGGCCGACCCTGTAACTCCTTTTAGGGACCGCATAACAAGGAAATTATGGTTTCAGGTTGTTAAGCTCTATATTTTGAGCATCTTTTGTAAAATATTGCTTATCCAAATGTTTCTTCATTTTGAGATATTGAGCATCAAAGTTTTGGACTTCTGGCCCCTTAAAATCCCTAATTACGTAACATAGAAGTAAATGATTGCCATGTATAGGTAAATAACCTAAGAATAAACATGATTGCTTCTATAATGCATCACAAAATATTTCACGGTAAAAAGTTATTATTAAAATACTTTAGAGCCCCCTCAGCCCCTTATTTGAAGGGCCAGCCCCTTTTTCATGATCTCAAATGAAAGCTCTTGATTTAATTAAGTTTTTTTGTTCTACATGTTTTAACAAAATGTTTTCATGAAAAGAGATATTCAAAGAAAACCAAGAAAAATCACGACGCCTTTTTTATCCTAATTTTCAAGCTCGGGCGAGCTTCGGCGCTCTTTGAGATAAAGATGATTAATGACCATTAGACACTATTTCAGTCTTTCGTCTATCAGCCCTGAAAAGTTCAACATCATATCTTAAATGGTAAAAGAGGAGTTCTCGTGACAAAATACCCCTATAAAAACCGATAAATCCATGATATCTCAAGACAGGAAGTGACGTCATCAACAAAAAAAATTTCCAACAAGGTTCAGATCAATACCTATCAGAACTGAAAATTTGACGTAAATCAGTTGAGCCGTTTCCGAGAAATCGCGTGCACAAAATCGGTAAGAAAAAAAAATAATAATAACTAGACACGATCTCGTTGCGAGCAACGAGGAGGTCTTCCGTCTGATTTTAGAATTTGAGATATATGTTAGATCTTGATTTTGCTAAACATGATTTAGAATAGAAAAACGGGGTCTACATTCTATTAGAAGGGCCAGATACTATTTTGTTTCAGGGATAAGAGCTTTGTTCAACAAGTGTTTAGAAATTCGTCACCGTTCTTGAGATATCTGAGAAAAAAAAAGTTTTAGGGGCCAGTCCCTTACCTCCTTATTGGAGCCGCTGAACCAAATTTTGAAGGTTGCATTTTGTAAAGTACATCATTTTGAGTATCTTTTCTTCTACACTGCATTTCAAAACATTTTCCTTTTTGAGATATAGCTGGTCATAGTTTATGGACCCTTGACCCCTGAAAAATCCTTATTCAATAACACATAAAAAAAATCATTACATTACTTGGATACAGAACTGTAAGATAAACATATTTGCTTCTATAGCCTTTCATTAAATTTCCCTCAGTAAAGAGCTACAGATGAAACATTTTAGAGCCGTTTAGTTTCCTAATTTTAGGGGCCAGCCCCTTTTTTGATATCAAATAAAAGGTCAATTGAATCTCAACACATTTTGTTCAACAACTGTTCAGATATTCGTTACCGTTCTTGAGATATATGGGAAAAAACGTTTAAGGGGCTGATCCCTTAACTCCTTATATTTTTCCTTTCTGAGATATTGGTGATCAAAATTCTATAATTTTGGCCCCTAAAAAACCCTTATTATGTAACACATGATAAAATCATTACTTTGCTTGGATACATAACTGTAAGATAAACATATTTGCTTCTATAACCGTTCACAAAAAATCCCTCAGTAAAGGGCTACAGATTAAAGACTTTAGAGGCCTTTGGTCCCCTAATTGAAGGGGCCAGCCCCTTTTTCTTGGTATCAAATAAAAGGTCATTTATTTCTACACAAATTTTGTTCAACAAGTGTTTAAAATATCGTTACCATTTTGGAGATATATGAGAAAGAAGGTTTTAAGGGCCGGTCCCTTAACTCCTTTTAGGGGCCGTTTAACGAAATTTTGACGGTTGCATTTTGTTGAGAACATCATTTGAAACAACTTTTCTTCTGTACTGCATTACAAAATATTTTTCCTTTCTGAGATATGGGTGATCAAAATTTTTGACTTTTGGCCCCTAAAACCCCTTATTACGTAACACATGATAAAATCATTACATTGCTTGAATACATAACTATAAAATAAACACATTTGCTTCAACATCATTTCACAAAATATCTCTCAGTAAAGGGCTACAGATTAAAGACTTTAGAGGCCTTTGGTCCCCTAATTTAAGGGGCCAGCCCCTTTTTCTTGATATCAAATAAAAGGTCATTTATTTCTACACAAATTTTGTTCAACAAGTGTTTAAAATATCGTTACCGTTTTGGAGATATATGAGAAACAAGGTTTTAGGGGCCGGTCCCTTAACTCCTTTTAGGGGCCGTTTAACGAAATTTTGACGGTTGCATTTTGTTGAGAACATCATTTGAAACAACTTCTCTTCTGTATTGCATTACAAAATATTTTTTCTTTCTGAGATATGGGTGATCAAAATTTTGGACTTTTGGCCCTTCAAAACCCTTAATTACGTAACATATGATAAAATCAATACATTACTTGGATACATTACTGTAAGATAAACATATTTGCTTCTATAACATTTCACAAAACATTTCTCAGTAAAGGGCTACAGATAAAAGACTTTAAAGCCCTTTGGTTCCCTAATTTGAGGGGCCAGCCCCTTTTTCTTGATATCAAATGAAAGGTCCTGTAAATATTAACCTTTCTTACATTACATGTTTTAACAAAATATTTTTCAGAAAAGAGATAAACAAAGAAAACGAGAAAAAAATACGACATTTTTTTAAACTCAATTTTCGGGTCCAGGCGAGCTTCGGCGCCTTTTAATCCAGTTCAAAATGAAAATAAAATTGCAAATCTACAATCTTTTGTCTACCATTCCATGAAAGTTTGAACTCAAAATCTGTTATAGTTTAGGAGAAGTTAGAGTAACAAGCCACCCCTCTAAAAATCGCTAAAACGTCAATATCCCTAAAACGGAAGTGATGTCATCAATATAATTAGAAACCTATAAGGTTTTGATCACTATCTATCATATCTAAAAGTTTCATGAAAATCGGTCGAGCCGTTTCTGAGAAATCGCGTGCACAAAATTTGTAAGAAAAAAAAAATAATAATAATAGGGAAAAAGAAACCGAACGAAAACAATAAGGTCTTCCGTTGGAAACGGAAGACCTTAATAATAGGGAAAAAGAAACCTAAGAAAAACAATAAGGTCTTCTGTTGGAAACGGAAGACCTTAAAAATCCTACCAGCTCGCACATGTACCCCTATACCAGCCAAATACCTACCAATATTTACATATTCTAACCGTTCTTGATTTTTTGAGGGAAAAAAATCGAGTGAGCTTTACCAATTAGTTCTCTTTCTGTGAAAAAAAATGAAAAATAAAATTTTAAAATGTAAATCTTGACCTCTTTACATTTTATAGTTTTTGTTTAAAATTGTTTGGCCAGAATATTTCTTTTCCTGAGATTCCACGATTTTGATGTATATTCGCTGCGCCGCGTTGACGTTATAATTCATAAAATCGTCGGGGTCAGATTTCTATTTCTTGATAAATTAATTCGTAATCTCTCCCTTATTCAATTCAAATACCAGTGAAACTTTACAAAAGTTAGTAACAATAAACAAAAAAAATGAACATACAGATTATGTATATTTTGATTTTCTTATATGTTTAATTTTTGCTCTACCGGCACTAGGAGGTAAATGTTTAAGTTTTTAAATCTCCGAGTTTACGCCCGATAACTGACAAGTAAATGTATCGTTGTAAACAGAACATTTATATTTTTTGCACTTTAAAATGCATTCATTTGGAGGACTTTTTGCGATGTTTATTCCAATTTTCAACAAAATTCGTCACTTAAAAGGTAAATATTTGTGTTTCGCAGTACAGTTAAGGCGGCCAAAAAATATCGGCAAATTTTGTGATGAAAACACATATACTTTAGTTCAACTGACATGTCCTTTTTAAATTAAATAACAGTCACTTTTCTAAAATATAAATTATATATAACAGTACAATATTTTATGTTCATAGTGGTCACGTGATATGGCAGTCGCATGGTACAAGCAGATGTATTTGTGGTTTTGAGGTCATTTAAAAAATTCAATATTGCAAGGGCATAATCATGTCAAAATTCACAACCGAATTATAAAATAACTTGATGTTATATCGTAGATTTCGAAAAACGTTGCGAATTTTGCGAAAGATAAGATTATTTGTTAGTAGAAATCGTAAGTTTTAATGCATATGTTGAATAATTTTGAAGGTCACATGCATTGGTTAATTTCATTTAAAAAATAATTAATTTGTAAGATTTTACAAGGATCGTAGAAGTTTTTAAGTTACATAGTATATTTCAAATATACATGTAAAAGTTTGTCAGGATCAGGTACACAGGAAAAATGTCCACATGTGTGCAACATGTGTTTAACATATATTTTACATATATATTTTACACGTGTAAAACACATAAAAAGAGCACACATATATAACGTGTTTAATTTCACACATGTTTAACATGTGTTTAATATGTGTCAAACATGTGTAAAATTAAACATAGCATATTTTATATGTGTAAAACACATATTCTATATGTGTAATATATGTGTTGCATTTTATATATGAAATTCATATATAATTTTTTATTAGCAATTTTCAGTAATTAAGCTTTCATTTAAAATATATTACGTACAGTGTGCTTCATATTGCAAACTATTCCTTGATATCAATGTATAGATCATCAGTATACTATTGCAGATGTATACCAGGCATATAAAAAAAATAATAACAAAAACTTCATTAATTTGTTCTCAGGAGTTTATTCTTCATTGCCATGTAACAATTCATTTCTCTCTTCATTGTTCCTGTAAATAAAAAGAAAAATTACTCATATATAATTATGTATTGATTCTATTTCATATTTAACACCATTAGTTATTATTTTCCATGTCTCTGTTTTACAGTATACATGTGCACTTGTTACACTATCCAATGATATTACATTATATAGATTCAATACCAGAATTCATACAGAAATATATTAGATAAATACCTGGTAATCTAGGTCAGAATATGTATTAATATTGTAAAAGAGTAATATCACAACAATTTTTTAACTTACCTCTTGGTAACCTTTAATTCCTCTTTCTTCTTTTTTCTGCAGAAGCTCCCAGATGTTTCGTCTGTTGTCTTTTTTATTAATACATAGAACTCTGGTGACAGAAAAAAATCTCAAGTTAATATATAGTCATGGTGTATTTCAAAGATTGAAGATATAAATTAAATTGTCATGTGAGAATCAAATTTTAATACATGTATTTCTCTAGCAGAACTTACATACATGTAGTTATTACTATACAATCATGTATATAATATAATTATAATTCTCACCTTTAAACTCTGGCCAGAACTTCTAACATTCGGTAAACTTTTTCTTTGTTAGGAATAACCTCTGAAAGAAATGAAGAAAAAAATAAGCAAAATTCTTTTATAAAGTATAATTCAATAAACAGTTATATATATTATACACATGTACATGATGCACTTTATTTGTACATAATTATGTCCAAAAGAAGCAACTGGTTGCATGTTAAGTTCAATCGTTTGAGTCGTTAGCCAATAGTATCTATACATTAGATCTGACACTTTTAAGATGCCTAGTATTGTTGATTTTTATCAATATATGAGTATATCATACACATGATATTACAAAATCAGACTTACAAGTGCTAATGTCATCTTCTTTCTCCTCATGTCCACAGGACTCTTTCCTGGTGGAGTGAATTGTCTGAATTAATTGCACAGGCCATCCAGGGGGAGAGGGTCTCAAATTAGTCCATTGTAGAGTGGAACAGCTAAGAAAAATAAACATCAGACTTTCAATATTAAAACTATAAAACAAATATTTGTTTAAATCAGTCACTGTATACACATGTAAGAAAAGCCATTGTTGTACATCCTAGAATTACCATTATTAAAACTATAAAAACTGAAATATCAAGATTTTCAGAATTATATTGCTGTTTTGCAAGTACATGTACATGTTATACAATAATTGTAACAATTGCTGTTGATTGCTAAAAACTAACAGCAATTTTAAGAAGTCTGAGATAATTAAATAAATAATTATACAAACATGCAGCCATCAGTGGATACCAAGCAGCTTTAACAGAATTCTGATACTACACATATTTTTGCAACAGAACTGGCAAACTAACCTAAAAAACTAGCCATCTCTATGTCGATCTAACTTCAACTTCCTTCTTTTCAGTGCATTGACCTTAGCAATTCATGTGTGGACTGGGTTCTGTCTAAAATAGTAATACCAACTTAATACAATCATCAGAGGTTTTTAAATCGACATAAAATAAATAGTTAATTTTGAGGAGGAAAACAGACATATTATGATAATATTATTTTAATTAAACCTGAAATATTTGTAAAAGTTAGATTTTCAACTCTTAAAAATTACGGTACAATATACAGAAATTCTTAATATTAACAATACGGTCAGAACTCTACGTATTCAGATTTAATTACCATAATTTGTCACTTTTATACCAGCTGCAGTGTAGAACTGTCTATGAACTCAAGAAGAATGTATGGATCTTGAAAAATTCATTACTCCATGTCTTCGGACTTCCTGACCGACCAAATATTGGTAGCCTTTGTACTATAGCCATTTTCTACAAAAAAAAAGAAATTTCACACAATAGTTGTTTATATACAATAAGTTGCATATCATAGTACATTGCAGGTATATTATTGCATGTTTAATAATAATAAAAACCACTTAAAACATGACATTTAGAATTAATATGAAAATTTCAATGATTTTCTTTTACAAAATTTAAATCATAAATACTTTAAAATGAAAGTCAAGCAACAGTTTTGAAGATAAAAAAACCCCTTAATTTTACTTATAATACTTACAACTGCATAAACAGTTTATAGAGACATATCCCTGCTATCCACTGGGTTAGTTTATGTCTTCTGTGACCTGTCTGAAAATAAAGTGTGTTAATTAGCATACTCACTTAATATATATTAAGTAACCGACTGAACATTTTAGCAACTTGTTGCATAATAAGTAACATTTTAAACAATCAATTTAATTTTCAGTTTTGATATATCAACAACAACAACAACAAAATTATATAAAACTTTCGACTTGCTGCTTTAAGTTTTATGGAATACCTGCTCGTTACTTTGCAACGAGCTTTACTCTAGTTTATTCTACTTTCACTTTTCAAGATTAAAATGTGTCTGATCTAAATAAAAATACATTTGATAAACATATAATTAATGTTCGCTTAATTTTCAAGCATTATTCTGTCTATAAATCTGCTTTTTTTTCAGCTACAACTGCTTAATTGAAGCTTTGTGGAAAACGTTTACCGACAGACGTTTACATATAGCAGATGTAGTATATATAACTTTATGTGTATATATACATTAAAAGACCGTATTTGCCTTTACATTTCATCTAAAAACTTTCATCAATTTCACCTAAGAAGATTGGATAAGCATCGATCGTTGACAATACAGGTTTCTTGTTTTCAACCCGAATTTTCCTGAAGAACACAAGCTCTGAGCTACTTCACGTGTTGTAAAATAACTAGGTGTGTAACCAGCAACATTTGTATAATTTTACAATACAAATAAATGAATAAGATGATGATTGACAAACCTTACCTTTAGCATCAAATCGAATATCTGTAAATGATTCAACATCTTCTGCTCCCGTGACGTAAAAAATGACGTATGATTGCAAACGACAAAATTAAAGCCAATCGCGATTTCAATCCGGAATTGGTTAACTAATAAATTTTTTGTAAGTTACTCGGTAAAAGTTTGTTAAATAAATTTTAATTTTACAAGTATTTACTAATAAATGCATAAATATAGGTGAAAGTCATGAAAATAAATGATAAATTAAACATTTTTTTTTTCGTGTATATGTTCTTTGAAACATGTATTGAACATATATTATTTTATATATGTGTTAAACATATGTAAAATGCATATGTTACACACGTGTATAATATATGTGTTCAACATATAAATTTTAAAACATGTGTTGTACACATGCATTATATGTGCAAAACATGTGTAAAATTATACACATATTTTACACATGTGGACATTTTTCCTGTGTAAGTGTATGCCCTTGCAATTAAGTGATTTATTTACAATATAAGATATTTTATACAAAGCCGAGTTTGCCTCTTTATACGATGCATACTTTTAACAAAATGAAAATAAAACTACATAGGTAGCATTCTACTAATGATATTGTTTATCAACATATTCATTTATAATTTTCCGTTAATCTATGACATTTATTTTTCTTCGCTATAAAACTGCATGATAGCCTTCAATGACTTAATGCGTTATTTTGAAGCATGTGACGTCATATTTTGTAGTACAGCGAGAACGACATCTCGCTTATTTTTCAATGTGTACGATGGACATCAAAATTGTAAGTAAAAGCATTTGTTGTTTTCAATTAAAAGATTAGTGTAAGTTAATTTTGCTAATAAATAGATTAATAAGCAATATCGAGGTTTGTAATATACTGTGATGTAATAATGCACATTTCCCTTCCTTTTTGTCTGAACGGAGTTTATTGAGAGCCTTAACTGTGCTGCGTTTCTCAGTAACTCCCGAACAACCCTCGTACTGTAAATAAAGATACGTAAAATATGCTCTATACACATTAAAATTCTCATTTTAACAAGTCTTAGATAATTTTTGGGGGGTTAATTTTCACTCATCTTTAGCACCAGAGAGTAAAATATTATCTTAGAATAGTGCATGTACCATTGTTCATTTTATATATGTTGGAAGGTGTTGCTGAGGTTACTGATAATGCCCAATGGCCTTTATCCTTTGCCGTTAACTGTTCATTGCAATTTACACATAAAAGTGGGCTTTATATATGGAGGGTAACCGTGTTCAAAAATCCAGACATGAAAATCTGAATATGTAATCTTGTTGGTGTTTGAGTCTGAGTATGAATATGTGGAATTCTGATCGTGTAACCTATAAAACTCAGGGATAAACACTTTGGAGTTGACCCCGCAGGCCTTCGATCTAATTTTTTCTACAGATGCCAATTGCAGCTGTAAAATGTTGTTTGTTACATGTATTTACATGTAACCTGCCACTATAATACAAACTTTCCATATGTAGTCTCCGTTTTCTGAAATATCACGGCTGACATGTTGCAAATCAACAAATGTAAAGTTTACAAGTTTGTCGAATTTTGAAATGACCATGTATAAAAACAGTGACGTCACCGCTATAAAAGACTAGCTGCAGGTAAAGGCATGCCGTAATCTCCGGAATAGGGACGGAATAAATATTAGTAAAATATTAGGTAGGTCTATAATCATATTACATGTATATCTGGATAATAACTTTTCTTAGAAAGTATTATATTTTGGAAAGTTATCAATAAGAAAAACAAAGATTTAAAGACATTGGTTTTGAGATTTTGATATTATTATGAGGCGTGGGAAACGACACCCCTAAATAAAAATTCCAAAGATAAGGTTAACTGTCGTGAAATTTAAATGTGTATAAATTATTTTTAAAAATATTTCATTTTGCATTGTCGGCAATGTATAGGGAAAAAGGCCCATCAAGCTTTTGAAAATTGGCATCTTTTAAAATTTCAAGCAATTATTACGGGATATGAGCATGGCTTCCTGAATGTCAGTTCAATACAGATTCACTTTGTGAAATTGGTTGAAAAAATTTCCAGAAGGCTATTAAAATATAGCTTTACAGCCACTTGTGAACATGTACTGTTTACCATAAAGCAACTACTTATTTTTGTAAAATTATCGTCTATACAGTATATATGTTTAAATAATTTATGATTTAAACCCAGTTCATAAAACCAGTTCATACACGATCAAATTCATCTCACCCACCCCGTTCCTTACTTTCAGAAATCTTTTTTATAACAGTCTATACTCTGTCACGAGTTTTTGCTTCCACCACTTTTTGTTGATTTTAAATAAAAATACACATAACTGTGAAAGAAGTACAGTTGAAATCGATGAAATTGAAAATATCCAAGATATCTTCATTAACAAATTATCCCTTTTCAATCATAAAAGTTTACAGTAACGAAAACAAATTTCTTACGGAGATTTATAATGGGAAATGTTACATCTTTTCTCAATTCGGAAGTATTCGGAACACCTCGCGCAATTTTCCAACGTTATCACCCGGGCTTTTTAATGGCTGATGCAATGCAACATCCATGTAGACTTTCTATTTTGGGATGGGTATTGAAACCTGAAGGGTAGAGGGGGCGTTTCAAAACAGATAATCTGGACATTTTTCATATTAATGGATGAACGAAGTTTGAGCTCAAACTTAAGGTATTTATGATTATCGAAATACCAAGCGAAAAGTGATGGAAGCAAAAACTCGGGACAGAGTATATTTTGTTTTATCATTTATCTTTCACTTGCACAACAAAATCATTTTGATATATAAAAGAGTATAAATACATGTATAGTTACATACATTTTTCTGCAAAATATTACCAAATCTTTGCAGGTCGTTTATTATAACTAATTCAGAAAAATACCAAAAATAACAAGAGAATGTGACAGCAAACCGGGTTTTCTTTTGTGTGAACAGAATCATAATCCATTTGTCAATTCTGAATTGATAAATACTACCTCAAATGAGCTTTTCTGATCACATTTTGTCTGTCGTCCATCTGTCCGTCCCTCTGTCTGTAAACTTTTCACATTTTCAACATCTTCTCAAGAACTCCTGGGCCAATTTCAACCAAACTTCGCACAAATCATTCTTAGGCAAAGGGGACTCAAAGTTGTGAAAATTAAGGGCCACGCCTATTTTTTAAGGGAGATAATGAGAAATTTATAAACATTTTGAGAAATTTTTAAAAATCTTCTCCTTAAGACCCATAAAGCCAGGAAAGCTGAAACTTGTGTGGAAGCATTCTCGGGTAGTTGTGATTGAAAGTTTTGAAAATCATGATCCCAAGGGGAAGGGTGGGGCAACAATGGGGGTCGAAGTTTTACATAGGGATACATGGAGTTAATTTTAAAAAATCTTCTTCTCAGAAATCAATCAGTCAGGAAAGCTGAAACCTGTGTGGAAGTATCCTCAGGTAGTGTAGATTCAAAGTTGTGAAAATCATGATCCCTGGGGGTAGGGTGGGGCCACAATGAGGGATGTTAAAGTTTTACATAGGAATAATTATATAGAGTAAATCTTTAAAAAATCTTCTCAGAAACTAATCAGCCAGATGATTCTTTATAAATGTTAAGACTTTGGCTCCAGGACAATTCTTTGGCCTCACAAGAAGGTTCAGAGTTTAATGTAGCTTTATATCCCATATATAAAAAATTGTTAAGAATCTTTGTGAAAACTGCAATACTTAACATGTGATATGACTTTAAAATCATCCTGTTAGAAAAGGGACTAATGATAATAAACATAAGAATATCCAGGAGAAAAATGGATTTTATTTATACAGGATCTACATGTATTATTATAAGTACATTGTCAAGATAGTTTGTATTATGACCCCATTAAGGTGATTTTATCATACCTATTGTTCCTCAGGTGAGCGATGTGGCCCATGGGCCTCTTGTTTAACTTGTAAACAGCAATTATTACAATAGAGCTGTAACTTTAAAAGGTCTAGTTAGAGACAAATTAGTAGACTTTAAAACGTGTTTGTTTAGCGCACCTGTGCCTATATAGATATTGATCAGATACAATGTACCAGTATCGTGTGTTTGGTAATTTAAACCACAAAGTTATCCAGTTCAGTTAATGCATGAATTGGTTTATTCGTATCAATGGAACCTTTTCCTTTTTTTCAAATCATTTAAAACTTGTCTAAAATCGTTATTAATTTTTATTAAATATTTATTACTTGGGAAGCTACCTGGTACAGTTGTATATAAACCCTTCGATTTCGATTCACCCGATTGCACACCTGGCCGACATGTTGTATTCATTTCGTGGTCTTTGGATATTGTGCATTTATTTCTTATTCTATGTGCATATTCTGTTTGTAAGAATGCATTGATCAATTTATTTGATGTTAGTATTCTCCTGGCTTGAAAAAAGTGCGTAAAATTTAATAATATCATCGCGACCGAGTAACAAGGCGAGACAAGATGTATGTTCACATAGGTGAGACCTCTAAAGCGAAGTACTTTGAACTGTTCAGAGGTCTACCCCTTATACAGGGGCAGCAGTGATGAAAGAGAAATATGCCTGACAGTGCCTATAACGAGCGGTGTTCAGCTTTAAATAGAATAAGGCTGAATATTTTTAGAAATGGGACGGTATATATACACGATCGGTAATTCTCTAAAGCGAAAATAGATGTGATTCAAAATTCCCAGTTAGATTTTAAATTTCCAGGTTAGATTTTAGAATCGCTTATTTATAGCATAAGGCTAAACATTTTCAGATGTTTACGACCATAAGGTACGTGTATTTAAAGAGAAAGAACAAAAATAATTCAGGTTAGATTTTAGTACCGCTATTTTAAAGCTGGAAATTTTCAGATACGGGTATACGATCGGAAGTCAAGAACTGGGGTAAATATGACGGAGTAATACATGGACAGAGTGAAGAATTTCTGCTGAATATTATTTATGAAACATGAGAAAATTGATTGGACAAAACTTAAAATCACGGAATGTCTGACAATTGCCGCGTGTCTGAGGCCCTGTATGTGGGTCTGTGTGATTATATAGGGACACCGACAGACGTGACCGTCAGGAGGGAGGTGACAGACATGTATGAGATGATAAACACACATGTACAGATAGATGGTGGTACATGTATGAGAAAGATGGAGAGTGGTAGTTATAGGGAAGGTTTTAGGTTTAATTCTTCTGATTTGGACACGATGTTCTGGAATACCAATAATAAAGTGATAACTGACCTATCACAGTCCAGTGTTAATGATCTGTCAAAACATTCAATTATTCTCATGGAGGACACTGAAACACCACCGGGGTTTGTCAGACTACAACTTCTGACGTTACCACGAGATAGATTCATTGAATCGTCAGTTGTTCCATATAATGACGGCATGTATATATCATGTATGAGATGGAGACAAAGAATGTTGTCTATGGTTAGAGGAAACAAAGTTTTTAACAATGCAAAAACCCATGGTCCTTGTGCAAACGCGTTCATTGATGAAATAGAAACTGACTGTGCTCTTTGTTTTCAATGTTCCTACTGGTCACGATTAACCTGTTATTGGAGAAAAAGATGTACCCTGCATAACTGGCCTCCAAATTACGTGTTTGATGATATTCTTGGGAATGGTTGTCATTTGGTGCCTGTCGGAAATAAAAATGCCGCCGATGAAAATGAACTTGATTGGAGATTATCGTTTTCTCAGGCAGAACAAAAACTAGTGTATTCTATGAATCATACGCAATTTCTGTGTTACGGACTTTTGAAAATATTTCTAAAGGAAGTCATCAATCTTGACATAGACGAACCATTCATGTGTTCATATTTTGTGAAGACAACGATGTTCTGGCTGATACAAATAGGACATATCACATGGTGTCCAAATAACGTATTGGATTGTTGCTGGAAATGTTTTAAATATTTGTTACAAAGCGTTCATCGTGGTGTGTTTCCAAACTTTTTTGTCCCACAGAACAACATGTTTGCCAGTAAATTGTCGACCGTTAATGGTGCGCGCGCACGCAGGTGTCTGTTAGAGCAGCTTAACATGTATTACGAAATGGGCGTGACCTGTTTGTTAAAAAGTACGACGGTCAGAACAATGATTGAACCAGTTATTTGTAACAATTTTGTCAGAATAGAACCACTTCTAGGTCATATCAAGAGTGCTGCTGATACCGATTATTGTATCAGTAGTGAAATATATTGGAAAAGTTTTTTACAACAAAACATAAGGAAATATTATCTAATGCTGAGGTTAATAACAGATTTGATAAATCAATCATTTACAGAATATGAGACATTAACGTTACAGAAATGCACGGCAGATGTTTTAAGTGTAACAGCATTTATAAATCTCAGTACTAGTAGTTCATCAGATAATACAAATAAGAAAGTCTACCGATCAGACAGACTTACTAGTAACTTGTTGAAGCTGGCGAGTAGAGTGGGTCATGTGTCTTGTTTGTTGTATCTTGGTCTGTATTACTACAGAACATGTAGATATAGAGAGGCGCTTAATGTTACAGATCTGGTTAAATCAAGACTCACTCAGCCCTATATCATGTATAACAAAGTAGACCGAGAAAAGTACAATGAATGTGGGGCTGGTTGGTCTCTGTCTAAACGTATGAAGAAAGCTTGGGTATGTGATGTTTGTCTTACAAAAGATGTTCATTACATTCAGGAACTTGTTTTAGAACAAAGAGAAGGTGCAGACAACGGTATGTATCCCCTGCAAATTTCACCCTATGTAATGGCAGACATGTTAAGTGTGTTATGTAACTACAGACTAGGTAACCGGTCCCAGTGTCTACAGTCACTGACAGAACTACAGACACTGCTGCTTTATGATGACGGGAGCTATGTACCTTTAAATATCAGAGACCTCTCGTGGCAGATACTGGGGATCTGTCAGCACGTTGCGGGGGACCTACACGGGGCGTTACAGTCTTATCAACAGTCACTGAGACAGAAACCATTCCACAAAATATGGAATGCTACACAGTGTAGAATAGCATTAGTTTTGAATCAATGGAATTAAGTGAAACTGAACGCATCAAAAACTCTCATGATTTTAATTGTAAAATAGAATTGCATAAATAAGACTGTATATTAATCTATCAGCTGATCCTGTATTTGAATTGATACAAATTTTTCGGGTGGATGTCTTGATTAAAAAAAATATAAGGCAGTGAAAATATGCAATTTGCTGATTGTGTGTAACATGATTGTGAGAAACATGAAAACACGCAGATATACCAGGTTTGACATAATTATACTGTGTTTTCATCAATATTCGTTGAGTACCAATTTTTTGTTGATTTCGTTATTAAGTTTATCCATGAAATTAAATGCTAATTGAACTGCTATTTTTACTAACAATTGATAGGGCCATTGGCCACGAATTTACGTTACTTTGAAACTGTAATTTTCACCTTATCCACGAAAATTGATACCCTTGAATATTAATGAAACCACAGTAATATAACGATTATCAGGACTGTTTTTTTTTATAATTAGCAATCTTGTAATTTTAAGAAAAGTTACTTGGATGTTCATATCATCATTCATGTGCATTAATCAAAAAGAAAAGCAGACGAAATGCCAAATGATAAATAGATAAAAAGATATTATTTAGGGAAATATTGCGTCCTGTTTTAGTTTTTACTCTTTGGGTTATACCTCTTTCATTCCACTACTTTTCCATTGCTTTGAAATTAAGATGACAGATTTATTTCTCCGTCTTATCATCATATTATTTATTATGTCCTGCCTGTATATCCTACACGTACCTGCTAAATGTATGTCAAACTTGAATAAATTAGATAATATTGCCACTGTGAAATCATGTCAACTGCATGTGGAAATGAGCTGTTGTATTGGAAATGAGCTGTTGTATTTACAAACATAAAGTATTTTAATTTTTCAGTTGTTTCGTAGATTTCTATATGTTAAATAAATTCTTGTTTTTAAATTGTTTTTCTAAGCTCATCCTCCAGAGGTATTGTTTACCTATATACATAAACATACAATCTAATTAGAATTAGAACTTTCATACGCTCCCAGGTTTTCATTTTTTTATTCGCGACGTGTCGAAAACTGGGGAGGGGGTGGAAGTTCTAAATTTTATTAGATTGATATAAATATATACTTAACTTCGAACCTACAGTATGTGTGTTAAAAACAAGGACGAACTGATCAATTCCAAAATACTTTATACAATGTAATGATTGGGAAATAGTTGTTTACTGCTACTAGACCGTTTATTGTGAAATAAAAAAAACCCACTATTATTATAATGTTAAAAAACTACAAACAGTTGCATACCTTTAATATAATATTACTTCAGGCGATTAAGCAAACCGATATAAATCAACTGTCGGCTGAATTTGTTCATACATATATTCCGTTACCATAGGTTCAAAGTACACTGTACAGGTTTAAGAGATACATATTTAGTAGAAAATACGATTAAATAATCGAAGTCTCAGTGTGATGATTTCAGTTAAAATAATAATAAACATTGTATCAATACCACGTTAAAGAGAGTGAAGCCTGAAATAGCTTTAGATAATTTCTATACACAAGTGAGTATAAATCAGCACAAAGAAATACAGTTTTACTATTTTAAATCACTGCGATACAATTTTGTGATTGCTAATATTAATATGTGCGTACGTAACCGAGCTTAAGATATTAAACGGAATGGGAAGAGTTACAGACAGGGCTTTCTTTACAATATAACCCACATGTTTATCTATATTATGACGAGCCAGCAACCTATGGAACCTATGTTATTTTTTATGGGGGGGGGGGGGTGTGCAATATCTTTTCTCCTTTAAGTTTACTTATTGTATTGAACAACTGTACATTTTCGAATAGATAGTATATGAAAGATGGCTGTCAGGTCAGCGCAGTTCATTGGATCTCGTTTTTTAAAAAGAAGTTTGCAGTTCGTATTCATCAATTATATCGAGTAATTTAAAGGACTTTTCTATTTGCGTGGATGGTAAATTGGAGTTAATGAACAATTTTGCGTTCATTATTTCTTATTTTTTTTCGTTTTTGTTTGTTTTTAACCATAGGATGTGATTAGTCCGAAGTATATCTTTACAATTTTGTGTGATTGATATTTTGACAACGTTTTGATGGTATAAGTTTACTCCTAATTATTTGTTCGTTGACGCTTCATTGAAATGTTTTTTTTCGCATTTGAATTTATTTAATTAAATTGTATCATTTCAAAATCGCTTTGCATATACATGTATATCAGTCTCAATTTAGATTAGATGATGATCCACAATACTAGATAAAAATTATGGACTCGATTTGTTGTGCTGTAATACCGTACCGATAAATCAATGGGAAGGTTTTGGATGTAACAAGCATTCTGAGAGTATTGCATAAGCAATACACGTCCCCTACCGGTTTGTAGAAATTTGTGAAAACAAGGCATTGTTATGCAGAATATCATTTCTTATCGTCTTCTGTACCCCGAATCAACAGACAAACCCTATAACGAACGCGATTGTAATGATACAAAATCCCCTGTCGATTAAATTTACAACACAATGCTTGACACTATTCTACAGAACTTATTTGTTTTGTTAGAAACAATGAAAAGAATGGTCCAAGTAATGCACGATATTATTACTGACTACATACTCTCCTCGTTTATTCAAAACACACCGAACCCGATAACGAACCCGAACATTAAACAATTGGAATATAAAAAATTAATTTTTTCGAAAATACGTCAACCAGACGCTACAAAAGTGTGAACTTGATCTGTAATTTGACATTTTGAAGCTGTTCAGCAAATTTCACATTATTCCTCAAACGCATAAAAAAAACAAGTGAGGAAAAACTGAAGTGGGACAGACAGACGGACGGACATACAGACAGACGGACTGACGGACGCAGAGGAAAGCTATAGTCCCCTCCGATGAAAACCGTTAGGGGACTAATTAACACAATTCATGTACATATCTTAATTACACCAATCGGGACTTGTTGTTTTCTATTAAGTGTTGATAAATTCATTTATTATCGACAAAATATTTGAACCCGAATGGTTAAACTGGAACGTATTTTAAGTGAATAAACACTGCTACTTTATTCTTCCATATATAAAGCACAGGCCGCCATAGTGAAACATTTTATTTATTAAGACTCCTTAATGACGCGAACTCTATAATCATTTAAATATAAAGAGTGTGAAAAGGAGCAGTTTCATCATATTCTTGATAAATTTTAACACCACTTGCTTTCTCCATATCAAATATGTTATCTAAATCCTGCTTTATGAGATTATAATTATGGCTTGCAGTGTTCATGGTCCATGTGACTTTCAAAACAATATCATATTGTAACGTGTTTACCTTAACACCAAGTTTTGCGGGATCCCCCAGTTACTAAACTGAGTTTGATATTAATAAAATAACTTAATTACAAAGTACAAGAAAAATTTAACTACGCAAAAATAATAACTCCGCCTGAATATGTAGAAGATCGGCGGTTTCGATCAATTATTTCCTGTATTGTTTGAGTAACAAAAATAACTAAAAAATCACTAACAATATAAAAACTGTAAAAAAAAAATTAACTGACCTTATAAACTAGAAAATAAGTAAAATAAACTATTCTCAACTAATGAGTACCAATGAGTCCTCAACAAATGAGTACTCAATCAAATGCTGAGTCCTCATTAAATGAGCTACTCAATCTGTATGTAACTATATAAGGCCCGGGTAGTATGCTTAGCCCATCCCTCGAGAGTAAGGAAAGTTCCACGTTCTCTGATGGGAATATGCAAGAATACCAACCTAATGGAACACGTCTGTTCTTCTCTGCAGTCAGAACAGTCCTATTCTGATCCACGCGTTGATGATGCGACGCTTTTATACCCTTTTAACGCGGACATCCGAGAAAACATCCTTTTATCTTTTTCAAATAAATCTATTTACATTACAAAATGATGAAGACGCCTTCCGGGCTCTGACGTTTAGCAGAGTCACACCTTTTTAAAGATATTTAGTTATATTTCTTGATTATACATGTATGCTGCCAATGAGAATCAGGTACATGTAACTGGAGTATTCAAATTGTTTGGATATGCATTATCGGTGCATTCTACAAAAATGTTTTCTGGTCTTTGCTTATGTACTCAAATCCGCAATTGACATGCATCTATCTCACGTAGACAAACAGATAACTGAATTTTAAAGGAAAATCACAATTTTCTTGATTCTAATTCCTCTGACGGGGCAATGGTGTGAACAATTTTTTTAAATGTATTTGTGGACACTCTGTTTTTTTTAACTTGATTTGAAACGTATACGGAAATGTGGAGAGCTTTTAAATTAATCATTAATGAAGCCGATGTCGTTTTTGGATTTACAACTTTTATTGCAAAACAGAAGGCAGCCCGCAAAATTACAAGAAAATTCTAATTATATGTATTGAACTATTAAACAAAGTAACTTTCAAAAATATCTTACATTGATGTCACATTATATGCACCAAGATACATATTAATAATGTTATCAGTTATACAAAATATTGCTAGGACAGGTCTGAGTCTTGTGCCGACCTTTAGTAACTATAGTAATAAGGTAGCAGCAGTTATGCTGCAAGTACATATCAACACTCAAGAAGATCATTATATCATTCACTGGATAGTGTTGTTATAAATACTTACACAAGTTACTTACACACAAATAGTGAACAAATACCTACCAATATTTACATGTTCTAACCGTTCTTGATTTTTTGAGGAAAAAACTAGAGTGAGTTTTACCAATGAGTTCTCTTTCTGTGAAAAAAATGAAAAATAAAACTCTAAAATATAAATCTTGACCTCTTTACATTTTATAGTTTTTGCTTAAAATTGTTTGGCCGGATTCTTTCTTTTCCTGAGATTCCACAATTTTGATGTAAATTCGCTGCACCGCGTTAACGGCGGTTGATAATTCATAAAATCGTCGGGGTCAGATTTCTATTTCTTGATATTAAATTAATTCGTAATCTCTCCCTTATTCAATTCAACCACCAGTGAAACTTTACAAAAGTTAGTCACAATAAATAGAAAAATAAGCATATAGTTTATATTTATTTTGATTTTCTTTAATTATTAATTGTTGCTCTACCGATACTAGGAAGTAAATGTTTAAGTTTCTTAATCTCCGAGTTTACGCCCGGTCACTGACTAGTAAATGTATCATTGTAAACAAAACATTAATATTTTTTTTACTTTATGCAATCCTTTGGCGGTCTTTTTGCGATGTTTATCAAATTTTCATCAAAATTCGTCACTTTAAAGGGTAAATATTTGTGTTTTCTCGGTAACTCACGAAACAACCCTCGTTCTGTAAATAAAGGTACGTTAAATATGCCCTATACACATTCAAGTTCTTATTTTAACAAGTCTCACCTTTTTTAGGGTTAATTATTTTCACTCATCTTTAGCATCAGCGAGTAAAATATTTATTACAGAATCGTGTATGTACCATTGTTCATATTCGGTCTTCCCAGAAACTAGAGTTATCGTTACTGAAAGAGTTATCTTCCCCTCATAGCAGGTATGCAGTACTTCCGGTTATTAAAAGATGAGTAAGCAGCGCGGGAGTTTACATATACGACTTTTCTTACAGCAAAAACATTTGATGATATTTAAATTTCCAAACAGAAAACATCAAAAGTTATCTAAAAATATTAAAATGAATGCAAAGAATGCGTTTGATTACAATGTATAACGTGATGTACATAGTTTTGCTTATTCGGCAAACATTGCGAGTGAAAGACATGACGATTCTTTTTTGGGGGTGACAATTACTCCTTTTGTGTGCTAACGGATGGATGGTGGTATTGTGGTTTCTCTGATAAAATGAACCCACCTGTTACACAGAAATAAAAGATGTTATAAATATTAGAGAGGCAGGAGTTGAAAATCAACTTTCTTCTTTAGAAATCAAATATAGAAATATAAATTCTTAACGAACTGTCCCTATTTTTTTTCTTCTGAGGACAACGCAAAAACAATATAGACCGAAGGGAAAGTATGCATTTATATAATTTTGATTAAATTTATATAAACGAGATACCCCCCCCCCCCCGCCCCGCTATCTTTACAGACTGGGATTTTGAAAATGTTTGAAGTGATTATTTTAGTTTATTAATTGTTTTCCGTCTTGATTTTCGGTTGGTCGGTCTGCTCTTCTAACCCCCCGTACACTTTCAAAATACGATGTTTGTGCTAGCCTGTTGAGATGCATTCGTTCGAAATGCCATGCTTTCATGAAAAAAATATATATGTACACGCAGTGGGTATTGGTATCTTACCAGGCAACGACGGTCATCAATTCAGGCAGCTGCACCTGTCATGTAGGATGTTTAATCGATGACAATCATTTGAATTTCTCAACAAAACAGATTTGTTTTATAAAATAGATACCGGTATTATATGGTTAAGAGGAATGACAGCATTGAAAATAGAGCTTAGTGCTTTTAAATATAGATTTCATCGAAATTTGAATTTGTCTTTGGTTTGAAATAAGAGATCCCTTTTCTTTTAAGTCTTTGAGGAGACAGCTTAAACAATATTTTGTAGTTTGTTTGTTTTACTATATTAGTACCTTAATTACTTTTATCAATTATCTCAATGCCCTTTATGTAATTGAAGTGTACTTTATTCACGTACCATCTATAGCAAACACCATTTTAGAAATAAACTTTTCATGAAAAATTAAGGATGGAATGAACTATACATGTATATAAAAATATAAACGTGAATGTTGTCAATCAAAATCGGAACGCACTTTAAATGAAAACATGATTGCAAGCGGTGTATGCGAAAAATTGCACAAAAGCTAGGTTGCAGATGTTTTTATCCATTATCTCTTAAATTCCCATGATGATGAAATTGAAATTAGTCATTCATTTATCTAAATGAAATCCATCAAGAGTAAGTATAGTAAGGTCCACCAATGTTCAGTGCAGATACATACATGTACATACGTAGGTATAATGCCTATCTTTGTACTTCGACCTACTGATAGATTGAAATATTTTCTTTTGAGAGGTGGACAGACAAAACCATCCATGTCTTAAGGATTGCTTTGTATGTCCACTTCTCTGTATAATACAATGAATATGTATCAACAGCCCTCTCCTGAAACCACGCAATTCACCGCCAGCAACTGCATTATTTATTGGCAAATGGCGGGCTCGTGGCATTAATGGAGGGGGGGATACCCTCCCCTCTTCTTGCAACATATATTTTTCATAAATTTACATATAAAAAAGTGAATAAAAAAGTTACCACCACCACCCCCTTACCTTTTTCGGAGCAAATAAATAAATAGTGAATCTGTGAAAAGAATGAAATGATTCAAGATTTAAGGTCTGCAGTACAGTAAAGTACATTATACCCCCCCCCCCCCCCACCACCCCCCTACGGATTAGGATTTTCACGATTTGAGAGGTTGTAATTTTCTTTTTCTTTTTCTTAAAATTTTCTGGTTTGTTAAGTAGTTTTTTTTATGAGCCCACCCCCCCCCACCCCACCCCCCCCCCCTCGATCCCAATCCACGTTCAAAAACCACGGTATGTGCCTGGATATGGTACGAGGTACGATTAGGCGCGCTCGTCAAATCTCTCTCCTTTTTTTTTTGTATTTTCGTATAACAGCATCTTTCAATTGCACAGTCGTCTTTCTATATTGACAATTTACACCAATAACCGATTAAACAAGACAAAAAACGTTTGTTTCAACCATTTGTTTATACTGGTTACATAGCGCTATACCTGCTCTAATGGAGAGATAACTCGTGTTACGAACGATAACTCCAGGTTATGAAAATCCCGAATATGTTGGAAGGTGTTGCTGAGGTGAGTGATAGGGCCCAATGGCCTTTATCCTTTGCCGTAAAGTGTTAATTGCAATGTGTATCCCTTACGCAATACTTCGTAATATAAGAGTGTATAGAGTTTAGAGTCACTGTTCCACTTTTTTTTAACTTGTAAACAGCAATTATTACGAGGGTTGTTCGGAAATTATTGAGACATTTTCTCTTATTCTTTTAGTAAAAAAGATAAACTCTTGAAATTTTACTAAAACTTAAATCAGGATAGAGTTTATCAATGTGAAAAGTTTCTTGTTCATGGCATGAATAGATCATTCCTAGTAGGCTGACCAACGTGCCTTCGTCCTGTAACCCGGCGCAACCGCAAACTTTTCGCAACGTCATTTTAACGCTTCTTATTGCTCCCGTGTTTTAAACACCTTACAAACGAACTGAAATAAGAATTATTCTTTATTTAACATCTTTTATTTTATTTTCAAGATGTCATTATTTACATTTTCTCTCATTCTTGTTTTTTTTAGAGAAAAAATCGAGTTATTTTTACCTGAAAGTCTAATTACTGTGAATGTCTCCTGCAGTCATGTTTTACATATTTTAGAACTGTTGACAACAGTTAGTGTGTCAAAAGTTGTTTATTAATCCCTTTGGCCTAATTCTAGTTAAACAATCAGTGAAAAAAATATGATTAACTGAAGTTCTATACCTTGTCTTGTCATCGTATAGTTTTTTTTTACGCAATTGCGTGGCTTTTAAAGGTCTTCTTCTGAGATTTCCACCAGTTTAATGGTTTTTGTTGCGCCGCCTTGACGTCAAAATTCAATGTAAAGTCGTTGTCAGATTTTTATTGTTTGGTAAATATACGTGTACCATATCCGTATTTCAACTCGAACATCAGTGAAACTTAATCAACAGTTAGTCGCAAAGAATAGCAAAATGAACATTTTTAATTTGATTTCTTTTATCATTAACTGTAAGTCTACGGACACTTATAAAGTAGATGTTTAAGTTGTTAAATCTCCGACTTCATGGCTGCGCCGGGTACCCCGACTACCGACTTGTTTATCTACTGTCGTAAACAAAATATTTAATATTCTTTTAATATCACTTTGTTTTATTATTTGTTGGTGTTTTTTCAGTGTCTATGCCAATTTTCACCATAATTCGTCACTTAGAAAAGAAAATAATCGATTTGTCTCAATAATTTCCGAACAACCCTCGTATAATAGAGCTGTAACTGTAAAAGGTCTAGTTAGAGACAAATTTAAACTTATCTGTTTAGCCTCCTGTGCCTAATATAATAGCTTTTCCTATATTGATATTGATCGGATACAATGTACTACATATGTAGTATCGTATATATACACGATCATTAATTCTCTAAAGCAAAAATAGATGTTATTCAAAATTCCCAGTTAAATTTTAAAATTCCAGGTAAGAATTTAGAATCGCTTATTTATAGCATAAGGCTGAAAATTTTCAGATGTTACCGGTCATTAGTTACGTGTATCTAAAGCGAAAGTACAATAAATAATTCAGGTTAGATTTAAGTGCTGGAAACTTTCAGATAAGGGTATACGATCGGAAGCCAAGAACTGAGGTAAATATGACGGAGTATAACATGGACAGAGTAAAGAACTTCTGCTGAATATCATTAATGAAACATGAGAAAATTGATTGGACAAAACTTATAATCACGGAATGTCTGACAATTGCCGTGTTTCTGAGGCCATATACGTGGGTTTGTGTGGTTATATAGGGACACCGACAGACGTGGCCGTCAGGAGGGAGGTGATTGACATGGCGGAGATGATAGAGATACCTGTACAGGTAGATGATGGTATGAGAAAAATGGAGAGTGGTAGTTGTAGGGAAGGTTTTAGGTTTAATTCTTCTGACAGAGACACGATGTTCTGGATTACAAATCATAAAGTGATAACTGACCTATCACAGTCAAGTGTTTATGATCTATCAAAACATTCAATTATTCTCATGGAGGACACTGAAACACCACCAGGGTTTGTCAGACTACAACTTTTGACGTCACCACGAGATAGAAACATTGAATTGTCAGTTGTTCCATATAATGACGGCATCTATATATCATGTGTAAGATGGAGACAGATAATGCTTAATTCAATTAATGTAAAGAAAACCTTAAAAAATGCAAAAACCCATGGTCCCTGTGCAAACAGGTTCATTGGTGACCTAGAAAATGACTTTGTTCTTTGTTTTCATTGTTCCAACTGGTCACGATTAACCTGCTATTGGAGAAAAAGATGTACCCTGCATAACTGGCCTCCAGACCATGTGTTTAGTGATATTCTTGAGAATGGTTGTCATTTTGTGCCTTTTGGAAATAAAAAAGCCGCCGATGAAAATGAACTTGATTGGAGATTATCGTTTTCTCAGGCAGAACAAAAACTAGTGTATTCTATGAATCATACGCAATTTCTGTGTTACGGACTTTTGAAAATATTTCTAAAGGAAGTCATCAATCTGGACACAGAAGAACCATTCCTGTGTTCATATTTTGTGAAGACAACGATGTTCTGGCTGATACAAATAGGACATATTCCATGGTGTCCAAATAACTTATTGGATTGTTGCTGGAAATGTTTTAAATATTTGTTACAAAGCGTTCATCGTTGTGTGTTTCCAAACTTTTTTGTCCCACAGAACAACATGTTTGCCAGTAAATTGTCTACAGTTAAAGGTGCGCGCGCTTGCAAGTCTCTGCTTGAGCAACTTAACGTGTATTACGAAAAGGGCGTGACCTGCTTGTTACAAAGTCCGACGGTCAGAACAATGATTGAACCAGTTATATGTAACAGTCTTGTCAGAATAGAACCACTTCTTAATCATATCCAAAGCGCTGCTGATACCGATTATTGTATCAGAAGGGAAATGTTTCAGAAAAGTTTTTCACAACAAAACATAAGGATTAATTATCTTATACTGAGGTTAATAACAGTTTTGATAAATCAATCATTTACAGAATATGAGACATTAACATTACAGCAATGCACGGCAGATGTTTTAAGTTTAACAGCATTTATAAATCTCAGTACTAGTAGTTCATCAGATAGTACAAATAAGAAAGTCTACCGATCAGACAGACTTACTTGTAACTTGTTGAAGCTGGCAGGTAAAGTTGGTGATGTGTCTTGTTTGTTGTATCTTGCTATGTATTTTTACAGAACTTGTAGATATGGAGAGGCGCATCATGTTACAGCTCTGGTTAAATCAAGACTCGCTCAGCCCTATATCATGTATAACATAGTAGACCGAGAAAGGTACAATGAATGTGTGGCTGGTTGGTCTTTGTCTAAACGTATGAAGAAAGCTTTTGTTTACAGTGTACTTCTTGACAATGATGTTTATTACATTCAGGAACTTGCTTTAGAACAAAGAGCAGGTGAATACAACGGTATATATGAATTGTTTATTTCACCTTATGTAGTAACAGACATGCTAAGCGGGTTAAGTAACTACAGGCTAGGTAACCGGTCCCAGTGTCTACAGTCACTGACAGACCTACAGACACTGCTGCTCTATGATGATGGGAGATATGTAGCTTTACATCTCAGAGACATCTCGTGGCAGATACTGGGGATCTGTCAGCACGTTGTGGGGGACATACACGGGGCGTTACAGTCTTATCAACAGTCATTGAGACAGGAACCATTCCACAAAATACATTGTGCCACACAATATAGAATAGCATTAGTTTTAAATCAATTGAGTTAAGTGAAACTGAACGCAACGAAATATTTCATAATATTAATTGAAAAATAGAATTGCATAAATAAGACTGTTCATTAATCTACCAGCTGATCTTGCATTTGGATTGATACAGATTTTTTGGGTGGATGTCTTGAGTCAAAAATTATAAGGCAATGAAAATATGCAATTTGCTGATTGTGTGTAACATGTGAGAAACATAAACACACGCAGATTTACCAAGTTTGATATATATACTGTGGTTTCATCAATATTCGTTGAGTACCAATTTTTGTAGATTTCGTTGTTTAGTTTATCCATAAAATTAAATGGTCATTGAACTGCAATTTTTACTAACAATTTATTGATAGGGTCATTGGCCCCGAATTTACGTAACCTTGAAACTGTGATTTTCACTTTATCCACGAAATTGATGCCCTTTTATAATAATGAAACCACAGTAATATCACGATTATCAGGACTTTTTTGATAAGTAATTAGTAGTATTCTTGTAATTTTAAGAAAGAGTTACTTGGATGTATTCTAAAATTCACTTCATCATTTATTCCATTTTTTTTTACTGTAACATGTACCTCTACTGTTTGTAATAAATGTGCATTAATCAAACAGAAAGGCAGACGATTTGATAGATAGATAGATAGATAGATAGATAGATAGATAGATAGATAGATAGATAGATAGATAGATAGATAGATAGATAGATAGATAGATAGATTTGCAGGGAGTACTTTTCAGAATATAGATGTAAATTATCTGGACAATGGTTTAATTTCCCGGCGGGAAATTTTCTCGACAACATTGCTCTCACGAACCTTGCATGCGAATAGAAATTTGTTAACAGTATTTAGGGGAACTTGAATATTGCGTCCTGTTATAATTTTCACTCTTTGGGTTACACCTCGTTCATTACCCTTTTTTTCCATTGCTTTGAAATTAAGATGACAGATTTATTTTTCCGTCTTCAGATAATATTAATAATGATGTCCTGCCTGTATATCCTACATGTGCCTGCTAAATGTATGTCAAAGTTGAATAAAATTAGATAAAATTGCCACTGTGCAATCATGTCAACTGCGTGTGGAATTGAGCTGTTGTATTTACAAACATATTTTAATTTTGCAGTTGTTTCGTAGATTTGTAAAATAAATTCTTGTTTTAAATTGTTTTTTTTTTAGCTTATCCTCCAGAGATATTGATTACCTATACACATATGTACATACAATCTAATTAGAATTAGATATTCAATCCGCTCCCAGGTTTTTATTTTTATATACGCGACATGTCGAAAACTGGGGAGCTGGTGAAAATTTTAATTTTTATTAGATTGATATAAATACTATATTTGTGTGCGAGAAATTTTCGCGAGGTTCGCGAGGGCCTCATTGTCGCGAATATTTCTCGCCTCGGACCAGTATTTACCGTATAGTTGCCAGATCATCACGGATAAATCGCGAAATAAAATAGTTGCGAATTATAGTTGGTTTACATTATATTTTATATTTAACTTCGAACCGACAGTATGTGTGTTAAAAACAAGGACGAACTGATAAATTCCAAAATACTGTTTTGGAACATTTATATAAACTTATTACGTAGTCTTTAGACTATTTCTACTTAATAGTACAGTTTTGTTTATTTCATATGAAGTGAAGCTGATTTTGAGAGAGAGAGAGAGAGAGAGAGAGAGAGAGAGAGAGAGAGAGATAATGCAGGTGGATTACAGTACAAGTATAGACTATGCTATACTGAAAACAACTGAAATGATATGAGGGTTCACAGCGATCAAAAAAAACAAAAAACAGAACAATTAAACTTATCTCTATAACTACAATTTTTTACAGATATTCTGCCAGTGGCTTTCGTATTCCTTATATTTTACATCTTTTCAACAGCAAATATTTTTCAGTTTCTTTCTGTTATGACCTTTTTCAAGGCATTTATATTTGGTATCGAATTACTTTCATATTTACATGAAAAAATATATTGCTTCACAATAAGAGCTACCAGGTTAAAAAATTTATAACTTTCTTTATTTTTATATTTTCTAAAAAGAACTAATTGAATATCAGATATAATCGAGATCAATCCATTTAGACTTTGAAATTATACCATTTTGAATCACACATGCCTTAGTTCCGTTATAGAATGTTTTTATCCAATTTTTGAAGGAGGGTCCAAAATTAAAAAAGTCTAGTGTTTTTTGAGATAAAACTCCATGAGATGGTGTCAAAAGCCTTTTCGAAATCAATTAACATTAAAAGGCCGGGTATATTGTAATGCTTTGTATAATACATAAGGTCATATATAAGTCTTATATTTTCCCCAATACATCTTCCCTTCAAAAATCTAGTCTGATCATTATTTATCAATTTATCTAGAACAGTTTTCATGCGTTCAGCTAAGCTTCCTGAAGCTAGCTTGCAAATAATATTCAGTAAAGTAATGGGACGCCAATTTTTCAGAAATTGTTTAGGTTTTCCAGATTTGGGAATGCATGTAATTACACCTCGTTTATTTATTTCTGAAAAAGTTCCTATTTGAAAAGAGTGGTTTATTGCTCTTGTGATAAATGTTCCTAAGTCTCTCCAGAAGAATTTAAAGAACTCACTTGTAAAACCGTCAGGGCCAGGACTTCTGTCATTTTTCATTTTCTTAAGGAAATTCAGAATTTCTGTATCAGATAAAGGACCTTCAAGGATATTTAACTCTTCTTTATTAAGTTAAGGACACTTAATTTTTTTTAACTTTTTATGGAAACTTTCTTCATTTATAATTTCTCTTTTCTAATACAAGTGTTCATAAAACGATTTAGTTTCTTTTTAATATTTTCATTTGATCAAAAATAACCGACCCATCATCTTTTTCAATATTTAGTATTTGTTTACTTATGTAGTTCCTAGTCTCTAGGTTAATGAAATATTTGGACGGCTTTTCTCCCTCGTCAATCCATTTAGACTTTAACCTGATATATTGACCTTTTAATCTATTTTTTCTTATGTTGAAAAGCTCATCTTGTTTGTTCGATAATAAATCTTAGGAGTTTTCTGTTACATTCTGCTCAAGACATGTAATATCATTTTCCAATTCCTTTTCTCTTTCATTTGATTTTTTTTTCTTCAAAGCAGAGTATGAAATAGATTTACCCCTTATTTCAGTAAGAAGAATATCTATAAAAAGTTGATCATCAATTATGTTTTTCTGATTTATACAACGTAATGATCGGGAAATAGTTGTTCACTGCTACTATACCGCTTATTGTGAAATTTAAAAAAAACTACTATTATTATACGGTTAAAAAATACAAACAGTTGTATATCTTTAATATAATATTAATTCAGGCGATTACGCAAACCGATATAAATCAACTGTCGGCTGAGTTTTTTCATACATATATTCCGTTACCATCGGTTCAAAGTACACTGTACAGGTTTAAGAAATACATATTTAGTAGAAAATGCGATTAAATAATAGAAGTCTAAATGTGATGATTTCAGTTAAAATAATGATAAATATTGTATCAATACCAAGTTAAAGAGAGTGCAGCCTTAAATAGCTTTAGATATTTTCTATACACAAGTGAGTATAAATCAGCACAAAGAAATACTGTTTTACTATTTAAAATCACTGCGAGACAATTTCGTGATTGCTAATATCAATATATGCGTACGTAACCGAGCTTCAGGTATTCAACGGAGTAGGAAGAGTTACAGACAGGGCTTTTATACAATGTAACCCACGAGCCAGCAACCTATGGAACCTATGTTATTTTTTTTATGGGGGGGGGGTGCATTTCTTTTCTCCTTTAAGGTTTACTTGTTGTTTTCAACAACAGTACATTTCGACAAGATGATAGATGGAAGATGGCTGTCAGGTCTGCGCAGTTATTGGATCTCGTTTTTTTAAAGAAGTTTGCAGTTCGCATTCATCGATTATATCGGGTAATTTAAATGAAATTTCGATTCGTGAGGATTGTTAATTGGAGTTTATGAAAAATTTTGCTTTCATTATTTCTGATGTTTTTTTCTTTTTTTTTCTTTGTTTGTTTGTTTTTGACAAAATATTTGAACCCGAATGATTATACTGGAACGTATATTAAGTGAATAAACACTGCTACTTTATTCTTCCATATATAAAGCACAGGCCGCCAAGATGAAACATTTTATTTACATGTATTAAGACTCCTTAATGACAGGAATTGTATAATCATTCAAATTTAAAGAGCGTTGAAAAGAAACAGTTTCATCATATTCTTGATAAACGTTAACGCTTACTTTCTCCATATCCAATATGTTATCTAAATCCTGCTTTATGAGATTATTGCTTGCAGTGTCCATGGTCCATGTGACTTTCATAACAATATCATATTGTAACGTGTTTACCTTAACACCGAGTTTCGCGGGATCCCCCAGATACTAAACTGAGTTTGAGATATTAATAAAAGTACTTAATTACAAACTACAAGAACAATTTACATACGCAAAAATAATAATGCCGCCTGAATATGTACAAGATCGGCGGTTTTGATCAATCATTTCCTGAATCGTTTGAGTAACAATAACTATAATAAAAATTCCATACAATATAAAAACTATTAAAAAACTAAAATTCTAACTGAACTTATGAACTAGAAAATAAGTAAAATAAACTATTCTCAACTAATGAGTATCAATGAGTACTCAACAAATGAGTATCAACTATCCGAGTATTGCTCAACTTATGAGTTATCAAATACCAATTAGTCCTCAACAAATGAGTACTCAGCTACTCAATATGGATGTAACTATATAAGGTTAGCATGCTTAGCACACCCCGGGGGAGTAATTAAGGAAAGTTCTATGTTCTCTGATGGGAATATACCAAATACCAACCTAATGGGACACGTCTTTTCTTCTCTGCAGTCAGAACAATTCAACAGATCCGTGCGTTGATGATGCGACGCTTTTATACCCTTTAACGCGGACGTCCGAGAAAACAATCCTTTATCAGAAGCGGGAATTTCAAAAATCAAATCTATCTACATTACTTAAACAATAAAATGCTTTCTTTGGTGATTAATTCGGGATATGAAGGTAGCGACATTGCAGGAAAAATACATAACCCGCGTTAGCGGGTTATGTAAATTTTTCCTGCAATGATCGCTACCTTCAAAATCCGCATGAATCATCAAAGAAAGCATTTTATTGTTTATATATGAACACCTTTCTTTAACTAATTAATAAATTGATTATGAAAAGTTAGTAAAATTCACTAAACAACTGTTAATGTACAAAAGTACGTTAGCTAAAAGAAACAGCTGAATCGTCTCCTGTGAGACTTTGAGTCTGGCATCGTCATGATTATTTCGTGCAGTCCGGGACTTTACTTAGGTCGCTGTAGGTTCATACCAATCGATAAACAGGGCGTGTCAATTTCAGTCCTGTCACTTTTAGCCGCTGTAAATTTCGACCAATTGATAAATAGGACGCGTAGATTTAAGTCTGGCTGTTTCTATAGAGCTATGAATTAACTATATGTTTCCGTAAGAAAAAGAGGAAATTATGCTTGGTAGATGTAAATATAATATGATGAAAACGCCTTCCGGGCTCTCGCGTTTAGCAGAGTCACAATTTTTTTTAAAGATATTCAGTTATATTTCTTAATGATATGCTGCCAACGAGAATCAGAAAAATGGAGTGTATAGGTTTCTCACCGACCCAGACCTTAATCAATTAGAGCATGCATTAAACATCCTCGAAAGACAATTTGTACAAAGGCAACACAAACCCAACACAAGTACTTTGCGTGAACTCGGATTTCTCTTGTTGAAAAATGGTCAAGAAAGTTTATTCCTAGATTTAACTAATAGTTTTCCATATCGCTAAAGGGAATTGATCAGAGCTAGAGGACTGGTGGTCACACAAAATACTTTAAAGAAAGATTTGACTGTTTAATGCTTATAAAACCCCCAAAGTCCTGAGAGTGTTTTCTTCAAACTCCTGTATTGTTTGATATTCTACATGTTTTTTTAACTTGTTTATTTTTAAATCTTCCAAATAAGTCTGTAGCAGCGCAGTTCGACAGCTGTTTTGAGTGATTAAAAAGACATTGTCCTGTTCTTGTATAAACATAATTTGCATACAAAACATCATATTGTATCTCATATTTATTGCCTTTATATCTTTTAGCAACAGCTTTGGTCAGTTTCGGGCAGAAACAAGTTAGTTCAAGAAATGTTTGCATTCTTATCCTCAAATGTACAAGTTGGCCGCACATCCCCCTTAAAGACATGATCAGCATGTGATATAAACTGTCAGCATCATACGTAAAGCCGAAACTACAACCCGTTTTAAATATAAAAGATAATTCGCGATGTTTTCTTGTTTTGCAAAAGAGCTTATCTTTACCTTTGGGCGAGGCTAATGAACTTCCGAATTAATTTTTTACGCATTTATAGCAAAACATGAACGAATATATTTTTGACTGTATACATGAATGAATAATTACGTTACTTTATAAAAGTTTAAACCTCAAGAAAAATTCATCATAAAATGAAATTATAAGAATTTACACGAAGCTGTCACTGTATAGTTTACAAAGTAGGGCGATGCGTAATGTGTGAAAGACAGTGAAAATGGCCAAATGTCTAATACTGTACATTTAATATTCTCTTATATAATTCTAAATTATGTAAAAGGTATCGACCATTTAGCTTTCTGAGTTAAAAAGGTCAGAGCTATACGTGATAACATAACAAGAGTATTAAGAGTAACATTGGGCTTGCTTCTATTGGGCCTATTAATCATAACACTTTTGGTATTAGAGGTATCCCTCTTCGCATAATTAAGAGTCGTTGGAATCTCGGATAACCTTAAAGCGTTCCCATTTCCGGATCCGTTAGAAACACCATCATGGATATGGTCCAAGTATTACAGTCTTTTTTCACTTTTTTTTCGTAAAGACTAGGCTCTCGTCTTTGTCTGTAATAGACAAAATGTTGGATGCTAACTTTGTCAAGAAAATTAGGTACGTGATTGTTTGTGTGTACTTTAAAATTACGAATGTTCATTAATCATGCAGGTTCTTCGGTTTGTAAACATAATTTGTAAATGTTGATGTTGGTGAACTATAGAGAGCAAACATATTCTAGATACACGATATTGCTGCTTGAGTTAACAAAATCCAAATCTGAGATATGAAGTGCAGTGATTTAAAAACAAATCAATGTAATTAGCACAGTGAAAAATCGATTACTGAAATCTACGAACAAACCTAATGTAACTACAAAAAGATAATTGAGAGCATTTTTTTCCAGACATATTTGATATTTAGATAATTATGATAATAGATGACAATATTAAACTGAAAAGTGCATACGATTCATCACAGAAAGTCATCGATATTTGAAAAATAGAATGCGCAAGCTTGGAATATATGCACTTTTGTTAAAACATGAACTTTGTTAAAATAAGTTAAACACTTCTAATGTGAAGTATATCCTTTCTCGGTAAGTTAAGTAATGCTCCTTTGCAAGGGAAAATATTATTAATAGTTTGGCGAAGGTTTTGTAGGTTATTAATAACATAACGTAGATTAACCATTATGATATGAGTTTGACCTGCATAAGAGCATTACCGCTGGTTACCGTGAAGGGGTCTATTAAAACAAACATAATTTTGTGATTTTCAAGAAGAATTTGTTTCCAATTCCAATATGTCTCCAGATTCTACCCTATTGTTATTTTTGTATGCGGTCATGCTGGGTCAGGTGGAATTCAAAACTATTGCATCGGACGAGGATTCTCAAATAACAAGCATGAGGTTTAGCAGAGTCTCAAATTTCCCACCGAACGCTAAATTCTTTTACCTGATTTCCACACGCAGTAAGAGCCGAATTCAGTGTTTTTCGCTATGTTTGAAAAAGCAAGCGCAGTGCATTGCACTTATTTACAATAGGACTCAAAGACTGTGTCGGTTGATAACTACTGAAGTAACGGAGGAACTTGTTGGTGCAGATGTACTAAAATCAGGAATGGTGGCTTTAAAGATGACCCAAGGTAACTTTTTTAAAAGACGACATTTCATAACCTGACGTAAAGTTAAAGTAAAGTTTAAATCGTATACTGAAGTACTTTATTTTGATATTGAACACATCTTTATTCATATATTTGTAACAATCACAGAAACAATTTTAGTTATTATGGCTTTGAGTTCCAAAATAGAATTTTTATGAGTTGAAGTGGATAAAGATGAAATGTAACCCCATTGCAACTGGAACTGTATCACCAACATTTAGTACATCTGACGTGTATGCCTGATTTTTCTTCTTTATCAATTTCACAATGCCAATAAAATGAATTGAAGCATTTATCTGTTGTTCAAAGGACAAGCGTCTTGCTCTTGTTTCTTATATCTCTCTTTTTTATATAACTCTTTGTAATTCGTATTTCAATTTTAAAAAGAACATTGTGGATCGAGTTTTGATTCTAACGAATTTTTTTTTCTGTTTATGAAACAGTATTAAATACAAATAATTTTGTATTTCGTAATGTCAATGGAAGCACTTTTCAAGGCCAACTTAAAAAAGGGACGCTTTCATCATTCATTTATTTTAACAAATAAATATATAAAATGTAAGACAAATCATTTATTGATAACCTGATATGCCTACAAATGTAACGTGTCTGAAATGTGTTCCATGGTTGGTTTATTTTCAGTGTGTGAGCGTGGCTACCATTTTTACAATAGGCATTGTTACAGGTTTGGAGAATTCAAAATGACGTGGAGAAAATGTAAGGTATCCTGGTTTGAATTATAACACGCACAGCCTCTATTACAAAAATGGAGGTTCATGAAACGATTGCAGAAGTTAGTAGTGACAAGACTGTGTGAAATAAGTTTAAATGTATTAGACGTCTAAGTACAGAAAAAACAAAAACTGCCAAAAATTATTTCAAATATACAGTTATAACAAAGCCTGTTTACAATACTTTCAAATAAATAAGTGCCGATATAATCATTACGCTGATTGTAATGTTAGAAATTTGATAGAGTTCTATTCTATACTCTGATTTAAAATTTAATTCAGAATATTTGCAAAAAATTCGAATCATTGCTCATCATTGTTAAATGTATCAATGTGTTTAGAGTTTCAATACCGTTGGAGAAACGATATGTATAATGACATTAAGGCAATGAAGCTGTAAATGTTAATGCATGTAAAATATGTAGCATTTATGATACCCGTCTATCTTCTTTTAATCTTCTTTGTGTCCATGCAGGATGAATGTGAGCAAATGGGCGCTTACCTGACGGAAGTGGAGACTGTAGATGAAAACACGTGGTTAACGACTACATTTGTCCACCCAATTGTCAATACAGGTACTGTATTTTCCAAAAGTATTATTTGCAAAAAGGACAACTCCTGTGATATCATAATAAGTCTTATTCATTCATATTCTTTAGTCAGCGGCCTTTACAGGTTCAATATTTGTTAAAGTACTATTAGCAAATTGGACAACACTTGAAAAATCATAAAAAGTAATCCAAATTATTCAGTGTCTACTTTTCGCACGCCAGTGGCCATTACATGTCATTATTTTCTAAATTTAAAGCAATTTTTGAAAATGGGACAACCCTTGTTATATCATGAAAGGTAGCCGTGAATTGTTCAGTGGCTACATTTCTTAAGTCAGCGGCCTTTACGGGTTCAATATTTTTTTTTTAAAATCATGATATGTGGGACAACCCTTGACATATTATGGAAGGTAATCTTCAATTGTTCTGTGACCACTTTTCTCAAGCTAACTGCCAACTCAGGTGCAGTTATTTTTCAAAATCATTAATTGCAAAAGGGACTGCTTATTTGCTCAGTGACTACTTTTCTCAAGCCAGCGGCCAATACAGGTAGAGGTACAATAATTTCTAAAAGCATTTTTGCAAATAGGACAGCCCTTGTAATATCATGAAAGATGATGCTAATATTTTTAATGAATGCTATCAAGGAACGTCTAACTAGCGAAGAATTTTGTTAAAACTTTAATTTATTTTAATTTATTTTAAATTTAGAAATATATCAAACATACACTGTAGTTTGTGCCCTTGCAAGTACAAGTACGTAATATTTATGAACACAAATAAACAGTTTCTAGTGTACTGAGAAAGTGCCACTTAATCTTCATAAGCTATAGCTTTGTTTGCAACCAAAACATTACATCAACATGGTTTCAGTTAGTTTCTGACGTAAAATACTCATGATCTTCGCAAGGCAGATATGTGTATGTTATATAATGTTTTCAATTTACTAAAAACGTTCGCGGTACATTAATATATTGGAGAATAACTTTAGCGCCTTTTTATAAAATCTCACTCGTCTATAGTGATTTCACTGTTAGTTTATAAAAATACAACGAGATAAGTCATAAAATCAAAATTATTGAACAAATAAAATTCCACATAAAATTAAAATTATCAATTTTCTTAATTTTTTATTTACCTCGAAAGTCGAATGCCCAGAAGAATGGCCGTTTTCATGCTCTTCATGGATTGGTGCTGAGCGTTTAAATGCAAGTGAGTTCATCTGGAATCGCCGTGGCAACATTGTGACGTATTCACCTTGGTATCCTGGGGAACCGGATAACCAGAAATGCGTTCATCTTCTGCGCTCTGCATTATGGGACGATGTTTATTGTGATACACCAAGACATTTTATTTGTGAAAAAGATTTCCATGAACTGTAAAGCTTTGGATATTTTTTGCAAAATCTCCGGAAGAATATCATGATATAAACCAAAATTTAAAGACTGTGAATTGAGTGTTTGAAGAATTATTACATAGTTTCATATCATGATTTTCAAATAAGAAAAAACTTTTTTAGCTCACCTGAACTGAAAGCTCAAATGAACTGATCACATTTCGTCTGTCGTCCTTTTGTTCGTCTGTGTGTCCGTTTGTATGAACATTTTTTTTTTTTTTTATATTTTTTTTTTACATTTTTAGCATCTTCGCCAGAACAACTCGGCCAATTAAATCACATCTGGCACAACGCCCTCTTAGGCAAATGTTACACGAATTTCAAAGTTGTGAAAATTAAAGAGCACACCGTTTGTCAATGAGAGAAAATCAGCAATGATTAACAATTTTGAAAGACAATCTTCTCACGAACCATTTAGCCGGGAATCTGAAACTTATGTAGAAGCATCCTCAGGTGGTCTAAATTCAGAGTTGCCATAATCTTGACCCCCGGGGGTAGGTTGGGCCACAATGGGGGTCGAATATCTTATACATAGGAGTTTATAGAGTAAATCTTTAAGAAGGGGGTAGGGACTTAGTATATTCAAATTTGTTTAAATCATGATCCCTAGGTCATTTATGACGGGGGAAGGGGCAAATTTTTAAATAGGAATATAGAAGGAATAAAGCCTTAACTTAAGTGAAGGCAACCTTAGGTAGTGTAGATTTAAATTCGTTTATATCATATCTTGAGGAGTAGGGTGGGCCACATTGGGGATACAATGTTACAGTGTAAAACATTTTAATTCACAGAAACTGAGATTTTATAATATAGGGCTTTACTTATATGCAAGCATTTTGGCAAATTGTTGTTTCTTTACAATTGTTTAGACTTTGGCGTCTGTACGTTTTCTCGGCCTTATAAGGGGTTTAGAGTGTGATGTAGGTTTATATCCCATATATAAACACTTATTTTGTTTTGTTTTGAGAAAGGCAATGTTCAACATATGATATGACTATAAAATCATCTTGTTAGAAAAGGGACTTGATTATAAACATAAAAGTATCCAAGGGAAAATATATTTTTATTTTATACACGATCAACATATATCATACTACAATTTCCAAATATTTTGTATTATGACCGTTAAGCTGATTTTATCGTCCCTATTGTTGCTCAGGTGAGCGATTTGGCCCATGGGCTTTCTTTGTTATGAAACGGGAAATTGTTTTATCCATGAAACCACAGAAAAAGGTTAAGCTTATGCCATTTATTTAAAATGAAAATTCGGCGATATACAAATGTACTTGTTCTGAAACATTGAATGCACAAGAACAATTGGCTAAGAGCAAACGTGCAAAAATTCGTCGTGTCATGTAGGTTCAAACCAAGGATAATAATTTTCTTAAATGTGCCCTTCGTTTCAAAATGGTTCTTTTAAAAATGATCATTTAACAGTACTCAAACACGGCTATCTGTCACATTTGTACCTCAAACCACATATAGTCCGAACCCTGCATAGCCAACAATGCACCAGTGGCCCACAATTTTTACTAAATTATGTGTTTCAAATAATGATGTAATATTCGATTTAAAAGTCCGATGATCTTGTGTAACAGGAATACAAATTTTCAGTATTCTTCAATGAATGCGAAGCATTGCACCAATAGGAATGACGTACTGACGGGAATTGATTTTATCGATTATTATTCATTTTATAATCAACGGTATGTCACTTGCTTGGCAAGTAGTTTATAATCTGTCTTTCAATTACGCACAATTTTAAAATATGAATTCTTGGACATTTCCGACATGAAATTTGAGAAAAACCCTGTATGAATCGTGTTATGTAATGATTAAAGATAGAGTTTATTCCATCAAACTATGTACAAGTAATCGAAATATTCAAAAATTGTATGGATCTAAGCAATAATGAACTCTAGTCTCGTTCAAGCAGATGCTCGGCTGTCTCCGTTAATCTCCAACAAGCAAGAGAATGTGTACACCAGGTCACGTGATAGATTGATGACGCGACCTCTTAATATAGAATAACTCTATGTTTGTCGGAGATTTACGGAGACAGCCGATGGTTGAACGAGACTTTATTGATGTCTGGCGTATGAATACAAATGACTGCAAAAAATATCTAAATTGTTCGTTTTATTTAACATCTGACTATTTTCAAGGTATTCATAAATAAGTCTCTTAAAAACCAATGCTTCAAGATACATTACATCGAATTTATTGATTATTTTCAAGAACTAAATCTTGTTAGCGGTGATGATTTGTGCTTAGGTCCAAACACTGTTTCACTTTTGGTTTGCCAGAGTAACTGCATACGAGAGTTGATTAAAATCAACTCCCAAAATGCAACTGGTTGAATAATAAATGGTCAATAGGGATTTAAAAGCAGTTGGTCGAATCCGGTAAGAAAATCTGGTCGCATGTTCTGTGCAATACAAATTAATGTTAAAAGATTGTATGGGTTTGGACATCTATTACCTATTAACTCATTTGAAACATTGGGCCCAGTTGGCATCAAATGATAGAAAAAGTTTTCGTAAAAATTAAACCGAAAAATCACATTTTAAAAAAATCTGTATTTGAATTGAAATCTGGATACATTTAGTAATTAATTGAAAGGTTAAAAAATAGATCTAATCAACCATACATTTGAATAGTCTCTGTTGCCCTCTTCCATTATGACTTTGCCTATTCAGTAGCTTAACGACAATATCCAGACATACCCGTAATTTGCTGTTTATGTCGGTTACTCTTCTCACAATTCAACGCATATCCGGTTTTAAGGAGAAGAACCAGTCTAACAAAGATTATGTCGACGTCCGTGTTGAATTATGTTGGGTTTTTTGTCTGTGTAATTAGTTACATGCCATTTTTCCTCGTAAATACATGTATTTTGCAAAACAATATCAGTGGCAGACATTTTTAACAATTTTACTTTCGATTTGCGTAATAACATAATAATTGCAATGATATGGGAATAAAAAAATATATTTTTATTTATGAAAGAGGTCAAGTGATTGTAGTGAAATCGTCATGGGAAATACTGCATCAAGATTCTAAAACTATAAAATAGTGTACTCTTAAAATATGTTGCGATTCTTTAAAGAAAAAAAAAACAAACAATTAACAATAAAGCAAAATAATGTAAGGTATGGTTGTGTTTGTGTAAATGTGTATGTTTTAGTTTGTCATTAATTTTGGATATAGCAGCTATAAATTGCATCGTTCTTATAACGATAAAAAGTACACCCCGACCATGCATATTGGCAGAGGGGATACAATACAACTGCTGTATTTTGAGGTGTGTTGAAGGATCGATGGAGGGACTAACAAACATTTTGACACCGACCTATGAAACTCCTTAGCATCATCACAGTCTTGTAGTACATGTACTGCAATTGTTCATTGCGCTGTTTGCACTATGTTTCACATAATAAAATATTGTTGTACCACAAAAAAATGTATAATACATGAAAAAAAGATATATCTTATTGACATTTCGTATCTTATACAGGTTATAGAATACTTTGAAATATGCCTAAACATGCTTTAGTTTATATTTTATTTAAGATAAGAAAAATGAATCAAATATTATGCAAATTTTACCAATTTATACTATTTTCTCTCTCAAAATATATTGATAAGCATTCTGTATCAGTAGTGAATGCATTGCATTTAAACAAAAAGATTACAAATTAAAGTATACAAAGAAAACTGGAGGAGAAAGAATCCTTCGGAGTACTTTCTGCAAATATTGTAACTGTACTGTCTTTATTTGGCTTGCCTCCCTTTTAACATTGGCAGTTCTTTGAACACATCACACCTCAAAGATGCTTTTTTCACAATGCATACAAACGTCAAAAACGAGCTAGAATTGACGTGTAAATAGTTACTAAATTTGATTATTTCAGCACATAGCTTAATTTAATATACACCTTTGAAAGAACATTAAAGATTTTATTAATTTTACGTCTATATTACACGAGGTCTTGGCAGAAAATTGCTTTATAGGATTCGATGCATTGGTTGTGCCTATTTGTAACTATTTTAATCTCCTTAAGTAGAAGAGATCTATATATAGATAAAGAAACAGTCAAATTTTAAAGCTCAAATTGATATTTTCTTTACTAAATGATAGTTAATGGACAAAGATATCGTGTCTTAAATATCAAGAATAATCTGAAGGATAATTTGGTTACCCTGTAGCCACGTACACCTTAATTGGGTTTTTTTTTTCAATTTGAGCGTCAAGTTGTCTTAACAAGTAAACTTATCAGAGCAAAGCTTTAACAAATTATTTAAGTTTTTAATTTTTAATCGACTTATTGAAAACAAAAATATATATAAACTAAATGAAAGCTCACATATTACAAAAACCATGTTGTGTAACCATTTAAAGTTCCCGTCACAAAATATATAATTATATCGGTACCGTAGTGCGTGATGGAAGACGATAAACCATTTCTGCTTAAGATGCAAATACCAAATGTTTGCCTCATTAAGCAAACGGCAGAAATGTTCCAGCTAAAATGTAGATCAAGGACCTGTTCATCAAACTCAATGCGATCAAATGCTACATCTCTATAAGGCCGATTTTATTCGTGAGCTATAAATAATTTCTTTCTATTTATAACCGCTACGTGACATAAGCACGCAATCCGTTTAGTAATTTAAGCAAAAAACGGTTACTTTCTTTAGGAACAAAGCAGGATAATTTAATGATAGTCTGCATTTTATTATTTTATTTTTTTAGTTAGAGAAACATCCTAATAATCATATGAAGTGATGCTTTTTTTAATCAACTGTACGAATTGAGACATATTATTCTTTTATATTCAAAATCATTACATTTTTTTATACACATGATTGTGTATTTTAAACAAACGTTTCTTCAACTTTCATTATCTCGCTTAAAATTACCGATACTAAGTTACAGCATGCATAAAAAACAAACAAAAAAACAATTTAAGAAAAATACCAAAAAGATGCCAATGTGGAAGGCAAGATATTGTCATAAGAAAACCTGTAATTTGATATATACATCTATAAGTATGTTATGCGTGTATTATGAGATCTACCTAATTAAATTAAAAATAAACACTGAAAAAAACGACTTACCTCATAACTCCACTGATCAAACATTTTTTTTTTCAAAGCGCGAGATACTATGAACTTTTTCGCTTTTTTTTTTAAAATTTATTATATATCTAAAATAATAAATTTCATTATGTATAGTACGTTAACTTATATAGGTTCATTTTGTATATATGTATTTCAAAGAGTAAATATCCTAAATATACTAGTTATAATTCGATCATATTCATTGCAAACGGTTATATGTACATGTATGTAAGAAAAAAACCTGATCCGACGGCCACTTACATTCCTCAACTTATTCTCAGTTCTGCCTCAATGTGATATACTTGGTGTATCTTCTATGGATTTAAGTTGAAAACTGGGTTGAGTTTTTCCAGAAAGTTGTTGACGGTGGTGCCAGTTAATACATGTAACATCTTAAGGATGAAAACAATCAACGCCTAAGCTCAGAATCGCATTGAGAACTTTATCAGACCTACATAAGGAATATTTCGACGTCATCAGAAATATAGCGCACGTCGCCCACTCATCAATTATTATTAAATAACCCGTTGGTGAGTGGTGACCACTCTTTTTGTTGTATAAAAACACGATAGCTTTATCTGATAAAATGCAGGTAAGCCATAATGATCTGATAGAACATCGACGCAATTCAATATATATTTGATATGCATCTATAAGCAGTTTGTGTGTGTAATCAATTATAAAAATCAGACAAAAAACCCTCGCTTACCAAAATTTGTCTGAACATGTCTACTGAGCCAAAAGGCCTAACGAGCCAGGTTTTGAAACAAACTAAATGACCACAATAAAAGCATCTGCAACATCATGCTTTTAAACCCATTTTTGTGAAATTAGGAAGTACATTTTTGCAAGCTTGCTCCGGTTTTTCTCCCACTCTGATCTTAATGTATTGGAGGGCTTACTTGTTTGTCTAGTTAGCATGCTTGGTCGTCTGGCCTTGGCGGACTAATGCTGAATCTTTCGTCTTCTGTTGACCTACATTTTCGCCTAATTGAACAGTCAGGGCTCTGGAAGAAGTCGTGCGGTGTATCAACTATTTTTGGTGCTGCAATCACATATTCTTGTTAAGCCCTTGTCCTTGGATGCTCTCAAGTTATGACCATTGTATTCCTAGCGTGTTCGGAATTGGAAACAAAGGACACGAGTATGGAGATCAGACGATGAATTATAGAATGATACTTCTGACTCTGTTGCTAATAAGACGTTTTAAGCTTAAAATACAGTTCTTGCACAAGGCGTAACTAACTTCATGTCTCTCTAACTATACCGATTTAGATCCTCGCAAAAGGAATGTTATGCAACGTACAAAATGATTATATATTTGGTCTTAGACCATGTTTTTTTTTTAGTTCTATTTAATGTAACCTCTCTTTAAAATGATTTGACTATTATAGAATGCTTTTGAGATTTGTCCTTGTGTTTCAGTAAGATATCCAAGAAGAATGGATTTTGTCTTCGTTATGGGTGTTTAATTTTTTTTTTCCAGAATATATCGATAGGTTTGAATTGTATATGTTTTGTAAAATAGCTGAAAGTTGTGTTCACATTGATTAATACTTATAATTATAGCTACATGTGTAAGCCAAAGAACATCGCATTCATGATATTTCATCAGCTTTTTATATTTCATTTTAAAATCTGACATCTTACCACTTAAAAAATTGGTATTTTGAACATTTAATAAAAATGTAAGCTATATGAAAATCATTTGAACTCTCTATCTAAGAACACAAACATTTAACACATTTTTTAAACTAATAATAAGTTTATTGTGGACTTTGGCAAAAAAAAGTATAATTAGCCATGAGATTCTTAAGAACAAAGAAAAAAATAGGTAAACCAAAGCTGTCATCGTCACCAACACTGTGTTCATAAGTGTGAAAGGTTCTCATAAAAATACCTTATAAAATAACACTTATTTATTTCTAATTTATAAACTTACTAACATTAGAAGAAAAAAATCAATATAAAAGCATTTATCTTCATAAAACTGTTAATCAAATTTTTCAGTTAAAAAAGGTGGGTTTAGGGGATAAATGTTTACGATTCGGTGTACTTATATAAAAAAAAAAACCCCATGATAGTCTGTTATGTAGTAAGTAATAAAGGTAAATGTTTTGCACTTGCAAATACTATTTTTCTTTTAGCTTTTATTCAGATTGAATTTAACACACTGATGAAATTATGTTGCAAATTCAAATTCTCCAGTGACTAAGGAATTATTGTACTGAAGAAAATGATAATAATAATCAGACAAACGCTTCCGGTATTAAATGTGTTACAATCTAGATGTTGTTTTTTTTCACAGGGATACGTATAATCGGGAAGAGAAAATAAAATTGATCGACTCGATGAAGATTCATCAAAATATTTCTGGAAGGTCGAAATAACTGGTGTACTTTCAAACAGTTATCGTGATATTAATGAAGAATTCTGACAAATGATTTTATATGTGTCTGTCTTTTGGCTGTCAGTAATAATATCTGTCTCGTTGTTTCCCGACTATAAGCGTGCTTTGGAGTTTGAAAAACAAGGCGATGACTCATTGCTTGTGGGTTTAGTAATAAGTCTAGGAAAGCAACAGTTTCCAGTGTATGAACGTGTATTCATAAATTTCCCACATTTTTTATCGTTAAAGAACATTACATTGCAATTTCAGTGTAAGTAAGTATTTGCTTAATTACATTAATTGTATAAATGGAATGCATTTGCAATATTGTATACATTGTTCATTGGTTAAAGTGGGTACTTATACACCATCCTTCAATGTAATAATAAAGTAATGTTAACTGACTTTTAAAAATTAATATATTTCACGTATTCTATCTACATTATATATTTCCCGCAAAATCAAAACTTTTTAATATAGTGATGAAAATATCATAAAATAGATTCCCAAGAAAAGATAATTATGTGATACAAAAGATGATTAATAATAAGATTTTCCAATAGAAAGTAACATATACGAGCATACTCGCAGAAAAAAGTAAACTGTATCATGGACCCTTAACCAATGACCTTCAGAATTAAAATAGTGTAAAACCTAATACCTAGAACCTTTAGAAACAAATAAGGTCACATTTATCATGAACAAATTATAAATGGTCAAGAGGCTAGTGTGTAGCATTTAGTTATATAAAGGTAAGATTTGTATCCCGTAGTCAAGATTTGCAACCAGCTTCCCCCCCCCCCCCCCCCCCGATTGAAATGTGTCATTGACTTTCAACCAGCGGTCTGGCTCCGGGGCCATAAAACTTAGATGAGCTTACTTTTGATCTAAGTCTCACTTTTACAAAAGGAGCGTATAGTGGAAAAGTGAGACTGAGTTCGAAAGTGAGCTTGTCTAAGTTTTATGGCCCCGGGGCCTAGTGGTTTTTTTTTTAATTTTCTCCTCTTCCAAGATACATGTATGTACAAATAGTAAAGGGTAAAGTGGTACAATGAAATATTTTGCCTTGAACAAGATTCAGGACTTACTGCTACGAACTTAAATATGTTCACTGTCGTTCCCAGACTATAAACCTTCATTCTAATCATCGAAAATACGAAGACAATATTCATGCTCATTTCCATGATCCCTTTAACATTTGGTACTAAATGTAATATAACATCTTCAAATTTAATGCGATTAATTTCTTATTTTGTATTTTATACACCTGCAATCATTTAACCGTTAGGATAAGGGGAAAATCTTTCAAAAGCACTTAGCTAAAATGTTTTTCCATAACATAGCAGTTACCATATTTACACTTAAGTGGAAGCGTGAGTAAAAATCAATTTGATAAGTATTCACCAAGATGACTTTTCGTATTTCATGGGATTATCAGTTCCTTAATTTGCAAACATATGTATACAGCGATCTCAAGGACAAACGAGTCAAAGCATTAATTTCGAGATATTTTTCACAATTAAATTTCAGTTTATAGCGAATCTGTACGAAATCGTCCTTTGACAATGCTTATCTTAAGTTCATAAAGTACATAGGAACTGGTACAAACTAAACGTACAAACTAAACATGCAGACATTTTCATTATCTATTTCACATTACATACGAATTATTTATTATCGGATGAATCAAGATAATAAACTTATCAAGATAAACTTATCCTGGTAGGTCAGTGAATGTCAGATAGGTAGGAGATAACTCTTTTTAAAACACTATTTTTGTAAGAATTTTAACAATTGGAAATATGAATTTAAAATTAATGTAAATATCCATACTTCAAAATATATATGATAAAGCCAAGGGTTTGATCATATTTCTCGTACTTGATGGTCATGTCCTTATTAAATCCTAGCTAAATTGATGGTCACCCAGGTTTATCAAAGTAAATGGATTGTTGTTAAAAGTAAAATGTATTGCCAAATATGAAAATCAGTAAAATATGAACTTTAAGAGTTCAGTAAGATCGTCAGTTTATTTACATTTGTTGACTTGTTTATTTTTTGAAAACTGGTTGACTAAGTCCGACTTTTTTTGTGACGTGTCAGTCGAATGGATAATTACAATAATAACACTTACAGTTTCAAAGGGATGGCAATGAATCAATAAACTAATAACACTATCTGTTAACGTTTGAACAATAACAAAGATTTGTTTACATTTAGTTTATCTGTTTTCTTTTTTCAATATTGACTAGTAATTGAAATCCAAACTTCATTTTACAGGGGTTTTTTTTCATGCCGACAGTAGCAAGCATTGCAGTTAGAATTGAAACTTTCTACTTTTAACTGACCTTTGTGTATTTATTTTTTTGTTTCTCCGACAAGCCATTGTTACCATCTGACAAAATTACAACGCAATTATTCAAAACTGTGTTAATTGATACATATCAACATTCTTACAATTTATACTGGGCAAAATATGCAGAATTCATTGAACTAAAATATTAGTACATGTATCGCAGCACCAAAAAGTTGTCAGAAAACAAGTAAACAGGAATGAGTCGCAATTCGATGTCTGGACAAAATCAGATAAGACGAGGAAGCTATTCCAAAGACCAACCCTTTCAATCACGGTCAATGAACTTGCTTTGAATTTTTTTTTCTGTTTTGTGTATATGTAAATGGCCGGTTTTCGCTTTAATCGCTTTTGAATTTGAAGTGTTGTTTATATTATTACAAGCCTTAGAGTTCAAAATAGGATCGTACCTGGTAATCTTTCGGTTTCTTTCAAACCTTTTTCCGTATACATTGTTTTGTGTTTTCTTAATTACTGTATTTACGATTTTCGAACTGTTCTGCGTTGCGTTGATAAAATTTCTACGCTAATAAGATCCCAGTTAAAACAGATTGATTGTTGCAGTTTTCTAGCTCCATACTTAAATAATCATACGGTTAATCATTTCTGCAAATGTTATTTTACATGTCATAAAGTCGACTTTAAAATTTCATAACTCTATGGCCAAATTTTTGTGATAAAATGGTCGGAGGAGTATGTATTAAACCTTGAAGTAGATAAAAAAAAAAACTGTATGATTTTTCAAGATGACACTGTTAGTATGTTTAGAGTTAATCCACTGACCTTACAACTCAATCGTTATCTGTAACGCCAAAGAATCAGGAAATCAAAAATTGCAATGTAAACACAGCGTTTTAAATGTCACGTATTGCAATAGCAAAAAAGAAAACGTTTCTATAAATCAGCAAAGTCCGATTTTCATCAAAAATTACCTACAGTAAAAGAGCTGTGTGACAGAACAACGACCGATCGTGGATAAGATAGGCAAACTAACAAAAAACCTCTACAGAAAAGCAACAAAAGCTAGTGTTGCACTTTTTGACACAATTATTTTACATTCTGCTCCAATTCCCAATGATAACATTCTCTCGAAAGCGCCATTATCTCTCTACTATGCCACGTTCCCGATGGCGACCCAATATCACTTTACAGTGCTCTAGTTTCCCTAGGATTTTTTTTAATATACGATAGGCCAATTATTGAGATCAATCTCTTCTTGAGACTGATTTTAAAGAATCAATATTACCAAGACCTGATCAAATCAGCGAATGCAATTCGCCTTCAAATCAGGCAAACTAATGACCTTTTTTCTCTTTTCTTTATTTTTCTTTAAGACAATTGATTTCAAATGTGCAGCAAGCATCGAGGTCAAATACGAGAGATCTGAAGAAATTCTCATAGTGAGATCACATAGATGGAGCTGGCTCTGACATTGTGTTTTCTTGATTTACTGTAACAATCTGCGTTTCTTGACGGTTTTCTAGATATTTGATTATACATTGCGCAATTTCAAACAGCCGGCAAATGAAACAAAAAACGTCCTCATCAGATTTAGCCTACCTTTTGAGCAATATATCGTTCCTATCTTTGTAAAGAAACTCGTTAGAAACGTGGTGGAAGAAATCGCCTGTGTTTTAAAAAGAAAAGAGTATTGCAGCAAACAAAAGGTCTTTGTTAAGATAATGAAAATTACAGGAAGTGTGCTGATTGCAGACGTGAAAAAGTCATTTGTCTCTATCAGGTTTGTATACTTACAAATCTCTGATACACATGTTTCGTCGACACTTCAAAAGTACAGTTTCCGAGAAATAAAAAAAAATCGGCAACCGTTATTGCTAAGTATTCTCTTAGCATTAACCTAATCAGCATCAAAAATTGACCCAAGCAGCAATCAAGCGTAAAGCATGTCTCTGGTATTTGAATGTAGGGCAACATCGAAACAATTCGACGACAAGAAGCATGATATCTGTTTTCATTGTACGTCAAGTAAATCTGTTGTTGTACATAAAACTAATGTATGTTTTGTATTTGATTTTTTGTTACATATACATGTACTTGTCCATTTTTAAGAGCTGAGGTTGTCCCCATTACATGTAAGAGTATTTTTCATCTTAGAGTTCAGTTAGTACCTTTAAAACAAAAACAAAAAACAGAACGTAAGTATTGGTTGCGCTATTTTACGTAATATCATAACAGATGGTAATGCTTTGAGATCGGATCATGTCTATTGCAAACTTTTAAGGTTCAACTGTTTCTGTGCTCCCCGTTACAGATACTTTATAAAGATATTGGGCTAACTTACCACGAAACTTACAGAGCATATTCAAGTTAAGTAAGTAGACTAAATAACGCAATTGTCTTCTTCATTGTCGGATGACCTTGATTGCTGAATGTAGGTCGAAATATATCGGTGACATATCGATATTTCAGGAGAAAAGTCTCAAACAAGCAAGAAAATGTCTTGATTTCTTTAGTTATGTATATTATTGATATTGGAATATAAAATGTAAAAAGGACATGAAATGAGGGAGGTTTGATATACGATGTACATGTATACTGGTATGTAAACAAAGCAAGCACAGCAAATGCAAAATTATTGTAGTTTTTCCGTAGTACTATTTAACACATGTACATTTAAATGTATGGTATATGTCTATTTAAGTCAAATAATATGTTTTAAACAATAATTAAAAATAATACAATTTGATTATAAATGCACAATATAATGATATCATATTGTAGATACTCATCTCAGTTGCAGTTTTTTGAAAAAATGGAAATAAAATAGAACGTATGATAGATTACATGCTTCAAGAGTTGATGACTCAGTTTGGTGTATTTCGCACCTCAGACAAGAATCTAACTTTATGATATTCTAAAGTAAAATAATCTCTTTCTGCTTAAAAAATAATTTCCTGGAATATTGGTTACCCAAATGAAATAGCAAGGAAACTTCGCTTCCGATCAGTTTTTACAGAATAATTTATAAATTTAAAAGATTTTTTTTAAATTTACTTGATAAATCTACATGTTCTAATTAAAATTTAAGACATTTTTTAATGTTCTGTCATACGTAATTATCTTGATTATAGATAACCTTTTTTTCCCTTAATATTATTATTTTCCCTTTTAGTCTGTTAAGCGAAACACGCTAAAACCAATTATTATGTTACATAACCTTATGTAATGATACATGTACATTCGATAAACATGAATTTTTCGGAAACTGCTCCTTCGACGGATGCAAACCTGCAACAGTGTTTCTAATTAACTGTCTTTGTATTAATGGTTAATTTCGATATATGTTTGTTAATTATGTTTCAATCAAAAAGAAAAAAGAAAAGAAAGAAAAAACCCGCTGGATTGGAAACGGCTCATGTATTACGCCGAACACAACAGAATGCCCTTTGATGGCGCGGGTTAGCATTAAACAGGGCAGGAAGTGGAAACAATAAATAACAGGGAAAAAAACTGTTACAAGGCCCAATCCGGAAAAAAATGCTTGCTCTGGATTATCTCCAAATGAATCATTGAACGTGAGGAGTTCAACCATTAAACTGCAACCACACTATACATCGGAAGCAAATCTTATCCATGAGCTTGTAGTATAACTGTGAATAATGCATCCTATATTTCACATAAATATCGATATACAAACAGTCATTTTGTTTTAAGTAAAATTTCAACTAGTACGTAAGAGAGTAAGATGGATCTAGCTAAGTGATAGCCTAAGGATAATTCACATTAAAAAAACATTACAATCATTTTACAGTTCAACTTTTATCACATATAACATGCTTCAGTGTTACAAATATGTATAATAACTAAACTGCACATATTCAGTATATTCTTTTCCGATTTCATTTAAATTTCAAGAAGTTAGCTTTCGACTTATTATAAATTTTTGTACAGGAATCATCTCGTACAAGGGATTATGCACCGTAAGAATTGTGGACCCTTTACAATGAAACGTAAAGAATTTAGAGCCTCTTTCAAACATTCATTTTGTTTAAATATGAATTAAATTTTCAAATTAGACAAAAGAAATCAGGTTCAAGTTAATATAACTTACCTTCTATATAATACTGAATATTATATAAATATTAGTTTTCATTATAATTGTTAAAACGATTAGTAAAATTATCATTTGTACATGCTTTAAATTAAAAAACAACAAACTGGAGAATAAAAAAATAATTAAAGCAGCAAAATAAAAAAAATGAATAAGTGAACAAGTAAACAAACAAAACAAATCTTTAGATGAAGAATTAAAAAAAAATTCAAAACATTGACTATTTCTACGCTGATATTTTTGCTAGTTAACGACTGTAGTTTAGGAAGAGAGAGGGAGAAAGATACAACATACTTAAAGACCAATCTCGTGTACGTTAACATTCTACACCCGACCATAATCGTAATTCAGCCGTCAGTGACAGTTATAATAAGGCTAAACAGAAGGCCAAAAGACTATTAAATCATTATTCATAATGTTATCGCAATGTCATAACATGATGTACTTTAACAGTCTTTTCTTTACGGCTGGGAAGAAACATAAGGAAATGGTTGAATTCTTGGTAGTTCCCTAGTATTTTTGTGAACCCAGAACTAGTGCATTTGTTCTTTGTAATGCTTCAATGGCATAATACTGAAAAAAGTACAATATTTATGTTTTCTTGACAATGGTACATCAATTTTTAATCCCATTTTAAATCCAAAATGTTTTCGTTATTGTTGTCGGTTAAAAGTTTATAATCATTATTCCTTATATATTAACAGTAAATGTACTTGTTTTTTTTTTTTTTTTTTTGTTTTTTTATTTCCTTGTTCGTTGTGGCCATAACAACACTAAACAACAATTTCCAGTGTTTGTCAGTTTCAGATTTGTTTGAGACTACGTATTTTCTTTTTAAGGGACATGGTCACGATTTTAGTCGAATTCTATTTTTCTCTTTTAATTATTTACAATACTTTAGAAATGTATTTCTAATGATTAAATGAAATTTGAGAGTCAGTCGTTGAGATATAAGCAAGATACAGGGCTCACAGTTCTTTGTCATGTAAACAAGGCTCGTGCCCAGTTTTTGTTTACGTAGGTTAAATATATCAGTAAAAACTCTTTGTCTATCTTCTTATTCATTTTAAGCATCTGATTCAGTGAACAGTTTCTAAAAGCTCTGTAACTCGCTTATAACTCAACGAATGCCACACAAATTTTGGATGCTTATTAAAAATGCCTTACTGAAACATTGTGAACATTAAAATCGAAAAACATGATTTTTGACCAAAATCGTGACCATGCCCCTTTAAGCATTCAATATGTAAGCAAAAACATGATCTGAGCATTGTTTACATGTCAAAGAATGGTGAGCTCCGTATCCGCTTTCAAATCGACGACTGACACTTTTCGACTGACCGATAAGAAAACCATAATGTATACATCGAAAATAGAAAACTATGTAAAGGTACAACTCAAATCTTGACCATGCTTCTTAAGCAATCCCTCAAATTTAGCTGAAGAACAAATCTTATGCGTATAAATGGCATTCATTGTGTTAAAAGCTGAAAAAATCATGGATCTGCGAAATACAACTCAACATATTTTAAAAAAAATAAATTGCATTAAATATTTAGTTAAGTGTGAATTTTTACCGACAAAATTTTGTTTACCACCTGAAAGTGTAAACTGAAAAGATTTCCAGTCCTCTACGAAATAAGAATCTTTCTGTGTAGAATATTGATATCTTAAAATTGGTTTAAGAAATGCTTTTAAAATTACCCATCGGATCTAAGAATACAACTAGATCTACAATTTGAAGAATTCTTCAGACAGCTTCTGAGCAATTAAAGAAAAAGGTTATTCCCGAGAGGAACACGTATCAAACATTTCTTTTAACGAACATTTCTTGGTAAATTCAATTACCATATCTGAAGGTGAGATTGACAATTAAGAATTTAAACCGTACACCTTGTAGGCGATTGTCTGCCTTAAGGGTGTTGTGTTTCGCCTTGTAATTGCACATAAGTGTACGCATCCGAAAATACCATCTTGTCAACATAGGTTTAATTGTTGTTTTACGTATATTTTTGTCGCTTTGAAACTACTCATTACATTAGTGAAAAAATGTCAATCTGGCAGTAAAAGGTTATTTACAGTACGCCCAGTTTTTATCTAATTATTGCCTATAACTCCCACCCCTTGTACATTCCAAATGCCTCAGGGGTCTAACTCTGGTCTACTCTCTGGATTTACTATGGCTTTACTCTTGGTTTACTATGGGTTACTCTGGGTCTGCTTTAGTAAACCCAGAGTAAACCTGTTAGGTTGGGTCTGGTCGGTATTGTAACAGTACGGTATTGATAAAATATGACTTGGTAGATGCACATGTATGGCTCTACGAAGAGATATGTTTTAAATTTGAAAATAAAAGGTTTCTGACCTTAAAGACGACTGGATGTTTGTGGCCATGTGTAGACCCTTCTAATCTCCTTTAGACGAAGATTACTATATATATAAACATGTAGGAAAACATTTAAATGTTTAATCTTAAATATTTAGATTTTTCTATACTACTAATAGTTTATGGTTAAAATCATCTTCATAATTTTCAAGCAAATCTGATGGTTAACTTGTTGACCATCCAGCCTTAACATTATTCAAATGATTGAATCTTCCTGGAATGAAATTTTAAAAAGATTTGAATGTACTCGCACAGTGAAAACACTTTTTGTTAAAGATATAATTTAGAATTTAAACTCAGTGTTAAATGTTCTATTTCTATAAGCGCTCACTTATTTGCACTAAACCAATGTTAAACTGTATAATATTCGATATTATTGACACAAAACCAATAAAACTTGATCGTCAGTTAGATGTAGAGCAGCAAATCCTCAAAATCACGTTTTTGCCTCTGTGAGTTCAGCTTAATGAAGCAAAGTCTCGAACAACAGTCGAGAAGGCTTTAATACAACCCAAGGGGAAAATGTTACATCTTGTTTCAAGATTCATTAAGTTTTCCCCTTCCCATTTCTTTAACCAGTCTTTATCTTAACTGTTCAGTGCTGTTTCATGAATTTATGGTATTGGTTGCTATAGATCTGCTGACACACAAAATAAGGCAGACAAAACAAAACAGAAACCAGAAATCTGATGTTGATAGTAATCACTAAAAGGGTGTGTCAAGGAAAGCTGGCGTGGGTTGTTTTATATTCATTTGTTAATTTTCAATATACGCTAATATATTGACAATGAAAGTGTCCAGATCTTGGTCCAAGACCTAAATACTTCATGGAGAAGAACATCGGAGAGCGGGGTTAAAGTCAGGCAGCAGACCTGGGGGACCAATCAAGCTGGCCAAGGATAGGCAGGGGTGGAGGGGTTTGTTGCTGCCCTACACACCACAGAGGATAGGCAGGATGTAAAAGACATGGATAATGACAGTGTCCAAAATATCTTATCCCGATTTCATGTCAGACGCAAACAACAAGTCATTTTTGTTAGTTATATTTAAACACTTTAAACTGTATGTATATTGAAGTCAAATCGGTTAAGACTTATAATTTTTGTCTCCTCTAAACACTTTTCATTCATTTCATTCATTCCATTTCCATCAAATCAAATAAGAATGTCCTCAAAGAATTTGCATACCGATTGAAATCCTAATAAAAAAATACAATAATATGAACAACTTCATTTAATTTTTACATCCTCTTTTAAATGAACCCAAATTAAATCTAGTCTTGGGATGACTTTTTCCATGGTTTGATATAGAATATCAAGAAACTGTCTTATTTTCTACATGATATATATGAAAGCGAAAACCATGGGCTAGAGATTCATCGAATAAATGATGATCTAATAATTGTTCTATCATCATAAAGACACCTGGAATCATTTACTAGATCACGACATAAATGAAACTCTTTACCAGTGTTACATGTACTACAACCACACATTGTACATTTTTAACTTTTACAGAAAAAAATCAAATCATGTTCAACAATGAAGCATCGACAAAATCTTTGTTAAAATAATCATTATATTTCTGTGCAATATTCCCTTCACGGTAGCTGCGATACTGCTCTCTTGCATGCAAATTATATACTTAGATTATATAAAGATAATTAAACGACGTCAATGAAACGATTTACGTTCTTTTGAACAATGAGATTTTAATTAAGTAGCTATTTTAAAAACTACTCTTGAAAGGCTGTGTTCAAAGTTACTTCTTCTACAAGCCATTATTTTCTCAACAGAAAAAATAATTAAAAATGTACAAATGACAATAAATGGAAAAAGAGGTATCTGATGTGATCGTCCGTCAAATGAAGATATAACAAGTACTTAATCTTTAATTATTTCAAAGACGGGTTCAATTACATACAATCACATTTAATTATGTTTTAATTTGCAAAAAAGCCCACCCACCCCTCTCCCGGTTCCAACGCCTATGACTTCATAATTTTAATTACATGTATGTAATAGTACATAATTATGTTTGCCGAGATTAAACATATCTTGAAGATGCTAAGTATTAAACAATTTCAGAAATTTAATCGATTTTTAAAAAAATACTTATTATAGCTATTTTAAATATATTTTTTATAGTTCTCAAGTGCTCATAGTGCGCAATTGAGACAAATAATTCGATCCTTTCTAGATCTCTTATAAAGCGAACAGCAGCTTGGCTTAAATAATTGCTAGTAAATAAAGTTACATGTGTCAACTCCATGGTCGTTTATACATTAATTCTACAAAGCCGATATCGCGAGTTTGAACGAGACTGGTAGTTGGGTAATAAAAAGGGGTCAAATTTTTAATAAACATGTGTTTTTACCCAAGTGTTTAATTTCCACATGTTAAATTGAAATTTATTCAAACAAAAGTCTCCGGAAAATTTCATAATATCGTTACTTATATAATTACTTATATTTTAAAAAGAATTAAATTAGTTTAAAATAATTCGCAAATGGTTTCAAGACTTTCATATATATTTCCCACTAGATACAAGCAGGTCCTATAGAGCGCGTATTTGTCTACTTGTAAATAATCGTAGTAAAAAGCAAAAACAGAAAAAAATCGCGGCAGTGCTTTATATTGTTTTTTTAGCATTGTCTAATTTGGACTATAATTTACGACTGTCGGCAAAACTCGCGCCTTGGTCATCAGTTAATCGCTATCCAGAGTATATATATTGCACTTGTGACACCGGTTCATCTTTGTAGCAACACTTTTAAGTACATGTCAAGCCAGAACAAAGTTAACGTAAGAGAATAAAAAAAAACAACATTCCATGTGATTGAATTATCGCTTTCAGCGGGTCCATTTCAAAAGCATTTTACCCCGATCCGTTTTTACGATAATCTGTAGATATATTTCCTAGATCCGGAGGCCTGGACCGCCGATTCCCGGAGTATAGGAATTCCTGGGCCGTGTGAGAACGTTCCGTCCTCTACAACTCGCTTTGTCCGATATTAACACATAAATCACGGTTATGAAATATTATGATATTGACCTTACTTAATCAATAATTCTGGCGGGAAAAAAATCCTCTCATTTCTGGTCTATATTGTTGTGAGCTGGTACTTAAGTACCATGTCTCCGAGGCTTTTCTTCATTTACTGCCGACCCTGTAAAGGATTTTGTGTTTTAACAACAAATTAATGAAGAGCGTTAGAACTCATCACTGGGTACCGGACTGTATAGAATAAGGTAAGTGGATGTAGGAATATAATCGTCATTAAATTATTCGAATATCTTTGTACCCCTAAAAATTTGACTTTATTTAAAAGAATTTTTTTTAATTAATTACTGTAATATTGTATATACATATGTTGATACCAATAAAAAAGAAATTGGAAAATGTTAGGTTAGAATATGATTAATAGGCGTTATTATAGTCATTAATAAGTTTTTTTAAAAATCCGGCCGGATTAGTATCAAAATACAGGAAGCTCAGTTATAGTATGATGTTGACTTCCTAATTCTACTCCGATTGCTCGTCTGGTCTTACTACGCACTGCTAGCTTGGCATTGATGTATTGGTCTGCCGTTTTTTTACAACTATTTCAACATAGACGGGGTTTAAGAACGGATTAAAAAAACCGCTTAAGTGCGTATATTCATATGGATGTGTGTTTGCCTCATGGACGAGTAGAGATACTGTTGACGTTTTGTCAAACGACATAATAAATATTTCGAGGAATACAAATCAATTGACAATCTATGTCATACAGCCACAAAAATTGCCACCAGATTGTGTTTTGAGCGCGGTTTGATAACTCTAATCCCACAATCGTCTCCCATTAATGAATTCTGCGACGGCAGCCCATTTATTATCGAAAGAAACCTGTCGCATACATCTTTTAAGGTGAAGTGGTCTTTTGCATTCTGTTAGTGTCATGATAATATAGAACTGCAATCACATTGAAAAATACTAAGCTCAAAATGGCAGTGCTTTGGTCCACAAGAGTCTGTCTAGCAGGGCTCCATAGCTATTGTAGTTAATGGTCTGCATCCCACGAAATCACCTTTTCAGCTGTCTTAATGGCTGAACTGCGACTGCAGTTTTTATGACCAGAAATGGAAAAATTGTAAGCAGGGGTTCGTTTATTTTTCCTGTTAAAATATAAGCTTTCTTTACATGTACAATCCTAAAAAAAACTTTAAGCAGGGAAACTAGCATGTGGTAAGAACTGTTTTCCACTCGTTATGGTTAAAATCAACCCAATATGTTAAAACCCACAAAACATAATTTTTGCCAAGAGCACAAATACGTTGTTCTCTGTCTCTTGTCTTAAAAATTGTAAAAAGGTCATGGACATTAAAGGTTCAAATTTTTAATCATTTATGAAATAGTACAATTTATGATAAGGTACTTTCCATATACAGTATATTGTATATTGAATTTTAAACATAGTTAGAAACAAGGTCTGAGTCATAAAAAGGTGTTGTGTTTCTGCTGTTTCTTCAAGGACAAATTGTAATTTTTTACGTCAGTCTAAAATGGTTTAGGGCCATAACGATGCATTAAAAATGCAACTGTCTAACCACACCTGAAAATCAATTATGAAATGTGTTACCTTTCACCAAGTATTTTCCGAATTCTAGGATGAATGCAAAATCCGCAACAATCTAGCTTTTAAGGGATGCTTGATATCTAGTATGCAGAAAAAAGTCGTTTACGGAAACCCTCTAATATGCTACCTCATCTAATTAAGGACTGCATGTTCAAAGTCTAGAATGCAGAAAAATTGCATTTGAGACCTGTTAAGGCAGTAGAACGTCGAATATATAATATATTCATCAATGACATAAAGTACTATATGATGCATATAGTTATAGCATTTAAAACAATGAATATAAATTTCGTTTAAAACGCAGATTGCCGGATTCTGAGATCTTGAGAACATGCTATCTAACAGAGCTTAATTCGCAGAAAGGTTCTCTCCTTTCCGATATTCCATGAAAAATACCTCAACACTAAAATTAATACACTTCCTTTTAGGCAATAAGCACTTTTGAACAGTGTGAAACAAGCCCCTAAGTCGTAAAACACTTGCTGACATCGTTCCAAACATTCCAGACATGCAATAACACTTCTCGGCATTCCAAGAGCTAATTAAAAAAATAATGACACTGTTACAGATTAAAACAATTATAATGAAATGGCAAGGAACTATTACAATGAAATTCCTCGAAAATCACTTAATATTATATCATTAAAAAGGGTTTGTACCTTCGTCATGTTCCCCGGTACAGAAAACAGCGCAGAGTCGTCTACAATTAATTGAATATCAATATCTTAGATGCACCCTTTGACTTTACTATGACCAAGTAATTAAAGTGTTACAGGTGTAATAAAGAATGTAATTATTTTTTCACGTTATATACTAAAATACGATTGGTTTAAACGTACTAGTTTATAATACGTTCTATTACTCTCAGCGTTAGCAACACACTTGGCAAAAGGTAACACAACCAACTATTACATGCATGTAAATTATGCGCGTATGATTCGCCGTAGAATTTAAGTTAATTTGTTGATCAATTATTTAAAACAAAGTTAAAAAGCAGTAATTTTTTCTTTAAAATTCAGACATTTAGTATAATTAATTAAATAGGGTCTGTTTGGGATGGCAACAGTTGAAATTGATACCCCTCGAAAACCATTGTGGACGTCCCTTCACGTCAATTGACAGTTGTCCTTGTGACAGACAGAATAAAGCTTGAATACATATGCAATTGTAAGTAACAGTTAATTCCTTCTCCACGCCATGAGGCGCATAGGGTTGGTGCTTATCTCCTGTTTCATGTGTTGCTACATGTAAGCGGATGAGAGACATTGACTCCCATGGATGGGACACTAGCCCACCGTAGGTTATCCCGTGTGTGCGCCGATACCCAGATAGATTGGCTGATACAATGCAGATTTGGTCCTTTATTTAAGGACACACACAGACATTAAGTAACCTATTAACCATGTGTTTCGTGCACATTCATTTTCATTTGATACAATGTACATGTATCATGTATATATACCGTAATAAGATTAATTGTAGTCAATGTTTCACTTCCTTAATTTCTTCATTATGACTTACCATCTAACTTTTCTGTGATTATTAAGTGGACATGTGCTTCTTCAAAAGCCATTACAGCCAAATATACATGCATAATAATATATCGGAATCTATTGAATTTTTGTCTTGCACATAATTGCAGTACTAATAAGCAATAGTCTGCGATCGAAACTCGTTGATCTTTATACAAATCATTCACTTGTTGAAGAAATAAACATCTATGCTAAAAGGTTAACTTTGATATGAACTTGGTTGGTCCCGGATTCAGATTCTGGAAGCCCGATGGGCTTCTTAGAAAATATGATTACGTATCAACGTGATAACATTTGTGTAAACGTTTTGACGGAAATATCTTTGTTAAGTCGTACTTAAAATCATTCGTATTTTGTTAAGTCGTTCTAGGAATAATTCGATTTTTTCATCTTTTTATTTTAGAAACTCTTGTTATTGGTTTAAGAGCTCGGCTTCTTACAGGAACTTCCAGCTTTACTTCCGACATTAACGGAAGACCCACTCGTTGCTTTGCAACGAGCTTAATAATTGTTTTGTGTACGATTGAGATTGTTATTATGAATTTAACCTTTTACTTATAATTTATACAAAATGAAGAATGAGTTAAGCCATTATCTGCATGATTTTATCAATAAATTCCTAGCCTGAAGACTTGTCTACATCCTTCCATAACCGGGTCAACAACATTTAATATATATAACAAAATCAACATACAATGGAACATATTTCAAATGTTTCGAAATAAATAGTTTGAAATGTTTATTATATAAATGAACAATATTACTCGTCATATTTTCTGAGAGGTATACACGTACATATACTGGTTATACATATTTAATGAAATATTTTACATGTAGATGTGAATTCACCCCTCAAGCATGTGGGAATTGAAGGGCGCTTAATCTTGTACAACGTAAATATCACAGTTACAGTATAAAATTCAATACATAAACCAACAAATAAATAAATAAATAAATATATATAAATATATATATATATATATATATATATATATATATATATATATATATATATATATATATATATATATATAAATGAATAAAGACAACGGACCCCAACCTAGCTTAAGTTTTAAAGAAACTAAAATCCATTTGGATCCATCTTCCCGAAAAAAATCTTTGATCCGCGCCTGTCAGCTTCAGAGTTTTTTTTTTTTTTTAAATGAACGACTAGGAAAGAAATTGTTAAGGTTTACTTTTCTTCGCAATATGCAGTTATATGTAAGCATAGGAAGGATGTTCCTAGCTTCGCTCGTTGCTGATGTCTTAACAGGTTAAATAATTCCGGAATTCCCCTTTGGATTTCAGGTGTTTTCGTTCGCGGTAGGGGCTGGTAAACAACATGTTTGATGTCTGATTTTTCACGGTCAGTCAAAAGACAGCGTCGTTTTAATTTTTCATGTAAGTTGTTTCCATAAGGAGGCAAACAAGGATTGGACTTGATTTTCGAGCATAATTATATGTATGTGTACACAGGCACGTGGCATCGTTTTTTAAAGTTGGGGGCCAGACTCATCCAAAAAATCTTCTCAAGCAAAAAAAAAAAAAAAAAAAAATATATAAAAGGGAAATTTTAAGTTCCCCAAAATCTTCAAAATCCTAATCCGTGGGGGGCGGGGGGAGGGGGGGGGGGGGCTGGCGAACATATATATAACTTCAATTTCACTCCTCATTTCCTTATTTTCATATCAATTTTTTACATACTCCCAAAAAAATGTGGGGCCAACTCCATGATAGTTCCATTTTTTATATGTAAATTTTAAAAACTTTCTTGCTGCGAGAAAAAAGCCCCCCCCCCCCCTCCCCTGATGCTACGTGCCTGTGTGTACATATGTACTTCGATGTAAATAAACAAACAAGGACTCGAAATGTTGATGACTAGTTTTGAATTCTGCTTAAATCTATTATGTACATGTATTGATTCATTGAACGAAAAATGTATCGGTTTGTCTAATGGATCATAATTCTACAAGTACAATGTACTTGGATATTGTAAAATAAATAAAGAGATGTGCATTTACATGTACATATACATAGCCAGTACTGATTCAATATCAAATAAAATCACGTCTTCTCAAAAGAAGTACTGAAAGGCGCATGGTCACAATTTTGGTCAAATTCTATTTTTCTGTTTTTATTATTTACAATGATTAAGAAATGCATTCCTAATGATCATATAAAATTTGAGAGTCATTTGTGGAGTTATAAGCAACATACAGGGCTCACAATTCTTTGTGATGTAAACAAGGCTCGTGCCCTGTTTTTGTTTACATATTTTCAATAAACCAGTTAAAAACCTTTTTCAAGCTGATTTGTCTATTATTTTATTCATTTTAAGCATAAATAAACAGTTTCTAACTTTAAACACATTCATTTTAGGTCTAAGCTGGTATTTTCACTTCACCATTCATAATGTAAACAAACGATTTGTTTACATAGCAAAGAATTTCAAGCTCTGTAACTTTCTTATTACTCAACGAATGACACTCAAATTTCGGTCGCCTATTAAAAATGCCTTACTGTAGCATTGTAAATATTAAAATCGAAAAAATATTTTTGGACCAAAATCGTGACCATGCCCCTTTAAAAACAAAGTTCGGGTTTATATGTGCCACACCGCTTATAATATAATTCAGTCTAGCTAACAAGGACCATATACATTTTGTCTGACAAGGTCTCTGTTTGAGAATGATTTTTTTTTTCGTTGTTGCTGGGAAGAGCAAGATGCATGAGTCATACCGAGAATTTATCACGATTAATCTAGTTTAAGACCATTTCTAGCGGTAGCCATTGACAGTTTGGTCGATAGTCTTATGCGAGTTAATGCTCTTCGGTCAACCAACTAGACAATTGCCATTTCGTATTCCATTTTTCCTGAAAGAAAAAAAAATCGGTCACATGCAAGATGAAAGAAACGGTGCTTCCCTAAAAAATAGATAACATATACAAAGTATTGTAGAAGAAAAGATGATACAGACATAGGGATGATGCAAATGCGTTTTACGAGTTTTTCACATTCGGAAATGTGTGAAATTTCCCATCGCTGTCGGAATCATCAAAGGGGATGTGTAGGAGACTAGGAATTACGGGAGACTGAAGAGTCTTCCGGTTTCTGATGAATGAAAACTCGTTGAAACGAAATCGATTTTCGTCTTGCATTGATAAGACTTACAAACATTAGAAAATGCCATTAAAGGCATCTCGATAGCTTCGTTCATTTTTATTTTAAGGATTTAATGGAAGGCAACAAAGAGATAGCAATGTTCTTTCTGTGTTTCTTTTTGTCTCCTTATGTTTCACCCCCAAAATTATCACTCAGTTACAAAACCAAAGAACATAAATTTTTGTCCAATCAGTTGGGTTGTTTGAAGAAACCCACCCACCTTAATTTCAAGTAAAAGGAGATATCCGCCGACGCAGTTTTTTCTTTGAAGATGAGGATTGCTTTAATCTGATTATGAAAGCATTGCAAATATTTAATTAAGAACACTGTAATCATAATTAATATGTTCTTCTTTACTTGAAAGCGATTGTTTAAATATTATTCAGTTTTAAAATTGTTTGTTCAGAAACGCTTGGAATATTATTTCTCAACATTTAAAATTATTCAAAACTAAAATTCAATCTAAAAAAAAAAACCGCTTATTCACTTAAATGTTATATCAACACGAAATAAATATAACGAATTGCTTCGACTTTCCATTTTACTCAATTAAATACAAACCTATCCTTTTATCTTTTTTATACTTCCTTTTAAATGTCTTTAATTTTACTACATGTAATATCATTATTTTTTTTTCACTATGTAATCTTAACATATGTGATAATTATGACAAACTAACAACAACACTTAATAATCTGTTATTAAAGTTCTTTCTCTTATTTGTACAGCTTCACCCCCAACACAGAGATCACGCGTAATCACGTGCTGATCTCCCCACGCGCCTAATCTCTGACTTACGATAGTATCAGTCCCGACGTGCAAAGGTTCTATAAAAAAAACAAAACGCCCACGCCAATTCTCATTCGCTTACTGATGGAAATGCCGATGAGCGCTTCTTAGGTTGTTTGGACTAATCACTATCAATGTCTCTCAATTAAGACTCGCTGGTATTCCCTTTAAGGGGAAAAACAGAGAGCGTGCCTAAGAGATTACGGAGTGGAAATTGTCTGAATCTAATAGAGGGATCTAATATATGGGAGAGGGGGATCGGGGGACATCTAGTGTATCGAAGAGTACATTTGTTTTTTTATAATTTGACACGCCAATAACTTCCCTTCCCTATCGATGGTCTCTGTCGATCACCAATCATAAAGACAGAAGTACGACAACTTGTTTTTTAATGAATACAGTTATTGATATGTTTATATCATAAAAAACTCATTTTGAATCACTTATCAAAAGGCATCATTTTCACAGTTACAATTATGGTTTTTTTGTTTTCTGGGGGGGGGGGGGTGAGAGGTACCAAATGAATGCAATTCATGACCCTACGTAATCATGATTTCTAAATAACCAACAATGCATACAAATGATAAGGTTTAATAAATACCATTAATACGAGAGAGAGAGAGAGAGAGAGAGAGAGAGAGAGAGAGAGAGAGAGATTTAACTCAATCACAATATGTAAATAATTTAATAAATTAATGAATTTAAGGGGTTTTTTTTTAATAATTATCTGCTATCTTTCAATCATCTAATAGTTTCTTTATCATTTTTCCCATCAAATTTATAAAGGCGATGGCTCTTACATGACACTGAAAAAAAATCAATGGCCTTGCGTCTGACGGTATGCAAGGGTTGTGCTTCTTGAATCGTGTTTGATTTGTTTTGGTCTTCATGTTCTGCACGAATGTTGCTCAATGTCCATTACACAACACCATGGCGTCATTGCCGCGAGCAATTAATGGGGGTATACACAATAAAAAAAAAACACCCAAAAAAATGTTCGTGATCGCCTGATTTCTATGTGCCACCCAGTTCTGTCTGAAAATAGAACTTTTTTGCCCAAAACGGCTCGATAAGGTGCCTTTTTAGTCTTTTCCGGAAGCCAATATTTACAAGGCTTTGAGATAACGCTTTGGAAATGGCCCAGTGACACAGAACTGTTTCCAACTGCCCGATAATGGGATCGCACTTAAAATCTCAAGCAAGGCGCGGAGTTTTCCTTTACTTTCTTCACTGAAATGACAGTTAGTATGTATTAGCCTGTTTCCTTTTTTGTTCTTTTTTGACAAATTTGCTGCCACTCACTACTGCCCTAATTAACCTATCTAAAAGATACTTTCAAGAACGAACATAACAATGCATACGTACGTTCACTACCATCCAAAAATGTATATGTAATACATGTATTATAAATGCATTTTTATGAATATCTGCAGTTACAACGCGTCGAAGCTCTACTCCCACAAACATCTAGAAAACGGAAATAATCTTATTGACCAAAATACGTTCTTCTTGATGGTATATCTGATTCAGTATTTTTATGTCTCTATGTCTCAGAATTTTTTATCGAAGGAGAGAGGTGGATATACAAAAAATGAGAGCATGTTTACGGATTTGAAATAAAAGTTTTACAAAATGCGTCATATTTAACTCCTCGAACATTTACCCCAACCGTCTATAATGTTGACATTTCAATATACAATAAAGTTTTTAAAAGGGTCGTAACTATTCGTGCTGTTCTAGAAAATATTTTGTGTAAAACATGTAGAAAAAAGCACTCAAAAAAATCAAGAGCTTTTCCTTAACATCACGAAAAAGGTGTTAGCCCTCCATAGCAAAAGCTGGAAGGGTTCTAAGGTATTGGCATTGTATTCCGTTTTACATGTACACCTAGTGCCACGAACTTAAAGTTCTAAAGCTTCAAAAAATTCGCTATCGTTTTTTTTTATTTAAGGTCTTCCGTTTCCAACGGAAGACCTTATAGTGATTGTAATGTTTCTTATTATTATTATTAAGGTCTTCCGTTTCCAACGGAAGACCTTATAGTGATTGTAAGGTTTTTAAGGTCTTCCGTTTCCAACGGAAGACCTTATAGTGATTGTTAGGTTTTTTCTTTCTTTCTTATTAAGGTCTTCCGTTTCCAACGGAAGACCTTATAGTGATTGTAATGTTTCTTTTTATTATTAAGGTCTTCCGTTTCCAACGGAAGACCTTATAGTGATTGTAAGGTTTTTTATTATTATTATTTTTTTTTTTCCTTTTTTTGTCCACAAGATTTCTCGGAGATGGCTGGATAGATATTTTTGAAATTTTCTATAATGAAAGAAAATGATAATATCTCTAGGCGTTTTTTTCATTTTGTCAAAATTCATTTCCGGTCGTGCGTTTCCTGTCCCGCGTTGAAAAAGCTTGTCACCTCGAGATCTCAAAAACGGTAAAGTTTTGAACACCCAAACTTTGATGGATGATAGACCTATAGCTGTAGATGTGTTTAAACTATTTTTTTTTTGTTCGTCGTAACTTCCGGTCGTCACCGGAAGCACTTCAAAAATTATTATTTCTACGCATTAAATTTCTTTTCCATAGAATAAACATAAAACTATAATTCTATACATAAGTTACCTATGCGATGTTATATCAACAAAAAAATTCTACTTCCGGTGAGATATCTCAATTATCTCAGGAAGCTTTTTTAAAACACATTTTGTACCCGCGAGATCTCAAAAACTATAAATGATCAAATCATGAAACTTTCATGAATGATAGACATTTGATTGAAGATGTGTTTAACCGGTTTCATTTGGTCTTCCGTCACTTCCGGTCCACACAGGAAGAGTTCAAACAAATCGAGCTGTTTATCAGTTTAACTGTTTTCCTTAGATATTTTAAGTATTTTTAATTATCAATTACGTACAAAAGGCAAGTATACAAGAAATATTTAATACATTTTACACTAAGCACTTCCGTTTGTCCGTTTCCTGTCCCGAGACAAAAAACCTTATTTCGACGAGATCTTAAAAACGGTAACAATTTGAACAACCAAACATTGTGGGATGATAGATCTATGTATGTACATGGGTTAACATTAGTTTGTTTTATCCGGCGTAACTTCCGGTCGTCACAGGAAGTACACCCAATTTTGTTTTTTTTTTTAATATTTGGTTAATTAGCATGGAAGTAACATTTAAGCTATAGAAATACAAAAGGTCATATACACATTATAAATAAACAACAAAAAGTTCTACTTCCGGTGAGACATCTCAAAAATCTCAAGTAGCCTTCTTTTTAAAAAACAAAGTACCCACAAGATCTCAGAAACTGTGAGAGATCAAGAAACAAAATTTATATGTATGATTAACATTTGATTGAACATGTGTTCAACGGGTTTCATTTGGTCGTACGTCATTTCCGGTTCTCACATGAAGCGTTCAAGGAACATAAGTTTTTTTTAACTTTTGATTTCTTTTTATATTGTTTTATTATTTTTTAATGTTTTAATATTGTTTTAATATAAACGTACCGTAGGCAAATGAACTAAAACATCTTCTTTTAATTTCTTAAATCACTTCCGTTTGTTCGTTTCCGGTACCGAGATTAAAAAAAAAATTTCAAAGAGATATTATAACTTACAAAAACTTGAACAACAAAACTTCGAGGAAAGACAAAACAATGTATGAAGATATGTTTACTATGCTCTAAATGATCCGGCGTAACTTCCGGTCGTCACAGAGAGTACTCAAAAAATGACATTTTGTCTTTTTTTTTTTTTTTTATTTCTTTGGAATTCCTTTACAATATATGTTATATCCATTTTCTGTTTACAAGAGAAATGGATTTTTTGTACAGATTAATACATGAGGAACGGAAGACCTTTTTGTTGCTATAGCAACAAGAGTCTAGTTATTATTATTATTATTTTTTTTTTGTCCGTTTTTTGTCCACAAGATTTCTCAGAGATGGCTGGATAGATTTTCTTGAAATTTTCAGGACTGATAGAAAATGATAATATCTCTAGGCGTTTTTTTCATTTTGTCAAAATTCACTTCCTGTCGTCCGTTTCCTGTCCCGCGACAAAAAGCTATGGACAATGAGATCTCAGAAACGATAAAGACTTGAACCTCCAAACTTTGAGGGATGATAGACCTATAGTTGTAGATGTGTTTAAACATTTTTGTTTTGTTCGTCGTAACTTCCGGTCGTCACCGGAAGCTCTTCAAAAATTATGCTTTTACGCATTTAATGTATTTCTCGGAGAATTGAAGTATAAGTATACATGCTTACATATGTCATCTATCCGATGATTAATAAACATAAAAATTCTACTTCCGGTGAGATATCTCAAATATCTCATGTAGCCTTTTTAAAATAAATGTTTGAACCCCGAGATCTCAGAAACTGTAAGTGATCAAGACACGAAACTTACAGGGATGATAGACATTTGATAGAAGATGTGTTTAAGCGTTTTTATTTTGTCGACCGTCACTTCCGGTCACACAGGAAGAGTTCAAACAAATCAAGTTTTTTAAAAGTTTAACCCGATTTCTCAGAGATGCATGGATGGATTTTCTTGAAATTTTTAGGACTGATAGGGAACGATAAAATCTAGATGGAACTTTTTTTCATTTTTTCAAAATTCACTTCCTGTCGTCCGTTTCCTGTCCCGCGACAAAAAGCTATGGACAATGAGATCTCAGAAACGATAAAGACTTGAACATCCAAACTTTGAGGGATGATAGACCTATTGTTGTAAATGTGTTTAAACTATTTTGTTGTGTTCGTCGTAACTTCCGGTCGTCACCGGAAGCACTTCAAAAATTATGTTTTTACACATTTTATTTCTTTAACACAAAATTGAAATATAAGTATAAGCGCTTTCATATGTCATCTATCCGATGATTAATAAACAAAAAAAAAATACTTCCGGTGAGATATCTCAAATATCTCAGGTACTCTTTTTAAAACAACTATTATTACAGCGAGATGTCATAAACTGTAAGTGACCAAGACACAAAGCTTACATGGCTGGTAGACATTTGATAGAAGATGTGTTTAACCGTTTTTATTTTGTCAACCGTTACTTCCAGTCCACACCGGGAGAGTTCAAACAATCAATCTTGTTTAAGAGATCTACTGTTTTTGTTTGACATAGTAAGACAAATTGATAGTCAATAAAGTCCTGTTGTCTTATAGTTATGAAATACTGAGAGAAGCAATGTCTTACAGTTAAATTGATACATGTATATCAAAACGGAAGACCTTTTTGTTGCTTTTGCAACAAGTGTCTAGTTTATTTTATTTTTAATAGGTTTAAACTGTGCATAGTTTATATGCAGAAATACAAATGACCCGTTTCATTGATTTCTGATTTTATCTAGCGCCCTTGAAATACCTTAAAATAAAGTTTTGAATGACCATGACAAAGAGTAATGTCTTGTCAACATCAGTAATGTTTGCCGACAAACGAACCCAGGGCCTCATTTGACCTCACAAAAGTTTTACTGTTGACATGGTTAATCCCCTAATTTTTTTTCAAGGGCTGTATTTTTCTGAAGTATGTATTCGAAATGCCACGGCTAATCGGTATATTTAATGTGCTTCTGGTGAATCAAAGGCTTTCTGTTCAATAATCGATTTCTTTCTTAATCCGCTGTGACCTACTCCATATTTTACAGGTCTGGCTAATTGGGGTAAACGAACAAGGAGCCTACGTCACCCGAAGTCCTAATTAAATATTTGTTTCTTAAATTGACATCGGCGGTTTTCTCAAATTGAACAGCAACAAGATGCATGTTTTATCAATAGAAAACTTTGAATAAATACCTCGTGACGTGATATTGAATTTATCTCATATTTTAAAAAGGGAGACTTGGGTTCGTGACGTCGAGTAACGTAATACACGAGGTCACTCGGTGCATTTGAGCAGAATCGGCGTGATTTTGATTTTACAATGTATAAAACTTTCGACAAGTGATATCTGCATGATCATGAGCTCTCCACCTTGTGATGATGGTATTATATGGGACAACTTGAGATATCAATAGTGAATAAGAGAATATCATATTCAAAATCTAATCACCGTTTTTAATACCTTTCTGATTCATTGTACAACATTTGAAAATATATACAAAGTTTAACAAAATAGGAAAGGCTAAGGCTATTGTGCTACGCTGTTGGACATTAAATAAAATCAGGAAAGATATTTTAATAGTTTTACCGTTAGTGTTTATTTAGAAAGAAAGTTCGTCACATTATAGAAGTGTCTCAATCTTTATACATGTAGAGTTTCACTGATAAATGTTTGAAAATAAATCATCATTTCACTTCGTTATGAACTATCGTGATAACAACTAAATAATCCAGATTAAGATTAGCGCAAATCTAAATACACACTTTATTCGCGCCCCCATTCACTATTCCGGCAAACAAACCATAATTCAAAGCTATGGCTAACTCCCGTGGATTACGGTTTATTGCTAAAATCAATGGAACCCAATACCCGAGGGCGTATTGACACTGATTAATATCAAGGAGGGTTTTATTTCTCGTAGGAAAGGTTACGTGCTGGTGGTACTAACGCGAGATTTGGGTGTCCACCGCGTGGCGTTGGGTTTTTCCGGCGTCTGACGGCTGACGAAGAGGCTGTTGAAACGGTAGAAGTCAGGCTTCAGAAATAAATAAAATATCCGATACTCAAGCTGTCATCAAGTTTTGGGTTCCCAGCAATAGATGATGACATGTGTGTTTTATAGCTATACACCTAATGTTACTCTCTCTTGATAAAGTATTGAACTGATGAGTTGGGTTGGAGGTGAAGGATATTTCTTCTTCACGCTACATCAACTTTTCCCCCTAAATTAAAATGATAATTGTGTAACCTTTTTATAGCATAAGTTACGTTGTTGCTGGTTGCCGTGGCATTTGAATGGTCAAGGTCAAAGGTCAGAGGTAGAAAGTTTTGTAGTACATATGCACTTATGTCTTATCGAGAGAGACGTTAATATGTTTCAGGAATATTTAAAAGTTAGGTTATATACAGTGTGACATATTAAGTTCATCACTGATTCATTAAAGAGTAGATAAAAAAAATAAAATGAAATCAACCTAAAAAACAATTCATAATCGAATATTGTATACAGGTTATTTTTGCCCCGTGTTATTTTCGTTTACTTGCAAACGGTTTCGCCCCGTCTTGAATTCGTCCAGACTAATTTGTGTTTTAAAGAGGGATAAATTAAGACGTTGGACTTCGCCCAGTCTTAAATCCGCCAACTGACAACGACGGCGAAAATAAACGAGGGCAAAAATTCCCCAGTATATACCGTATGCAGGGAAATATTCGCCTCCGTTTTATTTTCGCCCCTTTTTGTCCTTGTCGACAGCGAGCGAATTTAATAATAAGCAAATTCTTATGTTTAAAACGAAATTCTTTATTCAAAACTTTGTCCAGGCGAATTCAAGACGAGGCGAAACCATTTGCAAGTAAAAAAGGGCGAAAATAACACGGGGAAAATAAAAATAGGACTGCTATTGTTTCCAATTTAGGTTTAAGAGGACTAAAGAGTCGTGGCCATCTTTAGATAGTAATAATTCCATAAATATCTTAGAAGAGTTCTATATAAAGTTATAGAAAAGTGATCAAATTTTAAAGCTAATAATATATTTGATTTTTTTTTTACAAAATGTTAATTTATGGCCAAACAATATCATATGTCAAAGTTTAAAACATATCTTATGGTTGATTTGGTGACACCCCAACCCTCTTGAAAGGCGCATGGTCACGATTTTAGTCACTTTTTCCGATTTTAATGCTTACATAGCTTCCGTATAGGATTTTTAATAGGCAACCATAAATAAAGTGTCATTCGCTGAGTTATCAGCGAGTTACAAAGCTTAAAATTCTTCGCTTTGTAAACATAGCTTTTGTTTATATTTTGAATGTTGATGTGAAAATTCCAGTTTTAAACCTAAATTCAATGTGTTAAACGTTAGGAACAGATTATTTATGCTTAAAATGAATAAGAGCTTGAAAATGATTGTTTACTGTTGTATTGAACCTACATGTATGTAAACAAAGACAGGGCACGAGCCTTTTTTTACATGACAAAGAATTGTGAGCCCTGTATCTTGCTTATAACTCAACGACTGACTCTCAAATTTCGTTTGATCATTAGAAATGCATTCTTTAAGTATTTTAAGTACATTGTAATAAAAACAGAAAAACAGAATTTGACCAAAATCGTGACCATGCCCCATTAAAGGTCGTAGCCATATTATAATAATCTACTTTTTACTTCTTGACAAAGAAGAGTATGGTGAATCTTTACCAAATCTGTTTCATAGCAGTTGTCCGCTATATAAATACCAGGTAAATGTACACTGTATCAGTATCCTGCTATAAATTCATATGCAAAATGTATTGGATACATGTACTAACATTCAAGCTTTCCTTTCCATTTAAAATATATTCATGTCGTCGAAACGCATTTAAACGATATTTTATTATTACTATTGTATAGCTTATAAAAACCATTGAATAGGTGCGTAACCGGTAAATTGACAAAGATTAGGAAAAGGTTTAAATGAGGAGACGATAGAAACATTCTGAACGGTAATAACCATTTAAAACAAGAATGGTGTAATTTTAATCGGGGGGATTATAAAGTCTCCAAAACGAACAAGGCCTTCACTGGGGGGGGGGGGGGGGGGGGGGGGGGGGTTAAGGAATGACCCTCATTGGTCAAACTTTACGAAAAGATTTCATACTTGCTTTTTTCTATTTCTGAAATTTCATGATATTCCCCAAGGGCCATTCACTGTATACTAGGTGAACCGACATGACATGACAAAAATATACATGAGTATGATTTATGGGTAAGGATTTCAACCGTTTTCAAGATTTTTAAACACTATATATGGTTTAGGAGTGGGAATCTCAACCGTTTTATGGTTATTTCCTGCGCGAAAAGGGGCAGGACCACCCCCGGGGCCCAATATTTTTCAATTGTTTTGGGCACTTCCGGTTTGAGGAAGGTCAGGAGCATCCCCGGGGCCCATGGCATATACCATTTGATGCCTCTTGACACAAGGAATAAGAATATATATAGTTTATTGTGGGGATTTCAACAGTTGTTTAAGTATTAAGTTAATTCCAAATCCTGGGGTTGTAGATGATTCAAGGGACCGTATCTAATGTACCATATATATTGCCGATAACACTTACTATATGCATCGGAAGACACCATGTCAATATTTTTAACGGTTTTCAAGTTATAACAATTCACAACATAGTGTATAATTTCCCCATTGAATTAAATGTAAGACCTTATCCCCATTAGAACATCCCCCTCCTGAAAAATATAAAACATGGTGCTCAACCAGATGTTCCGGCCTATCAAATCCTAGAGTTGTGTACAATTCTGTTCAGCCATCTCTGAGAAACGCGATGGACAAGGTCAGAGGCAAAAAAGAAGAACCATCCAAAAACATTGTCTTCCAAACGACGTTAATAATGTCAAAGTTTTAACTAAATGCATGCATAATATTACACGTAACCAACTGTCAAATACTCGTCGAGCGGTTTTAACCAGTATAAAACGATCGCTTTGGCTCTAATTGACCCATAAGGCGTATACTTTCAAATACATATACCAAGGATTACTTATTTAAACAAACATTGACAGACATGCTAGCATTAATTTAAATCTTATAATTCAATATTGTAAGAATCGTATCAAAGAAAACAAACCACATGTCTTTATATAGCTGAATGGGTTAAAAAAAACTAGAGATACAATACATGCAAAAATATAATATTCATAACCATATATCATTTTTGAGTGATATTCTAAAGATAATAAAGTATTTTTAATTTTTTCTAAGATTAAAAAAAAATAATGAAAAACGCAGGTGTTTCGTTTTAAAAAAAAAACAACAAAACAACCTACACAAAAAAATAAATGAAGACGCTTGCTTATTGTTTAATTCATATATGAATCAATTTAAGTTGTGTCTTTTTAAATTTTCATTAATCTATCGCCCGTTTTTATTTTGGAAATAGTATTCAATTCTATCCGCAAACCCACGTTCATATTTGCCAACGACCGATTTAGCAATTTTTATGAATGAAGTACATGAGGGTCCGCACCTTCAGATTTCTTGGTTCTATTTACTTTGGCTAATCTGAGGCCTCGTAAATCTATACAAATCTATTTGTTATTAAAAGAATGATGAATGAAGCGTGCTGTGGTGAATGGGATAGAAATCTGTTCCATTGTCATAGCAATTTGCTGGTGTTACCTTTTTTGTTTAACATACATTCATTGGGTACCTTGCCTTTTGTTTTAAAATTTGTCTTTAGAAAATTGCTTTCGACCTGTTCGTTTCGGAAACGTAATCAATTAATCTCAATAAATTTGCACTTAAGGCTCATTCAAGATCTTTATATAAAAGATTACGCAAAGACTTTTTTCCCACAAATATATAAATCATGAAGAAATTGAAGTCAGTCCTGGAACTACTTTTGGATATATTGTGATTGAAGGTAGCGTTTCATTTAGATTTTCCAAAATCAAAGAAATCTCTGCGCAGGTTAATTTTTTTAAACATATGAATGTACTCTAAAACCTTGCCAAAACAAGGTATAAGGGCGAATAAGGCTTGCTATTTTGCGTGTGTTCTTTAGTTTTAATTACCATCATCAAAAAGGGGCCTTTCGCTATTTAAGAAATTACTTTCAGAAAATTTTCTCTTTATTGTGTGGGTGACAATGTTGAAAAAAAGTTTTTAAAAATGTCATGTGATTTCGTGGTTTGTGTAATTCTTCTATCGGCACTTAGGAAACTTAAAAAGGATGTTGCTTTTCCAGCCCACTCGTTTAATTAACTAATTAATTTGCATGACTGTGCATTCCGCTCATTAACAAAAAAATGACTTAGTCCTTCGGACGAAGAGTTCAAATTGACCGCAACCTGGCACCATTGTCAGACCTGGAAGTATTTTGGTTTGGGATTAATTCAGATACAACGACTGTACTTGCATGACTTTATTTTTCATCTTTTTTGCAAATCTATTGTTTCACTATAAAAATCTACTACATCTATAGAAAAAATCTGTGATCGTTTGTGGACTCCAACAATATGCACGATCTGCTAACGTAATGCCCTCCTTTTAAAGGTATGTAATTATATCTAAAAATAATTTGGCTGACTATAAAAGATTTAAATATTGAAAATTTAAATTGTCCGTTTTAATGCAAAATGTTAAGCTTAACTGATAATGTTCTTATAAGAAACTATCAATTAATAAGTTTATTTTCAAAATCTTAAAGTTTGTTTATGAGACTGTATTTAGTGTTTAACTCTTTTTCATCTTTGTTTATGATTAAAATTGATCATATTTAAGAATATTTAAACAACTACCAAAAATGTTATCATATAACATATAAAAAACTGACTGCTAAATCTGTTCGTTGCAAATATCGAAACTGGTTACATTGTATTAAACAATATAAAATAATACAATGTATCATGTTATATCGATGCACATGTATCTACATTCTCCGAGGATGCATGACTATTTATTTTGAAAACAGAAAGAATACTTATCTTTTTTTTACACGTAAAGTCACAGGTGCTTGAGGACAGAACCGACCGACCCCCCATTAACCACCCTGAATGAACCCCTAGGACTTAACTCTTTTTTTTGTTATTGAACTATCCTTTTATGATATAAATCTGATTTTATTATAATTTAGACGTTTTTTTTTAAATTATACCGATCTTTAATGGTCGATACTATACACAAGCACATGTGCATAAAAAAAATTATCTGTCAAAAATGTGGGAACGGGCCCTTTTTTTCGCTGCAGTAGACACGAACGATTAAGCATTGTGTGGAATGAAAAGCCAACAACCATAAAGGTAACACATTAGTGTTTGTACACATGATCTCTGACATCTAATTCTTGTGTGGCCTTAATCTCAAAAGCATACGGTGTAATAAATTTTGTGTCAAATTGGCTTTCTACATAGACAATTCAAAAGCAATTAAGAGAACTCTCAAATGAGCCAGTTTAGAGACAGAAGTTTTTTTTTCTCAAGAGTTCTACTTTTCAATGAACTGCGTACTTAATTAAACCGACCTACAACCATCAATAGAGCATGAACGAGTGATTAGACTTTTGTTCATAGATTATACGGATTAACGCTTTTTCAGCAACCTTCATTGACATCAATATTTCTGGTGTAAATTGGTTTTTAATTCAAGTATAAAAGGGATTGGAAAAAATAACAACCACGAAAAACTGTTCCCCCATAAACCAAACCATCCTACCTTTGAGTTTTATCATTTTGACAACTGCAATGTAAAAACCATAACCGAGAGGTTACATTCTAAAGATGTCAATTAAAAATAACTATACGGTTTCTGCAGGGATCAGCAATATATTTCATACATGTAGGTCAAATGGGTTCCTCTTATTAATTGTACGTCAAGCAAAATGTAAAACAATACACTGAAATAGAAAAGCGAAATGTCTAGAACGAATGGCATTTGCCCTTAAAAATTAAGCTACAAATTAAGTCTTTGGTTGAAAATGTTAAATATTGCAGATTGTATTGCATGAGAAATATAAATCATGTAATACCGATATGGAAGGGAATTTCATAATGTGTTGCCAATGGTCATAGTATATGTATAAAAGTAAGTATTAAAGGGGCATGGTCACGGTTTGGGTCAAAAATCATTTTTTATGTTAATGTTTACAATGCTTAAGTAAGGCATTTTTAATAGACAACCAAAACTTGAGTGTCATTTGTTGAGTTATAAGCGAGTTACAGAACTTACGATTCTTCGCTATGTATACAAATTTTTGTTTACATTTTGAATGTTGAAGTGAAAATTTTCGTTTTAGACCTATAATGAATGTGATAATCGCTCGGAACTGTTTATTTATGCTTAAAATGAATAAGAAGATAGACAAATTAGTTTGAAAAAGATTTTTTACTTGTATAAACAAAAACAGGGCACGAGCCTTGTTTATATGACGAAGAATTGTGAGCCCTGTATCTTGCTTAAAATTCATCGTCTGGCACCCAAATTTCATTCGATCATTAGAAATGCATTTGTAAAGCATTATAGATAATAATAAAAACAGAAAAATAAAATTTGACCAAAATCGTATCCATGCCCCTTTAAGTAAATAGTTTATTATAGTGACATGTGTATATATAATTACATTCATTTTACAGATACAATGTCATTACACCCGGCCCAACTCACCTATAAGTCACATGAAAACTGATACAAAATAAATAAATTTTACATATTTTAGGAGTACGATGGCTTTATCAAGTGTTTCTGTCTTAAGTTTATATTATTCATTAACAAATGAGCAGTTTGGCGGTGATAGGAAAATATTACATCGGAGATCAGAGTACTTAAATTGGTAATGTTTTGATCTAAAGTTTAATTATATTCAATATATAATATAAGCTAGAAATTGAAATACCATCAGATACTATTTTTTATAGAAGCAAAACTAATAAATCACTCAGCCGATTCTGCTTTTGCTTATAGAATTTATCTAGGATTATCTATACATGTGCATTTTTAATAACTTAATGTATATACTTATAGTGTCTTAAAAATATCATGAAAATTCAGGATCTTTCGCTGTAAATATTTACTACTTTTGACGGTGAAATGTTAATATATATATATATATATATATATATATATATATATATATATATATATATATATATATATACTAGTAATTTAATTTGTAAAATATTCAATCAAGAAAACTTTTTTTCTACGTTTTGTCTGCCAGAACAGAATTCAACGTTTTAAATTCACCCTTGATATTTCCCCGTAATTTTAAACAAATTTGGTAGAAAACTCAGGATGAAGCTCGGCCATTCAGTCATCATAAATAGGAATACAAGGTTACTAAAATCTGACTAAATGGCATAGCTATTCTATTCGGTCAATTTTTTTCAGACCTTTCAGTTGACAGAGTCTGAAGTTCATCCTGTATATTAAGTGCTTCATCGTTATATCAGCATAAAACTGGAGACACGTGTATTTATCTTTTCAAGCAATTCAGCTGTATTTTTGTTATTCATTTGCAGCTCAACAAGAATAAAGTAAACGTTTTATCACATCAGCGGAATGTAACACTGTGAATGAAATTCCAATCTGGTGTGCATCTGGTATCTTAAACAATTAAGGCGTATAAATTTTGGAACACTGGTGACTTACCTTTTTCACTGCATTATACGTAATATATATATAGGTATATGCCAGCAAACATTAGATACAAAAGTATGCAATGCATGTATACATGTATCCGCTTATCCAAAATGCCCAATTTGGCATCAACATCGAACTTATAAGCTAGCTTACAATGACCTGAATAGATATATTTATATATCCTTTTTTGTCAATTAATTTAGAACAAACGTCTGATGCATGATGTACGTTGCACGTGACCTTATATTTTGTTGATTTAACCTGTCACTCCTTTTAATAGACATGAAAAAAAGTCATTCATCGTACGATCCTTCTAATGGAATTATGTGTATCAACCTTATCATCAAGACGTTCTTTTAGCAGGTGCTTGCAAAACCTCACAAGAATGTGCATTCCAGTCTTTCTGAAAATCAGTGAACCCGCGCTGTGGATAGTTCTTCTAGTTTTACCACTGCAGTTCTACAGTACAGCGGAGATCCCATGGCCCGGTGTAAAACAACCAGGTAAGCTGACTGATTTCTGTTTCTTGTCTAACGCATTGTATATTAAACAGTTTCCCATACCACTATAATGAGACTAGATAGTCCAACTCCAAGTCTATTACATTTACACTTGAACTCAGATTGACAGAAAGTATTATTATGTCATAGTTCTTACTTTCCACCTTACTCCTTATTTAATTTTGAGCCGTAGAAGAACATAATTATAACATACCTGTATATCACACACACATACCTTGTATATCCTAAAAAGTCAAATAACTGGTAGAGTTTGAACATCAGAATGATTAAAAATCTACATTAATAAAAAATCTAGAAAATTTATGCATTAATAAATAAACTTATAGTAACAACGTTTTCTATCATTCATAATAAAGTTTCATAACCAATCGTAACGGAGTCAAGATATTATAGAATCGTACTATATGATTTAAAAAAAACTTATATAGAACAAAAATGACATGTATTCCTTGTATGATTGCATTTCTAGGAGATTTTCGCTACCTGCCGTCAGGACTAAGACGCATCAACCTTAAACCAATAATGCGATTAGATCAGCTTCGACGAAAAATTTGTGAACTAATACGAATGGGATGCGACGAACAATCGACCGATCCAAAGAAAAATGAGACAACCAGCGAGATCATTTTTACCCCCATGAAACCTCCGGATTTCGATAAAAAAGACGTAAAAATTGTCAATCTCCCGCCAGTTTTTTCACGCCCAGCAGGTGAGAATGTCATATATAGCTGTATTATGTTCTTTCTCTTGACGTCATGAGTAAAAAATATCATTCTTGCTAAGGAAAGTGGGTGTCCACGTAGCACGTTGGACAATACTCTCGCTTTTCTCCGCTGCGACCAATCGAGTTCGAATTCGATCCCCATTGTCGACAACGATTGCATGCTCACAAAAGGGTATAGCGCCGGTCCACTTGGGAAGGGGCATGGGTTTCCTCCAGGTATACTGGCTTCCTTCCACATCAATGACCTCCAATGCGCTACATGTAAGATCTCCGCCAACCGGAGGCGTGTTTCAAATATGTTTAATTTAGTTGTAGTGGAAACTTAGAACACTCGCACGTTTTTTTTTAATTTGAATTAGAACTATTTTCAAAATTAATCATAACATGAAAGTGAGCAAATTACTTCTTTTGCAAAGATGAAAAAATTAATTTGGACATAACCTCTTTTTCTTTGTTATGTAAATAAAACACGTTTTAATATGGTCAAACAATGACCAAAGGATAGTTTTTTTTTAACGAAACAAGCAATGCAAATTGTAAGTCAACGTATCCAATACTCAATCTTACAATGGCTTCATGACTGTGGATGGGGCAAAACCATGTCAATCGGGCAACAAACATCAAGATGAGGCAAAAGACATATGAATGGGACGAAATATTGTTGTCTAATTGCCATCTGAGCTAACTGGCCGCATTTTAACAATTTTCTTCAGAATTAAAATATGGTCATCCCCTTATTTATTCTGGCGAAACGTCAGACTGCATCTGTCCTTTACACATTTGATTGCCATATCTAAAAATAAACGTTTAACATCAAATGATTATTTCATCACGCCTAATGCTTGATACCTCTCTTCCGTACATTTTAAGGTCCTTTTTGTGCATGGTCATCTGTTAAGAAAGTATTTTCTATTAATTATGATTTTTATAATTCATTTTCATCGTAACAGTTGCAATTTTATAAAGAATTTAATTTTTCAAAATTAAAAAAAAAATGTCCGTGATTTCAACAAGATTTTATTTTCTTCAAATCAAATTGATGATAAGTCGGCGATAGTTTAACATGATTTTATTACTAAGGCTAGAAAAAAGCAAAATGTAAAAACTTTAATCTAAAATGATTAATATTTTGTTTTTTCTAGACTCAACAAATGACCCACACTGTATGCAATTCAGAATTCCGGATGAATACTTTGAAGAAGGGGTAGATATACAAGGTGCGGACATATATATTTACTTTAAAGTAAAAACACGTCGAAAAGGAAGTCGGCGAATAGTGTTAAAAGTGTTTTCTCTCCAGAATGGGTCTAAAAGAAGAAAAAATGTGGCAAAATTACAGATTCGTCCAAATGATACAGCTTGGTATAAAGTTTCTCTACCACGTTCTATTACAAACAGCTTTGAGAGCTATCAGAATAGAACTGTTTCTATGTGCATAGACTGTAGAAGGTGCAACAAACGAACTAGAATCACTTTTCCTTTAAAAACACACCCATCAAAGCGGAAAAGGAAGCGATCGAGGAAGAATAAAAGAAAGAACCGTAAAAATAGAAGACAAAGGAATTCGAAAAAGAAAAGAGGGAAGAAACCCAAAGAGTTGCATTATCATAGACCATTTCTTATTTACCGGTTGAAACAGAACCATCGATCAAAACGAAATCTAGATAATAACCCCTGCTCGTTATCGAATGATACTCAAAGCTGTTGTAGGTACGAACAGTTTGTGTCGTTTTCCGACATGGGATTCGAACAGAACATTTTGTTTCCCAGTGGAGTTACCTACTCCTCTTGTATTGGAGGATGTGGTGGTTTATCTCTAAATCAAAACATTCCGGAAATGCCGAGAGTTAGTTCGGAAAATTCCGTTTGTCAAGTTACAGAAAGCGAGGAGACAAGTACTTTTTTAGTTCTTCGGGACCGCATCGGGATTTTAACTTTAAAAAACGGAAATGTGTTACAATGTGGATGTAGTTTATAACAGTTCTCATTTGTAAAACACCTACATTTGTTGGAATGAGTGCCTACTGAATTGCTTGCTAACTTTCATGTTTATATATTTTTATCATGGGTATGTGAATGTATGACGCCATTTTTTCCGTTTCCTTTTCTCATTTATTTATAAAATTAGTGTACATTTTCATTATTTAATTTCTATTTAATAGAATATTTCTAGTCAATAAATTTATGTGATATGAATTTTGCAAAATAAATTATTTTAATTCTGAAATCACAATAATGCGTGGAGTATTTTTTATAGGAAAGGCAATACTGCATGACAAATTAACGAGGTTGAGATCAAAGTAAATTTGTTTTTTCATCACGTTGGTTATACATGCATCACGTAGATTGCTACACAAGGACTCAAATAAAAAAAAGCCCATATAATAATCAAAGTACTGAAGTACTGACGGGGGTTGATTTTATCGATTATCATTTATTACGCACTTTTTTATAATATGAATTTTTAGACTTTTTAGACAAGAATTTCGAGAAACCCCATACGAATCATGTTGTGAAATATTTAAAGATAGAATTCAACTACTAGTATGTATTAGTTATCGAAACAATTCTAAAAATTGTATGGATCCAAGCACTATTGATATCGAATTCTAGTCTCGTTTAACTAGACGCTTGGCTGTCTCCGGTAAGAAAGCCCCCTCTCTGCTTGTCGCAGATTTACGGAGACAGCCGAGCATCTGGTTGAACGAGACAAAATTAACTCTGGCGTAGGAATACACGAGACTACAAAAATATCAACTCCCCCAAAAACACTCGACACATTTGGGTACTAACGGAGTAGAAAAAAGTAAAAAAAGGACTTATTAATTAGATGATTGAAATCATTTTTTGAAGGTATGTACCAAATGATTTTCACCAAATTGTCCTCATGATGTAAAATGTAGAAATAAAAAAATGTCTTATTTTGATAAATGAATTTTTTTTAGCAAAACTTGGTGTTTTTCGACTGATCAACGTTGAGCACAGGCTTGTTCAGGTACCATATTTTACTACGATGTGAATAATTATATAAACGGAAACATGTAAAAATTGTACTTGAGTAGACCTGCGCTCTAAACTTCCACAGGCAATATTTAAAGAAAAAAGACTATATATTTATTCATTTACAGATTGCAAAATTAGCTCATATTAATGACTTCATGAACAGATACTGGATCAAACGCTGTTTATGAGAGCGGCAATGAGTAATATCGAATGATAAGAAAAAAAAAGAATCGCATGATTACCATACAATATTTACTTGTGACCTTAGTCAGGCCTAAGAATGGAGCATATCTGAAAATAATCGCTCGCGATTAAAAAAATCAAAATACACAATGAATCGTTCAAAACTACTGTCATTTCTTATTGATTATTTAAAATGTCATTAAAGACCTGGCTCATATCAATCGTTGTGCAGCAAACTCCGCAAGGGGCTCAAAGGATTTAATTTTTCAAAGATTTTCAATTGATTCTGAAGTAACGATAACAACTAAGATTGAAGTGACTTTGAAAAGTTGTTTTAAACTTAGTGCTGCAGTTTTCTTTACTTTGTCTTTGTAAATGTTTTATATGCAAATTTTTATTTGCTGCGAGTTTAATTGATACATTTTATACATAATGTATATTGTTTTGATTCTCGACATACAAATCTTTTTATGGATATATTTTTACAAATTATAATTTGATTGAATAATTTAAATCTGAATTTTATTATATAATACATGTAACTTATAATGACATCATCTCTTCACTGAACTTAGAAGCATAGTAACATGCCAGACTAGCACTGGTATAATTATATATCATCGCATCGCAAGAGGAAATGTTTATCGCACTTGCTGCAGTATAAGTATGACTGTTCAAAACCTCGCTTTTCATTCCTTAAAAGAAGAATTGCATACAACAAACAAATCTTAATAAACATTTAGTTTAATCAAGATAGTAACAAAATGTGAATTTTGTTTCGGTTTTTTTCTTCAGTACGAAATAAATTAACGTTTAAGAATCTGTTAAATGATAAAACAATAAAATTGGGATTATAGTAAGAATTTGACTGAAACAGTACAACATAAAAATGGCCTCAACTGTAAGATACTATGTTAAGCATATTATATATATCATCGCAAAAACATAAAAAAAGATGGTTTTAATTAAAATTACTACTACTTGTATAATACACGATTTCCAACGTTTATATTTTTCTTTTAATAGTACAATAATTAATCTTAACATGCATGATTCTACATGGAAAAAGATGTCACCTTTATGGTTAAGGAGAGAGAGAGAAAGAGACGTATGTTCCCTTTGTATAAAAACAGGTACACGAACACTTAGACATTGGATACTTTTACAATAAGTAAGTGCCAGCCTAATACACCCAACGCTTTGGTAAGAATTAACCTTTATATCGCCTTTTCAAAGCTACTGCAAAATATCAGCTTTCTTTTTATAAGTATTGCTTTTACCCATTAAAATCCATTGACGGTATTAAAATATACTGAATGAAGTCTAATGGATTAACTGATTTTTTGTGCGATTAGTTGTCACGAAAACTTCAGCGTGATTCAAAGTTTTTGGTTGACTGTTTTTGGAACAGTTACTGAAAAACAAACATTCTTTCACAAACTAGTTTTATATATGTCTCATTTCTTAATTTGAAAGTAAATTATGTACCTTTTAAATTCGTTCTTCAGAAATTGTGTTCGGTTATAGAATAGAGTGAAAATTTTGAACAACTTCAAAGATATATTGGTACAATTGTATTGTATAGAGAGTTCAACATTATTGGTGTCTCAAGTAATTAATGGTGTAATTTTTATTTGTTACTTTTTCAGATTTAGAAACAAAGAACAATAACCAAAATATACAAAGTGTATAATAATGTATCTACCGAATAATTATATTATAAAATGTATATGTCTTCAGTTTCAGTTCAATGAGTGCGTATCCAGTATTGAACTACTAAATAACGTTATTTCCGGTGCTCAACAGTTATCCTGTTGGTATCTTTTAAAAGTTTGCTAGAAATGTTTTAATGAATTAGTCATAAAACTCACTTGCATGTGTTTGAAAGGGATTACTTGAAAAAGCTGCATGTAAGTAGTCGGTATGTGCATTACCCTTTCTGTCTCCCTCTGATCCCCGGAGGTCAAGGCTTAAAACGTCTATAAAAAACCCACACACAACAGATTCTGAAGTTGATAAAATTAAGATCTAAAACAATTTATCCACTTTTTGCTTCAAATATTACCAATATATTTTCTGCAAAATAAATTTCAAAACCTTCAACCTAAACGATATCAAAAGAACCACCGCAAACATACATACACAAACATTAAGCTCAATGTTGTATTGTATTGCTAACTCGCACAACAAATGTGGTTTTTCAAAGTTTTTAAATGTATTGTGAAAAGTCTGAGGAAGAAATGAAAGCGCTTACAATGTACGTTTTGCGATTAGTATTTCTTTTTTATTTTAATATATATTACCAGACACTGTGACTTTGTGTGTGTATATATATATCTATATATATATATATGTGTGTGTGTGTGTGTGTGTGTGTCATTATATATATATATGTATATGTATATATATATATATATATATATATATATATATATATATATATATATATATATATATATATATATATATATAAATTGAATAAAACCTATCCCGGGTGTATTGGTTCAAAAGTATATTAGATGACTTTGCAAACTCAATCGAGTGCAAAACACCTAATAGTCTCTCATCTTACGCCTAACACACACGTATTTATTCCCACAGAAGAGAGAAATCGTGCATATAGAACATACAAGAAGTGAAATCTATTTGATGACTTGTCGAGTTTACCCATCAAATAGGGGCGTTTCGGTTGACATTTCAATACATACGATCCCCAGCTACTCCACTCACATTTATCATGACTTGCCACGAAGATACCAAAGATGTCATGTTGGAAATCATGATTTTTAACAACTAATATAATATAGATATTAATGAAATAATTGCAAATGTTAGTTGAAGGGTACGCTTAACTAAGGGAATGATAGAAATGCTAGAAAATTTCACAACAATCAAAACTGTATGCACATATATTCATATCGTCACAAGCAAAACAGTTTCTTTTAATTCAAAGAATCAAATAGATAGGCTAAAATCCTCTAAAGAAGTGATAATGTTACACTACCATTTTCAAGTAACGTCTTGTCTTATTAAACTCACAATTAGATTGATTTATGATTCCCAGGTATTGTTAATTCTGAATTTTAAAAGTGATAAAATTAATCAAAGAAGTGCAAAAACGATGCTTGCTAACAAAAGTTTAACACGTTTTTTTTCACTACATTTACCTGTATTTGTAATAGATTGATCATGAATTAAATTAAGTTAAAGGATAAAAATTTCCATCTGAAAATCCCAAGGCATAATATAAAATTTAAAAAATCATCATACATGTTTACACGTATGTTACATGTAATAAAAATTAGAGAATTTTTTTTTACTGAATCTAACTTCGTTAGTTATGTGTTATTATAAATCAATTTCACTTTTCGGAATTACGTATACATTTCCGTTAATTTGAAAACAAAATACGTTTTTAATATCCAACACCAGTCACGATTATGTACTCTTCAAGTCTCAATATTGTTTCTAATTATAATATAAGCTCACTTGAAGCACGAGAACAAAAAAGAGGGAAGAGACTGATAAGTCTTCAAACTTGGAAAACCTAATGATTTGACTTTAAGAAAAAGTTCATTTTAGCCGATATTGAAAAAATTATTTAAATAAAGAAGACAACGGTTTCAATGTAAGCAACTTTCATATATTCAAAATATATAAAATGTATTAGAAAATTATCATACCGACAGTCATAAATGTATAACTTCGATATGAGATAATAGTAGCTTTTATTACGCATATTAAAAAATCCTGTAAACAAAAAAGTAAATATGTCAATATTGAAACACGCATAACCACGTGTTTATAAAAGAAGTGATACAATCAACACCAATTTCTACTATTAGGTGTGGCTCAGTACTCCCAGTTAGTATAAAAAAACAAAGAAAATGTGGATTCCAGGCTTATAACATGACGTGCCCACCCACATTTTCCAAGCACACAGATTTTGAAATAGCAATGACAATTTTTTGAGGTCTCGAATTCTGCCGTTAAGCTGATATCACACTACATCGTACACTTGAAAAAAGAACCATATTTTTTTTTTTGGTTCATTTTGATATATGCGTAGTTTTCAAAGATTAATCAATCCTTTTTTATTTGTATAAAAATTCAAATTATCATATCAAATGACATGATCGGGATATACTGTTCAGCACTTTTTAAAACAGAATGAAACACTTTACTCAATATCATTAATATACTTTTATCATAAAGAAATGAAAGTAAAAGTAAGCAATCTTTCATACCCCCGCTCCACTATTACTTAATTGACAAAGCTTCAGGTGATGAAGGACAAAATATGCACCAATGCATGAGTAAAGTTCAAAATCTCAAGAAAACTATTTAAACGTAAAGGAGGAGAGCGTACAATGCCTGTCAATTTCCCCGAACCTAGTAGGATATTCAAACGATTTACATGTATGTAAATCGCATGAAAGGAATCTCACGTTTGAAGGTATGCGTCACTACACGTATGATATAGAACTGCATTTTCTGACCCTTATCATATATTTATAAATACTTTATACTTTTGCTAACCCCCCCCCCCCGTTTTTCTTAACATGTAAGCGTGATTTCAAACAATATCTTACAGTTCTAGCACTATTAATATAAATGATATATGACATTATATTTGTACTGGGCAAGAACATTATGTATTTTTGGTCGTATTTTGACAGTTGTCTGTATGTTTCCAAAATAACTACATTATATGATACATGTATATGAAAAAAAAAGGAAGTTAAAACGCAAAAATTAAAAAGAAAGCGCCCGCTATGATTCGAACATCCAGTACCGATCAGACCCAACCTAACACCAGAGTAAACCCCAACTAAACCCCGGGTTTACTTTTCTGGTTTACTCTGTTTACTTTTTGAAAATTTGGGTCCACTCGGCGTTTACTATCGGTAAATTACTTTTTGGATTAACTGTACGTAGTGAAGTGTGAAGCAGACCCGTATTTTATCTTACCATCACACTGCCTCTAATTCCTGCCTATTCTATGTTCCGAATACACATGTAGCGTCTGCTTTCAGAGGTATACTTCTGGTCGGGGTTTACTCTCTGTGTCCACTCTGGGCTTACTTTGGGTTTACTGCTGATTTTCCGTGGGTCCACTTTTAATTAGTAAATCCGGAGTAAACCAAGAAATTAAACCCAGAGTTTAGTTGGGGTTAACTTTCCATTAGGTTGAGTCTGATCGTTACTGTTCCTCAGCCGACAGGAAATAACTACAATCCTCCGCTTATCACACTTACGATGACCCAAAAAAATCTCTGTAAATGACTTTGATAGTTTGAAAATTTTAGATAGAGTCAGACGTTTTTGTTAAAACCACGCATTTTGAAAAAAATCTATTTCATTGCAGCTTCAAATTGGGAATATTCACCCCTTGTACACGTCCCTGTCATTTCCTGGTAATGTGCTCATGTAAATGTAGCGTCCTTTTTAGTCAGCCCACGGGTCCGCAGATGCATGTATATATCTCACATACTCTTAGCGCGATTGGAGACGATATACTTTGCAAAGTTACGATTTTCTGTAGACTATAAATATTGTATTGTAATAGCTTAATATGTATTAACTTTGACCTTAAAGTTCATATCCTGCTGACTTTCTTAGCTTTTTAAAAAGCTAACCTTGTTGTGTATTAAGTTGTCTCCATTCAACACATACAATGCTTCTTGTACTTCTTTATTTACTACGCAGTGACAGCTTCATGTAAATCTTTATTTACATGTAAGTTACTTTAAAAAAAAACCAGGATTCTGTTGTGTTTGCCTTGCTAGTAAAATATCTGCACACTTAAATGATGATAAAAATCTTGTTTTTCTTCACATGTGCGTAAAAATATGAACTGGAATAACATTTCGCCTACTAAGAGTGAAGATTATTCATGCCTTGCTATTTCGGAAATCAACAAAACGGTGGGATAAATCCTACTGTCTATCATGTTTATTGCATGTACCGTAATGCTTACACATTGCATTTAGAGAGCTGTCCAATGATATATAGTACACGCTGATCACTCCTTTAATACTTCTTAGAACTTCCATGCAATAAGTAAGAAAGGTTGCGCTGATAACTGTTTAGTGCTACATTAAATAAGAGCGGAAAGAGGTCTTAAGATACGCGATAGGATAAATAAAGGATTCGGAATTTTCATGCTTATATGTATACACATTAAAATTTTACACACTGTTTCCTTAATACCTGCACAGTTCCAAGAAATTCGGTACAGCTGGTTAATGAATGTTTTGCTCAGAAACTGTTAAAAATTATTTTTAACGAGCGGCCATAATTCTTGTGTTCAAAAAGAACAAAAATTTCCTGGTATTATGTACATCTACACATTTTGCCCATATTACCTGCAGATTTTTACGAAATTCTGTGAAAGTTTAAAAGTTGCGCTGACAAAAGAAAAAAAAGGACTGACTGAATGTACTGTCGGGTAGATTAACGGACAGGTCAAAAGCATACCCCTCCAACAACTTTATTCCCAGAAGGAGTTATTTCTCTTTTAAAGGGGGCCAATTATCCTTTATATTTTTGTACGGGATATTGTATAATTATGGGCGATACAAATGAAAATTGATTTCCGATAGGAACAAATCTAATACTGCATTAATTTTAATATCTAAAGTATTATTTTATTGGCTGTGATGAATTATTAGCACGTCTAAGTAACCTTTTCTAATAGTACATTCTGTAGTTTGTAAGAGGCTGATTTTATAAACCCATACGAGCGCTATGTCCCTAAAAAAATGCCGATAATTATTGAGTGCAAATTCGTTCCTTATCACTACATTAATCATCATCAACCCATATATTTTTTTACTTCCTCGTTCGAATATTTCGCTGATATGGACAACTAGAAACTACTAATGATAACCTCCAAACCATTGCTTAGTTAAATCATCAAAGAAGGAACCAAATATAGAAACCCGGTGTATTACATTGTATCCCAGTACAAGGCAACCATTTATCGTATTAAAAACAAAGCAGACCCAAAAAGTTCATAAGCATGATGAGCTGTTTTTAAAGATAGCATGTTTGTTAGCAAAATATTATTGTTAGCAAAATATTATTGTATAATATATTAAAATACTTTTATATAATAACATAGACAAAATATTATTGTATAACAAAATTAAAATACTTTTATATAATAACATAAAAAAAGATTAATTTTTTATTCCTATAAAACTTTGTTTACAGATAAATGAAATTCAATGTTAACATAGACAAAAAAGATTTTTTCCTATAGAACTTTGTTTCCAGATAAATGAATATTTATTTAACAATATCAGTAAAGAAACAGTCAGATAACCACTTTCACACTGGATAATAGAATGGATAAAAAAACATTAGATGAAATACTAACCCCTTCGGGAGGACAACATACATAGCTTTAAAAATAGTCCTTTAAAAACAATCCTAAAAATAACAGAATATGAATCGGACTGTACCATACTGTTAAATTAATTAACTATACTCAATTATTCAAGAATTGTTTTACATGAAAATAATCAGCAATCTTAGTACCTAAAATTTATCAAATTTGTACAAACATATAATAGAACAGATCAGAGCATTTTTATGGTAGTAAAGACGCTATGTATAATCAGTCTATTTAAAAGGACATGGTCATACACTGAGCTGAAAGATTCATTTTTCGATTTGCGTGATTAATAATGCCCCATTAAGATATTTCCAATAGCCAAGAACGATTTAGGTGTCAGCTGTTATGTTACATGTATACTGTTATAATGAAGACACAAATCACATAAATTCCGTTTTTGTTACATTATAGTGTTGCCTAGAAAATACTAGCTTGAAAACAAAATTGACTGTGACAATCACTGGAAATTGTTTATATGCGTTTATAACGAATAAGATGATATGCGTTTATAACGAATAAGTACATAAAATGTTTGGAACAAGGACCTCAGAAGTATAAATATTAACAAGGAGAGCATGGCACGAGCTTTGTCTATAAAACAAAAATCTCTGACCTTTGCGTCTAACTTTCAACACGACAAGTGATTTAAATTTTGGTTGAGCATTAGGAATATTCAAGAAAAGCATTACTCATGATCATATTGATTATATTCTTAAAAATATTTATGTACCCTTTCTAAACTGCACATTAATGTAGCTTTAGGATAGCTCGAGTTTAAAAAATAAAAAATAAAATAAAAACTGTGATCTACAGTCTTTGTCATTATTTAGAAATGAATTTAAGTATTCTTAACATTAAATTACACCAAGGTATCAAAAATTTAATATGCATGCATTTTCCTCACTCAAGTAACTTAAGTAAGTTTTTGCTTACCTAAATGTTCCTAATTGTCTTCTTTTTAATAGATTTTGTTTTTATAAAAACATCATGTGCCATTTGTTGAAATTAGAACGGCATACTTTAAATAACTTACAAATAATTTTACACGATTAAGTTTTTTCAACTTTCAATAATAAAAAGTAATTTTTGTCATTGTTGTTTAGCACACATTGAGTGTATTTAAATGTTTATGTTGATCAAATTTTAAAATACGTGGAAAGTTCTCCATGATCAAGCTGGTATAGCCACTAAGTCCAATAAATTTAAATGATACACTCGATTACCAGAATTTTTTGTTGTATTTTTAATCACAAAAAAAAGTTTCTGCGAAATAAAACAAATCAATTCGGAAAAACATCATAATGATAAACATGGGAGATAAAGTCATGTATTTTCTGTAGAGTCAGAATAAAAAAAAAGATAGATAAAAATAAAAAAAAACTTTTTGGATGGTATTGATCTATACTTGGTCATAATTCAATACGGCCATGATCTGAGTACTGTGTTCAGATCATCTCCTTTCTTCTTAAATTCAACGCGCCCATGAAAAGAAAAATGATCTCGCTCAGTGGCATATTTGCTAGACAAGAGTCATGAAAAGATAATTTCTAAAAAACAAACGCAATCAGAGATAAGATTCTCCTAAAATATAATCCTAAAGATTAGTTCTATTTCAGAATCTTTTTGCATACTCAGGATACATTGTATCCATATTTAGATATTATCATCTTTTTATACTAATTGTCATCTTTTCTTACAAACGAAGACGTTGAACAAAGCACCAATCTTTTTCTGACCTTTTCTTTTAGATATCTTTAAGATTGCAGACTAAGATGACATTCAAGAACCCTCAAGATTTTTTTTCAGATCATCGCGAAATATGATTTCTAAAAGGAGAGAAAAAAGAAAAGAAAAGCAATGAATGTTCATCATATTAAAGTTATTCAGACAATGATTAAGATACTAGAAATAAAAATAGACTCCAAATTCGGTCACAGTGTTTCGCCATTTAGTGTCTCATATGTCTTTTAATGTTAGAATGCCAATATTTTATATATTGTAACTTTATTTTTTTTTTCGTAATATTTATTTTTCAACAAGGCTGAAGCATTTAACAATCTTAACAACAATGTGATGATTTGATGTGACGGAAAAACAATTACTGTTAATATGTATATTGAAATAGTTTGCTCAAAGTATTATGCTATTTACTTGTATCATTATCTATGTGTTTTTCCAATACCTATTGATGAGAAACATTTTTTCTTAGATTGCCAATTCATGATAGAAGATTTCTAACAAAATTGCTTCTTAAAAGGGCATGGTCACGATTTCGGTCAAATTCTATTTTTATATTTTTTAATTATATACAATGCCTTGAAATGCATTTCTAATGATCAAATAAAATTTGAGAGTCATTCGTAAAGTTATAAGCAAGACACAAGGCTCACAATTCTTTGTCATGTAAACAAGGCTCGTGCCCTGTTTTTATTTACAAGGTTGAATATACGAGTAAAAATCTTTTTCCAGCTTATTTGTCTATCTTTTTATTTATTTTAAGCATAGATACACAGTTCCTAACTTTAAGGCATTCGTTTTAGGCTTAGAACTGAAATTTTTACTTCAACGTTCAAAATGTAAACAAACGCTTTGTTTACATAGCGAAGAATTCCAAGCTCTGTTACTCTCTTATAACTCAACAAATGACACTTAAAGTTCGATTGCCTATTAAAAATGCCTTTCTGAAGCATTGTAAATATAAAAATCGGAAAAATAATCTTTGACCAAAATTGTGACCATGCCCCTTTAACGGATGCTGCGCATTTTATATATTTGATTCGATATCATCTCTGAAAAGGTATGGTGATTTTTAAACCTCGTTTTTAAATGTTTTTACATTTATACAACAGAAACATTTATTTTTATTTCATCAAAAATTTTCATCGCATAAATCTATAAATCTTTAAAAAATCAAGTATTACGATATCTATCATAATTCATGTATCTTTCAAATACTTTTCAAATTGACTCTTACGAGATATATATTCTTTTTACATTGACGACTCAAGATAAAAGATTGATTTCTGTAAAAATTGCTTCTCAACGGATGATGCGCATTAAATATCGTTGAAAAGATTTTTTCGATATTATCTTTGAAATGGGTATAGTTTTTTTTAATTCTCATTATTTTTAGCAGTTTACATGCATTGTTTTAACATATACACAAAAAAACATATATTTTGTTTCATCAAAACCGTAAAAAATCTAGTAAAAGTGTTGGTTTCACTAAACCGTGGTTAAGTGCAGAAAAGGCATCGCTATCTATCTTGTCCAATAAGTAGTGTTTGCAAAAAATTGCGTTATGTAAATGTGTATCCTCATTTTGATGAAGATGATATCGTAGAATTAAGACAATGGGTCGTTTGTATCTTCATTAACAATGCAGGTAACTTTTTATAGGTGAAAAAATCGGTATTTATCGTTTCCTCTAACTGAACACGTCATTTGAAGCTTCCTAATGTCCTAGCAATAACCCTTTTACTATCACCATTCAGTGACCTCTGAATTCGTTAACAACATTTTTCCTACCTATATCTTATCTATTTTTTATATAATATTAAAAAGACAAACATTGCGCCAATAAGCCTGAAACAATCACAACAGGTGTGTTTAGTACCCCACACCGGAAGTACTGATAGAAGAAATCTTAAACGGAGTACATAACCCAAGAATGTAAAGCGTTGATTAAAAAAAAACAATTATAAATTAAATCACAAAAATTAGTTCTATTAGTTATATGCATATATGTAGGAAAATATATCGATTTTTAACCCTTTGAGAGATAGTTTCTAAAACAATCAAATCAGCAATGCACTAATAACTACCATTGTTTAATTATGTTATGCCAGTAACTCCAATTGCTATTGATATATTTCGCATTATCCATTAACAATTAATTTTTTTCAGCGTGTTTTAATTTTAAAACCGAATATTTACTTACGAGGTGAAACACATTTTACTGAGAAATTGTTATATACCAATGATCTGATTTTTAAGTATTGGGCGGGTGTAAATAAGTCATCTTGCTACTGGTGGATATTACATGTATGCCTATTGTAAAATATGACTGTGTAGCCCATGAGATTGATATGACAATGTTTATAAAGCAAATCAAGAAATGAAGATGACATAATAACGATATGAAAATGGTTGGATGAACCAATTATGAAACACACTCAAAAACCCTTGGAGGGGATTCTGCACCAAATACTTTTAAACTTGCGGTTGTCTTAACTAGTCCAACAAATCCCGCTATCAGACTTGGTCCAGTAAGTGAAACTGACAGTTAATCATAATCGTATTAAGGGCGTATTGATTAGAAGAAAAACACAGACGTTTGACAGGACATCAATAAAAAGCTCTTTTAAAAGTGGTTCTTGGTGCAAAACGAATATGATGCTGCACTAAGGCCATTATGTGATTCTCTAAGGAGTACGAAGATTGGTGGCAAATGACCTTCCAAAAAAAAACCAAGTGCTCTGATTTTGTCGAATTTGTTTTGAACCCAGTCATCTCTTTATACGACTTAAGACCCTGCGTGTACGAAAGATGATTAAGGACACATAAATATATTTATTATCTCGTAAGATCTCGTTATTACGAGAAAAGAATTACGAGAAATTTTGATTTCGTTATTACTTATAATTTCGTCTCATTTGTTCCTCCGTTTTGGAGAGAGAGAGAGAGAGAGAGAGAGAGAGAGAAAGAGAGTAGAACAATAAAACGCACCATTTTCTATTAATAGATCTTTCCTCGTAATAACGAGATAATCAACTCGTAGTTACGTGATCTTTTCTCGTAATAACGAGATAATTTACTCGATATAACGAGATAATTAAGTAAACTCGTAATGAAGAGATTTTTTCTCGTGATTACGAGATAAGCATATTTTTTATGTGGCCCTATTCGTCTTTGGTATGTGAGCGTTGATTTGAAGTTCTTCATGTCTGGAAAACCAAACGTCTTGTCGAAGTGTACAATTATGCGCTTCGTTTACACGAATAATTATAGACAGCATTTATTTCCCAGGTTTAGAGATATTCTAAACCAAGAATCAGATACCTACACATAGTCTAAATAGAACCATTTCAAAAGGGGCTAAGACCATTGGTAGTTGTGTCAAACAGCATTTATGACGTAGGCCTGTCTTTTTCATTGGTGGCTACTCAGCAATGGCTCTTTGATAGCAACGAAATTTGTCTTTTAAGCTAGGCATTCCTTGTATATTTCACATTAAGGTAGTCCATCCATAACTATCATATTTCATATTTAATAGATTGCAAGTTTGATTGCTAAAATCTTAGTATGGTTTTAAGGGGTTTATTTAATAATAAAGATTCATTTTTAAAATTTATAAAAAAAATTTGAATTTTAACAAATTTATCCCATTTTGAAGTTAACATTGAAGTCTATGGGGGAAAAATGCATTTTTAAGTATATTTTTATAGTACATATAATTTTCTCACAAATCTCTTGGTAAAAAGTTGCAAAAGCTTTCCTTTTCTTGACAATGCTAAAAAATTCATTATTTACCATAGATATTTTTAATAATTGAATTTTTAAAATTTTTGCAAGGGGCTCAGAACTCTTTAAAAAAGTTCCAAGTGCCAACAGATCATTTAATCGAGTGCATACATATTCCCGAGTTTGATTTATGTCGGCCTCATAATAATTCATAACAAGAGGCCCAGGGGCCACATCGCTCACCTGAGCAACAACTGCCTTAATTCTGATCAAATTAGCATATCTTGACAACTGAGTACAGTAGATCTTGCTAAAAAAATTGAAATCTGCCAATTTTATCCACCTCTTATTTTTTTGGTAAATACCAATCCCCTTTTGTTGTTGTACCTGTAAGAAAATTTTTCTCTTTTCCTATATACCACCCCCTCCCCATTTCGTGGCCCCACTATTCTCTAGGGAATCATGATTTCATCAAACTTAAATCTACCTTTAATCTCATAACCTGTGCTTTCACACTAAGTACTGAGTTTTGGACCGAAAACTTTCCCAGAATATTTTTAAAGATTTTCTCTATTTATTCCTATGTAAAAAATTCAAACCGCCATCACGGTCCCGCCCTACCACTAGCGACTGTGATTTTGCAAACTTGAATTTACACTACCCGAGGATGCCTCTACACAAGTTTAAGCTTTTCTGGCCAAATAGTCTTTAAAAAGAAGATTTTGAAAGATTTTCTCTATATATATTTATTCCTAAGTAAAACTTCATCCCCCAATTGTGGCCCCACCCTACACCCGGGGGGATTTGAACAAACTTGAATCTCACTATCTGAGGATGCTTCCACTCAAATGTGAGCTTTCCTGGCCTAATAGTTTTTGAGAAGAAGACTTTTAAAGATTTTTTCTCTCTATATAAAAATGTATCCCCCTTTGTGGCCCCGCCCTACCCCCAAGGACCATGATTTAAACAAACTTGAAATTACATTATCTGAGGATGGTTACACGCCAATTTGAGCTTTCTTGGCCTAATAGTTTTTGATAAGAAGAACTTTAAAGATTTTCTCTATATATTCCTATGTAAAACTTGATCCCCAAATTTTGGCCCCACCCTACCCCCGGGGACCATGATTTGAACAAAATTGAATCTCACTATCTGAGGATGCTTCCACTCAAATTTGAGCTTTCTTGGCCTAATAGTTTTTGAGAAGATTTTTAAAAGATTTTCTCTATTTATTCCTATGTAAAACTTGATCCCCCAATTGTGGCCCCACCCTACCCCCAGGGACCATGATTTGAACAAACTTGAATCTCACTATCTGAGGATGCTTCCACTCAAATTTGAGCTTTCCTGGCCTAATAGTTTTTGAGAAGAAGATTTTTAAAGATTTTCTCTATATATTCCTATGTAAAACTTGATCCCCCAATTGTGGCCCCACCCTACCCCCCGGGAACCATGATTTAAACAAACTTGAAATTACATTATCTGAGGATGGTTACACGCCAATTTGAGCTTTCTTGGCCTAATAGTTTTTGAGAAGAAGATTTTTAAAGATTTTCTCTATATATTTCTATGTAAAACTTGATCCCCCCAATTGTGGCCCCACCCTACCCCCCGGGGACCATGATTTGAACAAACTTGAATCACACTATCTGAGGATGCTTTCTCCAAATTTGAGCTTTCTTGGCCTAATAGTTTTTGAGAAGAAGATTTTTAAAGATTTTCTATAGATATTCCTATGTAAAACTTGATCCCCAAATTTTGGCCCCCACCCTACCCCCGGGGACCATGATTTAAACAAACTTGAATCTTACTATCTGAGGATGCTTCCACTCAAATTTGAGCTTTCCTGGCCTAATAGTTTTTGAGAAGAAGATTTCTAAAGATTTTCTCTATATATTTCTATGTAAAACTTGATCCCCCAATTGTGGCCCCACCCTACCCCCCGGGAACCATGATTTGAACAAACTTAAATCTACACTACCTGAGGATGCTCCCATTTTAATTTGAGCTTTTCTGGCCTGATAGTTTTTGAGAAGAAGATTTTTAAAGATTTTCTATATTTATTCCTATGTAAAACTTGATCCCCCTCTTGTGGCCCTTTCCTACCCCCGGGGACCATGATTTAAACAAACTTGAATCTACACTACCTGATGATGCCTCCACACAAGTTTAAGCTTTTCCGGCTGAATAGTTTTTGAGAAGAAGATTTTTGAAAAATACCAACAAATTTTCAATAATTCTCAATTATCTCCCCTTTAAAAAAAGCGTGGCACTTCATTTGAACAAACTTGAATCCCCTTAAGCTAGTGGTGCTTTGTGCCAAATTTGGTTGAAATCTGCCCAGTGGTTCTTGAGAAGAAGATGAAAATGTGAAAAATTTACAACAACGACAACAACGACGACGACAGACAGACAACGGACAAATTGTGATCAGAAAAGCTCACTTGAGCCTTTGGCTCAGGTGAGCTAAAAGGTATTCAATATAGTAAATATCAATCAAAAATTTTTAATTCACCTCAGTTATGAATGGACTACCTTAAAACAGCTAAGTTGTAATTAGTTCTCAAGTCACGAAATTAGTAAAATGAGGCATTTTGTTGCTATTTGATATTGTTGCAAATAAATCGTAGGTACGCAAGTAAATACTTATACTCAGTCGTACGTTTAGTATATTAAATTTGGAAAACTGCATTCCTATACAAAATCAAATTCCATTTGAATCTTAAAGAAAAACTTTTTCCATTTCCATTTCCTATGGATTATAATTATTTAAACATGTAAATAACCCCTTGTGGGCTAAGACAAATTAAAAACTAAAGTTGTTTTTTAATACTTAGCTGCCAAAGGTCAATCAATTTTCTTTTTTAGGGGGGATGAGCTGCTCCCAAGACAGTTGCAAAAATTTCTTTTCAGTACTAACACCGATAAACAACTGTGGGGTTTTTGCAATTGATAAAACATTTTCGAAATCTGACATGCATTAAAATGTGGATGGAAAAAATTATTATCTTTGGGCCAAACATTATGTCCATGATCACAACACTGAGATGTTGAGTAAGTAAGAATTTTCATTCAATAGAGGTAAATTTACTTCCGCTGTGCTTAGAGTTTATGAATTTCAATTGATCGATGGTGACCACAAATGCTAAAGGGATATCTGTGAGGTATAGACAATAATGTTATTTTTACCTTGACATCAAAATAACCTTGACCATGCATTTAACTAAAATGGACAGTTTTTCATCGACTGGATTATTAAAGATGACAACACTGAAAGTTAACGGAATTAAACAAACGTAGCAGTCAGCCTTCATTTCCTTGGTCGTTTATAACTTTCCTGTTTTTATTTATTTATCGATGACAAGGATGTTGATCACAATAGGAATAAGGAATGAATCTGTTGCACTGAAGGCCAAACTATGCATCCAACAAGAAGCTACATCAATCAACTTAGCAACAATGGGCATAACTCTTAAATAAGCAGATGGTTTTTGAAAAAAAATCATTTAATATCCACAATGTAGTACTGTGAAATCATTAGATTTCGTGGTGGCTTATTTTTCGTGGAATTCGTGGGTACCTCTCATCCACGAAATAACATCCTTCACGAATTGATGAATAAGGGTAATAAAGTCATATTCCCTTTTGTAGATATATATATGAATACACGAAATTACGTCCCCACGAACCTGTAAAATTTAAGTCATCCACGAAAATTGGCCCCCACGAAATTTAATGATTCCACAGTATATTACATCTTGATTTGAAATATTCTGAATATTTTCTATTTATAATCGTGTGTTATACACTGAACCCTTTTGGGGTCGCAGTGTTGTTTCAGTGGTCTTTTTTTAACAATTTAGATTCATAAGTATATCAAACGATATGATTGGTAAAAAATGTTTAATGTCATTACAAGATGAGACATTGCAATTCTTAAACGAGTAACATGTAAATTGTGTATATACTCATGCTGTTTTTTAACCTCTCCGGAGATCCCAGAATTAATAGGTTGCAGTTTATTTTTTGAGGCAATGATTTGAATAGTTGAAAATCTCGACAGCATGCCTAAATCAAAGTTTTAACCTTAAGTTTCCTCGGGGCCCCAGTATAACCCCATATCGTAGCACTCAGTTCAAATGGAAGATATCAAACTTTGAATCCCATCTAGGGCCCCAGAATTGCCAGGGACCACAGTGTGAACAATTTAGAATTAAAACTTTATCCTGATACTTGCACAGTAATACACTGAGTAAGTTTTTGAGCAGAAAGATGTCCCTGCATGAAAATGTAATATATACTTTAACTATTGTGTGAAAATATGTCTCCAGTGTGGCCCCACCTTACCTCCAGGGATTGTAATTTTTAAAATAAAATTCAATCTACACTACCTGAATCAAGTGTCAAACTTTTTTTTTGGTCAAAAGGTTATCGATAAGATATTTTTTACATGACGGATTTTCCCGAATATTATATATACATGTTGTACATTATAGTCTCTACACAAAGTGGTGACACCCGTTTTACATTGACAAACAGACAGACAGGCGACAAACAAAATTTTAGACTGAAAATATTTCTGTCGGTTTTTTTATCCACTATACTGGGCTTTTCCTCATTAAAGCACTAATCTTTCTATTAATACTTTAGCGTGTATTGCGCATGTTCACAATACTCAGTGTTGAAGGACATATGAACTACAATATTTAGAACTTATTTTTTTCCCAATAATTGATATCTCAAGGGCAATGATTATTTTTCGATATTGCTGTTTAGGTAATTCTAATAACACAGAAAACTACATCATGTTAAGGCGTGTTAACCACACCATACGATTAAATTCCTTTTCCCGGATATGTGAATGAATTTTACCTAGACTAGTACTTTTCTAGTTCTAGGAGAGTTTATCTTTTAATATTATCATTATTATAAAACTGTACAGTGTGTTATATGTCATCTTTAAGCCATCCTTAGCCTTACCCATTTCGACATTTTGGCCAGGATAGCGTCAGAAGATCAAGAAACCGGAAACGAAAGAAAATATATTTTTGTTAATTGCGTAACCACTTTCAAAATAACGACTTTTAAAAACATTGCCACTAGTCATCAATGAGCAGTGTGGCATGTTGGTATTCATGTACAAGACATAATATAATTGTTAATTGCAAGTACGGTTCTCGCGTTCAGTTGACCTCAACTTTAGACTCCGGCTAAAACAATTCATCATTCCACATCCGGTTTTTTTAAATTACTTTTATTTGTTGTATAATATAGGTAGGACCTTAATAGTATGACACAAGACATAAATTGATCTTCTATTCTCAACTGTCTCTTCCTCTACTCTACCCACAAAAACAATGCACTTTGAATAAGATTCCGAAAGGTATTTTTCGAAGTGCAGTTTTGGGGTAAGGGAGGATAGAGGATTAATTTCAGTTCTAAAGCGCATGGTTTAGGATAAAATTAAAGGAATTTATTAGCCTTCATCAGCATTCAACACTGAAAGGAAAATTTAGCCCTTTAGTTAAACACATGATTGAGAGCTTAAAATCTTCAACTAAAGTTCAAAACCTCAGCAAATAGTTCAGGTTTTTTTCAGAATATAGGACGCAATAACCCAGGCTTATTGAGAACATGCATAATTCAATTTCTTTTAATTTAAACTAATTGCTGATATTATATATATCCACATCAAAAACAAAAAATAGTGGTGAACTATAAGAAAATTAGTCTCATTAAATATGAAACCTTTTAAATATTCAAAATTTGTATGGGCTAACTATTGCTAGGTAAGTACATGTATATTCAAAATTCGTATTCAAAACTCGGAAGGCCTAACTTTCACTTAGAAACTTTAGGTCATTGATCAGTGAATTCGTTGAAGACGTATATCGATAGAAATCCACCAATATAAAACATCCACGTATTTAAAAAAGTATGATTCCATAGTGTGTCAATAAGGGCTAATTATGCCTTCTTGAAATAAATAATATTTCTGTTCCTTTAATAGTTTGATGACGCACACCAAGACGCAAAAATATCATGTCAGGTACACCGATCTTTATCTTTAATTTGTCAATTTGCCGTTAAGTCGGCACCTTCGTGTGTTATGATACTTAAGTAAATGTTAAGAATCCTTACGCTTTATCATTTTTGAAAAGTAATGTTACAATTTTTTAACAGTCCACCCACCATTGATACGCCTTAAGTTTAATTTATATCAAACACTGCCCTGATTTTTTCTATTAGGTCTAACTGAGCTCCTTCCATAAATGTTTGAACTTTTAATAATGCAACGTCGAAGTTTGAAGAGAATGGGCTGGGAAATGTTCGCAAACTCCTTTTATTCTCCCTCTCATGTATGTGCAAAGTAAATAATATGCTTCTGGAACACATCTTAATCATTTTTAATTTCAATGTATTAACGTATACCTAGTGTATGTTAAATATCACGACAAAAGTCTAAATATTTCTTGATATTGCTACTATTAATCAGGTGTATGCTCATGGCGTCACCATACGTTTATTTTTTTCCTAACGTTTTACTACCTCTTTATCTAATTTTCTCTTTTTTTTTCTTCAGATTTTTCAATTTTGTGACACTTGAATTGTTATTGAGTGTCGATTTTAATATCTGTAAATATAAACAAAAAAGTTATGGTATAGACCAATCCACACTTTACAAAAGTTATGTCCCTTGGCTGCCATCTTTGGGGGAAACCCATAGATTTCTCACAGTAGCCTTTGTAGTTTAAAGGTTTATAACTTTGACATTTGACAATAAAAACCCGTTTCTGTTCTGTATTTTGATTGCCCCAAGATGGGGCAACACACATATCGAAGGAATAAATGAAATTCCAAAAGATTTCATCACCGGACGCCCTAATACTTGGTTGCATAAAGAAGGAGAAAGTTGGTTTTTCCCTTTTGACCTTTGGGTTGACCCCGCAAAGGGAGACAACTTTTGCAAAGTGTGGATTGGACTATTGTATCAATCTATTTACTTGTATGTCTTTGGCGTTGCCACAATTCATAAAATAGTTTTCCTCGCCAACTTTGACGTAAAAGTGACGTGATCAAGACAATCTTTAACATTTTCTTATCATCATTTACTCAGTCTGGTAGAACCAATGTTAAAAAAACAAATGTTTCTGTTCGGATAAAAACGATGTACAATATTGTAGTATTTCATGAATATCATGTATACATGCTTATAAAAAATTTGAATAAAAACTTTTAACATTCTCATCTTACATAATTTGAACCAATGGATGCAAGTTAGTTCGATATATTTTCTGGTTGAATATAGTACATATCTAGCTCTAGATTAAAAGAAAATTAAAATAATCACGTAAAATAAAAGTTGGAACATACAAAGTACATGTACAAAGCCCCTATTCTACTATAGAAGCTGTCATTTTTTGTCTTTAATTGTTTTTAATTACTAGTATCTTTACCTTGACCTCCTTACTAAAAATTAAAATGCGAAATACTGTAAACCAATTTTTATTTGCGACGACGTTATTTCGCGATTTCCTGGGGATCAACATATAATGCAATAAATAACTGATTAGAAGAACTACAAATTGATCTCTTCAAGTACATGTCTGTTAATAGGTACTTCCACTCAAAACAAAAACAAAACTGATCTACAAAATTGAAAGAGATCAATTTTTAGCCGCTTGAAAAATATCTGTACAAGGGACACCTGTTCAATGTCTTTATCTTTTTCTATACTTTTAAACCATGATAACGAGTTATCAACTGAGAAAACTTAGTCAATGATCGGTGTGACCGAACGATAATCGAGTACTCGAGTACTCGTTGACATTCCTAATTCAAAGTGGCGTAAAAACAAACTACATTGGCTTATTGGACTGTTTTGTATCAATCCGACATTAAATCACACTTCGCCGCGTCATTGTGATAGGTTATTTATTTTTTTCCAGCACGAACTGCTTACAATTTAAGAAAAGAGTTATCTTCCAAGAGATGGCCATACACTCGAGCAACGAGATTTAGTTTCAACAACAAAACATAAATCCCAAAATCATTGTTAGGTCGACAAATGATTTCATAAAGATAATCTCTAGTCATGCAAAGGTTAAATTGCTTACTTTTTTTGCCCTTAAGAATGTACTTTAAATGTTATATGATTTGTGTAAATGGTGACCATTTGTTCAGCACTTTTTGTATGAGGTCATGGTCGTTCACGCTTCCCCTTTTTCCTTCCGGTAATAATTACCCTTAACAAGTCAATAACCTTAATCAATAGAACCATCTCTTCCGTGTTCTTAAACTCGATACGATTATCGGGGCAATTAGTTGGCCCATTTTCAGCATGAATAAACCATCGGCTGATGCCAGCTACTTAACAGAGTGATAAATATTTGTTGACAAAGGTGCTCATTTGAGCTTTCTTTTTTTTTGTTTTGGCATTCCGCTTGGCAACACCAATAGAAAATATGAGATATTCGGTCATATTAAAAACAAGTTCTACGTGAGACAGATGCGTATATTATTACCGCGTATTTCATGCTGTGTTTATCTCGATATCTTTGGCTTTTTCATTTCCTTGGTTGATTCGGGTTAAGATTTAATGAAGGATAGATTGCTTTTTTAGTACCTTTGTGTGACAACTCGTAGCAATTTGACAGATCGTCAACAATGTCGGGCGTTTTTGTTCCACAGTTTCATCAGTAATTCATACGTATTAATTTTTATCTCCGAGATAAAAATTATACAGGTAGTTTTTTGGTGTCTTAACAATATTTCGAAACCCAACAAATATCAGAGTCGTTAAAATGTTTTGTTTAGCTCTACTCAAAGTTCACCTCCTAACGATTTATTGACAACTTCAATTCCATTCGTCAAAAGTGCAAGCTATTGACCTTGTGTGTATGCAGCTAGGAAAAAGTTGGAACAATTCAAGTAATTGCATTATATAAGACTCACAAAATCGGAGCGGAAGAATTTTCAAGTTAACTTTGTGTTTGTTTCTTTTAAAGGGGCATGGTCACGATTTTGGTAAAAAAAAAATTTCGATTTTAATATTCACAATGGTTCAGTACGGCATTTTAAATAGGCAACCAAAATTTGAGTGCCATTCGTTGAGTTATAAGCGAGTTGCAGAGCTTACAATTCTTTGCTATGTAAACAAAGCTTTTGTTTACATTTTGAATGTTAAAGTGAAATTTCCAGTTTTAGACCTAAAATAAATGTGTTAACCGTTAGGAACTGTTTATTTATGCTTAGAATGAATAAGAAAATAGACAAATCAGCTTGAAAAAGATGTTTTACTGGTAAAACAAAAACAGAGCACGAGACTTGTTTATATGACATAGAACTGTGGGCCCTGTATCTTGCTTATAACTCAATGACTGACTCTCATATTTCGTTTGATCATTAGAAATGCATTCCTTAAGCATTGTAAATAATAAAACAGAAAAATAAAATTTGACCAACATCGTGACCATGCCCCTTTAAATGAAATGGGTATGCAATAACCTTTCTACATATTTTCTCCCGAGATCACTTTTTAGACAAAATCTTCATACTTTCACTATCTTTAAGTTCAAGGAATGATTTATTAATATGACAATCTACAAGTTGATACCATTCAAACTAAAATTTTTAATAAACTGTTTGAGAGAGAAAGAGAGAGGTTTCTTATTCTAAGAACGCATGAACATTTAAATATAAAATAGATCATAGATAGCCCTTAATGTTCATGATTTGGTAAATGAAAAATGAGATGGAATTATATTGGCATAAAGATCTAGCTACCTAAGATACACAATACACTTTGCTAGATTTTTAACGTCCATAAACAGCAATTTGTTGCCAATAAACCGTGTTTGTTATGGGTTTGTAATTATTTTACGACACTTTGGTATATTGAGATATTGTACCTAACACAGCCTTAAAAGACTTGTTCATCCACCGTTTCGCTTAAGGCGACATCTAATCTTTCCTTGAATCTAAGGTACATTTTTTCCTTTAAAAAACTCAGTATCATTGTGGTGAGAAGAAAAACAACGTCTGTAAATAAGCTTTTTCATTTTATTTTTTTTTCTCTGTTTAATTGCTCATTTGAGGAACACTGGAGGGACAGTGCGGACGACTGTACCACCGTATGAGGCTATGTTGGATGTGATATAATAAACATTTTTTGTGTGTCAATATCGTGTGTGTGTGTGTGTGTGTGTGTGTGTGTGTGTGTGTGTGTGTGTGTGTGTGTGTGTGTGTGAATATGTATATTTGTAAATTTATTGATTTTATATATAAAGATTGTAATTGTATATTGATGTTCATTCTTGCTTGACTGATTGGACACACAACGGCTGTCGTAACAGATATATGTGAAAATACCCGTATCCCAGTTTATCCAAAGAGGTTATTATTTTTGTAAAAGTAAACAACGATTTTACAAGACATTAAGTTAGAACATGGCTGATTTTTTTAAAAGTTACTTTGAAGAAATATAACAGTTTCTATTAACGTTATTCACTACACCTTGAAAAAGTTAATCAAATCAACGGAAAATTACTTGATTATCATAGACAGCATGATGCATAAAAAGTGAATAAGTCAAATAACAGGCGAAAAGATAAGCATTTTAGGATAAAAATCGTGATTTTCAAAAAAAATAAAAATATTACCGTTAGTATGAATAAAAATCCCATTCGAATTCGAACCCTTGTTCTGCAGTTAATGAGCCCGGTACTTTAACCACTTGGAGCTATGAAAATATTCAACCAAATCTATTGTTACAAACAATATAATAACAAATAATTTTAATCGCTATCTTTTCACATAGTGCCTGAAAAGGTATAAGTCGGTGTGTAGTGAGGTACCTTAAAAGATGACTGTTCTACATCAAACTCACAAATTTTCAGTGCTATTATCATTACCTCAGGAGGATGGATGGTCAGCAATTTATCCATTACCAAATTATCCTTTTGGTTTTTAGATATGGTACCTTTAGCCATCAACCCATGTAGAGAAGGAAACTTCAAATATTTGTGCTTAAAAATTTGCGCCAAGTTTTCCCTATATCCCTCTAAAGAACTCTTCTAAAATGGACTAAAACTGGCCAGGACTATCCTATCCTTTTAACGCCGAGCTGTCAAAATCAATCCGTATTTTTTCCAAATAAGAGCAATTCACATATTGTATGTTTATTAAAACAATTTGCAGAGAAAAACAATAACAGTCTGCTGACAAGTATTAATACTACTGAAAATCGGGGCATAGTGTTTCTGTTGTTCTCTCTTCCATTTTTTTTATCGTTGTCGAGCTCTTTAAGGCAAGGATATGAAACTGTTTTTTCTCTTTCTTGTCTTTACAAGTCAAATTGTGAACACATGGATTACTTATAATTACACTATTTGTAGAAGTCAATAAATGCGCAAACGTTATACTGGCAGTGTTGCTTCTCAATTCTCTGTATTTTAAAATATTCATTACTCGACACGACTCTGATTAAATCAAAGATATCCTAAAAAGCACAAAGCGAAGATCAATCTGACGACACACAGTGTCATGCTCCGTGACGTCAGAATGACTGTACTTTGATTTAACCAATCAGATGACAAGTTACGGATTTTAGTAAGTGATATCATTAAACAAGGGTATTGCATTATTTGTAAGATAGTATGATTGAGTGGTTGAAAAACTTATCTTTCATGCAAATGATAAAAAATAAGTAGATTACCTGATGAGAAAAAAGCATATGCAGATTGAAATTGTTTCAAATTATATCTGATAAATACATTTTGTCTGAACTGCGCTTCCTTATTTGCTGGAAAAAAAATAGTTTAATAAATCGTGTAAAGACGGTAAACTTTGCCATAGTCAAAAACGTATAAATCCGCCTGACTTTCTATAGATTTTTTCCACAATTCCATAGCAGAAATTTTACATTATTAAGGAATGAATTCAATTAATGGTTATCCATTTTATACTCATACAAACTGGTTTGGAACAGTTAACGCATATCTGTGAACAGCTTCCCGATTTATTATCAAGCAGCGCTAACCGTCCAAATGCAGTTTATATGAGTCTAAATTAGGTCGCTATTAAATTCATTCCTAAAATTAGCAAATAAGAACGAACAAAAAAAAACCAAGGCTAGTGCGATCGCATTAGGTCACCGGACTTACTCACGCAACCTGGAAAGAAATCAATACGGTGTCAATAATCGAACACCAAATTCCAAAAGAAACAATAATGCCAGTTCTCAAGAAACAATTGGCATGAAACGTCGAAGCCCTCTAGTTGTATGTCGCCCTAACCTTGGCATCACGATAAAGAGAAGGTCGTGCTAGTGCAGTTACTGGGTGCATTTGTAAGGTTCGTTAAGATTAAGCCCCGGTTTAGTATGATTACGCAATTGACAGTTTATCAAACCCTGAAAATTAATGTCTACTAATTTCAAAACAATGATTTATTTTGAGGACGGGAACTGCTTATCGAAATGTCGAGCCGTGCAACTGTGATATGAAAGTGGTCCCAGTTACTTCTGTACGATAGCCGACGACCTAAAATCGATATTTGTTGGAGGAAAATGCGAACTTTTCTACAAGAAAACTGCTAAGGAACTTGTTAGAAATATGGCTAATATTTGAAAATGCGCTATACATGTACCTCTACCTAAAGTTTCAAATCTTCTGCTTTTGGTGTTGAAATAGAGAATCTGATAATAAGCATTATCTACACGGGCTCATATCGAATCACATAATGATTGGGCTACATCTGGCGATGAAAAATTCTCGAGCCTTTCAAACAGAGATTGAAAATGAATAAGCACTAGGGATTGCGATTGCTATCTACTGTTCGCTAAGTAACAGACGTACACGTACAACGGAATAAAAATGGCGTCATTTAAAACGGTAACCACAAACAATGTTACGAGGTCGTTGGCAAATATATGGGATATATACATGACTGTTCAAGTATTTCCAAAGACATAAAGAAGTCTTCCTTAGGTTATAAAAACTAATTAGCCAGATGGATTGGATATCAATGCCGTAATTTACAGAACAGTATACATGAACGATCTCCTTGATATTATATATGAAATTCATTTATTGTATAACATTTTCACGGGCCTTCCTGAATAATCACTTGTCCAAAAGCCAATTAATTAAGTTAATACATTTATTAAGATTTATTTCGATTTATAGCGGTGTTCAATACATTCATTGTGTGTGGACTTAAAAAAAAATTGCCGCTACAAATACATGTAACACGACGTAACACGTAATAGTTCAACAATGTTGCTATAATAATATGTTGGATTTTTTTCAAAAATAAGTAAATCTAACAATATTTATTGACATAACACAAGATTTGACACAATAAAATGACATTAATGAAGACAACGTAAAACAACTTGTGATGCAAACAAAATTTTCAATACTGCGGAGTTCAAAGATAATCCTGATATTTACGTTGTTAAAAAACGTTAAAAAAAACGTCAGGCGTTCTATTTTAAATCTAAAATTAGAATTAGAAAATAAGATTTTTTTTCTTTCTTGTGAATATCTCCGGGTAAAAAAGACATGTTATTAAAAAAAATCTTGGGATGTTTTCCCTTTTTATCAATTCCATACGTCATTTTACTCCTTTGACAGGTATGTGTATTTTTTTTTAATAAATTGTAAAAAGGTGACGGAAACGATGACCTGGAAAAAACTACAATGCTGTTGAGTGCATTAAGTTCAGTTTGACGACCATCAATTTTGAAAATCCTTATGTGTTTAACGTGTCAAGATTTAGGATTTCGAACGACCCAGGGAAACAAATACATGCCTTGAACAATTCCTTATATCCTAAATTTACCAACACCCTCCCGTGGCGGGGTAGTGGGGGGGGGGGGGAGGGGGGGGAGGGGCGGGATCTTGATTCACGAATATTATTATATAATTATGATGTAACTTGTTCATTTACATTGTACCATATACCACACTAAATGATACTCTAACGGATTTCTGTGAAGATTGCCTATTTTGCTATACAGAACATAAATTATATAAAGCCTTTAAAAAATGAACAAAAAAATCTTATTGGTTAAAGTTAAGGAATAACGAACAACTTATGGCTGGTAACAAGTGCAAGTACACTACATGTATTCCGGAAACTAATGACATTTTTTTCTGGTGTATATGACATCGGAGAAAGTATTTTGCATTGTAATGATCAATGTTTCTAGTTTCCGTGTGTTTATTTTACCATCTCCGTCAAAGTGACATGTATTTCAAATACTTCAATAAAAAGACCTCCTTCTTAGATAATGTGGCGAGAATAAGAACTAAATAGGGCCCTAGAACGATGCTACTACCATGAAGTGGGGATCCTTTTATGTTCCTTGTCTTTCCATAATCCGAGGTATAATGGAAATCAAACAAAACACACTCACGACGTGATCAGATCAGAAAATATGTTGCTATTTTTTTATTGTTCGTCAAAATTTTCACGGTTACCAAAATGAAAGGAATTGTAACTTGCGTACTAACATCGCCAACGTTTAGGTGTGCTGTAGAGATATATATGTACAAAGGTAAGAATTAATTTTAAACTAATTTGTAAACTATCGAATATTTAAAATAAAGACACTTCTCAAACTGTACGTATGATTCATTCATTTTTGCAGTAAAAAATGTTCTCATCTTGTACAGCAATTTGTGGCAAAATATAGCATTAATTATACACCTACGATACCCCTAAAATACAGATAACTTCTTCTACAGTTTTCAAAACGGGATATTTTTGTTTGCAGATCAATTGGGCTGATATCAGAAATATCCATCACACTTAAGAGTTTAAAAATGATGAAAAAAAAAACCAGCTGTTGAACTTGGTCATTTTTTGGGGGAGGGGGGAGGGGGCAAAATATTTTATATGGAGTATTTAATTTCTCTGAATATGTAGTTTTTACTAATTAAGAGTTGACAAATGGATCATTGATATAATTGCTCACAAAAAAAGAAAACCCTGTTTGCTGACACATGACAGCTTTTCTCTTATGAACGTATGTTCGAATAAAAAGTGGGGTGGGGGGGGGGGGGGTAATGGTCCATTACCCTGAGACTGCGACTAAACTTTCTCTAGTATTAAATGTGCCTACTATACCTTATACTTGAATGTGTTTGTACACCTCAACAATAATGTCATTCGTGTTTCTGAATTAGACCAAGAGTGTTACAGACAGCAGAATTGAAATTTATCACTTGATAATGAAAAAAAAATTGACTTTCCTGTGAGATAGAGTGGATGTGTATACACAATTCTATAATATTTACTAGCCATTATTAATATTGTTTTGAACGGAGCTATCAAATTCATTTTTGTTGAAAGCCAAGTAACACCCCCCCCCCCCCCCCACCACCACCACCACCCACCCCCGGTTTATCTATTTCTGAATTATTTTCTCTCTATGGCCTTGACAATTGTTTTAAAATCTTTTACCCCAGAAGGTAAGATTAAACTTTCCATAGTAAGAAGGATATCTGATGAAAGATGATCCGTATTACATTACTTTACTTAGATTTAACCTTATTTATCCTTAATCTCAACTAGCCCCAAACTCCGCAAATATCCTCTTTATATGAATTTAATGTGATAAACATTCAGCGAACAGCTGATTAAAGTTGTATTTTCGTCGTGAGTTGGTTTTAATTTATTACTTGAATACTGCTCCTTATACCCCTTGAATAAACGTTAACCACGTATTTTGTACATACTTTTTTTTTATCTTTAAAACCACGACGCGGAGTTTACGCTTAATATAGGTAACAATATATATGGACCTGACTTGGGAGCAATTAGGATATAAATAGAAATAGAGTCTTAACCTATATGGTCGTGTTACCTTACCCTTTTATCTTTTAAAAACGAACAATCTAACTTCTAGTCCGCAAGATTGTAAATGCGTTCTTATTATAGAACGGAAGTGGGATCTAGTAGCATGGGGCACCTTGCGCTGGAGATTTTTATATCACCTGTGAAACTCCACACGATGGACACTGCGCCGTGAATACATCTGGCATTTAAATTTTCCCAAAAATCCCCAATCAGCTAAAATGTGATTTAGTCAACAATGAGAACTCGCCATTCTCTCCTTTTGCATGATCGTGTCTTTATTTCTCCGTTTTATGCGATATTACTAATCTACATTTGGCCAGGTAAGCAATTTTAGCTTTGCAATTTTTATTTAAGATATGAATGTGTGTTTTTACCCATTAAAGTCACGCTGTGTTTGGGAGCATGTCAATGCGATAGGATCAAGTTTTATCTTTATTCATGGGATAGAAAAATTCACCTTCGCCTAGAATCTGCCCCCATTTTAAACAATTAGGTATAATGTATTTAAAAAAAAAAACAACCGATAGCTGTCATGTATGCATGCATTTTATTTAATCCACAAGGTGTAATAGAACAATGGGATTAAAAAGGTAAAGTGCAAAATGGTACGAATTTTTTGAATATATTTATCCTGGATCGCTTTACCTCAAGTAGATGAACAAATAGCTCCACACACAGACTGTAGATTGTCGTCTTTCGAGTAATATCAACAAATTCAGGGGTAACCTTAGACAAACAGTCAAGAGATGAGATACCGATTGTTTAACTGTACCAAGCCAACGCTTAATTAATGACCGTTTAGAGGTATCCTCCCCTTTTATAGGGTGTCAGTAAGTCAAAGTTAATCAGCCATTACTGGCAAACGGTGAAACCTGATTTTTTTATGCGCATGTCGTAAACTATCTGAGTGTTACAATTTTTCTGAGTTTTTTAGAGAGAGAGAGAGAGAGAGAGAGAGGAATTGTCACTTCGTGGGTGCCATTTATGATCACGGCATTTTCGCTGCAATAATACACTAACCAAATTATAATATACATGATTCTATTATACTCGAATTTGAAATCCATATAAAATTTAAAAATCTTAGGGTCGTCGAGTTTCAACTCTACTTTTCTTTTTAAAAGTTTACAAGTAACATTGCAGAGCTTGCATATATTGCGTGCCCACTCTATGAACAACGTACTACCCATATAACTTGATATACGGCCAAAGTGTTGAACGAGTGTCGTTATCGAAGGTTAAGGTAATCCGCACAGAATGACATATCGGAGTCCTTCGACACATAAGTTAACGGATCGCACTGCCCTCCCCCTGCAGATTGTAAAGGTAATCGACATTGCGATAAACCGTAGATGAATTAAACCGAGGTGAAAACGAGATGAACCCCTCGTTTTATCATTTTGCGGCTTAAGCACATTGGATCGCACTTGAGGCCGAGTTAATGTTTTTAAATGTATCATGTATATTTATAAGTAGCTGTCAGGTATTTGATAGCATTAAACTATAATTGCAATTTTTTTCTTTATTAATTTCTATAGATAGTTGTATTATTTTATGGTCTTTACGTATACTTAGTGTGTGACCCTTGATATATCTACAAATCACAGACAGTCAGAGAGAAAGGGAGGGATGGGGAGAAAGAAACGAATGAATGTACAATTCACTAGGTGGTTCCTATTATTCCCTGTCTTGAGTGTCACTTTATATGTAGACCTTGGGATCGAACCCACTCTAAAAGCAATGTGCTGCCACTTCGCTGACCACTTGTCCATCAGTTCAAGTCCAAAAGTTGCTTTCAATGACGACCAAAAACCCTTCACACGCTCTCACTAACACCAGTTCTTTGAGGTTGATTTGATATTTATATTCAAGTTAAAAAAGAGGATAGTTCATATACATGTAGGTTAAACAAACAATTAGATGTATAATTCTACGCAATAACTTGCAGCAAAAACACATGTACAAATTTGTCATTTATAATTTTGGCAAAACGAACCGTTTGGGGAAAAAAACTAAATTAGTGTCTGCCTTGATCGAGTTGTTGAGGATGTATTGTGTTTCAATTAAATGATGTGTTGAATCCCACAGAAAATTGTTTAAATATATTTATACTTAATGATCAGTTAAACAATATAAATAGAATAATGATTTGATGAAATGAGCCCTTTTACAAATGCAAAATTTCATCCTAAAATATCTTTTACATCGTGAATTTGTTTCTAACTTCAGGAGACTTGTCAATAAATTAACCATCAGATCTACATTACACTGTTTAAATGTGATGTTTTGGGCCAAAAATTATTATTAAGTTAAGAAAAAATATAAATATTTTTGCACTGAAATTCTCCTTCTCTTTAAAAAGAGCCCTTCGTCTAAAAATAGCCATGACAATCACTAATTCACGATTTAAAATAAACGGCTTTCGGTAATAACGTTGTTAACTCATTCTCATTTTTAAAAAATAAAATGTAAAATGCATTATTTTTTGGGTTATCCGGGTATGTTGAGATGAACTTTGTGCACGTACAAATATTCCTCCGTGACATTCTTAATAATCGGTGGCCAACAATTTAGTTTCTTGACCTACTTAAATTAATGACCTAGTATATAGTCTAATTCTGGCAAGAAAATTTTAAGCATCTTTGAAGCTGTCCATAAAAATCTCCCCCCTGAATGGTGGAGAAGGAGGGGATCGGGTAGCAAATTACATAACCCTGACTGGATGAAGGGCTTTTATTATCCTCTTAACTCATGGTCTTATTCACGCCGTATAATGCAGTGTCATCTGTTATTTTCGTTCATCCATCAAGCATACCTAAGGAGAAGTCGCCTGAACGTTGACATGTTGCAATTTTTTTTCTCCACTGGTTTTTTTCGATCCCAATTTTCCATGGTCCTTTTTATCTTGTCTTTTTTTAACCCATAAAACCCTCTCTGAACATTCCTAAGGACGAGAAAACTAGGACCCGGTATCAACATAAATTTGTTTCCTTTTTTGGACTTGTCTTCTGAGAAAATATTTTAAAAGTCCACATTTACACCCTATGATAGTAATAATATTATATTGCTTTAAAATAATCAACTAATTGGTGCCAAGCAAATGGAAACGCCTTGAAAGTCGTAGGTACACGGCTTAAGGTGATTTTCCCCTTTGGGCAATTAAATGACATATTTCTTTCTCAATAACGGGCTAAAACTGTTTTAAAGCTTAAATAATGCACATGGACTATCTGTTCTAAAGTAATTGGCCCCCTTTGGAGCCCCCACAGTGGTACATGTACCAATGCATTGCCTGCTATTCTTAAGACACTGTAACTTACGGGCAATATACATGCAAATGTATATATATTTTCTGTCTTATTAATTGTATTCTATTTAAAGACGAACGGAATTAAACGGATTGAAGCTCTTAATCATTAGAGCCCAGTTACTTTTAAAGGCGTTTGTTTTAAAACCCCATAGTATAATTAACTGTTATACACTCTTAGATAATAATAATTTAAAAATTGACACATTGGAGAAGGGCAAAATATGTCCAAAGAATTCAATTTCACACGAGGCTCCTTGATTCTTTACTTAGATCTGGAGGGAAGCGGGTATCTTCTTCTTACGTACAAAAGGCTCCTATTACGGCTCTGAAAAGAACTAGCGCAGACTTTAATTCCCTGGAATGCATTACAGACTATAATTTATAAACATACCTGTATTACGTTGAGCCGAGGTAAATGTGTCAAAACTGCCTGCAGTAAATTATCCCCGGCGATGTAGAAGACCACCAAAGTGATAGATTTTTTTTTTTTTTAAATCTTTAAAACTCTTTTTTTTTTTAAATGGGTTTAGTGTATGAATTATAGGCCCTTGAAAACCGATGCACCATGGTTGTGTATAAAAAGCGTTTGATAATATCAAGTGTCGGTTTGTGACAAAAAAGAGATAAGTATTCGTTGAGCACATTCTCGACACCATTAACTGCATGCTTTAAATGTGTGAATGAAAAATTGACTTATTTTTATAAGAAACTGTTACGCGCTGTGTGATTGGTCGGTTTAAGGTTCATATTGTGTAATTCATATTCCTACGTCATAATACATGTACGTGCCAATTTATATATTTTCTAACGTTCCTAAAGATATAAGAAATAATATTTATTTTTTTATTTTTTGGGGGGGGGGGGTGGGGGGGGGGAGATTGACAAAATAGTATAAATTTATTTCAAAAATGTTAAATTACATGTACAAGTGTAATTATAATTATATATCATAATATATAATTATATATTCCCACAATTATCTATTCAAAGCTCATTCTGATATCATTTTAGATTTCCAGATTTATTTTACGCTTACTGTTACAAATACGTTTTCATTCAAGTTTTCATTACTTCATGGTAAATCATTTTAAAGGTTTCGAAAAAAAAATATTATCATAAATACTATATCAAAGTAAGCATTTAATCGTCAACATTTTCAACAGTACCGTAGTGCAAGTCAAAATGAAAGCATACGACAGTTTTTTAAATTAAAAATATGATAAATTATAATCAATTAAGCAATATGATTACTTAATGGATGATTTCAATGCACCATTTCGCTACAGCAGACATCGTTTGTTTTCGTTTTAAAACGGCGTAGTAATACACAGTGTAAGACAGAAAAATCTCACACTGCTGTCTCACACCGGACAAACCGATCTCACACCGGTGATAATGCGAGAAAGGTCAGTCACCTGAACTCGGGAAATCGGTCACTGTGAAATAGACTATAAGTTAAAGTACGTACCCCTCAGAAGTCCGTGTATCTGGCTTGTTATCAGACCTTCTCTTAAAACCCCATCCGTGTCAGCCAACGACCTCTCCGTGATCCGATTGTACCAATCTCTCCAATATGTGCGTTTCAACTAATAAAATAAAAAAAAAACATTCCAAGCAACATATGCACTTAAATGCCATGTCATAGTCAACGCAAACAAAGATGAGGGAAGGGGTAGGAGGTTTTATAATTTGGGTCATCGTGTAAATATCATTTTTGGACACGATAATTGTGTGTGTTAAAGATGGCGGAATTACCGATATTTTAAGCTCTATTGTACATGTATACAGTGTACATGTATTTATAGCAAGCACGCAACAGCTTTGTTTCCCTTTCGGGGAAGGGGGGGGGGGGCAAGGAAGGGTTTTGTTTTAAAGGGGGATAGCAATGCAACACAGGTCACGTGTACACTGGTACATGTAACGTTATTGTTGATATTTCGTGTTATATTGTGTAGAATCGTTCATTTGCGTTTTTTATCTTTTTTGATCGTGTATCGTAAAAATTCAGTTAGTCAGTGATCGTCCGTGTATCATGCGTTATCGTCCGTGAATCCTGCTTGATCGTTTGTGTATCGTGCGTGATCGTTAGTGTATCCTGCTTGATCGTTAGAGTATCGTGCGTGATCGTTCGTGTATCAGAATCGTGCATGTGGTTTTTCAACAATAACGTTGTTACCATTGTAAAATGTAGTTCTTTTTTCTGAACTATGACAACAAACATATGCAATCAATCACATCCAGATACTGTGCGAAGCCGAAAATTATCATGGATATCGGCTGTTTCGTTACAATCGCACTAATTATAATCAATTCCAATAAGAATGAACGATTAAAAAAAATCATTATTAATAATAATTTACCCTCTCATTGTTTTAGTTTTATTATAGTTGTTTAAAAAATGACCAATCATTTTTTAAAAACTAAAAAAAAGTTTTAATGCACATTCTTCTATGAAATACGTACGCTTTATATTGGTTAAAATATCATTGGGAGCCACGTACGCTGAAAATGTCAACGCTTTAAGTCACTCAACACATCACTGAGAGCCACGTGCGTTGAAGTGTTAAATCATGTTTCCACCTACACGTTTACAAAGTCTTTTTTGGGTTCATCCACTTATTTTGTGTAAACGAAAGTGGCATCGTCTTTCGAACTTCGATCAATTCGGGTGGGCGAAAAAAACCACACACTACAACCGTTCCTTTATTCAGTTTCTTGATAGAGTTCACACTTTCGAATCAATGACAATGAAAACATGTCCGATGCATTTGAGAGTGACGTTAAAGCAAAATAATACAGTTTAGTTACGGTGATAATATCTTGTTATGGAACGTCTAAGCTTAAGAATACGTGTTACTGATACCATATAAGGAATAGTGACGTGAAATTCATTTAGGATTTGCTCCATATACATGCGCATGCATTGAAAACTTAATTCGATCTAAATTCTTTTCTAATATTCGAAGTTTTTATGGGTTTCTTGCCTTGTTTTATCATTTATCTATGGTATTGGTATTGAATAGTCATCGTTGAGCATGGATTCTAGGAACAAACTTAAAGCCTTTATTCTTGCTACATTAATCAAGTCTGACAAACAGTAAATCTCTAAAAACCTTTAAGTTTTATTTCAAGTGCTTTTTGGCTTAGTGTTTAATCATTTTGTTTTCATTATTGAAATTTCAGGAAAAAAGTTATGCATTTCTATACAGTTTCTTTCATATTTAAATTCTTATAGTAGGGATCAAGAGACGGGATGTTCTAGCATAACGATCGTTATTTAGGTGCCGCTTTAAATAGATTTTAATTTTGTAAGATGACGTATGCTCACTATATCATCTCAAAGGGGAGCCAAATCGTAATTTGATCCGAAATTACTATATTGCATGAATTCATTTTGACGCGACTATGACGTACATATATGCAATACGTTCAATCAAACCAAACATTAATAAAATTACATGTATCGTTCGTAAAGCTGTTTTGTCAACTTGTCGCACAAAAATACCAGAGCTTTCAGAAAAATACAGTTAAACTCGATTATTAGAAACCCAATGAAGGATCGGTTTCGATTCGTTGTAAAACTTGATTCGATATATTCAATAATTTCATTTTACAGCTTTAACATTTGGGGATTGAAATTAACTTCGCCGTCAATGTGTATACGGTATATTAAGCTTGTTTGATTAAGCGGTTTTTACTGTGTACATGAGTAAACATTTAATGAAGACTACAGAAAAAAATAGTGTTGACGTCGAATTAAAATAGCCCGTCATTTTCAAATTCAAAGAAATCGAATAATCCACCTGCATGTATGTGTTATTTTTATGACTGCAATGAAAATATTTTGATCAATATTTAAATATTTTAAACTGTAATTAATTCAACGTCAGTATTTACTTTTACATGTATTGCGCTCTCCTTTGGCCGGAGATAGAAAATGTATTCAAAAATGGTGAATGTCATTCAGTATTGTTAGCTTTAGATTAAAGCTCAGTCCCTAAAAGAATGTAGATAACTGTGATGGTACAAAAAGGTTTGAATATGCACTAGGGTCTTATAAACTACTTTTTACCTGCTGCTACAAACCTGCGTTTACGTATAAATGCTTAACGTCGCAAACCACGGCAATTATGTACGATCATCTTCCATATGGAGGAGAAAACTGTGCGGACTCTGGACCGTGGCTTGAGACAATGGGTATTTGTAATTGTTATTTGATACGTTCAGTACATTCAGTACAAAAGAAAAGCTAGAAAGAGTTCTTGTGAAAAGCATGAATGTATCCCATTTCTAACACAGTTGGTGTAAGAGAACTTATATCAAGTAATAAGTGAACATGTACCTAATGAAACCAGAAAGCCAATAACAAAATTGAATATTAAAGATAAAAATGTCATTTAGTCATACATGTAAATATGGGGATCCTGTTTACACAAACACACTTATTATATGACATTAAATTTATGTTCTTCTTTCTTTGGCACTGTACATCAAACATTTGAATTTTTTAAAGAAAAATGAATTCATATATTTTATTGAACAAAAATTGATAATCTAAAACAACTAGACAAATTTTATGTAAAATGGAAAAAAAAACCCAAAAACAACAAAAGCTGAGAGAACTAGGTAAAGTCAACAAGCCCTCGCGAATAAGAAAACATTGCAATTAGGTTAATTAGATTTAATAATCCGAGGAAAATCTTCTTAATAATACTGTCACTTGAACATAACATTCATGAAATGTTTTGCAAGTAGTATCAAATTGAGACCAGACCATCGCCTTAAATCAATTTTTATTTGCAAAGACTTTATATTGCGAGAATAGAATGCTTGCTTTGGTGAATATAGTGCGGGTAGCGAGGTAGCGACAATCCAGAAAAATACATACAAGAAATAGACAGGTGGAGATTAAAAATATATCTTATTATATATTTAAAAAAAACACTTTGAGGGACTTTCAGTGACTATATCGCGGTGAAAAACATTCGCAATGACAATAATTATGCAAATTTCGCGAAATGTGTTGGCACATGTACATGCAACTTTTTTGTTTGTTTGCTCTTACATGTTGAGTTTTAAAATGTAAATGACGTAAAGAACACTGTGTCGGATAATTATGCTAGTGCCAAGGTGGCATTTTTGCACCCGTTTCAGACGCAGTTTCGGAAAAAGCAATACATTTCAAATGATAGACCATTGTCTAGAGAGTATATTAACACTTTTCATTTTAGTGTTTATCAACTGAAAGGTGAGATATTTACCTTTGAAAATTAATATCCCATAGGAAAATAATAATTCCAATCGGAGGAATAATGAACCTACCGGAAAAAATTGTCAACCCTTTAGGACTCTCTAAAATTCATATAGCAATCCAATGGGATAAATGTATTTCCTGTAGGAATTCGACTCAGGCAGGTAGTTTTCCTGCGGGAAATTAAGATTTCCTATCGGATTTTATCAAATGCTACGGGAATTGAAACTCTTCTATGAAGTTCTTCTATTCCGATATGAAAATTTTCAATTTACCTATATATAGGGATATTGTTTTTTATAAGGGAAAAATTATTTACCTGTAGGGATTTATTTTCAAAAAGGTAAATTATCTCACCTGACAGGTGAGATACAATGATAACAAAGGTTGTTGTAAACATTTGAATTTTTGATATATGCAGCTTAGACGGGTGCAAATATTCCACCTTGGCACTGGCATAATTATCTTGTACAGTCTTAAAGATAAAAAAATTATTCACCAATAAATTGGACGAGGTGGATTCATATTACATACAAGTTATAAGTATTCTAAGTCGATACGTTTTCTTAAAATCTCGCTCGATGGTCTTTTTACGTTTAACCCACCCACATATACTACATAACAATAATCTCTAGCAACATGTTGTAAAATTGCGCGAGGAAATTTCAAAAATATTTTGAAATTTGATTTTCCTCATTAACTTTTCATAACATGAAAAGCCATTAAAAACAACTATCACCCCATTTTTGACATTTCTTCTAGTGGCATTTCGTTAATGTTGTCGGAACCTTTGAAAGAAGTTTAAATGTATTTTGACACCCCCAAAAGAGACTGAAGAGTATCGAACGCTGTCGCTCTGATAACCTATTGGGAATCTTTTCATAAAAACTTTAACATTGCAAACGTGTACAATTTATGACACTTTACATGTATAACTTATTTCTAACGATTCAAACCTTTAACACCGTAACACCGCCGTAACTCCCACAAGAATTTGGCCGCCTTTTTATTCTAGGCTAATCGACTCATCAAATATTGAAATAGGGAGTTTTCCGCACCATTAACAGCCAGCCAGCACGCGACTGTCAGAAAAAAAAAACTTCATCAGACTTCAGAAGATTCTTTTTCGCTGGAACAGTGATCATCAGATTGTTAAGTACTACTTCCCAATTTCAATAAAGCTTTTTCCTACTTCCCCAATTGTCTTTGCGCTATACCTTTGCTCCAGCATCTGTGACTGGAGTTCCCGAAGTGAACACACGTCGGGAAAAAAATGCAAAATTAGCTATTGTTGCATGATTTATCAAATCAGGTTTGTTTTTCATCGTTAAAACAATAAATTTTGCACAAAGGCGTTAATGCAGCATTGCTGAATAAAGGGGTTAATCTTAAATTGTTTTTATGTAGACCTAGGTACGAAACCGAAATATAAAATTCAAAATCTAAGAATTTCGCATGTTGAAAGTAATTTTTTTTTACCGATTTCTAGTTGTTTTCGTATATTGCTTCCTTAAGACTTTGAACTGGCGTTGAAAGACAAATCTTGCTGCCTTGTAAATGGTAATTTGTATAAACTTTTTGATGCAGGGATTTGTAATATATGTAACCAGTTTATATAAAGGAGTTTACTTTTCATCCTGACCGCCATTTTACGTGAAATATTCAATTCCGAAGTTCCATTGTAAATATTTTACCTAGTGTAAAGTAAATTAGATGCGCGTGTGTAAAACGCAAACGATCTGAAATCTAATTCTCATTCCAATTATTGTTTGTAATCGTTTAAATACAGGGACGAACTATATGCCCTTCTTGGATTTTATTGATATATACCGAAAAATAGGCTAAAAGTCGATAGTTGAATGACCTGGTCATCCCTCTTAGTCAACAAGACTTAAAAATGGCCCAATAAAGACCTTCAATTATCAACGTAAGAAAGTAGTAGACTAGGTTTAATCGGTACCCTCCCGCCGATACAAACAGATACGAACGAGACATATTAGCACATGATTTTCAATAGTTGTTTATCTCCAGAAGGTCGACCTGACCGTACGGAAGACTGCAGGGGACGTCATGGGACAGGCAGGCAAGCAATGCCTATTAGCTAGAACCTTGACATGGCAGCAGCAGCAATTACGGCTTTCCTCGGTCAATGCCTTTAATATTGGTCCGTGATGTGATATGTCGCGGATTTATGCAGACACAGTTATTAATACAAAAGATATAGAAAAAAAGCCCCGTCTCTCTCTCTGCTTAGTCAAGAGTTACTGTATCTGTTCTCATAAACAATAATCCAACGACAACTCATAAAGGTCTCAGTTTGATCAGACGATATTAACAATTGGCTCTCTGGCCCAATTTCCTGATTAGTCAATATTACAGCGGCTGGATTTTTTTCTCTCACTTCTAATTGTACTTAAGAACAGTGTTAAGTAGGATTAACAACTGCATCGAATTGACATGAGCGCGGTTAACCCTTACGTACAGAATTGATGCCAGGTTAATTTTTCCACTTTTAAGACAATACGGAAGCAGTCCCGTCGTTGCTGTGGGATATAGGTCCCATTGTATATTGATTAGAATGTTAACACTCGGGAGTTATCCGGAATGACATCGAACAGCGGGGTTTTTTTTCTCTCTCTCTCAGCAATAGACCTGTTAAAACGGGTCTGTGACAATCTTCCTGCAGACCAACATGGTTTTAATAAGTACAGGATAGTTCATGCCATACTTGTGCACCATGCATGAATGTAAATAAGCGCCAAGTTGTAATTTTTTTTTCCTTTTTCGATTTTTTTTATAATTAGCTTTCCTCTAAATCACTTTTTTTGTTTTCTTAATAGTTTTTTTTTGTTTGGTTGTTTTTGTTGTTGGTTTTTGTTTTTGTTTTGTGTTGTTATTTTTGTTTGGTAGAGTGATCAGTATCTATTTGATACTCAATCCAATTTTCGGATTTTTGATTACAATAAGAGATTTTTTTAAAAGTTATTTATTATGTTTCGTATGGTAATTCGATTTTCAAGCGCATATGTTCGGATACTCGGAGACTGTTGACGTTTGGTTTGACGTACATGTCACTATCTAGTTCTAGCGAAAGTGATGCTAACCTCGTGTCAAATTACACTGATAAAGAAGGTGCATCGTAGAGTCGGACAAAACGTGACATTGATTCCTATTAGACAATGGCCGAACGGCCAACAATGTAAAAACGTTAATACATGTATAGAGAGGTTATATTGTTGTCACATTGCTGTATTGACTCGACCTTCCAAAGGACCATAAACCGACTTTGAAATATATCTTTCTGATTCAGTCGCGGACGATTTATATAAGAAAGCAAAAACGGTACTTCAAAAAATGATGTTTTTAATTTACTTATGAATAAAAGTATGCATTAGTATCAACTATTACCAGCGACTGTTCTTTGAGTTAATCTGTATAAACTAATATTTTAAGGTACATAAACCACTCTGATAGGCGAGGTAACTCGCAGTGAAATTAATGATAGAAGTTTTTCAGCGATTTTTTATAAAATTTGCTGAATGTACAGTGTGATTTAAGACAAAACGCAAGCAAACATTAGACGAAGTAGTAGACTAAGAATTATGTAAAACACCAGAAAGCAATTAATCATTGTCCACTTAAATTTAAAGGGATAAGTAACAATATGAATTCTCTAATACTTGATTTTCGATACCATACGGAGGTTGCATAGTTTGATTATTTCGCTCTCTTATGGTCCCTTATTTTTCATCCCTTTGTAGCTACGGTGTAGCTTTAGACAGGCATATTAAAATTCATAATCAGAGCAAGGACACTTGGTATTGTGCTACATCCTTTTCCTCGTCTTTAGGATAATAAAAGTGCCTTGTATGCACCGATTGGCTCTATCGTGGGTTATTGTATGACGAATTGCACTCTTTCTAAAACAAATATTAACACTGTGAACATCCCTGTTAGCTGAGCGCTATTAATATCTTTTGCATCCAGAGTGAGATTGTACTTGGCATCGGTGGGGTTATATTGAATTTAATAAAGCCAGTCATCAATTGAATAAAGATATTAAGCTATCAGTGTTAAACGACATGGATATGATTTTATGCTCCTGGACGTTTCCATTAACATTTCACTAAACATGGGAAGGGGAAGAATCGAAATCCTGTTTCCAAACACCGATGATATCCATTAACTGTTTTTCCGAGGGACTGGTTATACACAGGATGCCCAGTAATCCCCCTGAAAAACATCGGTGTCATGATCTGTTTTACAAAAGAACCCGGAAGCGAATAATAGCTCTCATATCCTTATGAACACCATACGTCAGTGGGCGCCACCCTTAACATTGCCATAACTAATGTGCCCATCTACAGACGTGTCATGTCGTCATATTTCCCAGGCCCCCGTCTTATGCACCAAGGATAGCATCAGCACAAACACATTAATCCTGCTTCATTCAGTGATTTCAATGAACTTGTGAGTAGCAGCGAGCACGAAAATAGTTCGAACTCCGGAATAAAATTTCGAGTGATGATAATAAAAGAGGTTATATCCCTCATTAACTCCAAACTGAAGCGTCAAAATGCACGAACTGGTCCCCATATAACGGGAATTGTACGGAATCTATCGACAATAATGGGCACCATGCTCATTTTTCATCTATCCACCATGATACGATGCACTCGGTACATCGAACAGCCCATGCTTGCGGACTACTGTTTAATAGTACATATTTTATATGATACTGATTTATTTTATTTCGCATTTTGGGCCAGGCATTAAGGAAAAAATGCTCTTTATCCTAAGCACTAGACCATTGCTATTGAAATCGCTGTTGTCCATCTCATTTGACATATATATTGGTGCAAATACAATGTAGCAATCCCCCATCCTTTATTTAGATTATACACCTTGTGTTGATCTAAGCCAATAAACGTTTTCCCAACTGGTTGAATTGTATCAATGTTTAAAAGCAAACAAAATCCCAAACTGCTCTTTTGTTCTGATTTACATGCAACATTTTATGATAAATACATTATCCTGCATACTGTAACAGTTTTATTGACATGATGTCTGGGTGAGTCAAAAAAGAATCTACTATAGATGGGGGTTCTGCGCATTCAGAATTTGGACTATATCATGTAAATTGCTCCATTGCAATCTGACATTGTAAGCAGTTAATATGTAATTTGTACTGTACCATGATTTAAACCACATTTTTTTTATGAAAGAGAGAAGAGGGAGGAGAGAGAGAGGGATTGTTTATCGCCGTCCATTGAAATAACGTTTACATCAAACGCGCGCGTAAGAGTTTCAGTAATGGTGGTTGTTACGTTGCATAGTATTATAGGTGTAGCCTCAAGTCTTTATCAAGAGAATCGAGATATGAAATTATGTTAGAGTTTGAAGTTGTTTCAGTTGTATTACTAACACAAGGTTTTCAGTTGTATTGCTATATATTATAATACAGCTTTTAAGATTTTATCGTTTTTCGGTATCGGTATTATTTGTCTTATTAGATATGTACAAGTTGAAACTAAAATCAATGTGTCCGGTTAATATATTTGTTGTTAAAACGTTTCATTTTACTTATAAGTTGCCCTACAAGTTGCTTGCATGTGCTGTTACTAGATAAATTTACTCAATCGAAATAACTCAATAATTATTAATAATTAACAAAACTCAACTCAACCGTGAACGTATGTATCGGCAAAATTTCCAATCAGACATAACGCCTAATCATTGCACCACATATTGGACATATCAATAATGAATGGTTAAACAATGTCGGGAATAATTTGGCCTTAAGTAAATTTCCCCGCTGTAGGTCAGTTTGTCTACTAAAATATTGACACACACAAACACATACATTCAAAGAATTATTAATGAAGGCTACAGTTTGTTCAGACTACAGTTTTACAATTGCAAAGAAAAAAAATGGTGGGAAACTATCGGAAGATTTGATTGGTTTAGCACCAAGGTCGACGCCCACATGACGAAATCCATATTAGAATTTCATTGATAAAACTATGTCTGGTTCGGTTTCATCGATTGTGTCGCTATATAACGGAGAGGAAAAGCATTTCAAAATCATGTTTGAAAATAAAATTCGAAAGTGTGTTCCAGGATTTAAGTGAAATTTCTGGGACATTTTTAACTGTTGACAGGTACATGTACAGTTTTATCTTTGGGGTTTTTTTTTGTTGGTGGTGAAGTTAATTTCAGCTGTAGTTTGCTTTTAAAACGACTTTTAGGTGTTGACTAGTTGCAGCTCTTTTCAATGTAGTTTGTAAAACAATTTGGAAAAAAGGTCACTGCCTTCTAAAATGATAAGTGATTTTCCCCTAAAGTCCTAATATATTAAGTGTGATCTATATAGGTATATTCTCTTCCAAATATTTGGAATCTTAAAGTGAATTGTACTCGAGTTGATAAATCTCTTTGACTTTGAATAGTTTGTCGCTTTAATTAGAAAGAAAACCCGTTCCTCCTAAATGAGAGCTTTAGTATTTTTTTATTCCGTGTAGTAAGTGATCATCCACGAAAATTTAGCTCCCGCGAATAATCGTGACATCGATGTAACTATGGTTTACTTGAATAATATGTTTTATGTACGCAGGTGCTCCTTTTTTCAATCATTTTTAATACCAAAATGAATGAAGATGTCATTCATTTGGTTCTTAGTGAAATAAGTTGTAGTTAGTGATGGGTAACCAGAATAAGTTTTGTCTCTTTTTTTTGTTGTGTAAAACATATCGAAAAAGTAAATTATACCCGCGCTAGAATATCAGATCATGGTACCATTTGTGTATGTTAAGAAGGCCATCTTTGATTATATATTGATCTCTCGAAGAAAAGTTTTGTATATGTATAAAGCTATAGGATTTAACCGTTAGATTTTTAGGTTCAACAATTTGGAGTTCATTTTACTAATTTTACGGCTTTATAAACCATATGCATTGCATAGATGGGATGGGTAACTTGTTCGGTAGCCAGCCTAGTGTCTCACTGTGATATCATAAATGTTGACCATTAAACGTATTTTTGTAGGCAGAGAGGCCAAAGCTTGGGGTTGTCTTTGGCGAAAATGAAAACTCTCCTGCACGTCTGCTGTATTTTGGAGCTTTGCTCAATGGTCGTGGTACAAAACATTCCAACATTTAAAGGTAGGGGAATTCGAACTACCAACTCAACGAGATCTCAACAAATCGACATCCAAAATATGATAGAAGCCAAGAAAAGGAAAGATTATATCAAGCGACAGATTTTGCACATTTTAAACTTTAGCAGCATTTCCAACCATCCTCCCGAGCAACCTTCTTCAGTGCGACCACCACAGAAAGCAAAAAAATATACACCGGATCACTCTATTCTCTCCGAACCTGCTGGTAAGTTCCATCTTGCTTAATGTCTTTTTTCTCTGATTTTCCTCACTTCATCATCATACTCGTGAAAGTAACTTTATATCCCCCCTCCCCATAAAAAAATTTATGAAATGGTCTTCAACGAATATTTTGGTGACCAAGGATGTGGTGGATTCTACGGTATATCACTTGCACTTTTAGACATGAAATTCACTTCATAGATGTTTCATAGTTGTGTTCTCTTTACGAGAATTTTGTATATGACCAGTTGACAAGTATATATTTCGAAGGTTACAGTAGTTTCATAAAATGACAAATTCACTGTTTAAGTTAATTTTATTGCAATTGTTTCTGTTAACATTTTGTTAATACTGGTGCTTGTTACTAATAGTTGATATCTTATATTTAGAAAAGAACATTCTATATTTCTGGCCGCTATACTGTGCTAGTATTATAGTCTAATAAAGTTATTTTTTTCATCTTTCAGCTTTTTCGAATGATACAAGTTGCATGCAATTTCCAATACCTGTCGAATATTTTGACAAAAGTGTCCAGCTCAAAAACGGGGATATAAAAGTTTTTATAAGGGTAAAAAACAAAAAGAACAAACGGAAAAAGAAAGTTTCTCTCAAAATTTCACTTATTACTGAGAATAAAAAATCGGTAACCATAGCAAGTAGGAAATTCAAATTACGAAAAACAGCCTGGCAGCACATTCATCTTCCAGCAACCCTGATCAAATCCATTCAGAGACAACATATGGATGTTCTTAAGATCTGTATCCATTGTAACAAATGCAAAAGGAAAGTGAAAATAGAATTACCCACAAGACCAAATACAAAACGAAAGAAGAAGAGGAAAAACAAAAATGGCCGACGGCGGCGAAAGCAGAGAGTACCCAAGTTGAGGAAAAATCGCCCAAAGTTATTGCTATACTCCAAAAGCACCGAAGTTTCTGTTCGAAATCGTAGACACGTTCCAAGTGAATATGATTCGAAATGCTGCAAGCATGCTCAGTTTATCCCATTCAGTAGTTTACATTTACCTCAGGAAATTGAGTTTCCAAAAGGTTTTTTATACGAACAGTGCACGACGTTGTGTTCAGAAAATGACGCATCAAAACAAAGCCATGACGTCAAAGAATGCAGAAGTGTGCGGAAAGATCCACTGAACTTGGATATCAAATTCAAAGATGGCATACAGTTCAATTTATCAATACCAAACGCCAAAGTGAGCACGTGTCAATGTCATATACAGTAATAAGTGTTAGAGTGATTTATTTTTGTAATAACGGGTAAATTGCATTTATGATAAAGTATTGTTATTGAAATTGAGCGTTTGTAGAAGATATGCCTATCTTGGACTGTGTTTAACATTGAAGTGTTTTGCCCCCCCCCCCCCACACACACAATTTCCCCTTTTTGAACATACAAATGGAATCTCGGATAGAGGTGAAAATTTGTTGTCATCTGATAATCTACCGAATTATTTACCTGTATGCTTGATGAGTCTACATGTTGATTTAATTGTTATCGGTCTTTCAGACTGAATGCAAGGGATGCCATGAATTGATTTGAATAACATATATAAAAATAGGTAAATTCACAACTGTCTATCACTTATGTGACTTTAGTATTACTTGACGTCACATAAAAGTGAATGCAAGGGATGCCATGAATTGATTTGAATAACATATATAAAAATAGGTAAAGTCACAACTGTTTATCACTTATGTGACTTTAGTATAACTTGAATTCACATAAAAGTGTAGAAACTGAAGTAATTGTTTTGTTAATCATTGTACGAATGTATTTTTATATCTTGCATAATGAAGCTAAATGAGTGTAGAGATATCCAATCAGTGATGTTAAAAAATGATTCTTATTGTCTGTATTTTGTTCGTTCTCTAAATTTTCATATCATATTGAGGTCTGTTTACATGTATGTTTACAATGTTTCCTTGGGTAGCCATCTAAAAACGTTGCATTTTTAATGTAATAACAATATAGATTATCCATTACAAATGCCGATGACCAGGAAAGAACCCCAATGTTTAGGTTTTGGACGTGTTATAAATTTCATTAGTTACAAACTCGTACATCTGACATAAGCTGAATTTCACTTGCCTTTATGTTGGCTGTGTATTAACTTACTTACTTACTGTAGCATAGCATATGTATATATATATATATATATATATATATATATATATATATATATATATATATATATATATATATATATATATATATATATATATACACAATGTTCCATACAGATACATGTAAATATCACAGACGAATAGTCCATATTGTAGGTGTACATGTAGCAAAACATTTTTATTCATAATTTATTTTTTTTCATTTAGCTATAATCACATGATGAATATGTGCTATTCAACCAACTGAAATTGAGCTGAAAGGAGAGTTAATGGCTTTTTTCTTCCATTCAGTCAGCCTTACCGACCTTTCAGACACATTTGAGTCGACCAAATGGCACAAATTCATTCTGTGCGTGGCACGCATGAAAAAAGAAAAATAGACATACTAGTTTTGTTTAAGACGTTTGATGTGGTATTTTCCAAAAAGTCATAAATATTATATGCATAATTTGAATATGTTTTTAGTTTTGGTAAATGTGACGGCAAACCATAATGGTGTTTAAATAGCATTGTCTATTAGTTTGACAAAGAATGCCCTATTACCACCATTTAAACAAGACCTTGGACTTTCGGTTGGACGTAGCTATCTATTTCTTGCATCAAAACAAGTTGAAAATGGCGCAGTTTCAAGCGAAATATGCACCGATTGCGTAGTCTTAGCTCAAAAGCCAGACAAATCTTGTTGATTTCAAAGAGCAATGGTTAAGTGGCCAGCAATGAAATAGACAGGCCTACGCCACATTGCCGTTTGACTTATCTACCCAAAGTCCAAGCTCTTGTTAAATGGTTTCAAGACATCCCTTACAGTTTCATGCTCATGTTTTATTCATCTTGTTTTAACTGGTGTAATTTGATATCTCCCTTATCCCGACAGGCACATTACGATATTCCTGTTAATTAGGGTTTTCAATGAATATTTAATACAAATTTTAAAATAATCAAATATTTGATAACTATACGTTGTGGGCGGTTTAATTGTTTGATACCGGTGTTGTTCATGCATTGATATTATTATTTTATTATTATTATTATTATTATTATTATTAGAGGGGAATGGTCACAATTTTGGTCAAATTTCATCTCTCGTTTTTCATTGTGTACAATGTTAAAGTAATGTTTTTCTGTTTCTCAACGAAATTTTAATGTCAGTAGTCTCAGTAGAGTTAAAAGCAAGATACATAGCTTACAGTTCTTTGTTATGTGAACATAACAAAATTTCCTGAGCTCTGTATCTCACTTAAAACCTTGACAACTGACAGTTAAATTTTAGTTAACTATTAGAAATGTCTCACTGAAGTATTGTAAACATTTAAAACGGAAAAATAAATTTTAACCAAAATCATGACCAGGTCCCTTTAAGCAAACAGATTTGTTGAGAAAAAATGTAGACTGTGTCTGAGATAATGTAATTAAAGTTGTACATGTATGCGATGAGAATACATTTTGTACTTTGTGAGAAAGAAAATGTTGAATTGTTTCTTTCATCTGTTAATAAAAGAATTTTAATAAAACTTATTGTTTCCTTTCTTCCCTTTTCCGTAATATATATATATATATATATATATATATATATATATATATATATATATATATATATATATATATATATATATATATATAAAGCACTAAAAATAACCAACGACACGAACAATAAAGTAAAATATTGTCAAATTTTCGGGACAACCCGTCCCTTCTTCAGGACAACAAACGAGTGTTGTTGGTTTGCTAGTGCTTCTTATATATATATATATATATATATATATATATATATATATATATATATATATATATATATATATATATATATATATATTAACTTCTCTTTATTCATGTTCCTTCATTTTACCTTGAGAAATTCACACGAATAGAAAACATCTTTATCTTTTATGAATTAGGAAATTCTCGGGGCTCCTCGCCCAATTGTTCAACAATTATAATCTGCGGCTACTTTTTCTGTGGTCTGCAATGCAAAATCCCCATTTTTTGGCTGTATATTGAGAGCTGAAACGATATCGGTGTCGTTACAATACAGTCAAAACTTATTTACGTAGTTTGATCACTTAGGAAATTATAATTATTGAAATACTGATTGAGCAAAGAGAAGTGGTACCAGAAACTTGGAAAAAATGATTTTAGTTTTGTGAATATTGATAATCATCAACCCGACAGGAATTCAGATTGAAATCAATATGATCTATTTAGGGACGGTTGTCGGCTTATATAATTTATCAGTTTTGATTTTGTATCATTTCCCAACATTTTTAAATAAAATAATTATATAAATTCCCAAAGAACAGAACTGGCGGCTACTGAGTCAACGTCACATATTTGCACCTGTCCATATTCAGGAATATAATTAAATGGTAGACCATGATTGCTGAAGAGTTTCTTTTTTTAAGAGGACTGAATGGTCGTGACCATTTTACACTATATTAATCTTCTTTCAACGGAGAGTTCTGTATAAAGATATGTGAAATTGTATAATAAATTTTAAAGCTAGAATATTTTGATTTTTTTTTACTTATGACTAATTTACGGCCAAACTATCTCATGTTTAAAATTTTAAAGCCGATATGATGGCTAAATTTGTTTTTAAAAAGCCAAGGCTTATCTGCCGCAATTGATTATGACTATTCTCATACAAAACAATTTCATCGAAAGTATAACAAGAATTTAATACCAAAATATGATCACTTCCAATTGGAATTTATATTTAGTAATGATATAAACAGAAATTACATATATGTATATAAGATCACAGGATTAAGTAAGCCATTCAGTCAACTTACTGTCGACTTAAAGAGGTCTGGGAAGATGATTGAATTGCACGACTCTGCCTTTCAGTTCCATTTCGGGTACCTTTCAGTCACATTTACTTATCTTTCAGTTACATTGTATTTACCTTAATGTCACATTTTATTTACCTTTCAGTCACATTTCAGTTACCTTTCAGTCACATTTAAGTTACCTTTCAGTTACATTGAACTTACCTTAATGGCACATTTTATTTACCTTTCAGTGACCTTAATTTACCTTACAGTCACATTTCAGTTACCTTTCAGTCACATTTCAGTCATATTTCATTAACACTCCATAGCATTTCAGTTGATTAAATGACGGAGCTTCATCCTGTTAATTTTAAATGGAAAACTAAATGTCCCAAAGGACGCCAACTTGTAAATGTATAACTTTAATTCTTCTATGAAATATTTATATCTGCAGGTAAATATTTCTCTTGTGTGTATGTTAAAACTCATAAGATTCGCAGAAAGATATATTGATCTTTGTATATGCAATATGAATTTTGGACTGAATACTTCTCTTTACACAAAGCACACTGCCATGAACTGGATGGACGTTGCCATACATATTTTAGGTTATAATAATATTTTGAAGACGAAGAAAAGATATAGAAGAATGTTTATATTGTGACTTTTCTTTGCTTGATACATTTGTCATAGTTTGTAGCCCCAAAATTCATATTTTGGGGCTACAAACTATGTGAGTTTTTATTGACCATCTAGCCTCCTTGATTAATAGTACATGTAAGAAACAAAGGAAGTATTATGAATTTAGTACATACAATACCTAATTCAGACTGTTTAGAAAAAATTAATATTGTGCACGTGTAGACTTAGTTTAGCCTTGAAGAAAATTGGTCCTTCGTTTATTGTGTGTCATTGCATTTTCCCCTGGAAGTCAGGATGACAGTCATGTTTAGATAATCGAATTATATTTGTTTTCGGTTTTTATTTGTGCGCCGACGTCCTTGGAAAATATGAGCATTCATTCTAAGCTTAATGCACTTAAAAGTTCATTCAAATACTATAGAGACCTTACACATGCTATCAGCAAACATTCCTGGAACCAAGGACATACTTATATACTTGCATTTCGTACCTCTAATGCAGTCTATATACTTTGTCCATAATGACCGTAATGCCAGACTCGAAAACCATTTGCAAAATGCCAGAATCCAATATAAATATTGGCCATAGCAGTTCGTCGATATACAAGTTCTTTTACATAATTATATTGACGGGATCACTGGTGTTTTCCATGTCAGCGCGCGCCAGTATGGTTGCAATTCCAAAGCTTCAACCTTTAAGTCATTTGATACATTTTTTGCTAGTTAACAAATGAAAATTAATTTTTAATTAAGATATCAATAAATATGACACTGTTTATGTAACACATTTGAAAATTAAAATTGTTTATATAAAATAGCAAAAACATTTTATCATAACTATATGGAAACAAATAATTTTTTATATATTTTAAACTTCTTAAAAATATATATATTAAAAAAATATACCCATTATGCGTTTATTGATTGCATTACCACGTACCGTCAAGATATTATATAAATTCTATTCATATTCATCTACTTATTTTGATTTTGTTCCATATGCATGGTCTCAAATGTTAATTTTTTTTTTACCATTGTGTGGGTAAGAACATCTCTCTCGTAACCCATTGAATGAAACGTATAGTGAAACTTTGTAGGCATTTAGATAACAATATGTAGATGAGAATATAATCAGGAAATCCCGATTTCTTAATTTTTCTTGGAATTTTGACCATATAAAACATAAAAAATTCGGCCATATATCGATAATATTAATGAACAATTTTTAAGCCTATCTCCTCTTAAACAACAGCATGGATTTTTTTATAGGCATTTTGAAAACATTGTTTAAAATGAGCATTTAGTAGGAAATTCCGATTTCATTATTTTTTTTTTTTTTTTTTTGGAAATGTGGTACTTTGGAACATAAATGTTCGTCCCTAACTTGAATACAGTAATGAATATGTTGTAAGCGCAACTCCTTTAAAACGACTGTAAGGAATTTTGTAGTATTTTATACATGTATTGGAGTATTTTTATATTTTCCTGAATTTTTATAAAAAAAATCTTCATTTAAAGGAGATCAATACAGCCTTTAAGTGGCCCCGACCATCAATCCAAAATGAGTAAAGTTAATCCACACAAGTAATAAATGATAAAAAAATAAAAAAATAACAAAGCCGATTCAATACTCTACCGGTTTCACTTTGTGTGTGTGTGTGTGTGTGTGTGTGTGTGTGTGTGTGTGTGTGTGTGTGTGTATATATATATATATATATATATATATATATATATATATATATATATATATATATATATATATATATATATAACATTAATATTGTAACATTGGCATGTAAAATGGTGGATCGTGCGGTATGTGACTCTGCTAAACTTTTTTTTCATTAGCGTCTGAAATGATACATGTGACGATTCTAAATTAATGCGTAAAATGGCGGGACATATCTTTGCTGCTTACTGTTTCTTTTATTTTATTTTTTTGTTACAGGATGATACAAGGAGCAAGTAAATGTGTGATTTCTAATTGCTGAGAATATCAGACGCAGTGTACACAATTTGCTCAAATACCACTGTGATTTTACATGTATGTTATACTTCACTGTATTTTAAAATACAAATTAATTTTTGTCCTTGAGGTTTATAAATTGAAATGGTCTAGAATGGCCAAAACTACCATGCCCGTATAACGGCCATGCGTATCGTTATGAGCATTTAACCAATAATATGGCGACACCAAAACTGCGCCGCGATTACATGATTTAAAGCAATGAAATTATACGTGTTATGAACGTTTAAGGCTACCAACGAAAGCCAAGACGACGCCAGCGACGAAACGTCTCCAGCCCTACCAACGATACGGAGTTTTATGATTACTCAACAGAATTAGCATGATATATCAATGTTATCTGACTCCGGACATAAACTGCAAAAGGAGCGAACCCCCCCCCCCCCCCCCCCCCCGTTTTTTTAGGGTAAATTAAGACAAACTTACAGGAGATCATGAAAAGTGAAACGACAAATTTTATTTACGACGATTTATTTCGCGTTACAATGTATATCAATTTATGAGTACTTCGTGATGACCAATTTTTACATATTATGAAATTTCTCACACGCGAATAAAGGTTTGTTAACAGTAATACTTCGTTTCATTGCCTTTGGGGTGTTACGTCTTCTGTATACTGTTCAAATCTTACAGTACAGCATAGCATACTATAGCTATATCAATAAGCATTTCATTTATATTTCGTTTAACATTGCATACAAAATATCCCAGCATTCATATTACAAAGGAATCGTATGGCATATCATTAACCAAAGCAAACCTTTCATATTTTTGTGTGTAAAACAAGATGATACCCCGCGCAAGCGCGGGAATTAACACTTTACACATTATTTACATACGTTGAACCATATTTTTGTTCATTTTAGTGTATGCTTTGTCCGGTTTCTTCCTTTTCTTATTCTTTGAAATATAAAAAAAAGCTGCTTTGTTGGATATTTAGAGAAGCGAATAAGGGTGAAAAATATAAACTGAAATGAATAATATATACATGTGCATGGCCTTAATCCTGTTTGTTACATGTATCATGATCATGGTAAATGCAGAAAATCACACTTTACCGTAACATTATATAAATAGTGCCTGTTTGGGAGGGTAACAGTTGAAATTGACACCCCGAGAAAACCATTGTCAACCGACGCGAAGCGGAGGTTGACAATGGTTTTCGAGGGATGTCGATTTCAACTGTTATCCTCCCAACCAGGCACTATTTATTTTGTTATACTGAATGTTTTGATTTTTAAGAAAATTTTACTGCTTTTATAAAGGAATAACGTGAATTCTACAGCGAACCGTACGCGCATAATTTTCGCGCATGTAACAATTTTTAATGTTACCCGTTGCTAAGTGTGTTGCTAACGCTGAGGGTAATAGAACGGATTATGAACCGCGTCTTAACCAATCAGATTTCAGTATTTAACATGAAAGTATAACAATATGAAATATAGCATTAATCAGGTAAAAGAAGTTTGTTTTCCTCACCTAAAAAAGACAAACAGAAGTTTGTTAAAAATAATTCATAGTCATTTACGTAACATACCGGTATAACGATTTATATAATGCATATAATTGTAGTTTGTTTGTTTTTTATCATTCCTTGCTCGTCGATCGTTTTGAAACATATTTACAGTCTTTCCCGAGATTTTTTATCAGTCGTTTGAATGTATACGTAAAAATCTACTTGGCACGAGCAAGAAAGACATAAACTAATATTTTTTAGATCTTGTGAGATTTTGTGAAGTTGTATATCTAGTCCAACGAATGAAAAGATTTTTTTTTGGGGGGGGAGGGGGTGTTAAAATTTTTATTCCTAAATGCTGCATGTACTTTGCATCAATGCAGCTTTAAGTGTTTATCTAGGCTTTTTCAGTTATTTTTGTGAATGAATATTATGGGTAATGAAAATGAAAAAAAAAAAAAATAAAGATACTTGGTTATCAATCTAATAATTTTCAAATGAAAAAAAAAATAAAACTTTAAAAAAAAATGGAATATAATTAGTAGAGTTAAATAAAAAATTTCATAAAAAGTTAAATACCTCTGTCGCGATTTTTAGGTGAATTACCTCTTTCTGTCGCCATATCTAGCTAAACTGAACTGTCAATCGCCAAAGAAGAAGAACAAGCAGCAGCTATTAATATGGAATTTTTCTTAATAACTAATAGTACATACGTTTATAGCTAAAAAAATTATGTCTAAAAATTTTACGCAGATCTGATGGATAATTTGTTGACCATCAACCTCCTTAAAGGAGGCAGTGTGTATTTATATTATAGACCTCCATATTCACTAGGCAGGTTAATCAGAGCTCTTTTTTTCATTAGAAGTGGATCATCCTTGTTTATTAAACCTTCAAGTTATCCCTCTAAGAGCTTGAAAAACCTTTTTCCAATTCTGTTTTTATTGTTTTTAAAATCATCTTAAACAATGCATAAATATTATAATAATACGCAGAGTTCATAGACGAGAATGCACTAGTATTTTCAGCTGAAACAGATCTATTTGAATTAAGCCCTACCGGCAAATCCTTTAGATTTTCTCCATTTATAAAACACATTTAAATATAAAAAATTTCTCTCAATAATTGTGGCTTTTAAAACTTTTTTTCGAGATCACAATACCTCAGTATCAATGAGTCAAAACCAATTTCCCATGACAAAAATGCCCGTGGCAAACATTTATTGCCCTCAACTCTAGCAAAAGATTGTGCCTGACTTTCTGCCACATCTAGTTTTAATGACGAAATATATCAAATGTACAATTTGTTTCATTAATCGAACATTCCTTGTTTTTAACCTTAAAGTTATCCCAGTAAGCACTTTAAGAGCTGTTTCCGTTTTCGGAATCAAGAAGTTTTATACAGCACACGGGACCGAATTAGACGCATACGCCGGCTGGTGTCTATATAATTACTTTAACACTCCCAAGCCCTACCAAGTATTGCATTGCTCCCAAATTTGCATATTCCATTCACAAAATGCCCTTCTATAAATCCTGTAATCTTACCAGTGAGTCATTGCCGAAATCGAAAGATGAACGCAACAGATGACGTAAGTTTGACGTAATAGATGCTTATATTTTATTTATAAAGGTTTTAAAATACCTATATCGTCATATTTCCTTTGTATGCATGCATAACATAGTATGTATGTGGGTTTTTTTGTCTGCACAGTTGTCTATATAGTTTATTTGCGATGCACTTTGGCCTAATTTACATAATTTACTTCATTATAATGCATTTGATGTCTTTTTAATAACCGTTCAATGTTTATATCAACCGCAAAATGAGGCCCTGATTTTTTTCCAAACAATATCGTCTAAATTATCTAATTGACCAAGAGTAAGAGATACATTTAATTTGGAACTTGTTTTTAAAGATATTTTCTTAACTGAATACCATACATTTAAGGATTACGTTTACTCAGGGGCGAAAAAAAAATCCACTAATAGGAACGAAAAACTACTTATTGTTCATTGTAGCCCCACTATTGTGGTGCTATTTTTCACTTTCAAATAACTAGGTCAATGACCTACTTTTTCTGCCTGTGACCTCTAATTGTATTTTTAAAAATTGTCAACATTTGTCAAAATTGTCTACCATTTTCAAGGTTTCTTTATCTTTTAATTATTAAAAAAAATAAAAAAATTCGTAGGTTGGGAAATGATAAAATACGAATAGCTTTACTTATTTTATATTTGAATGAATCATGTTAAGCTCATATTTTAAGTTTAATTTAGTCCGAATTTCCTCTATTTCCTCTATCAATTTCCAAAATTGTACCCATTTTTGAACGAGTTTTACAAAAAAACTGACCAAAGGAGCTCCAAACCATTGATTGCCTATAACAGTTATTGTCTGTATTATGTTGTCATTAACATTATATAAGGTCAATAATAAAAATTTGGAGATATTTTATCTTGAATTGATTGTATGTATTTTAAAGATTTTTCCATTCGCGTGCCAGCCATTGATGTAAATTTATAGACGAGTACATACAACCAAAAATTATGTAAAATGATATGAAAAAACACATCAAAACTTAACTTTTGCAATTACACTGCAACAGAAAGTTTTTAAGAGAAAATAAGAAAATGAAAACATTAGTTCGAATTTCCTCTGTTTCAATTTTAATCTACCTTTGTCGGAGCATATCTTCCTCAAATAAACAAATCATGGATGTCAATATCGATATTTGTTAATAACGTTGTTATTACGTGTTTTTAAAACAACTTTGGACTTCAGATATTGAACTTTATAAAAATATTTTAAAATCTCAAACCCTGAGTAAACGTAATCCCTAATTCACAATGCAAAAACATTATTACTAATGACAGAATAATAATAATAAACTCATAAAAAAACCGCCGCGCACTTTAATGCATTAGAGGTCAATACAAAAAGACTGGATTTCCTGGGAAAGGAAATTATTTTGTAAAAAAAATCTCCAATAAATGTCAGATCAATCCTATTGTTGTTACAAACGTTTCAAAGACTCTTTTTATTACGTTTCCCGTTCAACTTTGCAAATCCTGCAAAAGTCGCCTTGAAGTGCACTAAATTGGCATATCCACACGCTTGTTGACATTTTCTTGCCACTAGAAAGTGAACTTTCCATTTGGAACCATTTTTTCCCACCGGAACTATTTCATCAATTTTTGTTTTTATGTAATCTTGTAATCCTTTCGGAACGACATTGTTCAGTTGATTAAGTACAGATGCAGTGATTGCTTTCACAAAGGACTTTAAGCTTGATTTACAAACCAAGCAACATCATTGTTATTTTGTGCATTTGTTAAGAAGATATGTATAGATGTAATTAAAATACAGAAATCAGAAAATTTGTAAAAAAGTTCTTTTTTCGTTTATTATTTCCTCTTGGGGCATTTTTTTCACTAACCTTTTTTTATCATTGTTATTAAATATTGTGTGAATTTAGCAAGTTTTGGTTTATAACTTAAAATTAAAGATAATTTATAAAACATTTTTTGTATTGAATGTATTTCATCTTCATGCTTCTTGTACATAAACGACACGCTTTACTTAGACATTTTTGTACACATGACCTAGTATTCTTAAGAATTCTGTTCACTACAAGATAGTTAATATGGAGTAGTAGTACAATCTTTTGCATTGTTATAATATCCTTATGAATATTCTTCTATACAATTTTTATTAATAAAAAGGCCAATAAAACAAATCTTCTTTCAAGCGGTCTGACAATTTCAATTTACCGGCCTACCGGTCCAACATTGAAATTGTTTGACCGTGATCGCAAAAATATACAATACAACGGCAAATTTTTTATATGATTTCATATTGTCTAAAACTATCTGGAAAAAATGGCAAGATCGTGTAATCTGCAAGGATTGCTTTTTGCGATTTGAAGCTGATATTAATTTTTCGCGTTTATGCATTGCATTGTTTGTGCAGTTCATCTTCAAGTTGCCTCTGTCTGATTCTGAGGTCAGTGAAATTTGTTATATCTAAACCTGATTGGCAAAAGAAAATTAGAATATTCTGATATTGCGTAATTTTCGGCTGAATTTTAACCTGTTAGCGCTGTTACAAGGTACTTTTATTGGGAATTAGTCAATTCTAGATGCATAGAACAAGAATTTATTTAAGTCATGTCCGCATCCTAAGGTAGTATGGCGATTAATGTCGTATATTAGATATCGTATTATCACAATTTGCGCAGTGTCTGTTGCTATGAAATCTCAATATTTGGTCACTGAAGCTTCACATATCTATATGTATGCAGAAGCGAGGCGGGGGAGGACGGCATTAAAAAAAAAAAACTTAAATTTTTCAGCTATACGACATGCAAAAAATATTTTCTTTAGTACAGCAATGACTGGCGAGTCATACTTTTTTCACACAATGATTAATATTGTTCTATGCAAATTGCTATGTCTTCACATGTATTATCAATGTAATATTTAATTTGGGCCCTGCTCTGAGGGCGACCTATAGTGACCAGTCTGTAAGTCCGCCCGTCTGTCAGTCTACTCATATGTCTGTCCGAGATTGCTTGTCCAGAGCATATCTTCTTTTCTTTTGACCCAGTCTGGCTGCAACCTAACCCTCAGAGTGCCTTGGGGAATAAAATAAAAAGAGACCTTTGTCCAAGTATCTAGGTCTAAGGTTAAGGTCAAAGCAGAATAATCTGAAAATATTTTCATATTTCGGATCATATATTCTCTCTCCTTAATGCAATCTGTCTTATACTTTACCAACAGTGTGCCTAAGTCAAAGTGTAAAGTAACCTTGAAAAAAAATTTCAAGGTCACGGGTTAAGGTAATATCAAACCACGCAAAAATGTCTTTTTAGAGAATATATACTTTCCCCTGACCCTATTAGTCTCTTACATAGAAAGAGGTTTGGGGTAAAGGTTGTGCAGTGACCTTGAAAGTTCTAAGGTCTCTCAAGGTCAAATGTGGTCACATCAGATCTCCTTAAAGGACCATAATATATTTCCCATTAACTTAATCATGCTTATATTAAACCAGAAGACTATCTTAAAGGGGCATGGTCACGATTTTGGTCAAAAATTATTTTTCCGATTTTAATGTTTACAATACTTCGGTGAGGCATATTCAATATGCAACCAAAATTTGAGTGTCATTTGTTGAGTTATCAGAGCTAACAATTCTTTGCTATGTAAACAAAGCCTTTGTTTACATTTTGAATGTTGAAGTGAAAATTACAGTTTTAAACCAAAAATAATGTATTAAACGTTAGGAACTATTTGTTTTACTTAAAATGAATAAGATGATTGACCAATCAGTTTGAAAAAGATTTTGACTAGTATATTTAACACATCTAAACAAATACAGGGCACGAGCCTTGTTTACATTGCAAAGAGTTGTAAGCCCTGTATCTTGCTTATAATTCTACGATTGACTCTCAAAATTTATTTTATCATTAGAATTGCATTCCTAAAGCATTGTAAATAATAAAAACAGAAAAATAAAATTTGACCAAAATCGTGACCATGTCCCTTTAAGGTAACTTAAGGTGTAATTTGCGTGAATCAAAGATATGTGCTAATTAGAATTATTTTTGTTATAGGTTAAGGTAAAAATAAGACTCCGAAATGCTTTTCATCCTATTGTCCATTATTTAAGCGGGGCCCTTTGAAATGGTCACCAACTCAATGATGTCTAGTTTATAAATCGTAAGTTTGATTATTTTCTCTTTGCAAAATTAAAATTCTTATCAAGGTAACGTGTACACCGATTCATATAAAATCGCGTTTAGTTGTGTTGTTTATACCTTTTACTTAAATGCAGGCATTCGCTTCTCTTAACTTCACATAATTTCATTGAAAGGAATTCATATTAAGTAGGCTGAATGGTCAACAATTTGACCATCAGGTATACCTAATTCTAGATATGATTTTTCAACCATAAACTCTAACTAGATAAATGAAAATTCGAATGGATTTTACTTTAAATGTGTACAATTTTGTCATTAAAACCTCTATACAGAGACATTCTTTTCAAAAAAAAAATATGGTCTGAAAATAGTCAATGCAATCCAGCCTTTTTAAGCCTTTAGATTAAATAAAACGACCAACAAGACTTGTAAAATTCATAAAGGTGTACACTGTTACCTTATGTTATTTTTATTTTTTAAGAGGACGATGTATGCTGAAAATGTATTAATATCTATTTTTAGATATATTAAGTGACAGAGTTATTAAGTGTGACCGATATCTCCAATAAAGAGCCATCAGATCAGGTGTAATTTTTTTTAAAGGTGATATATATCAACTTTATACACATACTATAAACGTTACCCAATTCCGGAAGGTACGTGGGGAAGACAAAGATGCCGGACAGGAATTAGGTCGTTAAGCCCGTAACACAAACCTAGTTAACAAAATTACTTTACTTTTTACCCCGTGTATTAGTCGGTCAATGCCAGTTTTATGAGATTTTGCGTCTAATTGACAGTATATTGATAGTATAATGACCTAACCTGTAGGTCTTAAAGGGACACACTATCCTTTCTAATTGGAACTTATGCATCTAGGCACCTTTTCTGCAATGCTGGTAATAGTATTAATACCAGTGTTCGATATCACCAACATGATTTTTTTTTAAGTTCTTGGGTGGGGTCTCTACCAGACAAGGTTTTCCAGTCATGGTGGGGTTTTTTTACCCAACATTCAAAAATTTTGTCATTTATTAATTGATTGTTTCTGCTTTACTTTAAGGATTTCGTTTTAATAAACAATACAAAATTTTATGAATTGAATAATTTGAAACGCCATTTAAAGCAATTAAAATTGCTGTTTTTTCACTGCAAATGAACTCAAACGCATTGGAATATCTAAATTAAAGATATTCTAAAATGTGATATTTTTTTTTTTAAATGGAAATGTTTTCGTAAATATACGTAAGTTATAAAAATAAGTTTGGATATTTTTATATAATGTAAATTCCAATAAATTCAATAATTCCATAGTATCTGTTCTTGAAGAATTTATTTTTAATATCAATGTTTTTTTTATGATTGAACGTAGTTGGTGTGTTGGGCAAACATGAGACAATGAAGGGGGCTGGGGTGTGTGTGCATGGGGGGGGGGGGGGGATGGCAACATAATCAGCTATTAGATCTACCTTAAATTCACTATCAGATCTACCTCGAATTCTTTAAAATGAATTGTAAATTTCAAAGCGATATTAAGTTTTTTAAAGAAATCAATAAATGTTTACTTATTTTCGATGAAAGTTATCCTATATCTTCCTATAAAAAGCTCTTCTTCTTAAGGAGATTTATAAAGTCTAAAAATTGCTCCGACTATAAACAATTCGTCGTTAAACCTTTGAGTATCCTTTATTAATAATGATTTGCTTGCTAATTTACCTGTTGTCGGTCTTTTGATGGTTTTTTGTGTAAACATTTTTTTAAAAAACCTCCCCACCTTTCTTAAGAACCACTACCAACCTGTAGACAATGCATCGTTTGGTAACAGGTGTTGTAATTTGTTCTACAGAAAGGCAAAGACTTGCTAGAAGGGGGGAAACGTTAATTCTATAATGAGAAAAAAATTCGGATGGAGCTTACTGTTTTAATTTTACATCGAGATATATAGAAAAGAATTAGTTGATCATTTGTTTCATTGGGTTTTTTTGTTTTTTTGTTTTTTTTTTAATTTGCTTTTTGGTTTAACCATTTATCTACATACAAGAATTTATTAAGCCTTGATTCTTGTCATCTATATGTATCAGTGCATTATATATTAAGTATAATGTATGATGGATTTACAACCACAGATAGCACATTCCTGGTCATCATTGCGCGAACCTTTATCGAACTGGTCTACAACATACTAGTGTTTAATAGAGCGGAAAGAGAGAATTTCCGATTATTACAAACCGTGCAATGGTAATTAATTTGTCGAATTTACATATTATATGTATGTATTGCTTCATAGATCGCATTCCGCAGGAAATTACATGTACATGCAAGAGAATTGTACTGGATTATCAGAGAAAATGACTACTGTACAGTGCATGGTAAGTTTTAGTGCCAATTATAATACACAATTTCTGTTCAAAACAAGTGATTTACAGGTGACAACTGTGATTGTGATTTCTTTTCTTTCTTTTCTTTTTTTTGACATTCTAGATGTACAGAATCAGTATACAGGTCTATTTGTCAATGAACACTGAACTGGCTTTTTTAGGTGCAATTTATAATGTATACATATACATGACTAAGACTCATATAGCCATACTCAGGTTTTTTGTACCTAATTGTAAAAGTAAGGGAAACATAGTTACCATAGATTCCCAATTAAACGCGACAAATTAATATCCGAAGAAACATTAATCGCCGATTTTAATATTTCGTTTTTTATTCATTAGATAGTATTGAAGTACATGAAATTTTTAAAAAGTAACGAAAAAATCGGTGTTCGCGATTTGATACTCTTGCGATTGATTCAAATCATGGAGTTGCAGAATTAAGTATTCGTGTAAAATAAGAACATTAGCAGTTACTGTAACAAACACACACTAGGTAGTCTCGGGGGGGGGGGGGGGGGGCTCGGTAGAGTCAAAGACTTTGGAAGTAAACACAGACTTAAAACCCGGGCAGATGGAGCTCGAGAGCAGTGTGGCTTGAACCGTCGATGGGAAGGTCACACCCAGAAAATAAAGACGGCGAAACAGAGTGGAGGTTTGTCGCAGTGCTAACGCTGCCCAGTAAGGAAGGCATATACATGTATTTACGTAAAATACTTATTAGGGACATTTTCAAAACATGGACAATACTGATGATCACCATTTCAAAAAAGGAAAATTGACTGTAAAAGCACGAACGGACCATTTTTATGATACCCCAAACAGTACAAGTACATTGGTGCGTGGAATATGCGCACAGTTTTCGTGGCAGGAAGAGCTTCACATATCTCATGACGAAGCTGTGCCATTCAGTCAACTGAAATGTGACTAAACGGTAACTAAAAGGTGACTTAATGGCAGAGCTATGCCATTCAGTCAACTTTCAAGACCATTCAGTTAACATTCAGCTGACTGAATACCACAGCTTCATCTTGTGGATTGAATGAGAAATGGAAAATTACAACATTGAAACCAAAGGATACAACGAAAGCAAATGGACAGGAAATGGAGTGATAAGAATACCGTCTTAAATTCAGATAAGGAAGATAACCATCATAAAGAAGGTGCTGCAATCATCAAGACAGCAAAAACTAAGAAAAGCTTTTAGCATGGAAACCTCTCTCTGAAAGAATTATAACAGCTCGCTTTAATGAACGGCATTCAAAAACCGCTATCATACCATGTTATGCGTCTAAAACTGATGCGGGAGTTAAAAGATTATTTCTGTGAATGGATGCAGAAAGAATTTGATGCAACACCAGCTTATAACTTTATAATCGTCAATGCCAAAGTTGGAAGCTGCAATAAAGGTAGAGATCAAACTACTGTATAGAGAAACATGGATGAGGAGGAATGAAAGATAATGGAGGGAGAAATACTGGCAGACATATGTAAACTTAAAACTTGGTAGTACATGTAAGTTGGACCCTCTTTCCTCATATAAAAGATGTCTACAAAAGAACTTGGATCTCGTCCAATGGAAAGGACTACAATCAGATTGACCATATCATCATAAACGGTCGATAGAGACACTCACCTGAAAATGTCTTGGTAAAACAAGGTGCAGATGTTGGAGGTGATCAGCAACTTCTTCTTGCAAAGGTCAGTCTTCACTTGAAAGAGACAGAACAATTAAAAAACGACGGAACAAAACTGAGATTTAACATCACCAAACTAAAAGACTCTCCTATAAGCCAAAATGTTACCACTTCCAATGCTTAAGAACAGATTCCAAGTACTAGGTGATATAGGTTAAGGTATTGATGAACACCCCTGTTAGAGCATCTGGGAAAGCATCAAGAATGTTAATACCGATGTCAGCAGCACAATATTGGATTGTTTAAAATAAACAAGATAAAAACTGGATTTATGCCAATACATGTATCCTCATGGAAAATAGGAGACACTTCAAAGAGAAAATAATGAGTGCTAAGTCAAATAGACTGTTGGAAAAATGTAGTAAATAATATTCTGAAACCAACGAGGTAACAAAACGCAAACTACGGCAGGATAGAAGACAGAATATTTAGACAAATGAGACAGAGACAGCTCAAAGAAGAGAACTCAGTTAGGTTAACAGAATCACAAGAGAACTAATTGGAAGCTACTCCAAATGCATTGGTCCTGTGAAAAATAAAAACAGCTATAAAAAAAAAATCAGAAAACCTCAAAATTGAACGTTGGGCAGAACATTTCAACTAAGTTATCAATCGCCCCGAACCAACAGAAACTACAACAAGTACTGTTGATGGGCGTTTTGGTGAACAATAAGATATAGAATTTGAGCAACCTACGTAGAAAAAAATCAAGAAAGGGTAAACAAACTTACAAACAACAAACCCCCAGCTATAGACAGATTACAGAGTGTACTGTTTAAGATAGTCCATCTATAACTATTTTATTTCATATTTAATAGACTGCAAGTTTGATTTAAGTGTGATTTTAGGGTGTTTAGTGAATAATAAAGATTCACCTTTGAAATTTAAAAACAAAGATGAATAATAACAGATTAATCATAGGTTATCATTAAAGTCTTTAGGAGAAATGCATTTTTAAATATATTTTTAGGAAGAAGTTATTTTCTCATATTTCTCTTGATTAAATATGCAAAAGCTATCCCTCTCTTCGAATATGGTAAAATAATTCATGATTTACCTTACATATTTTCACAAAATGATTTTTTTTTAAAATCCTCCTAAAGGGCAGACAACTCTTTTAAAAAGTTTTAAGTGCAACAAGTCCATTCAATTGCCTACATACATACTCCGTAGTATTGTTTATATTAGCCTCTAAGTAACTTTACAATACGAATTTGATGTAGTATAGATCAATCAAAATTGTTAAATTAGCATTAGTTATGGATGGACTACCTTAAAGCAGAGTAAAGTCTTCTGCAAAGTAATTTACATGCAGTTAAGTTAAGTTATCGATAGCAAACTAAAGAAAAAGCAATCAGGTTTCAGACCAGATGTAGGATGCATAGACCATATCTTTACTCTGCGCAACATCATGAAGCATTGCATCGAATGGAACAGCGAATTGTACCAGAACTTTATCAACTTTGTAAAAACTGTTTGATCGAGTGCATCGTCAGAGTTTATGGAAGATACTTTCAGCATATGCATGTCCAGACAAACTTATCAGAATTTTTAAAGCCTTGTACAATAACTTCACTTGCAGCGTGATTGATGACAACAAATTAAACAACTGGTTCAGCATTACAAGTGGAGTAAGACAAGGATGCGTCATGTCGCCATTGCTATTCCTTATGGCAATGTCTTGATCATGAGGAAAACATTCTGCAACAAGCGGAGGGAAATAATGTCAACCATCACATCTATTTTAGAAGGCCTTGAGTTTGCTGACACTATCGTCTTAGTTTCATCCAACACTAAACACCTACAGAGGAAAACTGAATATGTTTCCAAAAATGCAGAACAAATTGGATTAATCATCAATAAAATTAAGAACAAAAAAATGTGGCTAGCTCCATCACATGTTGTAATAACTGTGAACCATAAACCATTAAAATATGTAGAAAACTTCACGCGTATTTGAAGTGTCATCAGTAAAAGCAATGCAACATCAAAAGATACTGGAAGAAGACTATAGAATGCAAACATATTATTTCAACAACTAACTAAGCTATGGAAAACAGCAACATCAGCATGATGACCAAAACTAAAATATAAATCAGCAATGTAGTTTAAGTACTCTTATATGGCGATTCACTCATAAAGATCCTCAAAGGCTCTCAGGATTCTGCAACAGATGCTTAAGAAAAATCTGCAACATTTACTGGCCAAAAAAAGATTAGCAACCAGGCACTGTATGAGAAAACAGGTCAAAGTAATATCATGACCCAGAGTAAGCAAAGAAGATTAAGATAGTTTGGACACACAGTGAGAAGGGACCCCAATAACATCTCAAAAGTAAAGTTAAAAAGAGCTCCATCAGACGGGAAACGCCAGAGGGGAAGACCAAAGAAATCTTTAAAAAAAAAACCTCTAAACACCGAGTTCAAAAACACTGAAAAGACATGGGGTGTTATGGAGAGAATCGCTGGCCCCTGAAGGTCCCTGGTATCAGCCTTCTGCGCCACCGGGTGGGAAGAGGATAAGTAAATTAGTAATTGTACATGTAAATAGTAACCTTTTTAAAAATCACTTTTTGAATCTTATTTACTTATCAATGTCTTAATTTGATAATATCAGAATGTTTGTATCTTAATTTAAAATATTGGGTTTTGATATCATCTATCTCAACACTTTTCGTATTTCTTCATATTATTGCGATTCCACAAATATATTTACTTAATAAATCAATATGGTATTTAGTATTTCTACTTAAATTTATATATTGCAGTTGCAATCTACACTTAGCAAAGACTTAATATTACCTCCCTCATTCCATTTTTTTATTAAAAAATATTAATCATAAATATCCTATTAATTTAGTCGTATTATCTTACAGCGTTGACACTTCACAGAATATATTAAATAAAGTAATAAAGATAATCCTATTAAATTTTATGTTGCAGTTGCAATCTACATCAAACAACGCAGTGTCTCAATAAACATACACCCACTCATTCTATCGTTAGCTTTAAGTTTAACTTGTACTTTCTATTTTTGTATTTAATCGCATTATCAGCAAAAAATATAAACCTTTCCAATGTACAATTAGAAATGTCTTCAAATGTGAAAAAAAATAGTTCTATTTTCCCAAAAAATAAAAAGGAAACATTTAGAATAAATGCCCTTGAAAAACAATTAACCATTCTTGGCTAAAACTAGCAAGAAGCAAGAAAATGTCCATGTTTGAATTCAACTAAAACAATTAAAGAAGCAATAATGTGGCTTCCATGTGGCAATTTAAATGCCCTACCTTCGAATAAAGTAATGTTCGATTGTGTTTTTCGGATCAAGTTCAGGTTGTATTCACTCCCACGCTAAACACATCAAAGCACGATTGTAAAACAGGATTCTTACATCGACAGTGACATCAATGACGTCACAATATACTTTCCGGTCACATTTATAGATATCGAAAACCAAAGTAGAAAACCACATTATGTTAGTTGGGTTCTAAAAGTATTCATTTAGGACCACCGGAACGATGTGCATTTTTAAATACGGTTAAAGGACACTTTTAAAAAATCGGGCATTTGAGCTGAGTAGTTTAACAAAAACGCATCGGTAGATTTTTATTTTCCTTAATTTGGTGAAGATAAATTGCGTAGTTTAACAGTTGTATTTAATTAAAACACTCCTCTATTTTCGTAACATGCAAATGTTTTTCACATTTAATTTCATTGTAAAGAATGATACCATTTCACAATTGATTGATTTTTCATTTTTTTCTTTGACTTTTTCATTGACTTTCTGATATCTCAAACAAGACGTCGGATTATGTACTACCACGAAATTGCTTTGCCAAACCGATCCTTTGCCCAATAGGTATCGCATTGTCGAAAGATGAACCTCAAGATCTACGAATATGTTAGTATTAATATGTTAGTGTTAGTATATTAAGTATTAATATATCAGAGTTTCTTGCTTTACGTGAGAATGCATTTAGTTACGATAATGCTCATGACAAACAAACAAGTTTTTCGAATCGCATGAACTGCTATGAATGCAATCCCGCGTCATTACACTTGTTTGTAAAATTGCCTTGCAATGTAAAAATGTGATCTACATTGTATATTTCTTATGTAACTAAAGAGAGTGAACTATAAACAGTGCGACATTTAAGTCCGGACATGACAAGGTCCGGGCTTTTAGCTACCATTTCTGTTGGACATAGCTCACTTTTGTTTATATATCTTGGTGGGACATTTTACTTCGATCCTATCATATCAGCATGAATGTACACATTGCTCTAGTTTTCTTATAATTGTCTCTCAAATATCAAAATCCCATGGGATTTTGGTGGGATTTTTCATCCCATCTCAAACCCCACCAAAATCCCATGGGAGAAAAAGTATTGTGGGATAAATTGTCCCATGTGGGAGAAAAAATCCCATAATTGTGAAAAGATGGGATTAATTCTCCCATATAGGACAAAAAATCCCACAAAATAAAGAAAATGGGATATATCCCATGATTTTTCACATAGGATAAATGTTCCCATATATCACAGATATTTTTCTCATGATTTCTCATAATAATTTATTTTCTTTTGTTATTTCACCTTAATTTTCACATAACATTAAACTCTGTCTCATAGTAATTGATTGGATCAACAACTGTACAAACATTTCATGTTTTTATCTGATATTAATCTTTTAAAGACATGTGAGAATGTATTGTGTTGATTTTCCAAAATACTGTAAGTGCATGTTTGCTATAAAATGTAGATTTTAATCCTCAATTAATGGTTATTATTTGGTTCTTCATTTTTAATCCATCTAATTAGACTTTCTTGTTATCTATCTCTTAGGAACTTATAATTTCATTACATATTATATAGCTCTTTCTGGTAATTACCATAGGCGCTTCCCACCTAAAATCAGTGTATAAAAAATCCATCCCGAAAAGAGATGAATATTTGGCACAATGATGTATAGATGGTGAGCGTCTAACAGGTGCAGTTCTTTACCTCAGCAGATAAGAATGACCTTTCTTGCTGTGCAGTACTAATGCAACGCTTAAAAAATACCTTATGCAGATTGTAAGCAACCAAATGTTTACCCAATGATGACGCTTTTTCATATCTAATGCTCATAAACTTCATGTAGTCAATTCTCAACTCTGATCAGACTGATGTTCCCAGTGATGTTCCTAGTTTCCATCTTGGAGTGTAATAATTATGTTGAATTACGAACCCGATTGTTAAATACCCCCCCCCCCCCCCCCCTTTAAAAGAATTCGGAATTCTAAGACAATCTCATTTCATGTTTCATGGAGTCAGGTGCACAGAACAAGAAGCCCATCACCACATCGTCAATAAAGGCGATTGTCTACGCCGCATTGTTACCCATTGAACGGACTCTTCTTAAATAAAAGAGAGTAAAATATAACATTTGGAAATATCGACTTCAAAATCATGCTAAAATAACTGTATCAAGTTTTGTAGTTTAATTAAGTCATTATAGTGAGACTGTTTGGGTTTTTTTTCAATGTGATTGTTGTTGTTTTGATACATGTAAGAAGGTAACAAGACTTCAAATTGTCGCTAAGTTTAATAAATTTCACAAACGCTATTTCTAGGTTGGTACGTTGCACCGAGCTCAGCTTGAGCGAGTTTCTGTACTTGTGTATATTACCTGCATACGTGTAAGTAACAGTAGATCAAATAAGTGTATTTTAAAAATACATGCACATACATAGTACAGAAGACCAAAGGTGGCAATGTTGCAAACATCAACCCGTAAATTGCCAGACTGTCACCTTGATTAATATTATTACCCCTCGGTGGTTCGTATTGTATATACATGTAATTATATCCCCGGATGTTTAAGACTTGTTACCTGTAATTAAATCCGCGATGTACGGTTCTAGGATAACACAAAAGTGAATTTTTTGTTTAAAATTCAATTTACTGGTTACAATATTATTTCTCTATAAAAGAAATTATATATGAATTAATCATTTACCAAATGTTTCATTTTTTGAAATCTCTCTCTCTCTCTCTCTCTCTCTCTCTCTCTCTCTCTCTCTCTCTCTCTCATGATTTGCTTGCTTAAGTACTGCTTTAAAGTATTCTAGGGACAAACGGTATCTAGACTACCTACATGTATTGTGCGGTCAATTTTTGATATAATGGAGATCTATGTGTAAAAACATCCTGAAAATTTTACCGCGGTCGCATAAGTACTTTTCGAGATATTTGGAGAAAACCCGATTTCACACCTTCAGAACGATTTTTAATCAAGCCGATTTGGCGCGGGATGAACTGTGGCGTCACGGGGTCAACTATATGAGAAACAAGAATATCGTATGATAACTGTTTGTTTTCTTGCATTGCTTTTTCGATGTATAAACATTTTTTTTTTAAATTTCCTTATCAACACTGAATGACTAAATATACTGTTGTTTGAGTTTAAACCCATATTTTATCGAACAAAAATGCCGAATTCGGAAATTTGTTAACGTTTGCTTCATGAATTTAGTCAAATATGTGACACATTTTGCATCACATGTGTATTCTATTTAGCAAATTGACAATCAATCAAGGCACTATTGTTATATAAAACCTATTTTTAAAAAAAAATTTCATGACATTAATAATGATATTGATAAATTTATATGTTTTGTAAAAGGTGACGTGGGGGTCTATTCCTCGTATGAGACATAAAATTCAGGCACGAAGCATCGGTCGGGGGGGGGGGGGGGGGGGGGGGCTTGCATTTACCATGTTTACATATAGAAAATTTAATTATCATGGAGCCTCCCCCCCCTACTTTTTGGAGGAGTATGTAAGTATTAATTAAGGAAATTAAGAGTGAAATTGAAGTTACAGATATATACCACGCCAGCTCCCGCCCTCCCTCACGGATAAAGATATAGAAGATTTTCAATGTCCCCTTTATCTTTATTTTTTTTTTTGCTTGTCAAGATTTTTTGGATGAGTTTGAGATGTAATTTCAGGCAGATAGCATCGTTTTTGAATTGGGGGGGGGGGTCAAAAACGATGCTACCTGCCCGAAATTACATCAATATTGCCCGATTATTCATTTTAATATTGATTTCGGACTTATAACAATCAAAATAGCATGCACATTTTAACAAACAATCGAGGGATTATTAACGGATCAAGGCGAAAGTCCAAGTTGGCCGCATGATGAAGTGTGTCTCGTAACTTCTTTGAAAATACGATAATGGAATTTTATTTTACACTTATTTACATCCTTTGTCGAGATATGTTAAAGTTTCTTTCAGTTTTAATAATGATTCAGTGTCAGTATAACAATTTAATTAAGCTATTTGGTGTTAAATTGCTGACTATAGCGCTCGAAAGAAAGGTGTTCTTTATTGGACAAGAAATTAAGACCAGGGACGTAATTACTTCCGAAATTATTACTTCATTATTACTTGATTGCATTTTTTAAACAAGGTTTAGATTGCTGAATTGTGAGTTTTGTCATTTTTTAAAAGATAAGTAACAATTAAGGCATATTTTGAACATTAGTTTCTTTTTGATAGTCTCATGCATGATTCTTTGACCACTGATTGACGGACTATACCCGTGTATTAGCTAATGAATGCTTATTTTACACAGTCTAATTTGATTTGTTTTAACTGTTAATAATTGAGTAGCTAATTATACACAAATCAATTTACTAGTCTAGAGGTGTGAAACCTCCTCTTTGTTCACCAGACTCGTGTACCATGTGTATACATACCCCAGACACACACGTGTCTGGAGCAGTACCTTCGTTAGTTTACCTGTGCCATCGTCTCGGGTCAATCGTGTGTGAAGGGAGATTATGTAATCAACAACTGAATAATGAACATCAATCTGTCCATGCAAGCATTTAAGACATCGTAATCATCGGTAAAAAAGGCGACGAGAAAAGCCAAAATCCTTTAAAAAGAAACTTGATTGTAACAAAATAATTACGGATACAAATTTCTAAAGCTACAATACTTTAAATAACTAGATACGTCAAAACATCAGAGCTATATCAATTTTTTACATTTTTGACTGCAAAATCGAATTTATTTTGTAAAGCTTTTTAAGGTAATTCCCTTCCTGTTGATCTCGTAACCTCTCTCCCGCATGTTGAATAAGCAAATTAACAAAATAATTTTAAATATGTCGCCTTAATTATAGTTATATTATGTAAGTACAACAAATAATTTTCTATAATATCAAACTGCTAGCATTCATGCCGTAAATAATCTATTTCATAGAGCTTTATTTGTGATGCTGAATTAGTAAATTATTCACCAATTCCTATATATTTGCGTTGTTTATCTGTGTATATTTTGTATTCATGTCGTTATGTATGTACATGTATATCGAGAAGGTCATTGTGTACACAGCACACAAGTCAGTGTTTTTGTCTAGATTTTTGTTTTCTCTCAAGTTGCTTAGCTTGTGATTAATTTTGCTCTCAATTATAAACTTGTATTAGTTATGCAGAAATTTTGGAGAAAAATCAGTGTCGCGAGCGTGATTTGATCCCACGCTAGTACAATAGGGCTACATACCTCGCCCTCCGCGCAGCCACTGCGCCACACGCGCTTTAAATTAACGTACTTTTTTTAAAAATATAACGTAAGGCTATCTTTTTAAAAAGGAAATAAACTGAAAATCAATAAAAGTAAAGCTAATTTTTTCTTCGGAATAATATATTCTTAAAAATATAGAGTATTTCACCCCTTGTTATGGTTCTTTATTCAAAATTTGAATAATTACTTTTTGATGTTTTATAGTAATACCAAGAACATTTATGTATATCACCGCCCGACATGGATTGCACCGATCCAGCTTTTTTCCTTGGGGAGGTGTGTGTGTGTGGGGGGGGGGGGGGGGAGGGGGGGGGGTTACATTTTAGTTTGCCAGGGGGTCAGAGGCATATTTTCGATATTTCTTTTTGTAAATTTAAATTTTCAAGGGGGTCCGTCCGGTCAATGATACGCGTTTTGTCACTGCCGGTTTGATACTCAGCTTAGCATTAGCTTTGAAATTCGTTATCATTTATATGTTCTAATAAGAAACCAATGATATTTTTTTCATTATAGCCGAAGCACTTGTTCATTCTTGAAAATGATTCTCAAAATCATGCATGTATTGCATTTAACTTGGATTTACACGAAATAATTTAATTGAATGATCAGCCCAAATTAGTGGCATCCCGTTTAATACATGTTAAGAAGCCCGATAATTAACAGTGTTTTAAAACTTACGCACACTTGTATTGATTGGCAAAATGTGAATATACTAATCTTCGTTTCGGGATGGCATGGTAAAAGAAACATTGTCAATGGAGTGTTTACTTTTGGAAAATCCACGGCTAAACAGAGAACAAATATAAGTGAATGAATCGAGTCTCAACACCCAAGGCCACTGCATGCACCATCTGCATGATCATGAGCACGTTTTTGAAAAAGTAAGTGAAGTAATGAAAATATATTAGTTGAATGGCAGTTTAAACAGTTATTGGAATATAAAACGAAATACTGTGATCTTTTATATAATGAGGTTTACAGTATAAGGCCGTCCCTATGACGATGCAGGGTGTCGAATCAAGCAAAACGCTCGTTATTGACATCGTTGTGATGCATGAACAAATAATTTAAATTTGAAATTTATTTAAACAACGCCAAATTTAGGAAATTATCATTACATAGTGTATAATTAGTACATTTTATATGATTTACATTTTTATTACTTAAATAAAAGAATTCATGTTCTACTCACATAGTCAGAGTTATAGCCTAGTAGGCCTAGTGCAAATTTGTAGATCTATATAGATTTATAATAGATTGAGTAAGTATATGATAGGCTAACTTGTTTTTCTTAGAAACTGCTTTAAATTTAAAAACAATTGCGCTTATATGAAATCCATTTATCTTCCCAATAGGTGTCTGCCCTGGTGACTGGGTTACACAGACCTAAAGAAAACCATGCATGAACAACTTACTCACTGATTTTATGATCAAATGATGCAACCAAAAAAGAGTGAAGACAGAATTTGTGTAAGACTTACGTGGAAAAGCATATATAAACAACAGTGATGAAGTCTGACCATTCCATTTTGGGCATTATTGCGATATTCAGCTATTTGTGTGATATTGTTTATGTGTGAAATTAAATCGGAGAGCACGTACAGTAGACTGTCATAAAAAAGACATTGAGAATGCCTTAAAGAATCCGTGATTAATTGTAACATGACCAGTGACCGTGCAGAGCTTAATTGTGAACTATATAGTTTGAACTTCGCTCATTGCGAACTTTTGTACAAGTCCATCTGTGCATGCATGTTGTGATCAAACTGCATTCAAGTTTATCGATCTGCAGCAACAAATCATCACCTATCGGTTGAGTACTATATTTGTCAAATTTTATTATGGTTTGTTCATCATTTTTGTGTTTATTTATAAAATTTATAAAATGTGTAAAATTTAAAGTTAATTACTTGTGTCCTTTATCTCTAATTTTGCTGCAACTGTTTAAGTTAAACATCTTTGTTAATTACTAGAAGAAGTTAATTGTTAATTGATTGAAAAGCATAGTACATGTATTAGTAACTCATGATTAAATGATTATTAGTGTTTATTAATTGTTTTTCTTATGTTGTAATATCTTAAAGTTGCTATGTTTATCTGTAAGCTTGCTGCAAATTTGTCGCAAACAGTTTGCCAGAAGCTAATTTGCATACGAATTCTGAACTTGCAGCAAATTTGCCGCAAACAGTTTCCCAGAAGCTAATTTGCATACGAATTCTGAACTTGCCGCAACTTTGCTGCAAACAGTTTGCCAGAAGCTAATTTGCATACGAATTCTGAACCTGCCGCAAATTTGCGGCAACTGTTTGTCGCAAATTTGCGACAAACTCTCTGCAAATTTGCGACAACTGTTTGCCAGAGGCCTTATATTTTGGTAAGGGTACAAATAAGAGTTTGAATTTAGAAACTAGAGAAATTAGAGAGATTATTTGGAAAAATAACAATTTGATATAGTTTTTTTCTGAGATTGTAATCTAAGTTCATTTTAGAAGAAATTGGAATGTGTCCTCTACATGTATTTCGTCTACAGAGTTTTCATGTGCACTCAGTCTAAACAAGTTCACCCTGAAATTGTGCAGTCTCTATTTTCAGGGGTAGTATACCCCACACCGAAACTGTGCCATTGTTGATCTAGCTAACAATATGTTTAGGAATGTTCATTGAGATGTTATTTTCTAGGCAAAAATTTTCCTTTGATAGTTTGTATGTTCTTAATTTAGGAGTATTTAATGTGCCATTTGCCATCTTAGTTCATGTTCTAACGGATGTTTGCTAATAAAATGAGAAAAAATTAATATATACATGAAGTACATGGGGGCATATTTTCATAGGCTGCCAGTATATCTACATCATCTAGAATAGACATTGTGCTTTTATGAATTGTCCTTGTCACACTACTACATGTACATTTTAATATGTGTATTGTCAAACAACAATTTATGTACATGATATACCATATGACTGCCCAGAAAGACAACAACTTCAGTAAATAATGAGTAACATAAATACAAGGCTTTTAGTTACTAAAACATCTTGTCAATGAATAGAAGAAGTCGATCAGAAATAATTAAGTACTACATGTAGGTTACTGCAAGTTAAAAATCAGAATTAATCCTTTAAAACCTATGGCCAAAAATTTTCAGAGAGAGAGAGAAAGAGAACATACCCGGTATATATATTCATGTTCATAATTAACTTTGAAACAAACCGAAATCATTCATTAGGAGAGAGAGAGAGAGAGAGAGAGATGTTGAACATTAGGGTTCACTGGTTAAAAATACATGTACCTGGTATGTATTCAGAGCTTTATTTAAGCTCATTGAGCATTGTTGAGTAGAGTATTAGGAAACATTTAATATGTAACATAACTATTGAATAAACATTTAAGTGTTTGTAGTATAACCTCACAATATCCATAAAAGTACCACTGAGACCAACATATTACAACTGCATAATAAATAAATGTTATTTAAGAAATTAATGGGTTCTAGCCTCTGATCCGCCATTCAGTAAATATTTTAAAACAATCTTGACTAATAAATGTCAATCATATAATAATGATTCCAATATAAGTCAGATGAGCAAATCTAATATTTTGAGGCTGTATGAGCTATAATTTTTGAGAACCTTAAATTTATCACAATGATGGGACCCAGTTCATTTAACAGGCATGGGGCAATGACTTTTTTCATAAAGGAAAAGCATGGGACAAAAACTTCCTTAGTATTAATTAAGTACCCGTGGGATGAACACTTGTTTAAAAATAAGTTACAATTCCCAACTCAAGAGGAACAATTAATATCTTTAAACATATTTAAAAAAAAAATAATAATAATTTAGGAGTGAGTTACTCCCATTATTATCCAAAACTGTCTGACTTGCTCTCTTTAATTTACACTAAAATTCTATGAAAAAATGAAATTAGAAAGCTTATGCAATTCTGAGAAAAAATATGCATCATATTGCCAATTCCATTGAGGTTTAAGAAAAATATAGCCATTTAAGTGAACCTACCATTTCCCCACTCCTCTATTTGACACAGATTCATGGGGCTCTCCTTTAGTAAAACATATTAACTTAATCTTTTAGACATCAATTGTTGTTCAACCTTCTTGAATAAGAAACCTTATTCAGTACTACATACATCTACATAATATTACCATGATAAAAGCATCAAATCACTTAGAAATACTCTTACATGTATTACACTCCCCGTATTTTGATTGTCAGAAAAAGCATTTATAGTTTGAAATATTTTACCTAATATTATGAAACTTGTGGCAATTTTCTTGGGTCATTTCTTACACATATTTGAAATAATCATCACTGATGCTAAGAAATTGCTCTTTTTTGGTAAACTGGATGATTTGTAGCATTTTTATTCAAAACTTGACATGCCATCCTGCATGTGTTTTTTTTTTTTGTTTCCATGAAAATGGAAGCTAACAATCATATTTAGTGAATTAATATCTTATCTATTCTGGTTTCTCAAGTCTCCTTTTGATAAACAGTAGGACCTGCAAGTATGATATGCCTACCTTTAATTTAAATAAAATTAAAACACACTAGGGTAGCTGGAGATGGATATATATATAAGAATTTCATGAAAAATGTTCAATTTTTACATGTATTTCTACATTTTTGACGCATATATACAATAAAAGGGTAAAAATATGTTGATTCTTGTTCGTTTCAATAGTAGTACCATAATTATAGTAGCAAGATGTTATTTGAAGGTCAAGTGTACCTTTACATATCATACATGTATATACGTAATGAAAGAAGGGAGATGATTTTTTAACTTAAATGTAAAAACATCTTAAATATCACTTTTGCACAGGATACATACACTTGGGTTTTTAAGGTTGATACTATAATAACTACATTTGTTTACATGTAATTACATTTGTACTACATTTGAAAGAAACATATTCTTTAAAAAAAAATGGGTTTATAATTTGTCAGGTTTCTTAATGTTATTTCATAAAACCAGAGAGCAACTTCACTGCCGATTTATAAATTTAATGATTAAATTGATAAAAATTGTTTTAAAAGTATTAATTTATTCTTATCTCAGTAATTAACTTAAGCCTATAAATTGTCATCAGAATAGGAAATTCCAACTTTCTGGGTAGGCCAAATTTTACTCAAGTGGTGGCCATTCTACACATGTAACCGAAGAGGGAGTATTAATAAACTCTCCTTCTGTATGTATATAAAAATAATTGTTTACATTGTACCTTTTGTAATTAAGTCTCCCAAAAGAAGTTTGGAGACATTGTTTTTGAAAGCGGTTTCTTCTTTTTCTTCTTTCTTGCCTCTGAACTTGTCCATCGCTTTTCTCAGAGATGGCTGAACAGAGTTTCTACACAACTCTAGATCTAGAATATGATAGGCCTGCATACCCTGTTTTAAATTTTAAATTTATTGTTTTTAAATTGGGGTTGGGCAACCATAGTTTTGGGGGTCAAATAGGGGTGGGTCTAACACTGAATCCATAGGGAAAAATTATACACTATATTGTAAATGGTTATCACTTGAAAACTGTTAAAGATATTGACATGGATTTTTCAAATGCTAAATATATTGAGTGTTAATTATGGTCAATACATGGTACATTATAGATATGATCTCTGGGGACTATATATATTCCCCAACCCAGAGGTTTGGGAAATTACTTAATATTTAAAAAACCGTGACTCCTCACCCCTAAACCATATAAATTCTTGTTCCTTGTGTAATGGGGCATCATATGGTATATAGGTTATGGCCATATGGGGGTGGTTCCGTCTACCCCTGAAACAGGAAGTGCCCTAATCTAAATATCTAATTAAATTCCTATGAGATCCCCAACCCCAACTACTTATATTCTTGTTCTTTGTGTTCAGGGGCATCAAATGGTATGTAGGTTATGGGCCCTGGGGGTTGTCCTGACCCCCATTGAACAGGAAGTGTCCAAATATCTCGAAAACGGTTGAGATCCCCACCCCTAAACCAAATAAATTTTTGTTCCTTGTGTCAAGGAGCATCAAATAGTATATAGGTCATGGGCCCCAAGGGTGGTCATGACCCCCCCCCCCTTTGAACAGGAAGTGCCCAAATATCTTTAAAACAGTTGAGATCCCCGCCCATAAATCATATATATTCGAGATCTTGTTCCTTGGGTCATGCCGGTTCACCTGATGTACAGTATCAACTCAAATCATATCAATCAATCAAAATTTAAAACAAAAATGAGTCTCCTTGCAGCAGTGAAAAGTAAGAGTTTATAGGTTTACATAAACAGAAATATTTTCATTAATATTCAATAGAATTGGTAATTTTTGATATTTATTTTCTCAGAATTTGTTAAATCTTATTGTTATAAGCTCTATTAAGTCATTTCAAGAAGAATATGTTATTGATGGTACATATAATTTAGCATGTGTAATTCATTAGATGGATATAATGACATTATCTAATAAGTTAATACATTGGTTGTTTGAATATTGCTTTTACTAGACTATATGATCAGACAATTGAATCATAAGTGTTTAGTTAACCCCAACATACAATCAATTAAGATGATATATTTAGAGGACTTTTTATCCTCTGGGATAAAATATCCCAACATGGTCATTTATAGGATTTTAAATCCTATAAAAGCCTTTTATAGGATTAATTATCCTGTCAACACCAAAGATGGGAGAAAAAATCCCACGGGAGTTTATATCCCACAAAGATTTTTTTCTCCCATGGGATTTTGGTGGGGTTTGAGATGGGATGAAAAATCCCACCAAAATCCCATGGGATTTTGACATTTGAGAGACAATTATAAGGAAACTAGAGCAATGTGTACATTCATGCTGACATGAAAGGATCAAAGTAAAATGTCCCACCAAGATATATAAACAAAAGTAAGCTATGTCCAACGGAAATGGTAGCTAAAAGCCCGGACCTTGTCATGTCCGGACTTAAATGTCGCACTGTTTATAGAAAATCAACCTACTTCATAAATCTGGATTAATACCGTTACATACATTTAGATTTCATAGCACTACATGGCATGTCAATTGATTGGAATTTCATAAGCATAATTGTGATGCATTTTTCGTGTGGTTAGGATAAGGTTCAACGGCTTTTAGGTTCGGGATCGGTCTTTCATAAATGAAAAACTTATATAAATACGATACATAAGTTACATGTAAGCACAGAATGAAGTACTGACGGGAGTTTTTTTTATCGATTATTATTTATCTTAAAATAAACGATATGTTATTTTGCTTGGCAAGTAGTTTATAATTTCTATTTAAATTACGCACATTTTTATAACATGGATCCTCGGACTTTTCCGGAAAAAGAATTTCGAGAAAACCTTATGAATCGTGTTGTGTAATATTTTAGAATAGAATGATTATTTCATCAAACTATGTATCGGTATTCGAAATAGTTCAAAAAGTGTATGGATCCCACCAATAATGAACTTTAGTCTCGTTCAACCAGATGATCGGCTGTCTCCGTTAATCTCCGACAAGTAAGAGATACCAGGTCACGTGATAGCTTGATGATGTGACCTCTAAATATAGACTGACTTGTCGGAGATGTACGGAGACAGCCGATGGTTGAACGATACTATATTGAACTCTGGCGTAGGAATACAAACGACTGAAAAAACTTCTAAATTTTTCGTACTATTTAAAATCTGATTATTTCTTAGATATTTATAAATAAGTTTCCTTTAACAAATATGCTTTAACGTACATTACATCGAATTTATCGATTATTTTCAAGAACTTACTCTTGTCAGGGGTGATGATTTTTGCTTAGGTCCAAACACTGTTTCAGTTTCGGTTTGCCAGAGTAACTGCATAGGAAAGTTGATTAAAATCAACTCCCAAAAATATCTCAAACGACTAAACAATTGCCTAATATCTTCTTAGTAAAGTATTGACTAATTCAATGACAATTATAGTAAAAATTTAGGCTACACATTCATTAATGAATCCGGGCATCTGCACGGAATAAATTTCTACATCGGTGTTAACATTTTATTGATAAACCACAAGCAAACACGCTAGCTTCTCCAAACACTGCATGTATAGGTCGTTCACACCGTCTTATGCACCGCAAAAGTGCTGCCCTTTTAACGGCGGAATTCATCCGAAAAATGTGCTGATCTCCGGAAAGCATCCGTAGCCTTCGGTGACAACACATGATTGTTACATTCTTGTGTTCAAGCATTTATTGAGGAAACTATATTTTAATTAGATAGAAAATGGATCTGTGTCAAGGAAAAGAATACTTATATAAGGATATAAACCAAGGCAACGAATGTTGCATTGTGTGTGAGGCCGTTTTTGATTGATTGATGTGATTTTGCTTTATTCCAGTCAATATTTTCGGCCTTGCCACTTTGCATCATACTTGAACCCTCTGAAGCGTCGCCATTGTTCTTATCTCTCTCTCTCTCTCTCTCTCCTCTCTCTCTCTCTTTCCGTGCTTCATTTGCTAAAAGATCAAAGTTAATGCTCAAATAGTGGAATCGGAGTCCTCTTTTTACATTTAAAAATGTTGAACATTCCCTTCTAAAGAAGAAGGAGGCTTTAGCTCTTGTTACCAGAATATACAGTCGTGTAAATGCAATTTTTATACAGCTGTAAATATGAAGATTTACTACAACAATTCAGTCTGACGTCAGTAATGTCAGTTATTAAAGTTCTGTATTTACGGTTTCAATTGATTATACAACAATCAACGCATTTGAAAGCATTTTTTAAATCAAAGTTATGCGTATACAATGATATGTAGATAATCATTGACAGTGAATGTTTTACTATGCAAGTGGCCTGTAATATGTTTGATTAAAAATTATTTAACCATTGATCCTAGAGCAGGGTCTTTGAATTAAAAATATTTAATGACTTTGGACTCGGCATTAAATTTGACATTTTTGCATTAAAAATGCAATTTTCGACACACGGCAATTTTAAATTATGCAAGGTGAATGAAGAAAAAAGAATAGATATTAAGAAAGAATATGTGTGTGCATGCACCTGAATACTTATAAGTCCGTTTATAATCCTTTTGTAATCAAAACCTGCTATATTTAGAAATAATGACAAACTGATTTAAAATGAAAGCTTCTTTTAATTATCACGACAGTCACTATAATTCTAATTACATAATAAAATGTCTATATATCTGTCTTGAAAAATGGTCGGGGATTTTGATTTTTAAAAGGATACAATATTTGAAAATGTTTGATTCAAAATGTTTCAGATTTTTCAAATTTTAATATCTGTAAGCTAATCAGGACCTAATATGTCCAAAACATATTACAAATGCAAATTGTTTGCCGACATTGAAATCTTCAATCTGAAGTTCATATCAAGTTTTATTTTAATTTTATTTTATTTGTTAAGTATAACTTGTGTATAATAAAAAGGCATTTAACTGTAGAAGCACATGTTTTTGTTGTGTCAAAATTTCATTGTTTTTAAACCAAATACAATTTTGTTGGCATTTAATTTTGTCATATCATTATATTTTGTATTCATTGATACTTGGGTTACAAATTCGTCATGGATTTAAATTTGTTGATTTAAATTGCCAACGAAAATAACGAAATTAAATCCCCAGCGAATATTTCTGCTTCTGCAGTAAGTAAGTTTTTTCGTTTGTTAAAGCCATATTTCAAAGGAAAAATGATAGACATAATATTGTTCACAAAACAAACTTTACATAAAAGTGTACTTCGTTATTTCATCTCTTATAAAGGTTCACCCCGAAGTGGAGACACGTTTGATTGTATAACGACTTTCACAAATTCGCAATTACAATGTAATAACGGAAGTAAGATTTCAGAAATGATTTGGTTTATCCAGAATTAACATTACACTGTTTTTCATTATTCTGTCTGCAGTTTGTTGTGTTTACATGTTATAGTAGATTAAATAAACCCAATTAATCGGGGGTCGAAACCATTTATCTCTCTTTTCTAAACATGTTCATAATGCATTTGGCTTTGTTATTTTGTATTCCCGTAAAGATTTTTAAAATATTTTTTAAATATTTCTTTATCTAAAAGGAAACCGGTGCTGCATGTGTGAATAAATAAAAGTCCATAACTGAAAAAAAAATTGATACTGTAATAGCCGAAAAAATCGAACATAGCATCTTTTAATCAATATACGTTGAATTGATAGAAAAGATGTATTTTTTTTATCATGTCCTTTTCTAAAACCTTCTGCACAAAAACCAATTACAATATTAAAAAAATAAACTTTCTGGGTTAGTAGGAACCTAGAAGCCTTAAATAGATAAAATTATGTATTTTTACTTTGATTTAACTTTGTTTTATTAAATCCACCGGAATGTGAATGTCTATCTAATGTTTACATCCTGTATGTGAAACTGCGCGAGTAACAAATTAAAAAAAAATCAAAACTGTTGCGGTGTTGTCTCTGAGCGATGAATCCCACAGGTATGTTTTTATGTGCAACTAGCTTTCTAAATAGCTTCAGCTTCATAGTTAAAATAGCACACCAAGATTTTACATGTAAGTCCCAGCCAGCAATAACATGCGCGAATCCAGAAAAAATACAGGGGGGGGGGGGGTAATAAAGTTTGTCGTCGGGAGGTGCGGGGCAGGGTCCGAGAAATATTTTGATGGTTGCCGGGGAAGGGGGGGGGGGAGGCACATTTGCACATTTTTGGTAATTCCACAACAGTTATGTAGCAATGGCAATATTGGTTATAGTAACTGTTAACGTTACATTCTAAGAAAGAGAACTCTCGCAGTCTTGTTGAATTTAGATCTCTTCTGTCAAACGGTAACTCTATAAATTTTAAATATTTTAAAATTTCGTTTCATTTACTGGGTTAATGCAGTTTTATATACATGTAGTGTAAGTATGTTCTACAAAGGTGTTCTGATTGAACTTGTCGAAAATTATGAGTGAACCTAGATTAATTTGATAGATTTTTAATGTAAATCGTTCATGTTTTACACCTTATATTTGTTTGAATTTTAATAAATACTTAAATAGTCAAATTTAGTTCTAAAATCTTTAAAAAAATACATATTAATAAAAACTTATTCATAGCCGTTATAATTAAAACTATAGCAATTATGAAGCAAGGCTATCGACTAAATAAATATGAATTTTTATCGTCAGCAATTCAGTCGGCTAAATAGTACAAGTATACATTTACTAACACAATCTGGTACTTCATTAATGTGCCTACACAATCAGATCAGTGTTCTTTTTGCATGTAGTCATCATAATATCATTTGTAAACTAGTTACATTTACGTCATACAAAACGTCCAAATAGCTCTTAAACACCATAATTTTCACACATCCATACAAATATAATATAAAGTTTCATTAAGCCGTCCCACATAGCTGGTTGCGTGTGTTGTTTTGCGATTCAAAAAGTAAAATGGTATTCAATTCTTGAATTGTAAGAAGTTGCAGCAAAAAAGCCTCGAAATTCTATTCCTCATAGAATGCGTTGTCCTTTTTAGCAACAGTAAATGTAAAGAACAAAATCTCATATGAAAATTTCTAGTAATTCTGTGACGATTCTGGTAATTGTGATACATAATTATATGATAGTTATCGCATGACACTTTTTGTAAATATTTTACCAAAAAAGATATGTGCATTTTGAGTCATTATGCACATTTGTATTGTAAAAAAATAAACGATGTCAGACGGACAACTGCAGAACACCATTTTTATCAACAACACCAAAACCCTTTCTGTAAATAATATAATTTTACGATGGATGTTCCAATGTGATACCGCATAACCAGGAGAGTCAGACCGATGGTGTTACAATAAAAAGTTAATGTAACTTTTCATTTAAGAAGGCTGGGTTGTGAATGAATCACCCGCTAAAATTTATTTTGTCTTCCATTAATAACATATATTATTAAGTTAATGTTAAAATTGACCCCTTTAAAATCCAAATGCGTACAATAAGTCATGTTTAATACCTATTTTTTCAGGAAATAAAAATGGTCTAAAAATTAAAGTAAAAGGCCGTGATCATGCCAGCCATATAGTACATCTAAAGTTGAAAATGACCCCATAAAGTTTAAATGCTTATGATAATATTGATATCTTGATACAGATAGAACTTTTTACTTATTAGAATGGTCTACAAAAGTAATAGGCCGTGATCATCCCAGTCTGATTAAAACCATTTCTTTATTAAGAGTCTGACGGGTATCGATAGGAGGTCATCTACACAAAACCTTTACCTCTGTCGGGTAAGTTTTAAAAACAATATATTGGAACTCTTCAAAAGGAGAAATTATATCAGAATATGGCGGCACCCAGTGTTCACAGGATGACACCGCATAGAAATTATTTGACAATTTCGCATAATATGTGCTGTGTAAGGAGAAGTGGGTGTTATTAAGATTGTGATTATCAAAAATTGTAAGGGGCAATGGTTTTCTTATAAGAGAGGTAACTCCTACTCGGATTACAATGGTCTTCATAAAATCATTATCCAGTTACATGGTATAGATGCACATGTACAGTAACAGTCGCCAAGTATTAGGAATTTACTTAATAGTAAATTAAGGTCAAGATCTAGTAAATGAAAGGTGCCTACAGGTTCATAAAATTTAAGGTATAAATTCTTTCAATGATGCTTCATAACATTAGCTTTGTTTGATAGGTTGTACAGGAGCTAAAGATTTTGGTAAACACAATGAAAAATCATGTTTTAAACTGTCATTTTCAATGAAATATGAAGGAAATAAGGAACAAAGCTCCTCTTTTAAATGATGTCAAATTGAATATAGGTATCGGAATTACTTTTCCCATGATTTAACATAGAACGTCAAGAAATTGTCACTTAAGCTATGACGTCATCAATGCACGTGAACGTTTTAAACAAAAACAAGCGTGAATGATCGTTCTTCTATTTGTCCTAGTACATCAATGATCGTCAACCAGTGCCAAATTCCGTAAAGTCAATTTCATTTCAGTATGATTCACTTGCACTCAACTTGCAATTTCCAAAGAGTGGGTTTTTTTTCACCCGATGAAAGATTCTGCGATGAGAGAAGATTGCGCCTTTTCAATCTCTTAAAATCTGTTTTACACTTCATGATAATACCATTGACTCCGGATCACTTCAATTATTTTAACAAACGCATCTTTTCCTGCTGCAGAATTCAGTGCGGAACAAATTTGGCATGGATTTTAGTGTAAACGTTTTGCAAAATCTTAACAGTAAATTCCATCAACTGGAAAACGAGTGATATACAAGAACATTCATGAATTAACTGAAACATACAAGTTTTAATCTAAAATGTTTTATTTTTTCCCGTAGTATGACCAGCATGACGCTGAATATTTTTTTAAACTTAATTTTTAGAGGGAAAATCCTTTTTAAGAGGGCTCGATGGTTGTGGCCATGTTTAGACTGTATTAATCTCCTTGAGATGAAGAGCTCTATTATATAAAGATGTATGAAACATTCAAATTTAAAAAAAAATGCTTGTAAATTTTTTTCTTCACGAAACGACAGTTAATTGGTAAAATTTCGTATCTAAAATTTTAGGGTAGATCAGGCGCTAGGATCAAGAAGCAAACTTAGACTTAACTTTTTTAAAGTCAAAACTTGTACACTGTCTTAATGTCTCTTGATTGAAAAGGCCGACAAATTTGAAATCCTATAAGGGGGTTTTGATATAACCTCCTTGTTTACACATTTCAATGGTCGTTATCTGATTAACAATTATTTTATATTTTATTGAAATTTAAAGTCAAAACTTGTACACTGTCTTAATGTCTCTTGATTGAAAAGGCCGACAAATTTGAAATCCTATAAGGGGGTTTTGATATAACCTTCTTGTTTACACATTTCAATGGTCGTTTTCTGGTAAACAATTATTTTATATTTTATTGAAATTTACACTTTGAAAGTCTGAAATGGCGTCATGATCCTGAGGCCTGATGAATAAATCGATGACCATCAAGCCTCCTTAATATTAAATGTTTAACCATGCAGCAAATATCAATAAGTCAGTAACCTATTTTTAAATATTGATTCCTCTTACATTTGAACCCAATAATAGTGACAAACACATCTTTAGTGTATATACTGCATTTTAAATCAATCAATATGCCAAATGGTCATGATTACTAAAGATAGTCGCAGCAGAAATGTAAGCACCGGAAGCCAGGGTTGTGTCACTGAGTGAGTAACAATCATTTTAAATCCATGACTCAGGCCCCGTGTCGTCATTGTTTTATTTTAACAGTGATTCACCCCCGTATCATTCAGACTCCACTTCAAAATCTACAACTGGAGCACCTTGCACTTGGCTTGGATGACTGTCCGCTTCAGTCCCATGATTTCTTAATTGATTATATGATATGATGTCAGTAGTGTTACTCACCTGCGTTTGTAATTTAGAATTATAGAGCTTACGACCTTGGTAGAGTCCTTATTATACGACTCTCGACCAAATATGTAATGGCGCAGTGCAATGATTTAACATAATCATGTACTTAATGTTAAAAACACTCCAATAAACTGAAATATTATAAAATTGTTTGATAAATAATTTTGCGCAATTAAATCGTTCCGTAAAATTAAACGGATATACTTGAAAATTGGTTTTGCACTTTACAGACAATTCCACGATTTACGACACATTCTGTATCATCCAGACGTTTGTATTGTTGATCTCCACAAGAGAAAAACAATACAGATTGGATGATACAGACTATTTACGACCAGTATTATAATAAACGATATGTACTTTAAGGGATATATATTTTTTTGAATTCGGCATAAATGGTTTTTAGTTTATTTTAAAAATGTGTGGTCTTTCCAAATGAAATAGAAAGATTTATGATTTTATCGAATGTTAAAATATTTCTTTCATTGTTTAAGCCACTTGTATAGTACTGATTTATTTTTTGGTTCCAGCAAACATGACTGGTCTCTTTTTATATAAACCTTTTGTTATGCACAGAATTATACCATTGGTGGGTTTGTTTCTATTGTAATTGTTCAATAGATGTTGATTTGTAAATTGATCTATTTTAATCCGTAAAAGAATGTATTATACTATTTCGATAATTTAGTGACGTCATTTTTACTTGTATTGTTCTTGCTTGGGCAATGTTTGTTTTTCTCCATGTTAAATTTAGGATGAAAAAATTGTTTTAAAAAAAAGAATTATCTATAACAAGCTAGTAATTAAGCCTCTTTCCGAGAGACGAAAATTAACAAAATTGAGCACAATGTATAAAATTCATAATAATTTGGTACCGGATTATTTAAAAGAAATTTTCCCTTCTATCAGGACTTTAGAATCGAATTACAATACACGTAATAGAGAAGACTATACTATTCCAAAATGTAGACTAGAAATATTCAAGAAATCGTTTGTTCCTGACACGATCAATAATTGGAATAGTTTAAGTTTACTTATCAGAAACAATTCCTCCTTTACAAGTTTCAAAAGCAGTATTCAATTAAACCAAATTAAACCTCCGTCCTATTTTTGCTTCGGCAAGAGACGACTTAACATCATACACACAAAACTTAGACATAACTGTATCTTAAACTTTGACCTTTTCAGAAAAAATATTATTGAAAGCCCTAATTGCCAATGCGGATTACCAGAAGATTCTTATCATTTGTTTTTTGGTTGTAAAAATTATATCAATGCACGAAATGAATTGTTTTCAAACCTTTTGAACTTAAATCAAATTAATATTATTAATTGTCATTTACTTTTGTGGGGAGACGAATCTCTGAGTGTCAATTTAAACCAACATATTTTTTTAGCTGTTCAAAGATTTATAAGAGATTGTGGCAGATTCGTGTAACTTCAATTTTACTGCCTAAACCAAATTCAACAGAACTTTTTATACATGTACGTTTGTTCAATAACTTAACTATATTAGTAATATCCATTTCTATGTACTTTCCATTGTAAACTACTATACAGTTGTAAATTGTTATACTTGGTAAGAACCTCGTAAGTTGTAAGAACTTGTGTTCGAACCATTTGTATATGTTTATACAATAAAATATGTTCAAACCAATTAAGCATAGTGATTGGCCAGTTGTAAAAAATGAAGAAAACAGTACATGTATCAGCATCGGATGTGATTTAGTTGAGACATTGTCTTGGTGTAATTTAGTTTTTTTAATTGTTGTTTTTTTTTTATTTTTTACTTTTTTTGGTCCTTGATTTCTTCCTTTCTTTCTTTATTTTGGTCGCAAAATAATCAGCGTTTGGGGGCATCTTGTGGTATTTCCTTTTTTGTCGCATGATTCAAAAAGTTTTAGACGTCTTTTGATGAATTGTCATCTTTAGGATTAGCGTATTATTTGCACGGTTTCTTGTTACAAGTGAGAGGGTTAATTGCATTGGGCAGCTTAATCCTTTTAATCTTTTTATCTATTATTTCATAAAATACTTTCTGATAAACGCAAACATTGCGCGCATCATTCCAATCTAGGCCACCAAAGTCCTCTGAACTCTTGTCAAGCTATGAACAATAAGTTGCCCAATATCTAGGACGAAGCTCAGAAAACATCACTGTTAAACAGTGTTAAATCCTAATTCATCATAGATTATTTCGAGAAAGAGAGAGAGTAAAGTGACTCTCTTGGTCAGGTCAAGAGATATGTCAAATGGTTGATTTGAAAAGGAAAGGCACTTGAAGCTTTTAATGCGTATGTTACATGTGATCCGAGTATTTCAGCAAAGTCCATAAGCCAAATCCTTTCGAAAGATTTGAAAGGTTCGTCCATCAGGGATAAAACAGTATAGAAAACAGCATGCATAAGGACAATTTATTCCTTCGAAGTTTTTGCAATTAGCGATCAAGTAATCCACGACTGGATCTACAATATAATTAAATGCAACCCTACACCAAATTCACCCAGATTCGCTGTGCACATACAGAGATAGCGCCCTACGAACGCTAATCCCTTAATGACACGTCTTCAAAACGGCAGCGAGGAAATTTCTGTTTCCTTCTCCTTGTAAGAAAACACTTTGTTTCTTTGAAGCGGTAGCGAAAATTGGCAGACATAAAGCTTTTTTATACGGTTTATCACACAAAAATGTAACTTACTTTGAATCTGTAATTTTATATAACCCTGACCTGCTTTTGAATTTATTACACTCCATTGAATGTACACGACACTCGTTTCATAAATAAATATTTTTTTTTAAGTTATAAATTTATTTTCCAGAAAAATAAGAAAAAATGTGTAACTATGTCGAAAGATCTATCAATTATTTAAAAATTTTATGTATTTAATAATTATCTATTGCACCAACTAAACTAGTTCTGATCGGTTTATATTATATTTTAAGAATTTGCGTACAACTTCTTATCGCGGGAAATCTGTAAACACGTCAAAGAACAATTAAACGGGGTTACAGAGTAATTTTGATCAAGGTCAGGATATATCTTTTTTTATTCTGGCATCGATTAAGCAACGAGAACATTTCTTTATGTATATGTTGTTAATCTGTTAAGCTGTGTTTGTTTTTGTTTTGTTTTTTGTTTTGGGTTTTTTTTCTGTTAACGTGACTGTTTAAAAAAATTATCATTCTTATACGAGAATTTTGCTGTGAGTAGTCCGATTTTGATATGTTCCTTATCTGCAGTTAACTTTCGTGAAATATTCCCCAGGTGCTTGCTGTTTTTCTTTTATTTTGAAATGACATAATCTGTTCCAATTTATCGCCGAGTTAATTACATGCAAGGGTCCCTTCTATCTCAACGTCTGCAACAAAGCGCGCGGAATTACACCGGAAATTGAGATCGCATTCGAAGTATAACTTAACGGCCCTGACGTAATTGCTTTACTGTAAAACATTTGCGAGATCGTGTACGCTGCACATGATTTCCATCTGGATCTTTTGAAGAAAATGCAGCTTATCACATTTGAAAAATCACGCTCTGTCACAAAGTGTAATAAACAGACGAATTATTTGCTCAACTTGGGATTTTTTCCAGTCATTGTACAGTCACGGCTGTCCCATAGATATCGTAATATTTGTATCATATATATAAATTCTTCACGTAGTTTTCGTTTGCCTGTCAAACAGTGAATTGTCTGAGCTTTTACCGAGCAAATACAGATATGTGCATACCACCCACTTTAATTCCAACGACGATGTGAAAAATGCAGCTAGGCGGACGTAACGATTCGTAAACACGAATTCCATTTTCTTTGCCATGAACTTGAAATAAATGCATCTTTGGGTGACATTCTCTTCTGCAATCTTCTGCACTTTCATCTCATCTATTGATTGGCCGAAACACGTATATCATTTGGTATTAAATTTCTTGACTTATCTAGTCAAAATTAATTGTATTATTTTTGGAATCAAACTAACTGAAAGATTCTGGAGGTGGCTTTTAACAACAAACATATTTTTAGACATTTTCAGATATGCTACAGTAACTATATGTTTTCTTTCTATATTCACCCAAGCAATCGCATATGTTGCCAGGGAATATTATTCTAAGTCAGCTTGTATCGTCATCCCCAAACACATTTGTCAGGTCTCTGTTCGAAAGCTATAATGAACAGTTATTTTTCTTTTTGGGAGTTGATTTTAATCAACTCTCCTATGCAGTTACTCAGACAAACCGAAAGTGAAACAGTGTTTGGACCTCAGCACAAATGATTGCTGCTGACAAGACTTAGTTCTTGAAAATAATTGATAAATTCGATGTAATGTATGCTAAAGCATTGTTTTTCAAGGAAACGTATTTATAAATACCTTGAAAATAGTCAGATTTTAAATGGTACGAACAATTTAAATATTTTTTGTAGTCGTATGTATTCCTACGCCAGAGTTCAATATAGTCTCGTTCAACTCGACGCTCGGATGTCTCCGTAAATCCTTGTCGGAGATTTACGGTGTCAGCCGAGCATTTGGTTGAATGAGAGTAGAGTTCAATATTGTTTGGATCCATGCAATTTTCGAGAAATATTTCTATTACTGATACATAGTTTGATTGAATTAATTTTATCTTTACATATTTTTTAACATGATTCATATGAGGGTTTCTCGACATTCTTGTCGAAAAAGTCCATTCATTCATTCATAAAAATGTGCGTAATTAAATCAAATTAGAAACGACATGTACTTGTCATGCAAAATAACATATCATTGATTTTAAAATAAATAAACATCGACAAAATCAACTCCCATCAGTTCTTCAGTACTTTGATTATATCAATGTTGTCAACGACGAAAACCTTAAAAATATCCATAATTATGTTCATATTTTAAATAAGTAAAAGAATTCTTAATCACTTTATGCAGTTTGGTATTTTCAATTACAGAACTTTTTTTTCTCTCTGCTTAATAGATTTTAGAATGAATTAGATTTTTTTCATGATATAAAGTGGGTGAGAATCTTATTGTAAACCTAAAAACAAATTTCATTAATTTTTTTAATTAAAGCAAAAGATTTTCGTCAAGTTCGCAAGTGGCTCTTTAAGATTTACATCAAATTATGCTGTCGATCAATTCTGTAATTGATTATACAGAAATTAAACTGAAAACAGCATTAACAATTTTGATTTTAGAAATATGAAAACCAATCACTCACTTTATTTTCTAACTTACTGAAAAATAACTTTATTGTCAATTTGTCCTGGTAGACATAAAGTATTGTTTTGTTCTATTTTTTTATACCTTTTTTTTTGGGGGGGGGGGGGGGCGTTGTTTGTTTGCTTTACTATTTGGGTTTATTATCCATTTTTTTTTTTTTTGGGGGGGGGGGTGTTTTACAGGGGTTTTTTTTCAAAATCTATATTGTTTATACTTTTTTATCTTCATTCAAATTTAAATTATTAAATCATTTTAAAAAGTTCTGATTCATAAAGAGGTAGACTTTAAGTTTACATATAGGAGTAAACTCTAACAATATGTGGTAATCTTAAGGAGGCCAGATGGCAACAAACTAATTCAGATACTTATCTTAATAATATACTGATTTTTTGTGTCATAAACTGTTATTTAATTAAAAAAAAAACCAGAAATGTTCCAACCTCAAATTCTCTAAAATCAGAGAAATATTTCTTCAATAATTTTTATATACAACTCTTTATTTTCAAGGGGTAAAAAAAAGTTTACGTGTATCCATCCCCTTTAAAGTACGCCCACCGTAGACGGAAGACATCGTCACGCGATGTACAAAAAAAAACCCTCCCATTTCTTCAATACAATCCACGCTTCCCACTATGCCCTAATGCAAACTTTTATATGTATCAAAAACACGTGACTCCAGAATGTCTCCGATGGTCTACAAATGGTTCAGACTCCGTCACGTCCTAAGTGTCTTCTTTAGGAATCTCTTGGAAAAACTCTAACCGACGGTAAGGCGACCATTTTTAATTTTTAAATCATTTTTTCTATCCATGAATTAAGAAAAAAAATATCTCTCCGCATTGACATTTCTGTGCATAGCCCGGTATTGTTGGTCATGCTTTAAGACCCCGCCGCGATGGTTTATGATTTGTTTATGAAAATAACAATGCGAGGCTCTTTTCTGATCTAGTGTTGCTCTCGCTTTTAAAAAGGATAGCATTTATTATAGAAGATCGAGATTTTTTTTTTAAAAAACGGCAAATAAAGACAGGGGGATAACAAGCTTATCATTGCACGCCTAATTCCATTACATCTCATTAAGAACACGCGCGATTGAAGATAAACATGCATTCATGTGCATTAACAAGGAACTTGTTAGTTCGTTCAACAGCAATTAACAAACAAGACAAATTGCTTAACGCTCCTCTAAAAGTTGGTGTCATCCGAGGATTAATTAATACATTCCCACGACCAAATGTATATCTACGCAGAATAATATACACAATGCAACTTTTACGTAAATTGTCGTGGAAATTTATCGCTGTAAGTAAATTTCCCCCAAAACAATCAATCCGAATTTCTCTCATAAACAATTAGCAATGATATTGATGTAAGGGATTATCAAGATTTAATATTAAGCCCTCGACTATAAAATCGAAAATAATGCATGATGGGTTAACCTTACTAAGTTACTCATCAACAAAATCCATATTACATGCACAACATGCAATTTGTGCCACGTTAATTAAGAAACGTAAATGCCGTTACAGTAAACTGTTTAAGAGGGCTTAAAGGTCGTGGCCATTTTTTAGACAGTATTGATCTCCTTAAAATAAGAGCTCTATTTACAATTATATAGAAAAACACTTAAATTTGAAAGGTTAAATGTATGGATTTTTTGGTACTAAAATAATAGTTTATAGCTAAACAAACCATATTTTTAAAGACTAAGGTAAATCTGATGGTTACTTTGTTGACAACCCAGTCTCCTTAAGAATGAACTTAGTCTATCTTTCTATACATTTTGTAGCTTGTATCTACATCTTATAAGATTTCACAGAATAACGTTGAGTAAATACATGTACATGTAGCTTATCAGCAATTTTCGATTCGTAATCAATGAGCCATTCAAGTTTGCTGAGAAACATGCTGCATGATGTTCTGTGACGTGTTTTTAGAAAAATGCCAAAGACAAACTCTTATCACAATCTTGAAAAGATGAACCAATTTATTTAACTTAATGATTTTCGTTGTTTATTTATTGTAATGTTTTTTTCGAGTTAATGAAATAAAAACACCCATAAACATACCAACCACACGACTTTAAATCGAAAAATTAACTTTCGGTGCAACCTTCTTTTTATACTGATGACCTCAATTGCGTAAATGTAGATTCAATACGTGTAAGTGAATATGGGTTTATGTATATACATCAGATTCTTCAAACTCAAAATGTCATATCTAATTATATGCATCCTCAAACTCAAGATGTCATATTTAATCTGTTGAATCCCGGGCTGGGGTGGGTGGGGCTGAAATGAGGGAAGGCACGGGGGTTAACTCCCCCGTTTTCGTACAACACAACACACCCTCAACATTTCTAATCAATCCTTTCTGCCAATACGTGTATACCCCACCCCCTCTTTATCTTCATTTGTAACGCACGATTACAGAAATGTTGGTTTTATCTGCATTCTTTTTATTCACACCAACACATTTTTTAAGCTTGCCAATAGAAAAAAAAACCCCAACAACTCCGAGCTCGACTCATCAAATTGTTCTGTTACATAATTCCAAATTCCGAATCAATGATTTCTACGCATGCCGACTGGGAAACTGTTGTATTTCAAGTCCAGTTTTATTGTGTATTAAAAACTATGTCGTTCAAGAGTCTTAAGCGCTTCAATATTAATGTGGTTAAATATTTGGAACAAAAGTTTGATTTTCTCGACAATGTATATTAGCATGCACTTGAATACCACAAATGTTTCTCATATCTGAATACTATTCCGGTAAACTCTTTTAAAGTTAAGGCAACCTCTTGAGATATGTGTATATTAAATTTCTTATTCATATAATGCTTTGATAAACACATGAGTTTTCACTTTCCGGACCATTCATCACAACTAGGCATGATGTTATCTCGTCGGGCTTTTTATTTTTTTTTTTCACGGAAACTCTGAATTAGCGTCACTTCTTTCTATTATCGGCTGATTTTTACCATGCGACATTCCATACTCCCATTCATAACTTTTCGGCCGAGTCATCAGAAATTATTCCCATTCGTTTTGTGATATTTGAAATTCCAAATTTATCTCCATGCGATAAACTGATGCGTTAGCAGAAGCCGCCAAATTTTGTCCTATAAAAAAAGAACTAGTGTTCCTTTACAATGAATAGAATTTAACTAAAACATAAAATTTACATCGTCTCTTTGAAGGGAATTTATCTAAACTTCACATAAAACACTGTGAATTAGGTTAAATAATCTTTTCAAAAAAGCACACTTGCAGACGACCCGTAATTGAAGGGCTATCGCACAATCTAGCATCATAAAACGGTATTATGTCATTTCACATTGGCATTTCACATGTTATCGTTTTTGCTCATACAAAAGAGTGAAGAATGCAAGGAAATGTGAAAAAAGCAACCTTAACTACAGTTCATGCTATGCTCATCTTGTAATTGATTCCACAATCCAGCACAGTCTGGTTCTTAAAGTCTCACGTTTTAAAATCTTTATGCAAATTCTCCGAAGAATAACAAATCGTCCCGATTTCTAAAACCTCTGTAGTACATGTATATATACTGCTTAGTCTACGTGATAAATGGTTCGGTAAGTTTCTAGATTATTTATGTTCTAGATGCTGATTACAACAGCGTTACCGAACGATTGAAATTCTACCCCGTCAATGAAAAAATGTGCGTCGTGGCCTTGTATCTCATCTTCGCTAGCCAAGTATTTTCGGTCCACTCCGCTCCCCACAAGGACGAGCAAATCCAAAACACTTGACTTGGGAAGATGCATATAACTGTGTTATAAAATATTCACGGTTAATACATTAATTGTTAGATGCTATAAGCGAGGCTTTGCATTGGAGACAAAACTGTGACAACGGTTCCAATTACTTTGAAAACAATCTAATTAAAACTAGAAACAAACGTTTGTGTAGCGAGTAAGCGAGCGGATCTAACATCAAGTATATTTAGATTGCTTTGAAAATGTATTTATTAATTGATTACAATGACATGTAGCTGGTTGTCTTAATATATGCACTCACTGAATTGGTCTTAGACCTTTTGCGCAGATCTACATGTAGGGGGGGGGGGGGGCAGGGGGTCCAGAACCCCCCCCCCCCCCCCCTCCCCTGCAAAATTCAAATTTCTTTAAATATACGTTATAAAATTACCCAAAATATTCCTCAGACCGCAACCTCCCCTTGCCCCCCCCCCATAAACTCAAATAATCCCCCTGGAAATTTTTTGTGGATCCGCGCGTTGTGAGATGGTTCATTTAGATTTGAATTGATTTATAATAAACCGAGGAATCACATTTAAAATTATTCATATTCTACATGTTAAATTGAAAACAACTCATTTGATCAAGGTCGGTCAAACCAATCATATAAGAGTCATAAGTTTGATTGTTCAGAATTTTCAAGACTTGCACGAGTGCCGTCATAATGTAAAAAAAAAATATTTTTGAAGCCTTGTTCAGTAATTCTAGATCTTAAGATTTGCGTTGCATGATACGAGAGAAATATTCTGGAAGGAATATTAATCAATTAATCAGTTTCCTGAAAAAACAGAGGCTTGGATTAACAAATTAATGATGTAATGTCATGAATAATATTACCAGTTGAAAAATAAATATGTTGGTATGTGGCAAATGATATATAATGACAGGTAAAATGTTAACCTCTTTCTCTATCTCGTTTTTCTTAATATACTGAAAGACCTTTTCTTCAAAAATCTAATTTAAAAATAAACATGACGTTTATGTACGTAATTAAGAAAACACAAATTAATTAGCTTAATTCTGAGAAAAATTGTTTACAAATAATATGGTACCACCTGGATGTGGAATTTGCATATTAATTGACTAAAAGATAGTGAGGCAACTCCTTAGAGCGGCGGTGTGACAGTCTATATAAATTACGGCACAAGGAAGGACCGGTGTGTGAGTGTGTGGGATGAACACAGGTATCTAATGGACCAGGTTCTTATCAAACACCGCGTCACGTCACCGGCGTCGCCCTTTTCCGTAACCGATAAAAAGATATTTGCGGTGACGGAAATGACCGAGTAGTTACAATTGCCGTACACTGTGTAAATAAACTACATCGGTAGGATCGCTGTAAAGGGCAGCCTCCCTTACCTCCATACCCTAGCCCAACCCCACCCTCAATCTGCGCTTATCTAGAAGGGAGTCCACAGGGACGGACCCCCTTCCCCTTCCCCTTCACCGCCTTCCTCAGGAAAATTAAAAAATAACTAGAATCATATACAGGTAGTAGTGAAGTTACCGGACATAGGTCTTGTACCCCCCCCCCCCCACCACCCCACCCCTTCTCATGTGCCAAATAAAATGATCCCATTGATCTTTCTCCGGCAATCGAAAGGATTAATCAACCTTCGGTCCCCTCCCTCTAACCTCGGGAGAAAATTGTCTGCATGGAATCCACTCTCGGTTTGTTCTTGTCCTTTTTTTATGATATTTTTTTTAAAAAGCGGTAATATTTTATTAGTGAGTTTCCGTGAAATTTTGATACCGTAACGATTCTGTGATAAATTATGTGTTTAAAGCAAATTTCAATGAAATCGACTATATTACCTCTTTGTTCAAGTTGTTTTTTCCTGTAGCTAAATAATCATCCTTAACAATACTTCGATTGCGATCCAAGATACTTCAAACATTCTACGGGTTCTATCAAAACGTCGATGAATTCCATTTTTGTTCCTTTATAATCCCTCCTCTTTCATAATAGGACCTTGGTATTGGGGTAAAAGCGTATTGAAGTGGCTAGCTTTCCAGTGCAAAAAAGTCACAACCTTCCGTCTACAAAAATATGTTTATTTTTAGGGTTGTTTAAATAGTTTTTTCCTCACTGAACCATTACCCTCAAACTTCTAAAATGGCCATTTGTATAGTAAAGTTTGACCTCGGTGTTTACTGCAAGCTACGGTCATTTCCCCAGTGGGCAATTTAGAATCTGTGTGGGTGTTACTCCATCAAAATATATTGAAGCCGCAGCCTTAATCGGGGAAAATACAGGTTTAGTTTACAAGAAATTACACGTAATATACTACATGTATAAAGAAATAAAAGGAGAAAGTTATCTATGCTAAAAAATGTTCAATAATTACGGATAATGCTAAACATCCGATCGTTGGTATACATATCAATTTAAGGTTCAGTCATCGTCCGATAAGGGAGATAACTTCCACTGGTACATGTATAATTGACTTGTATTTCTTTACGAAACTCTTAGATTATAAGGTTATCTCTACCAGTCGATGCATACATACACATGTACATTGTAATTATGATCGGAATGTTTCGGAAAAGGATGGGGGGGGGGGGGGGTGGGGTTAAGAGGCAAGGTTTACAATTAATGATCAGTAAGTATACATGGACAAAATATATACTAAAGTTACAGCTTAATGTTTTTGTTGGTTTTTTTTAAGAAAAAGCTGTATTTATTTACCTGCATATGCATAAAATTGAAATATTAATTATATTTGTATCATACAAACTGAATCAATATTTAAATACAGGTAAGAGATACACTGTAGTTGCTTTGTTCAGCTTTTTAAAAAGTCCATAGGATTATGAAAATGCTAGTAAATTAATGCTACACGTACCGACAGTATACAGTAGGGTTTTTTTTGCGGTACGTCGAGTCAACAGAATGGTGAGGGGGGTGGGGGGGGGGGGGTGTGACAGATATCTAAGAATCTTATCAATATCAATTACATATGTTGTTTCTCCGTTTTGACCTGTGTGCTTTTCAGTGTTTTCTTTTAGTGTTTGGTTTTTTTTTTACTTCTGTTATATTCTGACATATATCTAAGAATCATATCAATATCAGTTACGTTTGTCGTTTCTCCGTTTTGACCTGTGTGCTTTTCCAGTGCTTTCTTTTAGTGTTTGGGTTTTTTTTTTTTTACTTCTTCTGTTATGGTAAGGGGCGGTACCTTCCGAAATGCGGCTTTCACACGCACTAACGTCATTCGCAAAATCAAAGCGATGGGATAAATAGCATGTCGTTTTAATCAGACATTTTTCTTCGTGACTTCTTTGCAGATGTGTGACAATTGAATGAAGGCTTTAATTATTAAATGGAAGAAAGATGGGTGATGACGTCAGACGCAGCTGTAGAAATCAGGTCAAATTATATAGGTCAAATCAGTTTCAATGATCACTCAATGGCTGTCAAAGATTCCTCATCGGTTTGTGGGTAAGTAAGCCAATTCATATTTTTTTTAACTTCTATTTAAAACCAAATTTAAATAATTACCCTGGCCTTTCAATAGCTGTGATAATGCAGAATAATTCCGGCAAAGCACTTGGGGTTTGTAAAAGGGCAATCTGAACGGGTACATACGTTGGTCCAGAATTGTAAATATCACTCTTGTCAGTTATTTTGATGTCGGTTTTGGGACCAACGTTTATGATCTTCATTGTTATTTTATGTAGGTGTATTATTTTACAGAGTGGTCCACATACATTGACAATTGTCATATGACAATTGGATATTGAAAGTCCTAATGATACGTCCGCCATCTAGATCGTTTGAGAATTTTGTGTGCGAAAAAATACCAAGACCCTAGTTTTCAGAAATCAGTTGTTATTCAATTTCGAACAAATTGCCCGGTGTCGTAATACTTTTGAAACTTGTTATCATTTTTTTTTTAATTTTCTGAATAATGACCGAGCCGATATTGTGTTAAAGATTGAAAATGAGAACACTATGTGTGTGATATTTGATTAAAAATGAATCATTCTAAAGTGAATCGATATCTCGATTACGATTGGAGTTAATATGAGTCTTTATGTAGTGAAAGGACGATACTGTGAGTACGTCGTTATCTCTCTCTCTCTCTCTCTCTCTCTCTCTCTCTCTCTCTCTCTCCTCTCTCTCTCTGCGTGTATCACTAGTTATTTTACGGCATCGTTTTATTTTTCACAACCCCCCCTCTCTCTCTCTGTTGTTTTACGGCATCGTAATTGTTTTTAACAGACGTATTTACTCAATTATTTTAACGTCATCTTAAGTGTTTTTTAACAATCGTAGACAAAAATTAGGATTTTGTTGTTTTAAGTTTTAAGTGTGAATTCTTCGCATTTTTTAAAAGAATTTTTCCGTGATTTCATAGAAACAGACAGACGCATTCCTGTCATTATTCCCCTTCTGCCAGAAAATAACATATGCTTGTAACATGGGACTTTGATTTATCTATAAAGGCTGTATAACAATACAGTGCAACAGCATACGTTGTTAAGAATGGGTGCAAAGAAATCACTCATGACGTCATCTTAATGTTTATATTATTTATTCGTTCAAAGCGAATGTAGGTCATGCGATCTGAAATCACTGAGTTTTCTTACACTCATTTATTAATGGATTTGATTTACTTTTGTCACGTTAATATTTATAAAGTTTTTTTCTACGTTTCAATGCCCTTATTGTATATATGCACTCATGTTGAAAACGATGCCTTTATGCAGAGGGATAAAATGAATATCAGCAGGTCAGGTCATATGTTGATCAGAACTTTGATTTTGAACATTTATGAAGTTTAATGAATTCCATTCTTTGCTATATGGTCGGGTGGGCAGGTCTTTCTTCTTTTTTTTGCTTTTTTGTTTCTTTTTTTTTTAATTTTTTTGGGGGAGGGTGGTATTTCACATCCTCTTTGACATTTAAGTTGCGTTTCCCTAGTATTTAAAAAAAGGCTAAAAAGAATTATTACTTATCATTAACAACCTCGTGTACTATCTTTTAAGTAATAATTTTTTCTTTTCTTGAATTTCGTGTGTTCAAAGTGCATTATACAAGCAGACCTTATGTTTTCTAAACGTCCGTGAATATGAACTACACATTTCATTCCTACTGAACCGGTGCTCTACAAGAAAGATAACTCTTAGACTAGTTATTTTCATTCGTTGTAGAATATACATGTAGCTCAAGGTGGTATGGGACACTAAATATAGATGTGGATAAAAGTACATCAAATATAATTAAGATACTTTCACCGATTCAAAATTTTCAAATACAATATTTGACCAAAACATGTTTTAACATTTTTTTGGAAAGGTGAAAATTATAATGAAAGCCCCAGCGGAATTTGCACTGATGACTTACAGAACAACAGAATCGTAGTGTTCCGCTTAGCTGTAAGGTATAACAATTTCGGCAAATGAAAATGAATGTTTCTTAATTGTTAATTTCGATATAACATTTATAGGAAGAACGTCACAATATGGAGCCGGTGTCCCGTAACACCTTAATGGGGGTGGGGGCGTAGGAAAACGGACATTTTCAATCCTTTCTGGTAGTTTTATTTATTTATAGGATTTTTTTTTTCAAAATTGTTAGGTTAGGGTGTTGTTATTTTTTTTTGGAGGGGGCATAAATGGGGAGGGGGGGGGGGTTAATGGGTTTGAGTTTTGCCGTGAAATAGGTCGAAACAATGTAAATGTAGGTTCCGGTCTAAAAGTTTAACTGACTGTGTTATATGCCGGTGTCGTATCTGAAAGAAACAAGTTACTTGTATTATTATAGTGATTCAAACACTCGTTCGTCTCATGTTAATATCACTGCTCGAAGATAAATACACTGAGCAAACTTTTAAATCCACACTTTCCCAAAAAATTCTAAAAGCTGCTTTTAATTTTGATTTTATTAGATTGACAACACTTTCATTTCAGTTTTTTTTTAGCTTAGAATTATTATGATATTGGATCGTGTTTTAAAAAATAACAATTTATAAGATTATAAATGATTGAGTGAAATCATATATACATGTACATACATCGTACACGTGGGGGTTCAGAATGTAGGTCAGAACTGGCTGTTATTGCAGATTGCAGCAAAGCAAAACATTCAGAAGAGTTTAAAATACTAAATAAAGGAAATTTAAATTGATGAATGCCCCTTTCGATTCACACAAACTCACAGTCCCGATTCAATTAGTCTACCATTATATGCAGTAAATTTCCAAATCCAGCCTTACTCTCGGCGGAAACTATATTTGAAAGCAAAGAAATATTTAAATTGACAGTGGTCATCTAGCCCCGTCCACTTAAAAGCTATCTGATGGAAAATTGTTGAGACTACGCCTGTTGATTTTCAGCTATTCTTAACGACATGTGGACAATAAGACGTATTATACACACATGTTGAGGGGGGGTAACGATAAAATCAGAAAAAACGGGGACGTCTCCCTGTTAAAATGCGATTAGGAAAAAAAAAATAAACAAATTGTTCAATTATTTCCCGGTCTGGATTCTCGTGGAGCTACTAAATGAGGGTTAGACCTTCGTGCCCAGACAGCTCCCGGGGGGTCATATTTACGACTTCTCCCGCGAGGACCATAATATCTGTACATGTATCCACATCACTTAATTGGATTTACATGTAATATCGTGGGAAAACCCCCGTTTCTTACGTACATGTAGTATCAAAGGCGCGTCGTCGCGAAGAAACAAAGGCTTAATTAGTGTCCAAATGCAAGTGTACATGTATTTTTATTATTCCATGTACTACTGTGTTATGTCTTTACTAAGTTTATTAATGTTGGTTTTATTCTTAAGTTGATCCACGAAGTAATATTTTAAAAATGTTCATTAATTTGCAAGTCTCGATATCGTTCGGTGTCCACAAATTTTCGTTACTTTGAAAGTTTAATTTTCAATAAATCCACGAAAATTGGTGCTCGCGAATATTAATGAAATCACAGTATAGGTTTCTTTTGTTTTAACATCTATAGGGTTAAAGAGAATGTTTAGTTAACTTTGGAATCACTTCATACATACATTTTAGTTCACCAATCAGAATGGAGCTCGGACATTAGGCGCACCATTTATAGCTTTAACAACGTTTTCCTGTAAACAAATGTCATTTCTTTGCCGGCTTGTTGCAAAAAATTACCTTGTCTGTCAAACTTTAAAATATAAAAAGAAGAAGATTTTTTAATGAGAGCATTTGCGTTTATAGGCTTATAAACGCAACTGGTTGTTGTTACGGGATACATGTAAGGGTGCAGTAAACATGTTTTGTTGCGCAAACAAAAACATAACATTAGCATCCAGCTCCAAATGAAATGACTCATATTGCATGCTAGTATATGATTAATTATATACACATTCATGGTTAGTATAGCAATGGTCAACACTAGCTGCATACACTAATGCGCAGTTTGCACCTGGACAACACTAAACAGACCCTCCGGCTTTGAAATTAACCGCTTTCAAATCCCAACCAAAGAGGCTTACAGGGTTTTGGCGAATAGCGTGCTGCCTGGGGAAGCACATGCTCGCCTGTTATGATAAAGACTGTTAACAGAACTCTTTAACCCATGCATGTAATGCTACCTCAGAATGTTTTACACAAAGTGAATAAGTATGACGTATATCATCCGCTAAGAAGTCTTGACAACGGGTGGGCATCAAATTCTCCATCAGACCTTTCTTCATCCTTTTTTTTTTTTAAAAAAAAGCTTGTTTAGTTCAAACTGTTATTTTTACAACAAAAATTGCACCTACTTTCACCTTGAAATTAAAATGTTTTTCCATATCTTTATGCAGAGCTCTCGACCTTAAAGAGATTCTTATTGTCTTATATGGCTACAACCACCCAGCCCCTTCTAAGAGGGATCGACGGTCGTCGCCATTTTAAAGACTTTTTTGGTCTTCTTGAGAGGAAGAGCTGGTGACAAATACATGGGAAAATATTCAAAATATTCAAAATATTTACACTAATCTAATAGATAATGGACAAAAATATCAGAATGATACTTAACATTTTACGTGTGCCATCTGATAAGTGATTTGTTCACCAAACAATTTCCTTAAGATATTTAATTCCGTCAAACAAACATAACTTATGCCTAGTTATATAACAGAAGATGAAGCTTCGCCATTTTTCATTCGCCGAAAAACAGAAAAAAGAGGAGATGATTTTAAGCAATAATAAAACTTTGACTTAAAGCTTTTTTGAAATATTGACATACTTATGTTTCTCACACACAAAGATGTCAGATTTGTTTTTCCACCATAAACGTCGGAAACAATATTTGTTCCATGCATTATTTTTTTTAAAGAGTTATGTATATTTTCCTCAGTTCAGTTGTCAATTCAAATTTGACAGCTCGTTGAAGAGTTGAGGTTAATCCCTCTTTCTGATAATTTTCAAGAATGTTAATGTAAAATACATGCATGTAGAGGTATATCACAATTAATAAGTAAGTATACTGCAAGTTTACGATTATCCGTTACGACAATATATCCATACTGGACGGCCCTCTTTCTGAAACAGCTAATGCAGTGTCATAAAACCACATACAAAGTTAAGGAAGTGTCAATTGCTTAAATATATTACCAAGGGAAAATGCGCAGATAAAGAACAATTGTCCAGAGTGGGGTGGAGGGTTCGAGGGATGATATCGTTTGCCGCGTGTGTGTGTGTGTGGGGGGGGGGGGGGGAAGCAGTTATTTATTCAGTAATGTATAATACATGTAGATTATATTGTAATAACTGAATAATAATATTGAGTGAACCAGGTAAGCTAATAAATGGAACGTATACACGAGAGCAATGGATAATAGTCGTTAGAAATTCCTGGATACACAAGTTGCTCATTTGATCCGACTTTCGATCTGAGTGTGTCAGAAATCTACATTGTTAAAAGATTAAAGGGATTAGCAGCAGCTTGTTTCGCTGGTCCTGATGGCCTTATTTATTTTGAATTAACCGGTTTCACAATCGTCCCCTAGTAGTTTTGTTTAAAATACCAGTGGTAACAAACCAAGCCGGCCGATATATTATAATTGGTCGTTTATTTCGGACAATATAAGGATTTTTTGCTTCGTGTGTCTACAAAAGATTTTGGCTCTTTCCACTTCGTTGTAAGTTAACTTCCTTGTTTCATAGTTGTATTTCTGATATGTTAGCTGGCAATTGGGTTTTAAGGTTGAGACGTTTGAATCCATTTTTTTTTCATGTTAATATAAAGTATGGAATTGCTGTGTAGGGTGAATTTTTCAGACAGGGTAAAATAAACATTTTATTAAAGGATCTTCAAAGTCCCATCACCGATATTTTAAGGGCTTTTCATCCATTAGCTCTACTTTTTTCTATCTATCTAGGTGCTAAGAATCACCATCATTGTCACGTGATCATTATCTCAATTGCAGCATTATTTATTTTGCATGTAGTTAATGCGTTGATATGAGTTATAACAGATAACTTATCACCTTTTTATTCTTGAAAGTAATTAAGACATTGGAAAAAAATATTTTAGTCTCAGGTTCCAATAATTCAAATTCGTAATGGAAGAAACTACTTTCCATGCTACTATGCTACCCCCCCCCCCCAAAAAAAAAAAAACAAAAAACAAAACAAAACAAAACAAAACAAAACAAAAAAAACAAAAGAAAACAAAAAAAAAAAAAACGCTCGTGTTAGAATTGTTTTGATTCCATGAGCGTACATAAAAAAATCTCATGTTAATTTGAAGGATTGTGCTAAATACCGAAAACAGGCACCTAAAGGATTCCATGATCACTTCCGGTTTATTGTGCATTATCCATACAATCAAGTTAGTTGCCATTGAACAAAGATCAGGAATAGCTATTGGAAATGGATATTTGATGTACCATAATGAACATGTGTTATTCTTAAAGCCCACTAAGCGACACTAGTCAATATTCTCGATAGTTTCATAATTTTTAAAATAGAATTTTTTTTTATTCTTATAAAAAAAATGATACTGTAGTCTGGTTTCCATACTTCCTGTCGGTCTCTTTAAAACATATGACTAAACAGATTGGATTGGTAAATAAGTATATCGGTCAACATAACTAAACAAATGGTTATGAATACAATGTAGGTCAGTCAATATAACCTTTGGACCACTTTTCCTGCACTTTATTTTAAGAACCATTAGATGGATTATAATACATTGTTTGGCATGCCGGAGGTACATTTAACGCTGTGTGTAATAGAGAGAGAGAGAGAGAGAGAGAGAGAGAGAGAGAGAGAGAGAGAGAGAACTGATACATCGAGCTGCATGCTTAAATCTTTTTATTTTCGGAACCAAAAAATAAATGATTGCAAGTTTGATCACCGATATCTACTTTCGAGAAAAAAACTAAGTGAAAATTTACTATACTGACATATTTGTAAATTTTGATTTTATTGGGTGGATTTAAAAACAAGATCGCGTTGTAACAGCTTCTGGGCAATACATGTAATAATGCCAGCTTATTTTTTTTTTAAACAACAACAACAAAACCGCAAATCGCTTTAATAAATCGCGTTTTTTTTCTTCTAAACGCGTTATACGTACAAATGTACTAATGCGTAATAACATGGATTAGAATGCAAAATAGTGGCATATCCTATTGTTAAATACGAAGTGTGTGAATATTTTACAATGATATCAATTTTGTTCCATTATATTGTATTGAAAAATCATAAAACCTGTTTCAAGTAAACTCTCAATCCATGGAGTGGTCGCTTGAACTGCGTAGAAAGATATTATTACTGTCATTGAACTAAAGAAAATTATCATTTAATTTGACCAATCAAATTTCTTTTAACAACGAAACGGATGCTGATGCTTTAAAACAAAGAATGAATGTGTCAGTTACATGTATAATATATCGAGTATCAAACATTCTGGCAATAGAACCACACTCTAATATCATTTATCAGTTTCGGATTTCGAAGGCAAATTGATCTTTTCCTGTTGATCAATGATTTATTGCGCAAACCTTGTACTGCCGTGCAATATGAGTTGCCTGGATAGCGAGTTGATTAATTGTTGTATAGCGTGGGTGGGATGTTTTACTCCTGAACCACAGAAAGAAATTGATAGAAAAACCACCCCGTGTTGAATAGCTTGTATCTGAATACAACACAGCTAGACCTGTTTGGGATAAAATGCTGAATTATAAATATATACATGGACATATACATTTATTTACATCTGTAAATATGTTTCGTTATGAACCTATAGAATTAAAAAAAAACCCGTTCAATTCTGTATGAACTTTTTCATGACGTCACAATGATAATAGCATGCGTTTATCGTAGGTCGCTTGGATTATTGTTAACATAAAATCTCAGTAATTCAAACAATTATGAATAATTTGCCTAAATCATACATACGTAAGTATAAGTAATAAACAGCAATGTTAAAATATTTACTGGGATATGAACTTGGTTGGTATGTGATCAAACTTACTGAGAAGCCCTTGCAGTCACCATTAGGTTGACTGAATAATATAGCTTCATCGGGGAGGGGGGGGGGAGGGGGGGTGGGGTTACATGTTCCCTCGCTTGCAAGCCTTCATTAATTGAGGAATGGGGAATAAACTACATGGGTCTTATATTCGTATACAGTAAAACACGCTTATAACGAAGTTCCAGGGACGGGCAATTTAACTTCGTTATATGCGTAATTCGTTATATCCGTCAAGTTAACAACACGAAATAGAGACTTGGGGAATAAAATCACTTCGCTGTAAGCTTCAATTCATTATAAGCGTGTTCGCTTTAACTGTGTTTTACTGTATTTTTTTCTTTTTTTTAGCCTTGTACTTTTATTATATTGCTTATACAATCTACTCGAGTATATACACATATGTACTATCAAAAACGTGGAACTATTGCGTTAAACGTTAGAACCATTTTAACAAGAGCTTGGACTTTGGGTACATGTAGTTGTGTCATACAACATTGTGACTTAGGCCTGTCTAGTTCATTGTAGGCCATTAAGTCATGGCTCTTTGAAACCAACAAGATTTGTCAGGCTTTTGAGGTAAGGCTACGCAATCGGTGTAAATTTCGCTTAAAACCAGTGTCATTTGAAGAAATAGATAGTTACTTAATACTGAGAGTCCAAGGACTTATTAAAATGGTTCTAATTACCAATGAACACTAAAATCCATGATATCACGCTCCATGTAAGTGTCATCAATGAAAACTAAACAAGTCATACATGTACTAATTTCGAGAGAAAAATCCGCCAACGTTCAGTCGAAGAGAAATAACAAATACGCTATTAAGCCGGATTGTGAATAGAATTATTAGGCACCATCCTACTTGAACACTAGAATTATTATGAATGACAGCAATATGAACCATGTGTAACTTGACTACAACCAAAACGTCAGATATTACATTTGCATAAACTGGTCAGTTCTCGTATTGATTCCATCGAGTTGCTGTCAATTTCTCGGTTTGCTCTCGAATCAGTACGATTTTGTCTACTTTGTAAGGCAAACTACACTCGTAAATAAAAAAAAAAAACATTGATCAGATGTATGACGTAAGGGTGTGCTACAATTGAGAACGAACGATATTCCAAAAGAGGTTTAAAAACTATTTTCTCTTTCTCTTTTTTTATTTCTCCAGACAAAGGGCCACGTATTAGGAAATTTATGATGGATCTAGGATGGAAGTCTTCCGTGCTGGCATTATGGATATTTGTGCTTTACACAACTTCAGTGTGTCTTGTTCGTGGTTTTGGGATATCTAATCAAATCAGGCCGTTCAACAATCGGAACTGTACAACGCCTCCGTGCAGAAACGTGTTTCATTTAACTTTTGCCGAAAAAGTTCGAATTGACATGCTGAAAAAACATATCATGAACGAGTTAAACATTCAGGACAAAATACAAGTGCAGAATACGAAATTAACAGAGAAGGAGACCAAAAACCTACCCCAGAAAGATAAGACCCCACAAACGCCGCAGACTCAGCCTATGCAGGAACCGGAATTACCAGAAATGGCAGAAATAGTCAGTTTCTCCGAGAAACCAGGTTTGTAAATTGTTTTATCTAATTCTTCCTTGCTCTAACCTTTTTTTTAAATTTAAATTATTTCTTGAAATTATACATGTAAACATGTACAAATAGACAATGTAGTAAGTTATGCTTTGATAAGGTGGGCTTTGTGATGTTTCGGTTTTGAATTAACCATGTATACTTGAAATTTAACAGCAGTGTTTATTGTTAGGTTCAGAACAACTTTGACATTCTTGGAAAATTGGATTTTTGTTTGTTTTTTTCTCAAATACTTACCAATATCTTTCTCGAGATTTTAAGCACCAAAGTAGTACGCTGAATGTTTTTTCTGAATTTTTGTTTATATGGACTTATTATACATTCAGGTTGACCTACTGGGTACCTTTTATTATGAATTACATACCTAAACATATTCAATTAGCTAGTAAATAAAAAGGGGGCATACGTTTTAGTTTCCCTTTAAGAACAGACTAAAACGGCGGAAGTTTCGAAAAACATGATTGAGACTGTTTTAATCATATTGAAAAGAACGTTTCTGTTTAGACATATAGGATATAAGTAACGTTTTTTTTTTCAATTTAAGAAATGTTAATTTCTTTGCATTATAATAGCTAAAGCTACAAATCATATATGTAGCCGTTTTTAGTTGGACCTTCTGTTTTCCTTTTCTACCATCCAATTTTCTAAGGGAATTCGTTTTCCTCTGTATACTCTTAATGATCATTTTTACGCGCCATGTATCGACAATGCATTTTAAAGGTAATACGAGTATATATAAGAAAGGACCGACTACGTGAAATCCCCCTTAATGCGTATACCCTCTTTTTGAAGTACAAACTTATTGGCAGCCAGTTAGAGAGGATGATATTGCATAACAAAGGCGGGCTAAATAACGATATATTTGACGTGAATTGGGTGTATGTACTTTGGGAGACAAAAAAACTCTTCTATGGCTATACAAAGCTTTCTATTTGGATTTTAAGAGCATTTCGCCGACAACATACACATATATATTCGAGCGTTTTCATTCATAATCTTAGCATGGGCTTGTAAAACATCTAGGCCATGAATGAATGTATGAATGAATGAATGGGAACGCACCGCAATTTTCTGACAGGTGCTATATCAACGCACACAGAAATAAACACAAATGTCTTTTAAAGATGACAATAATTCCCGCAAATACCCCTCTCCTTACACTGTTTATAATAATTAGGAAGGATTAAATGGTAGCGTTTTGTGCCAGTCACAAAACCACACGGGACAAGAATCTAAAACTCTTTATATATTTAAAACTGATGAGAATTGCGATTAAAGTTTCAAAGGGGGATCTACAGAAGTGTACTAAAATATCCCTATAAACATGCATGTATAGATAGAAATCTGAAATTGAATTTTACGACTGTTACATAGCTGAGTTTTTTTTTATGAACAAAAATAGATAATTACACTTGAGTGCTCTTGCAGATAAAATTGATTAGTGCTCTCTTTTTTTAAGAATCGTAATTATATATACATACAGCAAAAAGACGAAGCCCAGGGGCTACATCGCTCACCAGAGTTGTGAACTAAATATGAATATACATGAAAATCCTTAAAAGTTGTTTTTTGTTTAAATGCGGTAATCATGTAAGGTAATAGTATTAAAATACCTTTTTAAAGAGTGGATCGTAAACTTGAAGCTAAAAAAGTTCTTCATGAAAGACTGTTTTTGTCACTGTGAACTACACTTGCAAAGTGGTCTTGAAGAAGAAAATGATAATGTACACCCACCCACTACCCCACCCCACTCTCTGATCTGACGGGGAGCTTATAAACCTGAAAACGTACATAATGCCTAAATTCAATATCAATTTTACACTTTAAAGCTCTCATGTTCTTCAAAAGAATTATAATTTAAAAGCTGCTTTCTATTTGTTTTTAAAATGAACTCTAAAGAACTCTTAACTCTGATTAGAAAGCCATTCGGCCCCTTGGGTGTCACAGTTTGAACAAACTTAATATATTGGCCAATTCCAGGAAGTACCACATATAAGTTATATATTTAAGTCAATCGCAACTTCACGGATCTTTCCGCCAGAACCCTTTTTATAAAATTTAATACTGATATAACACATTTTACGATCTGTTTAGATGTGAGCTAGACTTCATTAAGGTCAATTATATACCCTAAATTATATACCCCAGAAGCAATACAGAAGGCTGTATATCGCGTATATTTTAATGGGAAGCGACTTCATTTTCTATAAAACTCTAACATCAGGAAATGTTAAAACATTCGTAGTGTTTTCCGAGCTCTGCCGGCAAATCCCAAGAAGCTGAGATTGATGTTTAACTTTGAATTGTTCAAGCTATATAGTACTTGAGGAAAACATTTTTATAACCCGCCATATATTCATTCTTTCTGACCTTGAAAGGGGTACTGATCCTTCTTTTGAACAAATTTAAAAGTTTAGGGTGCTTTGTGCCAACTACATAATTATTAATTTTATATATTTGAATTAACACCTTTAAAATTGTTAAAGGAGCTGGATATTCGTGGCCATTTTTGTCTATATTTACATATTCATGATTTTTCCTTTAGAATTAAGAAGGAGAGCTTAATATGAAAAAATGGGTAAACATTCAAATTTTAAAAGTTAAGATACTGAGATGTTTTGCTAAGTAATTAAAAATTATATATTAAATTTAGGAGGCAGATCTGATCGGTAATTTGTTGACCATAAATTAGAATATTTAAGTTGATCATAATTGCACAAGGAGAAAGATACATGAACATGTATTATTGTAACAGCATGTTCACCTACCAAAAAATTTTATTAAAATGAGCATGGTTGCTTGATTCTTCCGTAATTTTTTTTTTATAAACATAATTTTAAAACCTGGTTTTATATATATTTGCAGAAAATATTTCCGGAAGAAACGTACTCTCATTCAGCATTGATGTGAGCACCAAACCAAAAGAATACATAGAGGCGGTGAGTGCGCACCTGTGGATTTTAATGAGAAAGCGAAAAAGAGGCAGATCCCGGGGCAGAAAGGTTATACTAAGGGTGATGAAAGTACCTAATCAAAAGGACGAAAAGTTTCACTACCTCACGGCTTTAAGAACACGAGTGAAAAAGACTAGGTGGCAAAAAATTAGTCTCCCCGTGACATTGATTCAATCCATGTTAGATTCTAAAGACAATGCTCTAAATCTAAGGATATCTTGTAAACATTGTGGTCGAATGGTGCGTCCGGTGTTGTTTCGAAGAGAAAATAAAAACTTAAAAAATGGAAAATTTCGAAAAAGGAAAGGGAAAGGGAAGGGAAAACGTCGGCGGCGCAGACGGCGCATGCGTAATAAAAGAACTAACGAAAATAACCGAATACAGCCGTTTCTTGTGATTAGTACTAGATATCGACATACATTCAAGCAATCATGATATTTTTTTTCTAATTTTTATCAGCTACTGTGTTCACAAGGAATTCTGGAAGACTTCCTACCGTATAAGCGTCACAGGACGTGATTCTAACATCACAGGGTTGAGAAGGATGAAAGAAAGAGCTTTTGATTTTTTACGTATGAGGTTTACCAGGCGCGTTTTATTTTCTTTTTCCAGAACGGGTACCTTCGTTTCCCTACATTTGAGGAATGTTCAAGAACAGCGGTTACTCTTTGGTTTAAGTTAGTCACGACGCCAAGCCGAATGGGTCCTTAAGAACAAGTGTTAGTACAAACGTACTCTATGTCAGAGACAAATGAAGTTTGTAATTTGTTAATAAATGTTGTTATAAAAAAAAAGCACTTTGGTTTATTTTTAAGAGGAGCTCATGTGTACATCAACTGGAAATCAAAGGTGTTTTACGTAGTAAAGGTAACTATGGACTCAACGAAACTTCGTGGATCTGCGCATGGGCACATTACTTCAGAGGGTAGGACGGTCTTGAACACGGATCTCCTTTTGAATATAATACTAGAAAATGTCGAAATTTCAATTCTAAATTTGAAGTTGGATTTTTACTTAACTTATAGCTTATGACACCCCCCCCCCCCCAAAAAAAAAAACAACAATATTTATGATTTTATAATATACTAATGGATAAATCGCCCTGACCATATTTCGACTTCATTAATTTCCCTTAGAATGGAAACTTTATATGAAGATTTTTAAAACGGTATTATAAAGTAGATAAATTTGACATTTTTCTTTACTGAATATATTTGTTCAAGCCTTAAAACTGTATATCTTAAATTTTTAAGATAGACTTATTGGTTAATTTGTTCACCATCCGGCCTCCTTAGATTTACTGTGCCTTCTTTTACTAGAAGAGACGATACATTGTAGAAATTTACGGGCACGTCATGTTATTTTACTATTCTAAAAAACAACAACATGACGTTTTCTTAGAACCATTTTAACAAGGCCTTGGACTTTGTAACTCTCTATTTCTTGTGTCAAAAGAAGTTCAAAATGACGCTGGTTTCAAGCGAAATATACACCGATTGCGTAATCTTAAATCAAAAGCCAGACAAATCTTGTGATTTCAAAGAGCCATGGCTGAATGGCCAGCAATGGAATAGACTGGCCTACATCACAATGCCGTTTGAAACAACTACCCAAATTCCAAGCTCTTGTGAAAATGGTTCTAATCGGTCACTTTTTTTTTAAATGCGCACGTACATATAAGCACAGCGTCAGAAGACTATATCTCTTTCAACACTTCTTACGGTCGTGAATACACGAATCAAGACGACTTACGTCAAATATCAATCTGTGATTGTTGGTAATCTCTGTTATGATCTGTCCTACTTAGGCTCCTAAAAAGTATTTAATCTTCTTTTCTATTTGTAAATACGCCAATTCGATAATCCAATCAAATCAATGAATACACAGTAATCCTTTCGAGCACCTGGTAAAACCCAATGACGAAGAATGATTTGAAAATGAAATAAAGTACATATAGTGTACTTTGGGTGCGCTTGATTTAGCATAACTGGGTGTACAACCGTGTACATCTCTGTATAATTGCATATTAAAAATACTTATATGATGAAGGGTACATGATGTATGGAAATTAAGAATAAATATAATGATGGAAAAAGATGCAAATTTTAACAGAGAATCTATAATGTTCAGCGACAACCAGAGTTTTTCTGATATACATGTACATGCAATAAAATAAGCACAATTCAAATGTTCTTGCTTTGACACAAAAGACAACTTAAATGCGACTTCTGTTGTGTTATGATTCTTGAATCATTTGTCAAGTTTCCAACCTTAACATTCGTCCGCTATCACGGTTTCAGTTCTACACTCAAAAACACAGGCCCATGACTCGGTATTATATAGAAAAGTCTAAACCAGACCACTTCTTTGCTACACTTGATTTACAAGTTGACACGGTGTACACATTTTTGGAAAATTAAGCGCGCCCTATGCGTTTAGTCAAGGATAAACGTGGATCCTTATGAATTTGATGTTTACAGGGGCGGATCCAGGAAACCTGCCGACGCCTCTGATTTTCGAAAAATAAAAACATATTTTTACATTTATTGTCAATAGATTATTTTTATACTTCGCAATATCTCGAGTCGAACATCTTCGCAAGTCTCTCCGACATGCAGAAATGCTGTACCGAAAATATTCGTTAAAGTCCGATTGAAACCCTCTGTTGATTATATACCCATCATTTTTTCCCCCTTTCTTTATACTGTAAATTTTACAGTTTTAAGTGTGATCCGATTTCCCGGATTACCACACTGTATCATATCAACACTCTCTGAAACCGATGACGTAGAACATATTAAATAAAGTCTTATATATCATTTATAATAAATTATTAATCCATGTGAGCAATAAATATCATTTTTATGATGTAATACTTGCTTATGAATGAATTATTTCTTACTTACGCATTGCAAAATGCGAGATTAATTTCTTTTTATCTATGACAAACATAAAAATCCAAAATCAATGGCGTTTAAATTAATATGTAATGTTTGAAATAGTTTTAGTGCTAACAAATTTTAATACTTATATCGTGTGCTTTTACCAAAATACAAAATTATCAATACCGGGCCAGGTTCTTTTAACAATCAAATCGTGCCCAATATTTTTAAATCATACCATGAGAATGTGCTTAAAATTCTAATATCGTTATTCTAATAAAAATGTCAGGTTTTTCGGCATTTGATAAGTCGTGCATGCAATAGTTTCCTTTTTAATATATCGGTCTAGGCTTCAGGTGGTCAGATATGACCAATGTCATGATCATCACCATTATCACCAAATGAAAAATCTGGACTTCCAGTGTATTGTTTTAATGCAGTTTTAAGTGTTAACCGAGGCTCGTCGGTCGTTGCCATTCTATAGTACTTTTCTACCTTCTTGACAATGAAGATCTTCAAAAATGATTGTAATTGTGTGAACAAAGCGTGACTCTTAATTCATTGTGCCATTAAAAAATCATTTTTACAATGAAATATGCTAAAGTATGCCTTTTCTAATGCATTAAAAATAAAAATCTTCCGACCTTTACAAGAAACATACACACTGAACCTTAAACCCAATTATTAATAAGCGTGTTAATTTGCTGAAACTGAGGTCTCATACAGGTTTGCACGTCGTTTCATATTACATGTAATAGGTTTTGATGTTTGCTCAGGATTAATCTTATTTTATTAAACTTCATTGATTGAATTTGATAGCTACGTGTGAAAAAAAGAAAGATGAAACGTTTAAGCTGGAGTAATTTAATGTTTTACGTTTGCACATTGATTTATAAACTGATACAGACTGACAGAGATGCTGCTACATGTACATATAGATTTGATGCCCATGAGTGTGATATAGGCCTACTTATTTAAACACAGGTGATTGATTTGTGGAATTGTGGAATGTAGCTACACTGCCCTTATTATATTATAATGGATGTAGGCCAATTTGACGTGATACATATACATGTAATATGATTGCATTATATAATGTACTTCCGTATACCCGAGATGTTTTTTAGGGCATCGGCATAGATTTTTTTATCAGTTTCGCTGCATGTACTGCATTTTGCATGCAACGAAAGGCATTCCAAAAATGAACTCAAAGGTCTGAATTAATGGGTAAAAAGCCGAGAGATGCGGTAATGGATTAAGGTCATTTACTGTGAAAAATTGAGTGTACAGTGGAACTTATTATAATAAATTCTTATTTGTCGCGTTACTTATGGCGTCGACAGATTCGTAATCTAAGTTTTCCTCCGCTTGACATTTAAGTTTTGTTGCATTTATTATGCACTTAATTGTAATTGTGAAAATATCCAATATATTGAGATTTCATTGTGTGCAAGTTGTATATATTGGCCATCCATTGATAAAAAAAATAAATAAATGCACACTCATTTTTTTTGCTAGTCAATCTGTCTAGTTACTTTGGTTATTTAATAGCCCTTGAACACGAAATTAAATGGAAACTTGAACATGCATGTATTTAAGGAATACATTTGAGTAGTATGGAGTAATCAAATGACCATATTTAATCACCTCCTGATTTCATAGAATGGTTAAATTCCTTATTATTTATAGGTACTGTTACTGTAATTTAACAACGATGTTGATTAATTTTACGATTAAAATTAATATCAAAATAGTCATCGATGAAATGTTTTGGACTATATTCATTACAAAATTGATTCGTAAAGTCTAATCTCAAAGACACTGGACTATGTATATAAATACATGTAAATAGATATAAATTTTAAAAACCCGATGAAAACCCATTAATGCATTTGGTTAACGATTTGATCTATTAGAAGCTCCAACAGGGTTTATATACATTCTGTCGAAGTTCACGGCAAAAGAAATGGATAAATCCGAGATTTAGTAGGGAATCGCAAGCCTCAAAGAATTTCAATAATTTTAATAAATTATAATTTAATAATAATAAAAAAAAAATAAAACATCAGATAAAGGATGGAATTAAACTTTCATAAAACAAATAACCCTAAATGAAACATAATAGGGTATACTTATGAAAACAAAATTTCATTTTATGAATGAAATGCGATGAGATGTCATATCGTTCCATCTTTCAAAATTATGTTCAAGTTCAAGGTTATTACAACCGCATTCAAGCATAAATGGCATTAATCCCAAGTTATGCAAATTAAGTGGAGTTCAGTTTTTCATTTTTTAGCAAAATGAAAAAAAAGGCGCAAAGTCATTTTTATATTCTATGCTTGGCCTGTGCGAGAGGAATGGGGCCAACAGTGGGAAGAAGAAAGGAGGGTGAGAAAGAGAGAAGGAGGGCGAGGGAGGGAGTGAGGTGAGCGAGCGAGTGAAAATTAAGGGTGAGCGAAAGAGGGTGTGAGAAATGAAGAGGGAATCCCGAAAAGATGAGAAAAATGAGATAAAGAAAAACGAGTGGAAAGAAAGTGAAATACAAAAGAGAGAGAGAGAGAGAGAGAGAGAGAGAGAGAGAGAGAGAGAGAGAGAGAGAGAGAGAGAGAGAGAGAGAGAGAGAGAGAGCGGACTGAAACAGACGGTCTAAGGTCAGGGCAGCGAATTTATTTATTGCTCCGCTGGCCGGCTGGACACTGGTACGCGCTGGTCAGTTACCGACGAACGTCCCTAATTTGTCGGGAGAGACATAATGACGTCCCGCTATCCGAGGCCGTGTCTAGTCAATTAATAATCTTGTCCGTCAAAGGGAGCGCGTCTCGGCTTTAAGATCTGCTGACCGCGAGAGGCATCTCCCCAACACAGTAGTGCCCCGATATCGATTTCACTAAAAAGAAAGGGGGAGGGGGTCAGTAACCTCCATCAATGGAGGGTTCTATGACTGGGGGTCATTGCCTTCCGGCACAGGTGACGGAAATTTTATCTTTGGGTCATACAAGACTTTTTGTAATTTAATCCTCAAAAATTCGACCAAAGTTTTACTCTAACTGCTCTTGTCTAATTGTATCCCTTTTTCTGCATAAAATCCTCCTAACCAATAGTCTTTAATCTGGTTTTAATTTCATTGTGATGAAATAAAAATTTTGATACCATGGTCAATCGATGTTTAATGGCATTTCTATGAAAATTACTTTTGATACCAAAAAAAAAAACCACAACAACAAAAAACGTGAAAATAAATCTTCAATAGATTTAATAAAAAAAAAAACTACCCCCGTATTAAGCTGCAAATTTTTATTAATAAAATCATAATCCTGAATTAATGGATAAAAACCATTCCATTAAAAACGAGGAATAAAGAGTCGTGTTTCGAATTATCAATATTAATAGAGCAGTGCCTGGAGATTACTTCTGTTTATCACAGCATGACTCAGAATTGGCTAAACTTCGGACGCCCCAGGCCAATTCGTCAGGCAATGACCAGCAGTAGCCGGTGAATTCCGGCATGTTGGAAAACCTGGATATGCTAAACAGGTATCTCTGGAAACATTGGTATTGCGGCAACATGATGCAAGAAATCGGATTTGTCTTAAAGATGCTCATATAATTATCTGCGTATTAATTGTTTTCGTATTTTTTGGTGAGTGATGGAGATGGGTTGGGCTGCCTGGACAGGGAGAGGATTTTGGGTGAGAAAAAAGAGTAGTATATTAAGCTTAGAGTACATGTGAAATATTCAATGTAAAGATCGATAACTCTCATACATTGTCAGGGGCTTCTAAACTGCAAAATGAAATACAAAACAAGTATTCCTTTTAAAGGAATGATCGGCATGAAATATCATTGGTCAGCTCTGTTTATGTTATATACTCTACTTGCAGTAAACTAATATATATCACCGTTTTATTGATTTCCGAAATGGCAAGGCATGAATGAGCTTAAGTTTACTTTTAGTAGGCGAATTATACTTCCGACTAATATTCTTACGCATATGTGAAAAAAACGTGGTTTGAATCATTATGTATGTAACTCTATAAATGTTTTATTTTCAGGGTAAACGGATTAGATTATCGTTTTAGTAATCTACGTCTAATCAAAGATTTAAATAAAACTGTCATTGCATAGTAAATAAAATAGTGCAAGGTATACAATGACTTATCATTGATGGTGTTTGAAACTTGGAATACGAGCTTATGCATGCAGAAACAAATGTCATGTATTTGGCTTTGATAGGAATGTACATGTACCTACATTTGACTTAATGTTAATTTTAGTGAGTCACGGTGATAATATATTTTCATTGAGTTGTTTTATTATAAACACATTTCCAGAGATATGTAACATAAAACAATTGTATTGATTGTAATATAATGGTTCCCGAGGCTATTTAATTGTTACATACATGTATACACCAATGCTAAATCTGCCATATTTCTCAAACAATATATATAGGGGTATGTAGGCAATGCCGAAGTAAACTTACTCATCTGGATAACAAAAGTAAACCTGTAGCCAGTGCATGTGATAAAGAATATACACAGCCACAGGTTTGTTACATGTACATGTATATAAGAAATTATACTCATTATGCAAATTTGTCTCTGCATGGAGGGGGATTTTTACACACCTACTGAAGCTTAGTATATATATACATTGTATATACAGCTTAGTACATGTATAGGTACATATGCATGTGATTGTACTTGCATATGATTTGTTTGAAAAAAAAACAACGGATTTGTATATTACATTATACATACTGTCTTAAAATTGTGATCTAGCTAATTATCAAGATGGACAGTCAGGCATATTCAGAAAGCAAAATGAACTTAACATACATGTATTGAGAGAGAGAGAGAGGAGAGAGAGAGAGAGAGAGAGAGAGAGAGAGAGAGAGAGAGAGAGAGCTGTATTGTCCTGAATGTTCTGACACTTAAGAGAATATTCTATTCTGTGTTTCAGTAACTAGCCCTGCAGGTTTAAGCCTGTACGTCAATTTTATGAATTTGATTAGTGATACTAGTATTATATTATCATAAAACATGTAGAGTGTTCCATTTTACACTTGTCATAAGAAAATGTGCCAATATTTATGCAAAACCCGTTTAAAAACAAAACACTGTAATTTTTTTGTAAGTAAAATTATTTGCATGTCAAACACGAGCTTTCAAAATTTAATGGATTCTTAAAGTTTTGTTACTATGAGCTAATCGAAGTAATATATCAAAGATCAGTAATCAAACATTTGTTTCAAGGCCTAGCTCCATCTATTTACAATGTAGATCCTTCTAATCGGTCAGTGTGTCTGGCATTACTTGTCTGCATAATATTTTTTTCTGCCCAAATGATCCAATCCGGCTCAATAATATGCAGTAGAGGAGGTGCAGTTTGAGAATGACGACGAGAGATATGACATCCAGAACACATCATCAGAGGTAAAGTCTGATATAGCTAGCTCTTGTTTCGTCTGCAAAACGTAGAAAAACTTTACTTATGTTTAAATGTTTCTGAGATGTTACTTGAATATGTGAAGAGAATACTGGCATTTTCAAAAAGGAATTTATAAACAGACTTACTAGTAAATAATTAGACCAAATAAAAAAAAATATGTGATTCCGGTCACCCGACCGTCCCCATTTTAAACCCCCGACACTAAACTTTTTTTTCGCCGATTTTCAAAATTTTTTTCTGGAATTTTCCCTGCTTTCCGTCATCGGCTCCGATATTAGATTTAGTTTCAGCAATGGCGGTCTCCGTGTCAACAATTGTGTTGTCGCTTACATTCAGCAAGTGCAGCCACATTACTGAAGATAAATGCGTAATTGCACCTGTAGCGAATTGTAGAACGTTTATAGATATATTTAACAAGTATCACAACTTTGGACTGAAAAGCTGTAAAATATACAAATATCACTATCCATTGTTCCATATCACTGTCCTCTGTCATCATCCTGCATTCTCCTGTCTATAACTCTTTCTGGGGTAAGTAAATGTGCACCAATACATGTGTGTGTGTGTATATATATATATATATATATATATATATATATATATATATATATATATATATATATATATATATATATATATTTCATTCAATAGAAAAAAAGCAGAGTATACATGTATGTGTAAATGCCAGTTGCATTAGTCTCCCTCAGAAGACTCACAAATTTTTGTTTTTATTCCAGGTCATAAGTAATGCCTTAATGTTTATAACAGACAAACAGACAACTAAATAAATGATGCAGCACTTCGCTACAACCATGTTTCATCAGTCCCACCATCATTTGATCAGTACACAGGTTATCATGATACAAAAAGCTAAAAAGTTTAAAAGTCAGCCGCTATCAAGTGGGCTTTTAAAATCTCATGCTGAAGCACTTTTCAGTTTACTAGAAAGACCAGTTATGAACTGCATGGAAGGAAATACTAAATACTTGATAAACAACAAGAGATGTTTGTAAATCACGTATGCCCCCCTCCCTTGGAAACATCCACAAAGAAAATAAACGTAAACTGCAAATAACTGGAATTTCAAGTCCAAGGGGTATAACTGTCGAAAATTGCTCGACCGTACCCAATATCGAACTTGACCTAAATATTATCATGATAAACCAGTATACCAAATTTCCTCCCGATATGTTTATCCTCTGCAGAGAAAATGAGTGGAAACTGCAAATAACTCAAATTTTTCTACTTCCAAGGGCCATTACTTTGTCGAAAATTGCTCGATCGTACCCAATATCAAACTTGCCTTAGATATTATCATGATAAACTTGTATACTTAATTTCATTTCAATATAATTATCCTCTGCGAAGAAAATGAGCGGAAACTGCAAATCGCAAATAACTGGAATTTTTCTACGTCCAAGGGCCATAACCCTGTCGAAAATTGCTCGATCGTACCCAAAATCAAACTTGCCCTAGATATTATCATGATAAACCTGTGTACCAAATTTCATTTAAATATGTTCATCCTCTGTTAAGAAAATGAACGGAATCTGTTGGTGGACCGATCGACCGACAGGCAGCCGCAAAGCAAAATGCCCTCCCTTTTTCGAAGGGGGGGGGGGGGTGGTATAATTAGAACTGTTGGCTGAATGTTTTTAGGATATAAAAAGTATTTAGATGGAAAAGCTAAGGAATCGGAGGAAAACAGGAACAGTGATCATCCAGTAAGAACAGTAGATAAACATGCCACAGTTGACACAGAAAAGGAGCATTGTTTGTGAAATTAAAATACTCAATTTTTGAAAAAGAAGTTAATGAGGCAGGTGAGATGAATCCAGTAATATTTGATGAAAGCAAGCATGTGGAGAATCCATTTGAAAACAACATGCAGAGATATTTTTTTTCAATGAAATCCAGTTATCTTTCCCAGTGGATATCATCAGATACTGTCGTGGTGGATCAATAATAACAACAGTTTCCTTAGTGCAGGTGGGACCAAACCGAACAGAAGCTCAACTTTTAACACAAGGAGCCAGGATGGTTCAAAAACTGAAGCCCCATTTAAGGGAATATCACAGGAGGCCAGAAAAAATGCATTCAAAATGAAACTAAAGAACACTGCCAAAATACAACCCAATATTGTTGACTTTATATAAGAAATTAGCACTTGATCGGTCAAGTGCTAATATCCCTGATATGCAACAGAGACTCAGATTGATTTTCTTAAGAGAACAAGGACTTATACCAGGTCGTCCCTCTTATAAATTTGACACTTTTTTTGAAGTGTTGGGAAAAATGGTGGAAGAAGTCACAGTTGCTGATGATAGGAGACATGGATTTTCTCATATGGCACAATGGATATCATTATCAGATATGATAAAACAAGCAACAGACAAATGTCCCTCAGACACCTTGATTCCATCCAAAAGTCTTGTGCGACTCCAGTTTGCACCTACAAACCAATATACCAAACTGCAATGAACTTCACTTCTCGCCTCAATGTTCAACATAAAATTCAGAGAAGACAGTTGAGAATTCAACATCCAGATGATCACTACCGTGCTGCGATTTTGAAATACTTAAAATGCAAATCAGTTGAAATGAAAGATAATGTAATGCTTTTCTTTTGTGACGACAAAGCGAAAGTACCTGTGGGGAATCCAGGAAGTCCTGTATCAACTGGAGTCAGAGGGAGACAGTAGAGTCCCTGTGACAACTGAGCTTGTAGCCTTGGATCATGACATGACTTCTGCATCATTGACACCAAGTGTTGTATTACACTGTTCTATTCCTGACTACACATAAACATCATTTGTTCATGGGCAAGCATATATTGCAGTAAATGATTCAGTATTTCAAGCTTCATCTCCATTTAGACATGCAACAATGCTGAAGAAAATTATCGATGGAAAGTATAAAGAGAAGATCCCTAGTGTTCTTTTTAAGTATACTGATGGTGGCACAGACCAACGTAACACATTGGGATCTGTGAAAATGGCAAGTATTTGTCTTTTCAAAGAGTTTGACTTGGACCTGCTCATTACAGCTAGATGTGCACCTGGGCATAGCTATTGAAATCCTGCAGAGCGTGTTATGTCTGTACTTAACTATGGTCTCCAGAATTGTGCAACAGAAAGGAAGATTTCAGATGAAAAAACTGAAGAAAAGTTAAAGAGAATGAACTCTATGGCAGAGCTAAGGAAACATCCTGAATGAGGGAAAAATGGACTGAATCCATCGAACCAGTTCAATCAGTAAAAAGAAACCGGTTTCAAAAAGTCTCGTTAAAAGATGAACCGATGACAGGTGTTGATCCAGCTACTGATGAGGAAATAGAAGTCCTTAAAAAACATGCACGAGAGTTATTTCCTAACCTTGATCTGACAAAGCTGCGAAAAATCCATACAAAGAAATGCAAAGAGTACAATGAATTGAAAGATAAGCACTGTCTAGAACAGCGTATACATTCCAGGTTAAGAAATATTCGGATGAAAGTTGTTGCTTGCCTCGAAAAATGGACAGTGAACATTTGAACTGGTTACCAAATCCAATGTTAGATGAGAGTTAGGAACAAAAGAGTTGTGAGGCAGCGATGTGTGAAAGACAAACAGCAACTGGAGAAAATGATACTCGGGATACTACGGATAACGAAGAAAACCTATCAAAAACAATTTTTGTTGAAGTTAATCCTCAACTGGCTTTTTCGACTCAAAATGCAAGAGCTATTGCAAAATGTGTTGAATGTTGTAAACCACGTGTTATTTACTCCAAGTCAAGGCTTAAGGTAGTCCATCCATAACTATCATATTTCATATATAATGGATTTCAAGTTTAATCACTAAAATTTTATTGTGATTTTAAGGAGTGTTTTAATTAATAATGTTTTACCTTTGAAATCTTATAATAAAAAAATTAATATTAATAAATTTATTAGATGTTGAAGTTAACATTGATTCTATGGGAGAAATGCATTTTTAAAATATATTTCTTTAGTACAAGCAATTTTCTCACATTTCTCTTGGTAAAAAGTTGCAAAAGCTTTCTCTTTCTTCGAATATGCTAAAATAATTCATAGTTTACCATACATATTTTCAGAAAGTGATTTTTCAAAATTTTCCTAAAGGGCAGACAACTCTTTAAAAAAAATTTCAGTGCAAAAAGTTCATTTAATTGACTACATACATACATCCGAGTTTGGTTTATCTCAGCCTCATAATAGCTTTAAAATATGTATTTGATGTAGTAAAGATCAATCAAAATTGTTAAATTCACCTTAGTTATGGATGGACTACAATGTGCAGACCAAACTTGCAATGTGTGACACCCATAGAAATACCATGCTATGCATCTGGACTAGGACGAAATGACATATGTGTTTACTGTGGAATAGAAAATGCTGAAATAGATGACCTGTAAAAGAAATTTAAAACAGTTCTGCCAGTTTGGGAGAGTTGTCAGAAAGATGCGAAAACACCATTTGTGCAGAGGCCACATAATAAGACCCCACATGAAATTCTTTGCTCTCTAAATAAAATATTACCAGGTAAAGATGTCACTTCCTTCATTTTGACAGTCTCAAAGAATCAAAAACTTGAAAGTAATTATATCATTATTGTGGTTGAAATGAAATTTCCTACGTTTGTGTTAAAAGACTTTTTGTTTTTATACAAAAATTTATTTTTATTTCATTTAAAAATGTCTCTGAAATAGTTAAAAGCTAGACGCTCCCTACATTTATCTCACTACATACAAATGTCACCTACAATGCAGTTCTAAGTAGTACTATGAAATCATTCTTGAACATGTCTATTTTAAAACAAAAATCCCTACCTACCTACTCTATTTTTTTTTGGATGTTAGAAGAACCACAGATATTTTTTTATTTGGCCTTACTACTGGAAATATATTGTTCTCCTCTTGAATTAACATCATCATCAACTTACTGAAATATTTGTTGTTACGGAAAAACACGCAATAAAACTTAAACATCCAGATAATGTTTCTGATTTATTTTATTTAGAATGTAAAGGCTGTAACAGATTGAAAGATGCCGATATTGCAATTGGTCATCCAGGATCGAGCAAGGAGTGATGTTATTGAAGGTCTGACTGAAAGTGTGGTTCTTTTAGAAAGAAATTGGGTCATAAAGTTTTTACCCATGATGTACAGAATTCCACTCAAAATTGTTTGGAAAACGAGAACTTAACTGGCATATACCAGTTGGAAATGTAGTCGAATGGCTGCCCATATAAAGAGATCAATAAGAAAGTATTTACATGAGGGCAATAATATTACGAAATCATTTTAATTTTCCAAAACAAATATCAAAAAATGTTGAAATAGTGTCTTTTTGTCTAGGTGGATTGTTCCAAAAAACTTTACAAAAAAGTTTACATGTTTTAAGACATCACATCTTTAAACAATTTCCAGTTTCATCAAGACTATGTGCTGGCTTTAAACAGTACCACATTGAAAATAGCATCCGCCTTCCGAATACCAGTGTCAACGTGTACAACAGTTTTCCTACAATTGATGTTGTGACATCTGGTACAACAGATGAAAGTGTCATATCTACTAAACCAGTAAAAGTGTCATCTGGGTATGAAGCAGTGACATCGACATGCACCCTGCGCGATGAAGAAATTTGTGCCAAACTTAATGAAAATACACCTCCAAGACTTGCAGGAAGGAGTGATGAAGAAAGAAACACGTGTAGTAAAAAGTGGGAAATAAGACTTGATGAAGTTGAGAAAGCAAAAGATAGAAGAGATGAAGTTCTTCGTCTTGATGCTGAAGCAATATCTGAAGACTTGGAAATCAAAGCTTGATGGTTTGTGACACTGCCTCTTTAATACATTTTCACTAAACAATGTTTAGCCATATTGACCTTTCCCTATGACCCGAACCTCTGCCCCAGGGGCCAGCAATTTCACAAATTTAGTAGGAGGACGGACTTAATGAGTATCAAAATCACTCATTAAGTTTATCTCCCCCTGGTGTGAAAATAGAGACGACTGTCTATGATTTGATACATTTTTACTACATATCTGCAAGACAATGTTGTCCCGCCAAAAGGCCTAAACCCAGTTTATGTAACATTTCAATAAACTTTAATAATTTAATATTGGTTGTAATAAGCAATTTGATTGGCTAATATGGATGGAAGTACATGCTTTATTTTGTGTAACATAACTTGGTATGGGGACACGCCCCCTTGACAACCAACAGCCGGTACTACTTGTTTCACATATAAAGCATACATGTATATATACAAAGTGCATAATTATTATGCATATAAAAACTATTGTGTAAAAAACTGTAAAAAAAAATTGTGTTTTGCATAAAATTTATATGAAATATTTTTGTTATTAAATAAATTCAATTACAATTTAAAACAATAAATTATACAAAACATGAAACTATTACATGGGGGGGGGGGGGGGGGGGGGGGGGGTATATATATAGATGTAGTCTTGCATGTAGCGTTTGTAAACAATAAGAAAATAGCAGACTTTAATCTTAATGATGACTTTGATCAACATTCGACATTGTTAGGGGGAGAGAGTTCAGAACAAGCAACAGCATTCTTGATGGAGAATTGAGAAACAAAATCTACAAGAAGGTCTGGCAAGGCCAACAAAACATAAAGAAATCATAAACACAGCTGATTTACAACTGATATCCATTTACTTGTATGAAAATCTCAATCCTGTTGTTCTTCGGTTACTGGTATGGTTCCAACTGTCAATTCAATTTGTTTTACGGGGCCTGGTCACGTTACGGACAACAGTACAGGCGTGCTTTTCTTGCTCCGTCAATTTTGACCGTTTTTTCGCCTATTATAAGTGCAAATGTAAATATTTTTGCATTTAAAAGGTTGTGTTATCATAGGACTATGTGTGTATAATTCCTTTTCTAATTTTCTGGAAATTTTTGGAACTTTAAAAGACACATTCCTTTGTACTGTGTTTGTTTGGATTCGTGAGATGGTGTTCACTATCTACTTGTCTGGCCTACTTATGTACTGAAGCCCAGTCGTGTCTTCAAAACATTTTACAATGGAATGGTCACATACTATTAAACCTGCATATATGCGTAACAGGGACATCCAAACAAATAAACGTAAATTTTATTCAGATTTTGATATTGCTGAGGCGGCAAGCGGCGTAGTCTTTGATGTATTATGTGTGCAAAGGGACCGAGATCTGTGGAGGATCTACATCAAATCTGCGGAAAGCAGAGATATTCTCGTAAACGAAGGACTCGCGTTCGAAAGCAGAGCTGTCCAAGTGCTCGAGACAAATCCCTACTCCGCAGGAACATATTCTCCAGATATAAAAGTTGTGCGCGTCTTAGTGAAAGGGATACCCCTCTCCGTAGAAGACAGCTGCGTAAAAAACATGCTAAATTAATATTTAGAAAGACATATTTAAATTGTCAATTAATCTTCATACTAATTAAACAGATATAAACGCTTCATTCATTCAACTTCTCTAATGAACTTGTTACTATTCGATGAATCTCTATCAAAAACACAGTAACTTTTTCCCCTATTTTACATGTATATTGCAAAAAAATGTCCGATTCTAAATATATCTCTATAAGCGAAGTGTCAGGAGTAGATATTTCACATGATAACACTTCCATTTGAAAGTCAGGTGAACAATTTAAACGGTATGTAAAAGGTGAGTTAACCATTCTGTTGCCTTAAGTGATGGAAAAAATACACTTGCAAGTCTTTGAAGTAAACTTCATAGTTCTTTGTAAAGTCATAAAATTCAATCAAGTAGCTGATTTGTTTTTGGTTGAAAGCATTCAATTAGTTTTTTTATCAGATTTTTTCCTCGTGTTGTTTTTTGAAACCTCTAACCGTTCCTTTCTGTATTCTTCGTTTTTCTTAATATTCCTCTAGTGTAAGGACAACAGACTGGGTGTTAACTTGCGTTTTAGAAGGCTTTTCTTCTGTTGAGGGGTACAACACTCTGACGATGAATTTGAATCTCTTAAGTCATACTCCTCCTCATTAACTTTCTCTTTTTACTCATTAAGCTTCATTCTTAACACATAGTGAATGTTGGATGGGTCCTACATTTGTCTCCGTAAAGCTCCCCAAATTCCTCCTAAAATCAGCACAACAATGCATCAGGGTTTGAACATTGTGCTTCATGGTTTTCGTATATTATCGTTTTAGTTTTCGACTTGTTCATGCACTGAGCAGTGGCTGGGACGCCAACAGCTGCGAATTCTTTTAGCAATATTTTCTCAAAGTGCTTTATGAACTATGCTGGTGTTGAAAATCCTTCTCCTTTTTTCGCCTTACATCAAATAATGTCTGGACGTCTTTCTTTTTCTACACTTTTTGATCAACTAGCTCAAGTTATGCATCTGCATAACATCCATCGGTTTTGTAATGCAGGATTCTGAGCAGTTACTTTAAACAATGATGTTTCGTAAAATCCCTAATGTGGCCCTACCCTCCTCCTCAAGATTTTGAATTGAAAGAATTTAAAACACATTATCTGAGGATGCTTTCTGTAAAGTTGCAGCTTTTCTAGGAAAGTGGTTTTTAGAAAAAGATATTTTAGAAAATGGTTTTTTTTTTATATTCCTATGAACATTTTTGTCCCCCCCCCCCCCCCACACACACACGTTGTAACCCCATCCTACCCCCTGATATCATGATTTGAACAAATTCAATATACAGTATATATCGGGATTCTTTTGGTGTCAGAAGTACATTAAACAAGAGACCCATGGGCCACATTGCTCACCTGAGCAACAATAGACGCAATTAAATCAGCTTTACAGAGTCTTATACAAAATATATAATCTGTACAATATATAGTATAAAAGATCTGGATCTTGTATAAAAAAAACCCTAACTTTTTCCCCTGAATATTCTGTTCATCATTTAGCCCTTTTTGTCACAGGGTGATTTTATAGTCAAGAAGATATAATTTAAAAAATTTAAATGGGATATAAACCTATATCAAACTTGTGAAGCCAAACAATTGTCCAGGGGCCATAGTCTAAACAATTTTAAAGGGGTATACCGTATGGTCACGATTTTGGTCAAAAATTATTTTTCTGATTTTAATGTTTACAGTGCTTCAGTAAGGCATTTCTATTAGGCACCCTAATTTGAGTGCCATTTGTTGAGTTATATGAGAGTTACAAAGCTTTCGTTTACAATTTGAATGTTGAAGTAAAAGGTCCAGTTTTAGACCTAAAATGAATGGGCTAAACATTGGAAACTGTTTAGTAACAACGAATTGTGATATCTGCTTCTTGCTTATAACTATACGACTCACTCTCAAATTTCATTTGATCATTAGAAATGCATTCCTAAAGCACTAAATAATAAAAAAAGAAAAGTAGTGTTTGACCAAAAAGTTACCATGCCCCTTTAAAGAATCAACAATTGTCAAAATGCTTGCAAATAAGTACAACCATATATTATAACATTTGAGTTTTTGTGAATTTGAAACGTCTTCCTTTGTAAAATTGGACTCCCTAGTGTAGTCCCATCCTACTCCTGAAAAATATGATTTAGACAATTTTTTTAAATTTACACTATCTAAGGTTTCTTTCATTAACGTTGCACCTTTTTTTAGGAAAATCCAGTATTTTTGTATATTTTCCTGAATTTGTATTATGAGTCATTCATTTAAAGGAGATTAATACAGCCTTTAAATGGCCATGACCATCAAGCCCTCCTAATGTACATCTTGTAAGTCAATATATATATATATATTTTCTACACATTCCTATTTAAAAATTAACCCCCCCCCCCCCCAAACCCCTGGGTGTCATGATTTGAACAAACTTACATCTACCTTATCTGAGGATACTTCACAAGTTACAGCTATTTGGCGAATCGTGTTATCATAGAAGATTCCACAAGAATACCTCTATAGATTCCTATGTAAAAACTTGACCCCTCCCTCAATTGTGGTGCCACTATCCCCAGGGACCATGATTTAAACAAACTTGATTTTGAACTATCTGAGGATGCGTCCACACAAGTAATAGCTTTTCAGGATGAATGGTTTTTGAGAAGATTTCTAAAGAATACCTCTATATATAATATTCCTATGTTAAACTTTGATCCCCCATTTCGGCCTTAACTTACCCCCGGTGTACCCAAGTTGATCAAACTTGATTCTACACTCTTTGAGGATGCTTCAACACAAATTTAAGCTTTTCTGACCATACATTTTTTGAGAAGATTTTTGAAAAATATCAAACAAGATATCTGTGAGCCAATGCTCACTAGTGATACCCCCGCTCTGATGTGAATATGCAAAATAAGCAAAGTTGACCTTTAACAGAAAGCTGGCATCCGATTGGTACAGAAATATATCCCACAATATGACATGCCTAAACAAATAGTGTGTTAAAATTTCAAGCATTTGCGATAAATAGTTGCTGAGAAATCTTTGACGGAAATTTGTTTGAAAATTTTGGCTAGAAATAAACAAAGTTATCATTTAACAGGAAGTTGATGTCCAATTGGTACAAAAATACATCCCACGATATAGCATGCTTATACAAATACTGTGTAAAAATTTCAAGCATCTGCGATAAACAGTTGCTGAGAATTCTTTGACAAAAATTTGTTTGAAAATTTTTGCTAAAAATAAACAAAGTCGTCATTTAAGAGGAAGTTGACATCTGATTGGTACAAAAATATATCCCACAATATGGCATGCCAAAACAAATAGTGTGTTAAAATTTCAAGCATCTGCGATAAATATCTGCTGAGAAATCTTTGACGGAAATTTGTTTGAAAATTTTGGCTAAAATAAACAAAGTACTCATTTAACAGGAAGTTGACGTCCAATTGGTACAAAAATACATCCCACGATATGGCATGCCTTAACAAACACTGTGTAAAAATTTCAAGCATCTGCGATAAACAGTTGCTGAGAATTCTTTGACAAAAATTTGTTTGAAAATTTTTGCTAAAAATAAACAAAGTCGTCATTTAACAAGAAGTTGACATCTGATTGGTACAAAAATATATCCCACAATATGGCATGCCAAAACAAATAGTGTGTTAAAATTTCAAGCATCTGCGATAAATAGCTGCTGAGAAATCTTTGACGGAAATTTGTTTGAAAATTTTGGCTAAAATAAACAAAGTACTCATTTAACAGGAAGTTGACGTCCAATTGGTACAAATTTGTTTGAAAATTTTTGCTAAAAATAAACAAAGTCGTCATTTAAGAGGAAGTTGACGTCTGATTGGTACAAAAATATATCCCACGATATGGCATGCCCATACAAATATTGTGTGAAATTTCAAGCATCTGCGATAGATAGTTGCTGAGAAATCTTTGACGAAAATTGGTTTGAAAATTTTAGTTAAAAAATAAGCAAAGTCGTCATTTAACAGGAAGTTGACATCCGATTGGTACAAAAATATATCCCACGATATGGCATGCCTTAACAAACACTGTGTAAAAATGTCAAGCATCTGCGATAGATAGTTGCTGAGAAATCTTTGACGAAAATTTGTTTGAAAATTTTAATTAAAAAATAAGCAAAGTCGTCATTTAACAGGAAGTTGACGTCCGATTGGTACAAAAATATATCCAACGATATGGCATGCCTTAACAAACACTGTGTAAAAATTTCAAGCATCTGTGATAAATAGTTGCTGAGATAAATGCGACAGAAATTTTTGTTACGGACGGACAGACGGACAGACAGACACACAAGGGTAAAACAGTATACCCCCTCTCCTTCGGAGCGGGGGTATAATAATCTTACATAAATTCTTATTATCTTCCCTTGAAAGAGGGCGTGGTCCTTCATTTTTTTAAAAATTGAATCCCCTTTACCCAATAATGCTTTGTGCCAAGTTTGGTTGAACTTGGCACAGTAGTTCTGGAGAAGAAGCTTAATATGTAAAACTTTTACAGACAGACGTACGGACGCCGGACACAAAGTGATCAGAGAAGCTCACCTGAGCTGAAGCTAAAAATGGTAACCAGTGCATATTTAACCCATTTTTGCACAGTTTGTGACATGCCACGTCGCAAAGAACAAGGGACGTTATTGGCCAAAAAATGCCGTGTTTTAAAATCTAATGATACCTACCATTTTCAAAAGCCAAGAATAAACAAAACTCAATGGTATATGATTTATTCATATAACTCTAGTGTAAATATGATACATTTTACGTTAAACACGGCGCCTTTTTAAATCGAAACGTCGACATTTTACGAAGCCTTTAACGCGGCGTTATAAACATGACGGACAGGCTTAACTGGATTTTAACACAACCAAACATTTCTCTTATTTTTTTTTTCTTCTATTTTTTTCTTGGTATTAGTATTTATTTTCAAAATTTCCATTCCCTTTGTTTAGAATAAAAATTTCATATTAACTAACCCGACATAGTTAGGGAATCCGTACTGCTGAGAAATACTCGAAAGCCAGTAGAGGAAAATGAATATATACCAAGTATGATTCCCTCTATTTTATTACGAAAATGGATTGTACATTCATAGCTCTGTTGAAATTGACAGAACTGAAATATAAACGATCCAGTTCTTACTAGTTTATCGATCGGTCGAAACCTTCAGCAACCTAAGAAAAATCCCGGACTACACGAAATAATCATGGTGATGTCAGAATCAAATTCCAATAGGAGACGATTTGGCTGTTTCTTATACCTAACGTACTGATGTACGTAACAATAATTCTGTTAATTTTTCTGACTTTTTTCAACCAATTTATTAATTTGTTATTAGAAAGATGTAAATATAAACAATAAATTAGCGATCAATGCAGAGAAAAAGAACGCGGGTAATGTAATTTTTTTCTGCAATGTCGCCACCTTCATTTACCGCATGAATCACCATAGAAAGCATTTTATTGTTTAATACCTTACTTTTACTTTGTTAGTTTCTTGATTTTTTCTAATACACAAACAACTACGTACATGTAATTTAAGACAATCGACGCGCGTAGATAGAACAATTTAGCAACTTTATAAATGCGGAAATTTCACAAAGAAAATCATTTACCAACCGGTACATTAATATACAAGAAAACTCATTAATTAAACAGTTATAACTTCTAGCAAGTATTAAGAACGAGCACAGGTCAATGCTTTTTCTTTTCAATCTAATTACGTGTGCTTTGTATAGATAAAACCTATAAACCTGGCCATAGATCGTATACAAACTTTTAGTCATTGTGTGGAGATCGTTGTTTAAACCGTGAGTCTAGAAGAAATAAAATTTATTCAAATAAGACAGTAGTAGTTCAGTCACTGTTAGTATGCACAAACATACATTCAGAGAGAGAGAGAGAGAGAGAGAGAGAGAGAGAGAGAGAGAGAGAGAGAGAGAGAGATTTTGTTTATTTCTGTTCAACGTATAGAATATATACAAATTAAACTTCACGCTCGCAGTGTAAGAATCATATCAAACATAACAAACATTGTAAGACTAACTTATTGCTGATCATACTTCTATTATCTTCGGACTTGAAAAACAAAGGAACGACACGTTTTTGTTGTCGACTCACGGAAGGAGCATGTGATGCAGCTAACGGGCTGAGTATATATAGCACGTGGACTCTGAAACTGCTTGGTTGAATTTCATCATAATATGCTATTGTGCATTATTTTATTGATTAAAGGATTTAATATATGACAACTAGATTAAATAAATAGCTTATATTAGTTATTTAAAATTAAATGTACGTAAAGTTGAGTCTATCACACATTCTCTCTCTCTCTCTCTCTCTCTCTCTCTCTCTCTCTCTCTCTCTCTCGTTTCTTGGAACAAGTGATGTAGCCTGTAAACAAAAGGTTTCTAAGTGGTTTGATGAAGATGAAGTCTAAAATTTTAGACAAGATCACGAAAAAAACTTTATCTACCGATTCACTAATTCTGCGCGCTAAGAAAATGAATATTTACATTTTTCAGTGTCTTTACCTGTGATAACACTACGTATCGATTTTGTACTGTACAGTCCAATAAATTCAAATGACGTATAATTGGGGCGCAAGTGGGGTTTGATTATTTATATTCCAATAATTAATCGTACAATTGCTGAAAATTATATGAATATAAGTAATAAGATATCATTCTTCGAGTATTATGAGGTGATAACTTAGGTCGGGGCGTGATCAAATCCAATAAAGCCCGACGGGCTTTATGATAGATTTGATCACGCCCCGACCGACATTATCACCTCATAACGTTTAAAGAATATTCAATATACCGGTGTATGAAACATGTGCATGTTTTATAGGGAAAAAAATAGATGCTAGTAAATATAAAAAAAATTTATAGAAAGAAAATATTGAAAAGTACGTTCTATGAACTTTGGGATTTAAAACTAGAGTAGCTGCAGGACTGTAGCGTAGCTCCCGATCTCAGATTGAGACAAAAAAATTAATTTGGTTCAAAGTTTAAAACACAGTGAAGTCTAAAGACAATTGTTGTCCTTTATGTAAATGGTGTGAATAAACAGTTGCTCTTGGGAGGTTGTAAGATGTCTTTAAAGCCTGACAGCATCAACAGTTTTCAAGACAGTTGTCGAGAAACATGCATCCTCTAGAACTTTGTAAGCATTTGGTCGCATTTTACGCACTTTCATCGTATGCTTAAACTATATATCTCCACGGCATATCAAAGAAATCAGTCCATGTAGTGTAAGAAAATAACTTTGGTCTTCTCGATTTTTTACGGAGAGGGAGAAAATAATAAAATCATGAACCAAAGTTGAAATTAACTGCATTTATCGTTTTTATCGAGAAGGTATAATTGTTTTCATTAATATTTTAGATTTGATATCGCTGAATAGAGTAAAACCCGAGACATTTTTCCAAAAACTAGCAACGGCGGACTTTTTTTTGGAGGGGGGTGGGTAAAAATGGGATTAATCGGGTAACAGTCGGCAGTTCATCAGTCGTTGTCTTGGACGATGTCGTATTCATTTTTCGTCGGCCGACCAATTTTGTGTCCATCGGGCCAAGTTACAATTTTTTTTTCTGCGTCGGCGGCCGATTTCTTCAGTTAAACCAGTCGTTCAATACTAGTAGTCCATCGAGCAATTCTCAATCATCTCCCGACCTTCGGAAGACAGTTCTTATGTCTGTCGTCGCTCGGTCGATCGACAATTGGATTTTCTTAAATGTCGAGGGTCAACTGGTCTTTGGGGCGATTTTGACAAATCGGCTACGATCAACCGTATACGGATTAGGTTTAACATTTATCGGCTATCGGTTAATATATAAGCGGCGGTCAGGCGCGGAACCCTTCTCCTCGATAAATTGAAGCAATGCCCACGAAGTTACAGGTGAATCTTCAGCAATTGCGAACTTGTCTATTTAATCAGCCGACCATCAGTACTAGTCGAAAGTAAGAAAAGATCACGGAAGACGAAGATAATATGACAATATGTCTAACGTCTGTTCTGGTTTTACGATTGGTTAAACTACTTCGTTCACATATGACGGATCCAAATGGACTTAAACATAAACTGTTTACTTAAAGAGGAGATTATTAGTGCTTTGACCAATCCTTTCAATATGTCGGCGATTATTTTCTGTTATGATCTCAACAAAAATCCACTGTAAAATTTTTATATAATCGTTTACATCTAAATAGTGTGTGTGTTGTAATTTTCTATTTATTTATTTATCAATGTATTTATTTTTCGTTTGCAATTTCTATTTCTTTTTTTCCTTTTGGCTTCTCTTACGTAGCCTATACAAAAAATTATTTTAGATTTTTATAAGATAAACCCTCTTTCACCGGTGAAAACCGCGTGTTACGCCGAGTAACTGTTCGTGTCGGATCGCGTTGTGCAATTTTCTAATCCTTTTTGCTAAAATTCACATTGTTCACAGTTATTAACCGTCACCATTTTCAGTATATGAATTTGTTATGATACAGAAAATAAGTATGTTAAATATAAAAGTGGTTAATGCATGTGAAAGGTTTTAATTTCAGCAAAGATTATTCATATTTCTATATATTATAACGATTTTTGGAGATCATTCCATGTTCAGCGTACACTAGTGACGTCATAATGAAAAATGACGTCATTTTGGTGCCTGTAGAATTTAGCCAGTATCGAACTCAGTTAAATGCACCACATCAAAAAACAAAACTAAGACGTTGAAAATATGATAAATTTTGCGGCCAAATACGACTAATAACGTCCCTTGTTCTTTACAAGAATCTGATAAACATGTACCGATTACCTCTTTCATTTGAGTCATTAATTCATTCTGTGATTTAAAAAAAGGTTCTAATAGCAAAAAATATATATTTAGCCCTGAGGTGGTATGGTTATAAATTTCACAATTAAATTCCTCCTATACTGGAAATGCTTCAAACCAAAAATGGTAATAAATAGCCATGTAGTTTTAAGAAGAATTTTAAAAGTGTAAAGTTAACTCACGGAGAATAAAGACCAATTACAATACGCCAACTGAGAGACAAAATGCTGATTATGGTCTTTTAAAAACAAAATATTTTACTCTTCCAGAGCTTGCTTGAGGCTGTTGCTCCTCATTTGACACGCAGATCCAATTCACTGGAGACCAAGGTGCTTTCAACAATTTGGCTCCTCAGTAATGACCAGTCGTTCCGTGGCGTGGCAGACCGCTTAAATCTCTCTAAAGGAACTCTCCACAACATTTTCCTGTTAGTTTGTGAGGAGATGAAGCATTTCATAAGCGTGATGTGACCCACAGAAGTCCAGATGAAGATTTCATCTAGTATTTTTCTTGAACGCCTGGTTTCCCTGGAGTGATTGGGTGCATTGACGGGTGCCATATCCCCTTAAGAGGAAGAGCACAGGATCGCTCCAGCTTCATTAACAGGAAGGGATTCAGTTCCATCGTTCTCCAGTGCATTTGTAATCATAACATGAGTTTTATTGATGCATATGCTGGATGGCCAGGATCTGTCCATGATTCTCGAGTGTTTCGCAACAGCCCAATCACAGCTGAGTTGGAGAAGTTGCCTCCCAATTTACATATTTTAGGAGATTCAGCTTATCCCCTCTCCAACTCTCTCATTACTCCATTCAGGGAGGTAGATAACCTGAAAGAAGAGGAAACTAGGTATAATATCATACACAGTTCAACTAGTTCGGTGATTGATAGGGCATTCGCTCTCATAAAAGGAAAGTTCGGGAGACTAAAGTCAATGGACATAGTCTGAATCAGAACATTCCAGATGTCATCATGGCCTGTGTATACTTACACAACTTTATTTTAGACAAAGAGAGTGGAAACACCGACATCCCTCTTTTCAAAGACATTAAATTGAATTTCAGTACAGCAACCCAAAAGAGAGCAGCAAATGCGGCCTTGCTGTACCTAAAGTAAAACAGAGACATATTCATAAAAGATTACAAAAACTAAAATATATATCATCAATAAATATCATCTATAAAGCAAATATTTGTTGTACTTGCATGAATGAAAATGTATCAACTTACCAGTGCACAATTAACAGTTAAAAGTGAATTTGTTTGCATAGTTATATTTATTTTAGAAACATTTTATTTAACAAGAGGCCAATAAGCCATATCATTCACTTGAACAGTTCATTGTTGGGTCGTTTTATGTTAGTTTTAAAACATTTTCCTTAAATACATAATTTCTATGTTAAAATTTGAACCCCCAGTTAAAGTACGGGGGTCATGTTTTTAACAATTTATAATATACACTATTTGAAAATGCTTACGTAGTAAAATATCACAAATTGTAGCATGGGCCCCAGTATTGGTCCAGGGGTCTCAATTTTAACAATTCAGAATCTTTGATATTGGTAGTTACAAGATTAAGTGTAAAAATTACCATTTCTGGTGAAGTGGTTCATAAACGTCAACTTTAATAAAACTTGTAGGCATAGTTTTTTCTGATTTAATTACTTTATTACTATGTTTCAAATAAGATAATATGTCACAGTTAGTTATCTTACATCGACATTCCCATTTATTTTATTCAAAATATCATCCTACAAGGTATTGATCTGTAATACTGAAGGAGTTATTTCCCTTGCGTAAATTGACGTAATCAGAGACATTCCGATCTGACCGAGATATGCAGACGACAGTGAGGAGAGCGCATGTAATCGTTACAATGGTGCAGTGTGCCGCGCTTAATTGTACGATAAAGTCTGGTCAGGGTCTAAGCATGTACATGTACCAATTCTCCAGAGACCCAAAATTTAGAAAAATATGAACTCTGAGGCTGAAGACAGACGGGTTTGAACCCACACAATACACCAAATTGTGCGAACGCCATTTTGACAAAGATCTGCACTTCTCAGTAAATCCTGACGTAGCTAACAACGTCGGATTTCAGGCAAAATCTGAAATGCTTAAACCTAGGGCAATACCATCAATATTTGACTATACCAATACCAAGGAAAAGACACACTATAAAAAGATCTGCAAGTCAGTCGACTGAGTCGGTTATAAAAAGTGGTCGGAGGTCAACAACCATCGAAAAAATCGCAAAGAGAAGACAACAAGGGCACCGCTAAGCGAAGCATCCCCTCGCGACATGAGTTATTGTGTGTAGGGATGTATTATTTAGGAATATATAGTAATGTTAATGATAAGACCACATTCTACTATCCCTACATTACTGCAAAAACTACATTTTCTTTACCTGGGTTGCGTTCAAGATCGTAGCTGCTACGTAGGGCTACGTAGTTGAACAGAAAGCTAGCCTAGCTGCTTGGTAGATATTCGTAGCCTAAATATTTTATGCTACGTATCAAATTCAAGATGGCCACCTTAGTTACCACTTTGTAACAAACATGGAATCCATTTATTTACTGATATTTTATTCATCCTTTAAGTTATAATGAATCTTAACATGTATATTTCCGCTTGAAATTAACAAATTATGTCGATGAAATTAGTCATTAGTTTAACATTTCCAACTTCAAATCTGAGACCTAGCGGCTAACCTAGCGGTCCGTTCAATAGACCTAGATATCTACGACCTAGCGGCTAGGCTAGCTGCTAATCTTGAACGCAGCCCTGTACTTAATCTAAATCCAAAAAATATCAAGTTGTTGATTTGAACTGCTTACTTTAACTTGTTATGACATTGATTTAATGAAATATTAATTTGTAATAGCATAAATAGTTTTGAAAGGCACATGCATTTTTTATTTGTTATTTTACAGAAGTGTGCAATCAATGATAAATATTTTTAGTTTTAAACGAATTTTGTCATAATGTATGCCCCCCCCCCCCCCCTCCTCCTTTACAATGGTGTAATTTTATCTATTAGGTTTTTGCATTAGAAATTGACCAATTAATATGAGAATGCATTTTTTTTAATCTTTTACAATGAGGCATACTTGTGCAAGGGTTAAAGAAATTCCATTGGAAGTTTTTTTTAATTTACTAGAAAATTGAGATGTAGTGCACACACACACATACGAACACACACATGCACGGTAGCGATGCTATATCCCCTTCGCAACAAGTTGCGCGAGGGGATAATAAAGCGCAAGATTTTTTGCCTCGGAACCCTGCACCAAGTCTTCGGATGATTCTTCTAGTGGTCCTAAATCCATATTTTTTTCCGAGATACTCAAGCACAAATTTTTGTTTATTTATTAAATGTTAATAATTGGCAATGCGCAATGTTAAATCAGATGCGCGCAGGCCTGAGAACCACGGAATTAATTTTTGATGGCCTAAAAGAAAGATCGTACACTTATCCCCTGTTTTATCTAAAATTCCTTCTTTATGTGATGAAGCTTGATCAATCTCCGATTCGCTTCCCTGCGAATGAGTCATTGTACGATCAGTAGAACTTGAGATTGGTTCATACATATACGGCTGAATTCTCAGTGTCAAATCAATTTCGGGTATTTCACCGTCACTATCAATGAAATGAGCCATTTTCTCGGTGTCTCTAATGACGTCACAAACAGGGGAGGTAACGTCGTTGGTAATGTTAAAATATTGGAACTTTTGACACTTGTTTTTACCATAAGATGTCGTTTTACAAATATGCTAATATTAAAATAATAGTTTTTTTTTCATAAAATTTGTCATTTATTGACATACGGAGCATATTCATAATCTTTACACTTGACCTTTAAGAAGAAGATTTGTCATGACAACCACCGTATTTTTACACGGGAAAAATGTCCATATGTGTAATACATGTGTTTAGTACCACACATGTTTTACACATATTTGATATGTGTAAAACACATGTTCAAATTTATACATGTTTAATATTATATATGTATAATTTATATGAAAAACACATAAAATATACATATATTTCACATGTGTAAATTTGAACATGTGTTTTACACATGTTATATACATGTTTTTTGACACACATGTAATATGAATATTTTACATGTGTGTTACATGTGTGATGAGTTACATAGAAAATATACATGTATATTGTAAATGTCAAAGATTGAAAAAATGTGTGATGAATGATGGAAAGTAAGACTTAAAATAGATCATTTATCATGTGTACCGGTATACAGTGACTGATTTTAATACACATCTTTGTTTTTCGTTGCAATATTGATTGTCTGATGTTTATTTTTCTTAGGTGTTTCACTCTACAATGGACATTCAGGCCCTCTCCCTGGATGGCCTGTGCAATTATTTGCACAGGCCATTCACTCCACCAGGGGAGAGTCCTGTGGACAAAAAGAGGAGGAAGATGACGGTAGCACTTGTAAGTCTAATTTTGTGTGATAAACAAAATATATAAATAACTAGACACGATCTCGTTGCGAGCAACGAGGAGGTCTTCCGTCCGATTTTTAGAACAGGAAATGACCTTGCCTTTTATCATCATCAACGAAACATATCAGGAAATGCAGATGTGATCTAAAAGAGCGATGGATGAAGGATTATACACCTGTAGGATCCTTAATTTCAAGGACCAGTCCCATTTTATTTCATATTAAATAAGAGGTCTTTTGACTTAATAACAGGTCTAATAACCTGTAATAAAAAGAAACCGAAGAAAAAAAGAGGGTCTGCCTTTGTTAACGGAAGACCCTAATAACAATAAGAATAGAAGGGTCTTCCGCTGAAGACGGAAGACCCTAATAATAAAAGACTGTTTTTGTCTAAATCTTAATTGAAGAGTGTTTTTCAACTTGTACTACAGTCCAACAACCCTTTTATGTTGATTATTTTAGTTAGAAAATTAAATAAATAGCAGAGAAAGAAATAGAGAGAAAGAACAAATCTTGGCTCCGGCGAGATTAGAACACACAGCCTTTGCAGGTGTCTCAAAACATGGCTGACGCGAAATAATTCCCGAATTTGTGTTTGAATTTGGGGCGTTTTCGCCCGGGAGAAGAGCTGAGTTTTTGTATGAGATGAAAAACAAAGTGTAAGATGTCTGACTATTTAGGTTTGGTAACAGTGCAAGGTCATTTGAAATATTGACGCGTGTTTTTGTCTGGAGGGGGGTGAAAAGACCCGAGCTTGATTTTCGTCGTAAATAAATCGAAAATAGAATTTTGAGGTGTGGATCTCGGATTCGTGTAACAACTATTAGGGGAAGTCCTAAAACAATGACTGATGCAGTTTACCCATGTATTTCAGTGTTGAGAATTTTTGTTCGTGTCGTTTACTATTATGTTTGACTGTTTTATTTCAGCAGGATTGATAGAATCTTTATAAATGTAGAAATAACGAAATCAGTAACACGTAAATTTATTCGGTAAAAATTTGATGCAGTAATTTCCACAGTTCTAACATTCATACGTAGTTCACACGCTATCGTAGATTCAGACTAAACGGAAAAAAAGAAATATACATGCAACAGAAATATTACGTGGCTGCACAGGGGCCAAGTCCATTTCAACATTAATTTCAATGAAACCATAAATAAAGAAAGAGGTCGAACTCTGACCCAGATAGAAAACTACCAGCTCGCTTCAAAATCCTAAAAAATCAATTAATCTTTAAAACACTCGCAACGTGCATGTATTTTTCATAAAAGTAATGTCTGAGATACACTCCTGCCGAATTTTAAGTTGATGGGTCTTACAATAGGGGAGATATACGCATTATTCTCTCGAAGTCGCCAGTTTATTTTTACTCGGACATTTACCGGTCCAGAGCTCACGATGGGATTTTGCCTATGACCACAGCAGTATTGCAACAAGTCGAGAAACATTTGCAATAATCTTTTACAATCTTACATCAAACGCAATTTATGGATTTACTTTTTACTTTTAAAGTTTTCAGAAATAAAATATATAAAATGCCATAACATTTACATGCTAAACACTACATATGATGAGAGAGAGAGAGAGAGAGAGAGAGAGAGAGAGATTAATCAGAAATCGATTTGATCAGAGACATAAATAACATTTACGTCTCTGATTTGATAAAGAAATTTATAGTTGTTTTATCTGCTTTTTCATATGAATTATATTTCTTTTTGTCTCAAGTTTTTCTTTGCCGACAATAACTGCATAATAAAAAATTCTGGTAAGTCAGCAAATAAAATAACCTACATCATTAAAAATATAGTATGATTATTTATTCCCCATTTTCCCGAATCCAAACGATACCCAAGTGTTATGTCTAAATGACCAATGTTAAGCATTCAGTTGATAATAAAAATCGGGTTTTTTTTTAATCCCAGACAGTCAATAGATTTGTTATTAAATCATTGAACAGTGAATTTCAAAAAATAACATCCGTAGACAATATCCCGTAACTAGAAAAAAATACGTATTTACTTTTTTTGACGTCAAATGTACATTAGCCTCTAGCCTCATTACTCCATGTTACCTGTAGTAGATCTTTTAGAGAGAGAGAGAGAGAGAGAGAGAGAGAGATTGATTTCAGTGTTCAGGAATTCAATATAAATGCAACATTTGTCAATAAACGCATGTATACATGCATACATGTACATATCTAAATGTTTGAATAAATACAAAACAACCTTTCTTTTTAAGCCATGTGAAATACTAAAAACGTTGGTGCATTGCTAAATGTTGTGTGTATACAATCATTGAAATGGCGGCATTTCTTTGATGCCGGCAAAGCGATCCAGTGAACTCTAATGCGGTCGAACTGCAGGGGTGCTTCGGCGGCATGTCTTTGATGCCGGCATTGCGACAATCGTCCGAATTTAGCGAGCAGTTGACAGAAAAGAGCTCTATATTTGTACTGAAAAAAAGCCGCTATTATTTTTATTTATGACAAAAAGAAAACGGAAAACATTCAAATCCATCATTATAAAGATAAAATCGTTAAACAAAACACAGTTAAGCAAGAACAAATAAAACGGCACTCGGGGACTGAACCCGGGTCGCCTGGACACAAGTCCACCACTCTAACGACTGAGCTACGCGGACTCTCGCTTCAGAACTTTAGAGCCCAAAATCTCGAGAATGCATGGATCGATTTTAAAACAGATTTCATATTCAGAGGTTTTTAGAGTGTCTATATCGAATAGTAACAAAAAAAAATTCAAGTTCAAAAAATTGAAAAATTAAGGTTTTTCATTTCCTTCCGCTGACGACCAGAAGTGACGGCAGACGTTCGGATATGCGTAGTACACTGCGGCCGTTCACTCTCTCCGATCTCTGAAAATTTGAAAGTTCTATCTTAAATACTTTTGGAGAAAACTCGTGAACAAGCAAAAACATAAAATCTTTAATATCTCTGGACCGGAAGTGACGACCAAAAAAATCCCACGTACTTTTCTTACAAATGTTGTCATAAACAAGATCTTTAAGTTTTATCAAAATCGACTGAAGCGTTTTCGAGAAAACGTGGGAGAAAAAAAAAATAATAATAACTAGACACGATCTCGTTGCGAGCAACGAGGAGGTCTTCCGTCTGATTTTTAGAAGAGGAAATGACCTTGCCTTTTATCTTCATCATCGAAACATATCAGGAAATGCAGATGTGATCTAAAAGAGCGATGGATGAAGGATTATACACCCCATTGGATCCATAATTTAAAGGACCAGCCCCATTTTATTTCATATTAAATAAGAGGTCTTTTGACCTAATATCAGGTCTTATGACTTTTAATAAAAAGAAATCGAAGAAAAAATAGAGGGTCTGACTTTGTAAACGGAAGACCCTAATAACAATAAGAATAGAAGACGAAAGACCCTAATAATAAAAGACTGTTATTGTCTAAAGCTTAATTGAAGAGTGTTTTTCAACTTGTACTACAGCCCTTTTATGTTGAATATTTAAGTTAGAAAAATTAAATAAAATGGAGAGAAAGAAATAGAGAGAAAGAACAAATCTTGGCTCCGGCGAGATTAGAACACACAGCCTTTGCAGGTGTCTCAAAACATGGCTGACGCGAAATAATGCCCGAATTTGTCTTTGAATTTGGGGCGTTTCCGCCTGGGAGAGGAGCTGAGTTTTCGTATGAGATGAAAAACAACGTGTGAGATGTCTGACTATTCAGGTTTGGTAACAGTGCGATGTCATTTGAAATATTGATGCGTGTTTGTGTCTGGAGGGGGGTGAAAAGACCCGAGCTTGATTTTCGTCTTAAATAAATCGAAAATAGAATTCTGAGGTGTGGATCTCGGATTCGGTTAACAACAATATGGGGAAGTCCCAAAACAATGGGTGCGTTCAGAGTATTTCCAGTGGTACCATCACCTGTTTGCCAATGGTAACATTTTGTGCCGTTGGTACCATTGGACGCCTATGTACTCTGAACGGATTTTTGGGTTACATTGGTGGAAAATTCACCAATGTTAACAATGGTACCGTTGGTGTACCAATGTTAACATTGGCTGAATATTAAGAGGAAAATAATGTCTAACCAAGATATAATTACTGCTTCGTGCATCATTTTGCAACAAGAAGATGCATTCAGAAATACTATATTTAGTACATTAAAGTACTTCTCCCTGACAGATTATTTTCTTCTGCAAAACATGCGGAGATCATCGGAGGAAATGGCCAGAGTGGGTAATTATTATGAAATTACTATACCTTCATATACACTCGATGAATTTAAAACCCATTTCCGTTTGTCCAGGGACACATTTGAAAGTACGTGCCAGAGACTGTCTACAGTTAATGCATACAACAATCTAAAGGGGCCTACCCCTAATCTTGAAAAAGAACTCTTGATGTTTTTGTGGTACATAGGTAACCTTGAGAGCTTTCGATCGATGGCTGATCGCTTTGGTACATCTAAAGGAAGTTTTCATTCCAGTATTACAAGAATTTCATCCTCCTTGACAAGTATTATGGCAGAAGTAATCAGATGGCCTACATCACAAGCAGAACTAAATGAAACAAGTCAAACATTTGGAGAAAACTGTCAATTCCAAAATGTTTTGGGTGCATTGGATGGCAGTCATATTCCAATCAATGCCCCAAAACACCAGCCACAGGCCTACTTTAACAGGAAGAAATTTTATTCTGTTGTACTTTTGGCGTGTTGCAATGCGAATATGGAATTTACCTATGTTTGGACGGGGAATCCCGGAAGCACACACGATGCCACAGTTCTGCGTATGTCTGATCTGTTTCAAAACAGCGATGGAAAGATTCCTGTTGGCTTTGTCATATTGGGTGATTCAGCCTTCCCTTTATTGCAGTGGCTTATAACACCCTTTCGGGATTGTGGCAACCTTACTGAGCAACAGCGAAAATTTAATAGGGAGCACAGTCGTAGCAGGCAAGTCATTGAAAGGTCCTTTGGCTTGTTAAAGTGTCGGTTTAGGAGACTTTTGCGATTTGAGTTTTCCAATATGAAAATTCTAGTGGAATCTATTCTTGCTGCTTGTGTTTTACACAATTTATGTATATCAGACACAGACTTCATCGAAGTGCCAGATGAATTTGAAGCTTGTCATGACATGCAATACGCCCGCGATGGTCACCAACTTCAAGGAATTCAAACCAGACAACAGATGATGAATCAACTCATATGAACTCACAGCATTAATGCAATTACCTGTAATAGACTGTTAACTGTGTTCAATAATTTTTATATCATTATTCAAAATTATCATGTTTATTGCAAATATTCATAACATTAAACATATCTTTAAACAACTTTATTATTTGTTTTAAACAACATGTATAAATATACAAAGTCTTTGTATAGCTAAAAATAATATCATATAATAATGGATTAATTGTTTGAAGAAAAAAAACCCAACAACAAATAGATCATTTATTTCACTATGTAATTACCGGTAAATGTCTATGTCTATGATGATCACAATTATCATAGACAAGCTTACTTGAGCATTTGTAAAAATTATAAGCACCAACTGTGTAAAATTATGAGAACAATCTAACTTATGAGAATGTTAAGGGGACAAAACATTCTCTATGTACCCTATTTACCTAATTTTTCAATCAGTTTGCTCAAAAACTCCTTGTTACTATTTTGCATCTCCCTCATCAGCTCAAAAAAACTTTTTGTCCCTCTCCTCAAAATACTCTTTCATGTCATCAACCTTCCTTTTCTTTGTCTTGGATGTGGGTACAGGGGTGGGTGGTCTTGAAGTACTGCTGGTGCTTGCATCATCTTCCTGTTCCATTGTGTCTTCATCTGAGTCACTATTATCTTTGTTCATACCGAAAGAGCTGCGAAGCACCAATGGTTTAATGGATGGATCCCCATCAAGAATTTTCTGCATTTCATTTTCGTAAAGAAATGGTTTAGGAGTTTTGTTTCCAGTTTTTTTGCATTCGGACAAAAATTTTCTGTGACTCCTCTTTAAGGAATAAAATTTCTCCCGACACTGAATTGCAGACGGACAGTTAGTTTCACTTTTTGAAATCTCCTTTGATATTCCAGGCCATATCTTTCCGTTGATACAGAATGACTCTGGCGCAGCCATTTTTCTCTCTTCTAACACATTAAGAAGCTTTCGAGTTGTGGATAACTTCCACTCATACCTTGACTCCTCATGCCTGAATCTTCACAATCACTGACATCTAGGGGTTGACTCTGGGGGAAAGGATTATCTGAGGCTGAGGTGCTGGCTATACTATGAGGGACATGCTTATCTGGGGCTGAGGTGCTGCCTTTACTATAAAGGACATGCTTACTAGTATCTGAGGCTGAGGTGCAGGCTTTACTCTGAGGGACAGGATTGTCTGAAACTGAGGTGCTTGCTTGGTGATCAGGGGCAGGATTATCTGAAGCCGAGTTGCTAGCTTTACTCAATACACCACAGGATGCAGAGTTACATTTAGGCATTTTTCTTGTTTGGGTTTCCTGTGTTTCTTGATGTTCAAATAGTACTTTCGGAATAACTATTTCTCCATTAATAGTATCAATAAATATTGGATCTTTGGGGGGTTCAGGTGGAAGTAACTTTTCCAACTGTTTAGATACCACATCAAGATCTAGTAAAAGAAAAGAAAAACAAATTCAGTACATGTTTAACCATTAGTCAAACAACCCTATTTATCATCAGTTCTTATAGTTTGATAAAAAACTGAAGGTACTCAACAATTGTGAACAAAATGTTGCATGTCTCATCTTTGATTACCGGTACCAATTAAAGACACACAATCAACAAAAAAATATAAAAACTAAATTAAATACATTTAAAATGAAGTTTACATAAGTCTAAGAAAATATATCAATATTTTAATAAATAAGCTGTATTAATTGTCAAAGTCTTTCTTAAGAGAATTTTATGTACGCTGAAAATGATATCACATGGGCATGTACTTGATTTAATTTGCAGTATAAGTATGATATAACACTGCTAATCAAAATTTGTACAACACACGAATTATGGTAAGTCGTATTCTATACATCATATAAAGACACGCAAAAATTATCCCAAATGCTCCACTATACATATAGAGTGTCCTCGATATACGTGATATTCATTTGTTATATATGGACTACACAGCAAAAAGCATGCATACTTACTGTCGGATATAAACTGAATATTTGTTGCCTTTGTTAAAATTCGGTAGGTCTTCTCAGCCACGACAAGATTTAACGGGAAAAGCTGAGAAAAAAAATCTGTGGCTTTCATTACGTACTCAGTGCCCGCCATTTTTGGTGACGTCATAAAAAAAGTTACCATCGCTAACAGAGCTCTAGATCGTCTGCAGAAATGTCTACGTATGGTAAATTTTGTTGGCAAACATTGGTACCGTTGGCATACCAATGGTAGGAAATTCTACCAGTGGTACCTTTTGTCTGCCAACGGTAGTACTCTGAACGCACCCAATGACTGATGCATTTTACCCATGTATTTCAGTTTTGAGAATGTTTTTTCGTGTCGTTTACTATTTTGTTTGACTGTTTTATTTCAGCAGGATTGATAAAATCATTATAAATGTAGAAATAACGAAATCAGTAACACGTAAATTTATTCGGTAAAAATTTGATGACAGTAATTTCCACAGTTCTAACATTCATAAGTAGTTCACACGCTTTCGTAGATACAGACTAAACGGAAAACAAGAAATATACATGCAACAGAAATATTACGCGGCTGCTTACATCCCTTGTACTGTGTAAATTTTAAGTCCCCGTACAGGCTATACTCGCCGTTTGATCTCAGGAATTTCTTCTTATTTGTTCAATCCGCTGCATATTTGGCAGACAATGAGAATGGGGTCCGAGGCAGGCACGTAGCATCGTTTTTGAAAGTGGGGGGGCCAGACTCATCCAAAAAATCTTGACAAGCAAGGGGGGGGGGGGGGGGCTAGCGTATTATATAACTTCAATTTCACTCCTCATTTCCTTATTTTTATATCAATTTTTTACATACTCCCAAAAAAGTGGGGGGGGGGGGGCAACTCCATGATATTTCAATTTTTTATATGTAAATTTTTAAAAAATTGTTGCTGCGAGAAAAACTGGGGGGGGGGGGGGCAGGCCCCCCTGGCTCCCCCTGATGCTACGTGCCTGCGAGGTACATTTACACAAAATTTCAAGCACGCCAATCGAAACTCGAATGCCCAAAAATTCATATCTCTCTGAAAAATGAACGAATAGGTCTGGCCATTAGTACAGTAATCTAGACTTGAACTAGGTTGAAAATTAAGGTTCAAGATGACAGATCCAGTAAAATCAGGCCAGAAAAACTAAGTGATTTTGTGAATAGGAAGGGGGGGGAGGTCGGTGGGTGTACTGTGTAAATTTAATTTCCACGTATAGGCAATAAGTGCCGTTTAATTTCAGGAATTTCGTCTTAATTGTTCAATCTGCTGCATATTTCACAGACAATAAGAATGGGGTCCGAGGTTCATTTTCACGAATTTTCATTAGGATTGAGTGAAGGGCTTGGGAGTTACAAATTTTTTTATAGTACATGTCAAACACGACAATTGAAACTCAAATGCCAAACACTTCATAACTCTGTTATTAATGAACGAATTAGTCTGGTATTTAGTACAGTAATCTGGAATGGTAATTAGTTGAACTTAAAGGCCCAAGATCAAAGATCAAGTAAAATCGGGCAAGAAAAACTAAATGATTTTATGAATTGGGAGGGGGGGGGGTCGGTCGGTGACTTCTATATTAAACGTAGAATATTAAATTCTAAATATCACAAATTACACAATTTCTAAATAAAATACATATGTTAGAACAATGTATAAGCGTTGTTTGAAAGATGTAACTGTTGATTTTTTTTTTTACATCTATTTATTCTTAGGCTCAAACACTCATAAACGGGTGGTCAGTTTTTAAACCTTGTCGCAGTCACCCGTTCGTTTGTATACACCCCTGCGAATGTTATTGTCATTTAAATTCATATCACGTGGATTTCGTTGACCCGTAACAAGTTCATAGGTCATAACAGACCCGGAGTAAAAAAAGGCGGGGAAAATCTATAGTTTATTTCTATGTTTGAAGTACATTCTTTTCAACGTATCCTTGGTCATCGTCTCAGACCATAAGTACGCAATCGGCATAGCCTTGCATCCACTATTATTTTTGAATTTAATGAAAAATATATGGTGAAACATATAGTATCGTTTTGTTGGGATAGGGGGTGTTAAGTAATAAATATGAATATAAGTTCATGTTAATAACCGTTTTTGAAACCTTACAACTCTTAATGTACCCCACTGAGATTAAACATATTTGTTGCAAGGACCTTATAGATGGTGTCATAAAATTCAATATTTGCGGAGGGGGGGGGGGGGGGGTTCACCCCCCCGAATATTAAACATTAAATTTTATAGTAAATACCTAAAAAGTAACCCTTTTGCAGTAAAGAAATTTTTGTGGCCCCATAATTTACAAAAGCTCTCAGCTGGAAGATTATAACTTTGATTAGAAGTTTAGCTGAAACTTAATTTACCATAATTTCCCCACATTCAAAATGACATGCAAGTTCTATTGTTTTCATTTTATCTTCTTGTCCCAGGATAATAAAACCTACTAGTAGACATGCTTACTCTTCCAATTTATATTTCTTAAGTGATAGTGACCCCGAAACCAAAAGTGAGTTTGTCGAAGTTGAATGGCCTTAGAGCATGCATAGGCTTCGGCTTTATAATGAAAGGATACTGTTGGATCATTAAAATTAGTGGGGGACAATTTTTGTGCATTGCTTTGTGGGTACGTAAATATAATTTCATTTATTATTTTATACTTAAAAGGAAATATGATTTATTAATTCAGGGAGAAAGTTAATTCATGGATGAGATGTACACACCATTTCCACAAAAATTGAGCCACCACAAAATTTATTTATATAATGATTTCACAGTATATATCCATTTCTTATATATCTTTCTGATTGTTCTCTCTTTCCCTCTGTCTTTCTCTCCCTCCCTCTCTCATTAAAAAAAACAATATTTCTTTCATAAATCATAATAAATTTTAATGTTATTTTTTAATCCAAGCATGATTGGACCACCTAATACATGTAGTTGTATGTACAATTCTAAATGACAATGGACAATACTAACAATTTGTCTGGTAAAATTAATAAGATTTCAATCTTTTACATATACATGTATAATATTGATTGATAAAAAGATTCATCACATTTACATATAATCAAAACAATATATCCAACTGTATTGTACATCAGTATTCACTAAAAACAATAACATCACTATACACCACAGTTTGCAACATGTAATTCTAATAATTTTAACACACTTTCATATATTTCTAATATGAACTATATCACAGCATATTGTAATTATTTTACATACACATGAGAATTCAAAGGTCCTTTAAAAGTTTATAGTTTGTTCCAGTCTTTCACCAAAAATAACTTTCTATCATAATATAAAAGATGTGAAAAAATTCTGATGACATAGCAATATAGAGTTATATATTAAGATATTGATTAGTACCAGCTGGTACATGTTAAGGTGCATTTAGAAAAGATTAGATTATTAGCATTTCACCAGATGATTTTGGTTAAAAATTAATTTGTTCATTTCATTGCAAAACTTTAGTCATTTAACCCCCCCCCCCCCCCCCAAAAAAAGGAGGGGTATTCCGGTAACTAAAAAGCTATGGTGAAATATACATATAAATATATACACACAATTAATTTTCGTATTTATCATAAGTCTTCAAAACAATAGTATACTACTTCATTTTAACTAATATTTAATGTAATGATGAAAAAAAATTGCAGTCTTTTTATGCATTGAAAAGCATGGAAAAGAATAATTCACCAATGATGCAAAGGTAGAATTGAAAATAGAGTCTTCATAAATGATAGTTTTTGAAACCAAAGCATATCAGACACAGTAAACAAAGATTGTAAGTGTCCAATGTTTAACAAAATTCATTTATCTTTTTATACATTGAGGTACATAATACACTCTACACTCAACATGTCTAGTTAAATCGCATTTGTGTTAACATGCTATACTTATAATACAGCATAAAATTAATTGTGGTCATTGAAGTATGTACATGTAGCAATTGTTGGACAGTTTCAAAAATATACACTCTAATAACTTAATTGATTATCTTTTATCTGGATGTGGGTCTAGTTAATGTATACCAAAAAATGTACACTTGATAATAACCATATTAACTGACATTTCATATTTTCTACTGTATCTAATTAAAAATTAATCATGTTGAATAATACATATCAAACGCTTCACATTTTGATTGTACAAATATAAAATAATAATTATTCAACAATAGTACATTATATTTAGTACATGTATTTCGTTTCATGTGATTTGTAAATCATATGATTCTAAAAACAAAACAATGCAAGTTTAAATTGATATACTAAGTATAATGGATTCAGCTTTAAGGACACACAAGATGTTCCTATATTTTTTATAATTTTCCATGATATATTAATCCATTTAAAACCGGTTACGGTAATTCTAAAAAATTCTGAGAACATTACCAGGCTCTTGTCAGAGCTAGAATATTTAGAATGTTCCTTAAAATAGCAAGCAAAATGCATTTGAATGCTTGTAAATAGTCATATTATATACTTTCAATCAAACACTTTATATCTAAATAAAGAAAGTATCATTACATGAAAATATAATTATGGAATTACTTAATGGAAATATTCACATTTTGGAGATAGGAAATAATAGAGAAAGGGAAGATGTAAGCCGCGTCTGACCTTCAGTTAATCCTAAAAACGACAAACTTTATTTTTCATCTTTAAAAAAGTGACTTTGAATGAGTGATTAAGGGAAGTGCATGGCTAACTCTGTGCTAAAGGTGAAAGGTTTTGAAATGCTGTTTAGTTGGCTTCCAGTGATGTGCTGCATATCAGCTTGTTAGTGTTGTTACATCAGATGGGTTATCCTGAAATACATAATTATAAATATTCAGATTGAATTAACATATCGATGTTGCACTTATTAAATAAATAATGTATTAACAGTCAATGTATAAGGCTAAGCAAGGAAATATTTACTTATATAAATAATACATTTTATTACTTAAAGGTACTACATGTATTATATATTATAGCTACTACATGTATATAGCTATAGGTAAAAAATTCAAAAGCGTGATATAAATAGTGAAATGACTTCTGAATCATGAAGCAGAACAGATGCTTTCAATTGTGATATATAAGATAGCAGAGAAGAATGATCAACAACAGCTGATATAAAGGAAAAAAAATTGAATATGATACAATGAGCCTATGGTTCATTAATTCATAATACTTCTTGTTTTTGTATTTTTTTTTGTAAAAAAAAAAACAAGTTAGAAAAGACAAATGTATAACTTCTACCAGATTTTAAATGCGATTTAAATATTGTTTGCAATTCAGTTTACTAAATATATATGAAATTTTCTACCCCATGAGGACTGAGAGAGAGAGGAGTAGAGACTTATATCATTTTAAGAAAAGATATATATTAAATAATTTTGCAAATACTCTTGTTGAAATATGTCAAAAGTACATATAGTTATTTATTCAAAACTAACAAACAATAACACCATATATAAATATTGTAAAATGACACTTTGTCATTAAAATTGTGCCATTAGAGTTAAAAGCATCTGAAGTGCATTGATCAATATAAATGCATGGTATATTGACCATTATTATATTGTCCACATATTTTAATCATGCACCTAATTATAACATTACAATGTTACACCGGCTACGACTGTCTACTTGAATTAAATGTAATAAAATTTGTTTTACAAATCACATTCAGACAAGGGCATGTGAAAATTGAAACACTGGAAAACACAATAAAGAATGTAGAATTGGTTTGTTCTAAAATTTAACTACCGGTAACTGTCTTTTTATACATGAGGAAACTTCCCTCAAAATGACTGTCCTTTTTTTGAAAGATGGACACCATCATGACATAAATCAGACATTTTAAATTTTCTAGTTGAGCAAAAAAAGATATTGTGACTATGTTCACATGAAAAGTACAATTGCTTATTTAAAAAAGATTTAATTTTACAATAATCATTAGATTCTATAAACCTTGGATTACTCCTAGGAAAAATGCCACCAACAAAAACTGAAAATGGACCTAGATTTTTTATATAATAAATGGTTTCCATTAAATCAAATAAAATTAATGAGGGATTAGTATTTCTTTTAATGTCATTACCCCCAATTTGAACAAAAACATAATCGGGGGTATATACATTAATATAATAGGGAGCCATTTCCCGCATATCCGTAATTTTTCCTCCCGGCTTTCCAACACTGAAAATTTCCCAGTGACTAGGAAAAAAACTTTCGAGAACTGATCTGTCTATCCTTGACACAAAACTATGTCCTATAATTAATACTCTTGGGCTAAGAGGACCTACAAATTTTTCATCTGAAATAATAAAATGTTGCTTGAATAATTCAGCATTGCATGAATGAATTTTTTGTTAGTAAATTAATGTAACCTTAATTTTTCTAAATGATATCACCTCTTTTTATTACCTTTCGATTATTACATGTATAAGAAAATTTTGTTAACAGTGGCTGACTACACCTTGGAAACGTTTCTCAAACCAGAATAACTTGATTATGATAAATATCATGAGGGGTAAGAAGTATATACCGGTATGTCTAACAGGTGAAAAAGAATTTAATTTTGATCAAAAAGATATATTTCCCAAAATTTTATTCAGTAAATGTGAACAAAAGCCTCAGGGAGGCTTTAACTGCTGAGCTATGGCCATATTTAACCTAATTGATTGATAAGAAAAGTTGAAAAAAAAAATTTGAATCACCATCTCGTGATGTAGTGTCTTAAAAAGTACAAGTCTAGGTGTGGTGAAGTACCTTAAATTAAACATTAGCTTAATAATATGACTGGGATATGTACAGTTATGTTTTAATTACCAAAGTCCTTTAATGTATTATTATATTTTGCAGATTAATTTATTTATTAGTACATAATGTATCCGATATATTCTTTTAACCGCATCCAATGTTCGAGAATAATGATAATTGATACTTAGATCAGAGGCAACAAATGCAGGTTGCAAAGACATCACACAGTTTTGTTTGGCTATGATAAGCATGAAACAAATATTTAAATATCATCACTTATGAACATTTAAAACCTTTATATCATGTACTCCATGCAAGCTCAAATACTGTCCTTGTCATCAAACGATGTTACTTCAAGGATGTGTATTTTTACTTGTGAATTAAAAACCAACAAGGGGGGACAATTAACATAGGAAACAATGAACCACCAATATCAAAACGCATTCATGAATTAGAAATACACACATATACACATACAACAAAGCATACTATGAAGCTTTATTATATGTCAGTATTGACAATATGAGAAGAGTATAAATGAAATAAAATGTATTCTAGATGTAGTTAAATTCTGGAAAAATAATGAAGTCGGTCAACTTGCAATCAAATACTGTTCTTGTCATCAAACGATGTTACTTCAAGGATTTGTATTTGTGAATTAAAAACCAACAATGGGGGAAAGCAATGTACCATCTATATCAAAACGCATTCATGAATTAGAAATACACATATATACACATACAACAAAGCATACTATGAAGCTTTATTATATGTCAGTATTGACAATATGAGGAGAGAAAAGAATTAAAATGTACCATTCTAGATACCAGATAACCAAGTTCTGAAAAGGAAAATGGAGACGGTCAACTTCAATCAAATACGTACCGTCCTTGTCATCAACCGATGTTACTTCAAGGATGTACATGTATTTGATAGATACATGTTAAATATATAATTATGTGTTATTTACATTAAACTCATATAGATAAATCAACTTCCTAATTAGTATTTGATTCATTCTCTGGGTACCCCATTCTTTCACATAATGTAAAAGACATTTCATTTGTTTTGTACAACTTCTTTATACCAGGAACACCTTTTGGAGGAGCCCACCAGTTAGATATTGTTTGAACTTTTTTGGTGCTTTTTCGTTCTCTTTTGTCAAAAGCATGATCTTTAATTTCTATTTTATCTATAAATAATGGAAGAGATAAATTATGACAACCTTGTCCATGCAATGTTTCAGAGAGATAATTAACGTGAGAATACACAGGTTTTTTTGCATGTCTAATCGGAAAATTCATGGTGGGATCATTCAAAATTGCTGAAATTTCAATGGTTTTGGACTTCACAATTTCTAGTTGTTTGACACTGGGGACACCTCCAAAAGGTTTCAACATTGCCTCCTCTAACCCATGCAATGTTTCATTATCATTGGTACTTATGGCTCTTACATTGTAAGAGCCTGATGGAATCAGTGAATGAAGCTGCAAATATGAGTCAGAAGAAGAAATGAGTGCCTCAAACAATTGAAATGGCATACCCATTACATTATCTCCAGGGGGTGGAAATGAAAATACATTTATCCACTGCAATAAATAGCTTCTTAAATCAAATCTAAGCCTGTGTCTATCCATTGCAGAAATCCCAGGCATGTCATTAGCCTCCATAAAACCTCGCACCAGCTGACAAAACTGTGCCTCTTTAATGAAACCATCTTTTTTCAAGAGCATTTGTACAGGTGGAGAGAACATGAGAGCTGCAAAAGATTCACTCTGAGGATCTACACCATTAAGGACAGGAATTGGCAAAGGTGAATCAGGGAGTTGGCTTACATGCCTCCAACCTTCTAATGAAACAAACTGTAATTTACCCTTGATCAGACACATTCTTAATCTAATATGAAGGTGATGGTAGTCAATAAAATGCAAAACTAATGCATTTGATTTGTGGTGCAGTTCTGGAACTGAACACCAGAAATTGTTGGGTAATTCTGCAATTTGAAAAGACACAGGACTATCCGACTTCCATTGGTCATACATATCATGCATCATATGGTGAGCAGCTATCACATTCAAAAAGGCCTTCTTTTGCTTTTTCAATTTTTTCAAACATATACAGTAAAGAGAATTTGGATTTTTCAATTTTTGTCGTTTTTCTGGTTCAATGGACAGTTCAGAGGCACAGAGAATAGTGGACAATTTTGAAACAATGTCATGTTTTCTACCAGAGAGTTTTAAGTCTTTAACAACTTCTATGTCTCGATAAATTGTTTTCAACCATTTGATGATGTTTTTGAGGTCAGCCAAAGTTGCATTTGTGTAGAGCATGTCAGAATTTTGCAATAATTCACATAATTGTTTACAACTCAAAGATTGAAGTTTAGAATTTTGGTGTAGAAAAACTTGTAATGAAGAAACATTATCTGTGGTCAATGAAATGTCGCTGACAAGAACTGAATTTGAATTAAGATCATTCTCTACTACCTCATCAACTTTGTCACTCTCAACATCATCAACTGGTTGAATTAACTCATCTGATAAATCCATCAAGTCTACTGCAGCAGGAGTGACATTGTTATCAAATACAGATTCTTCACTTAAATTTTCCTCTTCATTTTGTGAAAAATCAGCATCAGCACATACTGGTGCACTACTGAATAAAGATTTGTCACACTTCAAGTTTGAAGAAACAAGATCTGGACAACTTAATTACTTGAAACACAGTTGGAGAGGTTGATTTTGTAACAGCTGTGTATTTGGAAAAAGATTTAATAATGTTTTCAATATAGGTAATAATTTCTGACTTTGACATATTCTTAACAGATTCCCAACAATGTTTTTGCAACTGAAAAATAGTCAGAGGTTTTCCTTCATTAGAAACAGCAAGAAGTCTATGAAATTGTCCATCAAATGCAACAGCTAGTACATTACCACCTCTCTGCAATGTTTCTATGTAAAATTTATCTACCACTGCTCTTGCATCTCTCTCAGGAAAGCTTGAACCAGACAAAAAATAGCCAATTTGAATACCATAGCCTCTCTCATTTGTAGCTAGTCGATCTGTATTGGAAAGCATATACGTAACACTCTCCGTGGCTCTAACTCTTTGAATTTGTCTTGTATTATTCAGAATTTCAATACACTGAAGTAAGAGTGCTTTGATGTCATTAGCTGTGAATAATTTACAACCAAAAAAAGATAAATCTTCAACATGACCTTTGTACATAGATTCAGGTTGGTCAGTTTCATTTGTTGATTGTGTTACATGTATACTTTTGACTTCTGTTAGAAATTCACATGTTTCTATGATAGATTTTGTGGAGGATTTTATTTCACAACACTGGGAAGACTTTAGTTTTCTACTTCCCTCAATAAATGTATCTTGAATGTGATGCATTAGATCATCAAAGTACTCTTCATTTTTTTTGCATACAAACACATGTACGAGACAAACAAAGAGATAGGTGCATTTGACACAGCCATACTAGCCTGAATTTGTGGAATGTATCTAACAGGGACTTCCATATGACATTCTTTTTTAAAATATGGACATTTCACTTCTGTTGACATACAAATTTGATTTATATCCAAACATTTCAAACACTCAGTATGAGGTATGAAAACTCCATCTAAGGAGAACAGTGAAAATTCATGTTGAGAATCAGAATAAGAACATTTGTTCTCAACATGGCAATGGCATGTTTTGGCTTTAGGAAAACGAAAGATACCTACCTCAACATAATCTAAATGTGGAAAATAGACAGGCAAGACATTTGTACATATCGTGGCTATAGCATTAATTTCATTTTCTGAGCCATGCTTCATGGCCTTGCAAACCTGTTCATTTGGACTTTTTTCTTTAATAGAGAAATGCACCTTATCATACAATGATAGTCTGTTTTGCAAGCCATCCAGGCCTGCAGCCTGGTACAAAGTACTGCCTGTTACATATGCCTCATTTCTTATTGTATGCCATTTTTCAGTACGTTGTTTTACAGGTACGTGAATGTCATTGGTAGATATATGATCTATATTATCATTCAGTAACCAGCAATTCCTAATTGAATCTAAAGGAACAAAGGGCATATCAGTCCAGAATTCATTCGAATTTTGTAACTTGCATAAAACTGAGGACAGAGAATCTCGTACACTCAAAGATTTTTCAAGAACTTCATTACTTTTCCGTATGAGAGCAGTCAAGTATGAAATTATTTTCTTGTATTTGGAGTGAATCCAGTCTTTCCCAGCTAATTTCATCTTTTCAGTAAGGGACTTTTGCATTGATGCTCTTTTTTCTTTTAAAATAAATGATGACCTATTCATTATTTCCAAAACTGTCTTAATTGAATTTATCAATGAAATGGTATCATTCAGATCAGTAATTTTTTCACAGCAGGTCTTAATAATATCTAATATTTCAAAATGTTTTTTAATTTGTTCTACCAAGGAGAGACTGGATTCACATCCAGCCAAATCAACATCACCAACTTCATCATCTTCAAAACCTGGTCGAATCCTTCTGCCATCAAACTTTAATACTAATGATGAAGATGATGGCGTTGATTTAACTGCAATGTCAATAAAGTCAGGGTACACCCCTGGTTTGAGTCTCTTTGGGATATCAAACTGAAGAGGTTGAAACTGGTCAAGAACTCTTTCAGAAGGCACAGGGAGTAAAGCTTGACACTCTGCAGGACTAAAATACCCACGTTTTGCTGTACAACTAAGTACCTGCATTTCATGTTTCCATCCGCTCAAAAATCGGAGGGTTGCTCCTCCGAAGAGACCTTTAGCAACTTTAAAAATACATTTTGTAGACTCTGAGTATCGCATTGCACAGGTATTTTCTAAGTTATAAAACCTTATGAAATCAAAAAGCAAATTAAAAGATGGACTTCCAATACATGGAACATTTTTTACAATGTTTTGTGCAAACATACCAATAATTTTTTCACACTGAGAATCTTGAACTTTGTCAAATGCTTCACATACAATAAGCAAAGTATCTAATAACTTCTTTTTGTTTGAAGATGTTTTGGTATTGAAGATATTTAACAGTTTTGAAACATTCTTGTCATGACCAGTTTCAGTCTCTCCAGTTTGACTACCAATGTTCCTTGAAACATTAGAAGTCTGAACTGATATTGTGGCTTGCAACGGTGAACATTGTATGGATTTTGAAGATGAAACCCATCGAATCTGAGCAGACTTTGTCAAACATTCATTTCTAAGATTTACCTGCAACCCTTTTGAGGCTCCTATTAAAATAGTTTGGTTTCCCTGTGATGTCTTTGCTATTTTATTTCCACTGATCAAGTTTTCATTATAATCAAAACTCAATTTTCTTTTCATTGACATTCTTAAAATATATTTACCATATTAAACACTGTCAAGCATAGCATCCAGAGCAACAAGGACATAAAATACCATGTAAATGTAGCATATTCTAAATATGCATATGAAAATGAAATTTTATCATTCATGAATGAATGCTTATATGCATCATTTCTGCAACATGATTCATTTATATCAAGAGACAATATCTTGCATACTTATGAAATAAATAAGAGAGACATATGTATCACTAATTGCATTTTGTATTACATTATGTATTCTAATGACCCATACTGGAACATCGTTCAATGAATTAATTGATAGGATTCAATGCTAATGACAACTAATGTTATATATCAGAGCTAGAGTATCTTATAGATTACATGATGACAACTTTGTTCAGTATCAATTAAAATAAACAAAGCATATGTTATATCATAATGTACATGAATAGATGTACAAGAGAAATTCAATAGAGTGCTTACATTTCAGTTTTCATAATAGCTCTTAGAGTACTCACAATTCATAGTGTTCTGCATCTTTATGTATATACAAGATTACCAGTATATGTAAAAAGCAGATGGAAAATAGACGTTAACCTGGAAAAAACAAAAGATTTTATTAATGAAAACAATATACGGTACTTTGCATTTATATTTCAAACAATATGTGCAATATTGCACTTGTATATGTTTCTTACTGTGAAGGTTTTATTTTTTTGTTACTAGAGTGGAGGTGAAAACAATGTCAAATTCTTTGATTCTTTATACAATACGATCAAGAGCTTCAATTGTAACACATATTTGTATATAATACTATATATATCATGTATATAAAAAAACCAGGAGTATGCAAATGTTAATGCCAAAATATAGGTTTGCATGCATGGTCACAGCCCCCCCCCCCCCCCCCATCATAATCAGTTATTGCTGGAAATTCATTTCCACCCACCCTTCAACCTAATGCCACTTTAACCTATACATACACGCACTTACAAATGGAAATAGGTTTTTTTCTATTGAACCATGATAAAAAGTATTATTTTTAAATTATGAATTTTAAATTGGATTATAATCATAGTTTAAGATGGGACACAGTATAAAGGATATCACTTAATTATGTTACTGTGAGGATTCTGGATGGTGCATGGTTAAAAAATATATTGACTCATGATGTCGTACAAAAAATCAATGATTCAGAAGTTTTGAGGAAGCATAAACCATTCTTGAAAACAATGAAATTGGAGAGATTGCATACAAGCAATAATACCGGGTATACATCTTCCCTAGAACACAGACAGTACAAACAGTCTAATACCAAATTATTTAAATTATTCCTTTCACATGTTTCAGGAGTGTTGTTTGCAATTTAATATTACTATAATGATTTAATTAATATATATAGTAAGAAATTTAAAGAAAGGCATATTGTAATTTTTTCATTAATACCTGTATATACATCATTTGAAAAATCATGAAATATCCATAAGTTATAGGGAGGATCAAATTTAAATCTTATTCTGATTTTTTACATTTCTTTTTTACCTGTACAAGAATCATAATTAATTAAACATTGTAAAAATGTGACAAACTGTTGAATACATTACAAAGCAGAAAAAGAAGTTTTATTTTGTGATATCTCTTATGAGCAATATATATATTGTTTAACCATTAAAAAATTCCTTTTAAACATTATAATGTCCTAAAAGATGTGTATAAATGTGTATATAAAATTCAAAAACAGTGATAGATGTACTTCTGAAAAAAAATTCAGTAGTCATAAAAGCTCTTAATAGTACTCACAATTAATACTTTTCTACCCCTTATAACAGCTACATGCATGTAGGAGGGTCCAATATAATTAATACACAGTAGTTCTTTGTTGATGTAAATCTGAGACAAAAAAATCACATTTCATCAACATCTGTTCCAATAAAGATACATGTAAGTTGTAACAAAGCTAGATTTTATACATTTTGCTTAATAACTACTTCATATTTTTGTCAATACCTCAGGGTTCAAACAATGTTCATTCAAAAGTATGAACAATTTTCAACATCTCTCTCTTGAAATGCCCCCTTGATCTAACTTATCAGGTTTCAGTATACATGTTAAAATCTAAATATTGTGATGTCTACAGAAATTTTGAATTGCAACAGACCCATTTGATAACAATGGAAATTATGCGAGGTATCTCACTTAACTTCCGAATGGAAAAAAGATGTCAAAATTCCACATTATAAATCGATCTCGATCAGTAAGAAATTTTTTGTTTTTCATTCCAGTGAATTTTAATTGCCAAAATGTGCTGCACATTTAATATAATTATCTTGGGGCAGGCTTATATAATAAAAACATTGTAGTTTGCATTTATATTTGCAAACAATAAGCCCCATTGCACAATTTACAAAGCTAATTAGAGATATAAAGTACTGTCTATAAATTTAGTGTCCAAAGCACTCCATAATTAAGACATGTGGCTGTGAATATATCTATGTATATTGCATGACGTACTATTATAGTACGTCATGCAATATGCATAATTAAAAACAATTAATAATTTAATGGAATGACAGAAAGATCAACAGATATATATATAGTTATGTAATATTACACCTCCATTTAACGTTTTTAATATTTATGTTAACATGTTGAGATTGATCACAGAAATCATCGACACATGTCTTTATTTAATTAAACTTTGTAGTGTAAATATTGTTACACGATTTGAGAGAGAGAGAGAGAGAGAGAGAGAGAGAGAGAGAGAGAGAGAGAGAGAGAGAGAGAGAGTTTGATTGTATTTGTTATTAGAGTGAGTTTTACATTTTTTAAATTACCAATTTCACTTTATTTTTCAAAGTATCTGATTGATACACCAACAATCTTTAAAAAAATAATTGGATCCGCACCTTCACTTCTGCTTTTCAGAAATCGGCTATAATTTTCTCTGCTGAAGACCACACATTTTGGTTGTAATATACAGCTTAATAAATTTCCCAGAGCTATGCATTATTTTTTTTTTACTGTAATACGATCACTTAGGTGGCGTATATATGTAAAAGGTGTATTTTTCTAATTTCACAACACCACGTGGAGGCGTGGTTAATCAAGAACGATAACTCTTTTGTGTAATTTTAGTTAAATGCAAATACACGAAAATACTTCTCACTTTAAAAGCCTATAGATGTATTTGAACTCGGTTACAAAGATAAAACTAATAGATAGCATTAAAACTGCAAAATACTCACACTTTTTTGATAATTTAATCCAACCTGCACCCACTTCCTCTCGAAAAATGACAGGAACTAAGAAAATATCGTTGAAGTCTCGTGAACTCACATTCGAACGCCTCTGATTTTACGGTACAATAACACCGATAAAGAAAGCCTTCCGAACACATTCGCAGGGGTTTAAACTTCGGAGGTTTTTCTTAATCCCGACAGGCAACAGATTTGTATCAGTATATAGACGTGCACAAAAAAAGGAAAAAGTATCTTTAATAAAAATGACTCGCCATAAGTCTGAAACCAAGTGGGGCATTTTGAAACGGGGTTTATTCCCAGAGGAGAATAATTAATTCAAATTCCGATTTAATAAATTAATACATGTATTATACCCAGATGAAATTTTGGGCTAGGCTAATTTATACGGATATGCACGTTCATTGTTTATCTAGCGATACACTTATCTAAAAAATAACACTTATATCGACATGATGAAGATTTCTGAGGTACGTAAATATCAGAGAAAATTTACAATCAAAACTGTGTTGGAACTGCGGTTGTGATGCTGTAAGGGGATTTATCGTGCTTTTACCTTTCTGACTCAGGGCCTCAAATTTTTAGCACGAGAGAGAGAGAGAGAGAGAGAGAGAGAGAGAGAGAGAGAGAGAGAGAGATGATTTAATAAAAAATCGATTCGGCAAAGAAATTGGCAAAAATTTTATTTGCTTCTTTGATACATAGATTATTTTTCTTTTTGTCTCAAGTTTATCTTTGCCGACTAACACTCTGTGATAAAAAAATTTTGCTAAGTCGGAAAATAAAATATCATACATCTAACAAATGTAGCATGGTAAATTATCCCCCTTTCCCTGATTCCACTCGATACCCCAGTGTTATGTCTAAACGATCAGTGTTAAGCAATCCGTTAATAAGATAGGAAATTTATGAATTTTTGACCCGATGCTTAATCACTAATCCCGCTTTTGGGCGAACATATACATGTTTGTAGACCTTTGCAAATAATTAAAAACTTTGGAGGACTGATATTAAATGATTATAATCCCGATCCATCCTGCCGTAATGATTTAAAATTTTTAAAATCAAAAAGTGAATAATCAAACTCTTTGTTTTAACAGTGTAATTCCACGATCGGTGTTTACATCTGTTTATACCTAGGCCCAATCACACATACACGGGTGGTCACTTTTCACACCGTATCGCAGTCACCCGGTCGTCAGGGTTCGGGTTAGAGAGAAAGAGAGAGAGAGAGAGACAGAGAGAGAGACAGAGAGAGAGAGAGAGAGATATTTCACAGTGTTTTATAGTGTTCAGGAAATCAATATATAAGCAACACATGTCAATAAAGGCATGCATACATGCAAGCGTGTATCTATATATGTGAACAATTACTAATCAGTCCTCATTTTAAAGCCATGTAGAATAACGTTGGTGCATTGCTAAATGTTGTATGCATACAGTCATTGAGATGGCAGCATTTCTTTGATGCCGACAAAGCGACCCAGTGAACTCTAATGCGGTCGTACTGCAGGGGCGCTTCGGCGGCATGTCTTTGATACCGGCGATGCGAACTGCTGACAAAAACGACCTGTATATTTGTGCTAAAAAAAACTGTTATTATTTTTATTTCTGATAAAAATAAAATGGAAAACAATAAAAACCATCATTTTAAAGATAACATCGTTAAACAAAACAAAATTAGGGAAGAAAAAATAGTCGGCACTCGGGGATGGAACCCGGGTCGCCTGGGCACAAGTCCAACACTCTAACGACTGAGCTACGCGGACTCTCGCTTCAGAACTTTTGAGCTCAAAATCTCGGGAATGCTTGGATCGACTTTAAAACAAATTTCATATTCTGAAGTGTTTCAAGCGTCTCTATCGAATAAAAACATAAATAAAATTCAAGTCCAAACAATTGAAAAATAAAGGTTTTTCATTTCCTTCCGGTGACAACCGGAAGTGACGGCTGACGTTCGGATATGTGAAGGGCACTGCGGCCGTTCACTCTCTACCATTTCTGAAAATTTGAAGGTTCTATCTTAAATCCTTTTTGAGAAAAATCGTGAACAAGCAAAAACGTAAAATCTTTAATATCTCGGTACCGGAAGTGACGACCAAAAAAAGCCCGTGTACTTTTCTTACAAATTTTGTCATGAATAAGATCTGAAAATTTCATAAAAATCGGTTGAAGCATTTTTTAGAAAACGTGACAGAAAAAAAAAAACAATAAAAATAATAGTGAAAAAGAAACAAAGCAATAACAAGAAGGTCTTCCGTTGGAAACGGAAGACCTTAATAATAGAGGAAAAGAAACAAAGCAAAAACAATAAGGTCTTCCGTTGGAAACGGAAGACCTTAAAAATCAACAATACTATGCATCTTAAAAGAGCAGGATCTGCATTGTAATGCAATGTTATATAGAAACTTAGTGAAAACTATTGGCGAACGACACAAACAATCGAACTTAACAAGCAATCAGTCCCTTCTTTTGGACATAATTATGAACAAATAAATTGCATCATATGCATGTATCTAAATATATATAACTATCTATTGATTTATACTTTATGAAATAATTTTGCTGACTTTTTGTTCATTTTTCAGAGGGCATTCTTATCAACAAAAAAGTTCAATGAATGTGAGAAGTTCTGGCCAGAGTTTAAAGGTGCATGAGAATTCTAAAATTATATTTACATAATTGTATAGTAAACATAACATGTATGTAAGTTCTGTTACAGAAATGCATATATTTAAAACAGAAAACCTATATTTAAATTTAAGTGAAAATTTGATTCTCAAATGACAATAATCTAATTATATCTTCAATCCATGAAATATACAATGACTATAAATTAACTTTAGATATTTTTTTATGTCACCAGAGTTATGTGCATCTATAAAGGAAGACAATAGACCCAACATCTAGGATCTTCTACAAGAAAAGGAAGAAAAAAAAATTAAGCGTTACCAAGATGCAAGTTAAAAGATTTGTTGTGATTTCTTTCTTTTAAAATCCTAATAAATCATATACATTTTCTGACCTAGATTACTTATCTAATGTACTTTTGTATGGATTCATCTTTTAAAGCTATATATATATAATGTAATAGCATTTATCATTGGATATAGTGTAATAAGTGCATCCTGTAAAACAGACATGAAAAATAATAACTACATGTAATTTTGGTGTAAAGAAACACTACATTTGTATATATATAGGTTTTCTTTTCATTTATAGGAACAAGAAAGAGAGAAATGATCAATTGTACAACGCGGTGATGAAGAATAAACTCCTGAGAACAAATAAATGAAGTTTTTGTTATTACTTTATTTTGATATACCAAGAATGCATTTGCAATAGTTCTATACTGATGATCCATACTTTTATATCGAGGAATAGTTTAAAGCGAAGTGAAAATATGAAGCATATTTAATATATTTTAAATGAAAGCTTAAGTCAAGATGTACCTTTATTATTGAAAATTGCTAACAAAAATTCATTCATGAATTTCATATATAAAATGCAACACATATATTACACATAGAGAATATGTGGTTTACACATATAAAATATGTCATGTTTAATTTCACATGTGTTTAACACATGTCAAACACATGTTGAACATGTGTGAAATTAAACACTTTATACATGTGTGCTCTTTTTATGTCTTTTACACGTGTAAAATATATATGTAAAATATATGTTTAACATATGTTTTACACATGTGGACATTTTTCCTGTGTACAGTTTCACAATTATCTTTCTTTTAAAAAGAGTTTTGCTCTTTATTTTAACATTTTCAAATCCCCTTTCTATAAGGATGCTGTGTACCAAGTTAAAATAAGTTAAGCCCACTGGTTCTAGAGAAGAAGAAAAAATGTGAAAAGTTCACAGAAAGACGGACAACACGTGATGAGAATAGCCCACTTGAACCTACATTTCAGGTTAGCTAAAAAAGCTCAAATGGGGTTCCAAACATCATATCTCAAAACTATGAATATTTCGAAGTTGGTTGGGGTGTTTAAACCATTGATCCTTCATATATTTTCACCTTAACGTCTTTAATCATTGAATTTCTTTTCAAAAATTAACCGATATATAACAAGGCATATGATTTAGTGGTTTTATACACATATACATGTATAAAGTATCTGGAGCAATGAATGGCAAACATTTTCATTCAAATTTCCCTATTATCCTATTACACATTTTAAGCATAGTTTTTTTAATGCATATTTTTTTAAGTGGGTACCTCTTATCAGCGAATCGACATCCTCCATAAATAAATAAATTAGAATTATAAAGTATTATTTGCTTTTTTAAGTATTAAAGGATACAAAGAATTACATCCCAACAAACCTGTTAAATTTAAGCAATCAACGTAAATTAGCCCCCAAGAATATTAATAATTCCACAGTAACTGTTTAAAATGGTAAGAACAAATGCATCCCTAGAACAAATAGAACATTTTTTCTATTCTCCCTTAGATCAGGTTTTAATAAAGTGTAAATTATTTTAAATTTTTTGTAAGTGTGTCGGTTAAGTTTATCAGAATGTTTTTTTTTCATCCATGTTTTTCATGACATCTCTAAAAATTTTCATTTCCTCTCTCTCTCTCTTGTTCACTATTGTCCTTTTCTTCTTTTATATATTCCTCAAACCAATTTGGCATTTGATTTATTTATGTTTTGCTTCTTTTTTGCTGCTGGTTCTGGGGTTGCTTCCTCCTTTCTTTTAGAAGATGAGGATGAGGATTGGCTGTCATTATCTGGATAAAGTAAATCAGAAAAGAAATGTACATATAAAATGAATGTGTATTTAAAGGCCATATTCTGTCCAAGTTTCTGTTAATTTCAAAAGGTTTTTACTTGATATTTTGATGTTAATCAAATCAAAACCTTTGAGCCCAGATTATGTTCATTCGCTAGAATAAAAAAACATTGAGATGTTACAGACGAACCACTAAATAGTCGTTCTGATTTTTAAAAAATTTCTCACAAAGACAAAAATAGTCAAATTTTCACATCTCCATATTAACGGTTCAGACTGAAAATCCTTTCCTTTTTATGTTTAAGTAATTATACTTCCGGTTAGAGCGTCTATTTGCCGTACATTACATATCTCAGTCACATCAAATTGATAATAAGTAAAAGTCAGCCATTTTGATTTTATGATTTAGCCCTCAAATTTTAGGCTAGCTTTCCCTACGTAGCGGCTAGGCTAGCATACCATTCAACAACGTAGCCGCTACGTAGCCCTACCTAGCCGCTACGATCTTGAACGCAGCCCGGATGCTTTAGATTGCATCCGCAATAGTAAAGTGAAAACCAACAATGCCGGGACACTTCAGCATCACCAGCTGACATATATGGGTGTTGCTAAAACGCGGAACGGAAAACGGAACGGAAAGCGGAACGGAACGGAAAACGGAAAATATCATATCACGTTTATTGCTTTAAAAGGTTATAGACTGGCAAAAAACGATTTACTTTGTGTCATGTATTCATATCTAATGAACGATTATCAACATGTGGCCGTCTTATTGATATTTTTATGAATGTCTATCAAATAAAGCATTGTATTCAATTGGCTTTGGTTGAGTACGAAACGGAAAAAATCAAATGTATACGAATTGTGAAATATTAACATGATTAAACGAGTAAATTAGCTATAAATATTTTACTTATTTTTCTTATATGGTATTGCTGGCATAACAGCGTAACGTACACAGTTAGTGAAATCGTTTCATGTGTTATTTGAGTATTTTTATATTTCAAATATGTTGTATATACTTTGAGCATTCAATTTTTGGTGTTCGATATGATCTTAAATCAAACAGACGATATAGTATAATTGAGATGGAAAAAAAAACCCGTACGACTGACGACATTTAAAATTAAAATACATTTAACATTATTATACCCGGTACCTAGTGAAACTAGTATTTTTAGCAATGCAAATTTGTTTACGTTAGCATTACTTAGCAGTTGTTCATTCCTGCAGCTATATACATATGATCCGAATAGAGAGCTCTAGACGTTTCCTGGTTAGATTTTCCGATTATAAATTGGGACTATAGTCTGTCGATCCCAAAATATTCATGTAGTACATTTAGACAAATTAAAAAAAAATACACATACCTGTAAAAAATGCAGTTGAAATAAATGAAACGGGAAATATCAAACAAAACTCAATTGACGCTTTATCATTTGTTTTTCAGAAAATTCACAGGATCGAAAACATATTTCATACGGAGATTTATAATGGAAAAATGTTGACATCTTTTCTCTATTTGAAAGTCACTAAGAAGACACTACTCAATTTTTCAACGTTATAATCTGGGTCTGTTGAAACGCAAAACCCCGTAGATGTCTTTATTTTTTAGCCATGTTTTGAAACCAGCTGATGAGCTAGCGAGGACGTTTTAAAGAGGAATAATGAGCATTTTTTATTCTCTATGAAAGAAAAACGCTTGAACCCTGAGGTATATATAAATATCAAGTTATTCAGCAAAATGTGCATGAATTAAGGATATTTTGGGACAGAATATAGTAGTCAATGCATGTACTATTAATTTTGAGGAAATAGCTATTCTTGAATAAATAATCTAATATTGCTAATCTTTCAAAATAAAATTGAAAATTACATAAAGTATATCGTTTTTAGCATGATCAACGAATCTATCAAGTAAATAACATTAGATAAGATTTTCTGTTTTCCGTTCCGTTCCGCTTTCCGTTCCGTTTTCCGTTCCGCGTTTTAGCAACACCCGATATATATGTATACAAAAGTTATTTTACATGTACTGCTTAACAGTTATTTTGGCTAGCCAAACGTTACTTTACCATTTACAAGTCTATTTTGTATTTAGAAAAAAAATACTAGACTTTGACTCGTGCGTGCACGGGTTGACATTGTATATCAGACATTTACGAAAAAGAGATCGACACACCTTATTATTGACATTTACATAACAAAGCTAGAAGCCTACAATTATGCTATTAATTTTACTACACTTTTCTTAGTTTGAATAATCTTACTGTTTCTCGGTATGGTATGGTGTTCCGATGGGGCCACTTCGACCTTCGCACTTTAAATTCGCCTTTAGGTCGAGGTGCGCGAGTGCGAAGTTGATGAAGTTGCCTTGAAAATAACTGTCAAATTCATCACAACAAACCTTTTTAAGACTGCAAATACCTTTCAACTAAAAATTTTAATCCATAGAATGGAAGAATTCAAAACCTTTTCACCAACATACACGTATTTTCTTTGTAAAACTGGGTTCGTAGGACATTATTTATTTTTACGATAAAACATATTCTATCTTCACTCTCTTAACAAATTTAATGTAACTTTTTTGCATGTAATCAAATATTTTTTGTTATCACGAAGACAAAAGTAGGTACTTGGTTGTTATTTCATACTTTCTCTCATGAGACATCGTTAATATATATGAACAGAATATATAGCAAAAGTCAAATGAAAATTTACCCGTATTTGAGTTTATTCATGCAGATGTGATATTGTGAAAACACAAACTAAAGATCCCGTTAGCGTGAATGTATTGCGCAAGCGCAAGGTTGTAAAATCCAAAAAATCCAGGTGATTCCCGGGATTTTTAAGGCATTTTCGTTGATTATTAATTAGCGAAGCTTAACTGAGAAAAAATTAAAACAAACTGGTAATCTTAAAGTACCAATGATGTTTAAAATCTATAAAACAAAATACAGTATTCTTCCGATTTCTCGGTATTAAAGACCAAACATTCGAGTCTATTATTTTAATATAGTAGTATAGATTTTTTAACTCATAAAACTCATTTGTTTATCATAAAACTTCGTAATAACAATATTTTTATTGATTATTTACTAACTATGAACAAGGAAGGGAAGATAAGTCCATTATGAACAACAATGGAAGATAACTTACTTTTACACCTCGCCCCTTCTTTTGAACTCTTTCAAACGCTTCCAGAATATCTTAACGTTTGAAAGACAGCTTCAATCTTTCTTTTTCTTAAATAAGTGAATTTACTCATTTCTTTAATTGAAATTCAAGAGTAGCATAAAACAATGAGACATATACCCCCCCCCCCCCCCCAAGCCATAACCATTGCCTTACATGACAGCTAATTGTTTTTTTCTAAATATGCAGTCAGTTTGTATTCTTTGTCTGTTGACATTTTTAAAAATTATATACCTTAATACTATATGACCATTTTGGCCCTATCCTGCAGTTAGAAACCCATACTATATATGAATGAACACGCCCTAGATTCAAAATTCCAACATTGTTGTACCTATAGTTACAATTTTTAGGGCTGAAACAATACGCTCCCCTTACGATACGATATATATATCGCAATACTTGTGCCACAATTCAATATTTTCAATACGATTCATTTCAAAGAAGAAACCATGCAAACAATTGAAGAAAGACATAATTCAGGTAAGACACACCTTACAATTTTAATTCATTTACAAAATGCAATCAGGTAATTCAGTAAGCAGTATTTGTGTCATGTAAACAATGATAAATACAGTGAGAATTTATTGATCAGTCATCTACTTGAATGACTTTAAGTCAAACTACATTATGTAATGTATTAATGTTTGAATGGTCACATTTATTTAAGGTTTTAGCACAAGTCACTAGGAACTCTCAGATTTGATTTTAGGAAAATCAGCATATCAACATTATCTCCACTGAGTGAAGCTCTCTGGGCACACAAAATTTCCCCTGCTGCAGAAAATACCCTTTCTGAGGGAACAGATGTTGCAGGAATTCCTAGGTAATATTTTGCCATTCTTGACAGAATAGGGTAGTTAGTTTGGTGAACCTTCCACCACTCTAAGGGATTGCTTTGAAGAGGTGTTGGTGCCCCAGTTTTGTATAGACAGAGCTCTGACTGGATTCTATCATATACACTTGGTGGTTTTTCTATGTTTGTAATGAAGACGTCTCCAAACAAATCATCCATTGAATGTTTTTCCTTTTTGATAGGGGGTTCATCCTTAACTTCATCACAATTCACTGGTGGATTTGGATCAGGAGTTATATCCTCTGGAAAACTCGGGAGTTTAGGAAGTTCCTGCTCCTCAGTCTTCTCAACTTTCACCTCAGTCACCTGTAGATAAATGTATATTGTAATATTGATTAAGAATTAAGATTTGTATTTCACCTTAAATGCAAATTTTAAAGGAGTTATACTTGCCTTGTTCACATCAAATAAGAGTGCTTTCTCCTCTATGTCCTGAAATACATCCTGACGCTTCTCATTTGACAGATATGGCAGACTCTTGAACCTGGGGTCTAGAGCAGAGCTATTCAACAGGACTGACTGAATGTCTGGATCAGTATACCTGTGATGTGAAATTGTAAAACAAATAAAATATTAAAAAAGATTATTAAAAATGTGTAGTTATATAAAACTGTACAAAATAATAGATATCATATCATGATTCATGAATGTGAAATTTGTGTGGTACCGGTAATTATTTTTACCTTGTTGCTAGATCATTAATGATGGGTTTTTTTCACAAGCTGTACTAGATTACTGTCACTTTCCTTTGGAGCCATTTGTTGTTTTAGAATCGCCATGCTTGGATGGATAAAGGATATGGTAGGATGTTTACTATCACACATCAGTGTTTCCATTGGTTTCAAAACCAGGATCAACTCTTCTGCTGCTTTGAGATCATCATCAGACAATGTGACTACATCTTTCAGATTTTTTTTTACATCCTTAGACAGAAGAGTTGCAAACACTGCAGGTTGCTGCTCAATATATCTACTAAACATATCATAGGTACTGTTCCAACGGGTTGATACAACCTGAATCAATTTGTGTTTTGGAAGTTCAAGCAACACCTGTTTTGATGCCATAATAGCTGTAGCTGTGGAACTTCTGTGAAAAAAAGAAACTATCCTTCGAACCTGCAACTCTATCAACCTGTTGACATTTAATTGCCCTCTGTGTGGCAAGGTTCAATGTATGTGCAAAACACCTAATGTGTGGGGAAAATTCTGATGAAATGTTACTTATTCCTGAGACAATGTTACTAGCATTATCTGTAGTAATGGCAACTGGTTGAGATTTCTTGAGACCCCACTCCACAACAGCATTTGTCAAAACTTCAGCCAAAGCTTTCACCAGTGTGAGAGGAATTTAATTGCTTGGTTTGTAAAGTATGGTTCTGAATTTCAAAATTGTCATCAATATAGTGGGCAGTGATTGTAATATATCCCTGAGTAGCCCTAGATGCCCAACCATCAGTTGTCACTGCAATGAAATCTGCGTTATTACTGTCAGTAAGAATTCTTTTTTTCACCTTTGTGTAGAGTTCTGGCATCACTTTTTGTGCAATGTGGGTTCTACTAGGCATCTAAAATGCTAACCAAATTCTTAAATCCAATGTTTTCTACTGTTGAAAATGGGCGCATATCACATGCTAGAAATCCAGCTATTGCTACAGTTATGTTTCGACTCTTCTGTGAGGTTAATGGGAACTTTGAATTTGGACTTGAATAATTGTGGAGGTGCATTTGAGTTAACTGCCCAGCATGTGTGCTGTTACAAGACATCGACGACTGAGCATTTTTTAGACTAGCTGAAGCAGGGCTGACGGTTAATAATATTGAAATCAATGCTTCAGGTGCACGGCCATGTTGGTTGTGTTTCCTGCCTTGTAGCTGACTTCATTGAAACGGATTTTGCAAACAGTTATTTCTCGTTCCGTAACTTGCCTTCAATTCACAGTTACAATTTTAAAACCGAAATGTTTCCATACCGCTTGTAATGTTATTTGTAAATTCCGTTTTTATCAGGTTTTCATTTATTTACATTTTTGTAACCTGTACTATGGAACTTCCGGGAATAAACTAGTTAGTAAAACGTGCAGCACGGAGTTGGTTGTTCTTCGACATGTTCTCAAGAAACATGAATATTACACCGCTGACCGGTGTGATGCCGGCGGTTTCTGTAACTTTACCGGTTTCGCGGCGCTACTATTGTTTGCATCAGTAACAATAGCGACATTGCTATCGCCCCCTTCATGATCATCTGCATCTGTCGATGTTGACGCCAAGTTTTCCCTCGTGCAGTGAAACTAGTTAAGTAGGCCGAGCCCGATGCATAAACCCGTAAAACCGAACCCGATTTTAAAAATGTGTATCGAATCGAAAATCGAAGCAGTGAATCGAAAATCGAATCGGGCCTAAATATTGAACAGTATCGATATTTCGGTGAATCGTTTCAGCCCTAACAATTTTGATAGAGGGCTTTATTTTCTTTCTTAAAAAGCCTAAGTTTTTATTCAGTCTCAGAAGTATAGAACAAAATGCTTTAACCTTGAACGCCAGTGGCGTAGCTTTCATTGAAGCACGGAAGCACGTGCTTCCAAATTGTTTTGTAAAAAAAGGTAAACAATTTTTTTATAAATATTGAACACAAACGAATTAATATAAATAAGAGTACCTTTTAGTACCTTTAATGCCGCATGCAACGTTGTCGTATCTTCTTGAGAAGATCTAGAACAACAGGGCAATGGCAAGGTTTTAAGCTTGTTCAATTACAAAATTTGATTTTATTGTTTCGCTTGTCGCTTTTTTTTTATCCTAACATTTTCAAATGTTTGGAAATGCTTGCGTGTATGCCCGTAACTTCAGCAACCGCAGAACGCGGTTTCAGCTTCATGCGTCGCTTAAAGATATACCTCAGGTCAACAATGACGGGACAAAGAATGTCGTCTTTGTCAACTATACACATTTTCGGCATACCAGTCAATGTAGCAGCTGTTAACTCAGATGACTTTTTTCAATAAATAAAAAAAAATTACAAATTGCTCTTTTGATACTTGTATATTATTATTTGCATACAATTCCATAACCGGAGTGACAGATTGACAATGATTTTGAATAGATTATCGAGAATTAACGGAATCTTAAAGTTTAAATATATAATTATTTTTTGTATTATAAGAGTCAGAACCCCTACCACAGAAGACAGGAAATTTTATTACAATTTTGATAGAGGGCTTCCTAGTCTATTAAATTTGGAATATAATATTTCTTACATATGTGTAGGAATAGAAAAGAAGATATTTAAACAGTATTATGAATTAACACCATATGGCCATATTGGCCCACCCTAGTTTCTGAACCCCTGACCCAGGGGCCATGAATTCACCAATTAAGTAGAGGAATTCATGGACATCATAACCATACATCCAGTTTTTACCCACACGTGTCGGAGTAAAGAAGATTTTCTAAGATTTAATACATTTTCACGATATGGCTATATTTGGCCCTGTCCTCAAGCCCGAACCCCTGTCCCCGGGGGGGGGGGGGGTCATAAAGTACCAAATTTAGGTATAGGAAGTTATGAACATACCATACATTTTGTATTTAATAAATATATATAAGGTAGTAGAGAAGATTTTACTTTTTGGACATATTGGCCCCATCTTAGGGCCTGAAACCATTACTCAGGGCCATGAATTCGAATTTCAATATTTTTTTAGAAGGCTTTACGGACCATAACCTTGTATTTTCTCACATGTGTTGGAGAGGAAGAGAATATTCTTGAGATTTGGCCCTGCCTACATGTAAGACTTCATGGGGGTGGCAATGCCATGCATTCCACAATTTAGAATCCTCTTTCCATTGAAATACTTCATACCATAAATATTAACAATTGGCCTTGTACTTTTCAAGAAGTTAAAAATGTTAAATTGTTAATGAACGATGCACGACGGACGAAGATCAAATCTATGTAATGGATATTTGCCTAAAACAGTTCTGTAAGAAAAACTATCAGACAGTTTCGAGGCCCGATTTTTTTTTTCATATAGAAATGTTTGATGCATATATCCTACTTAAAAGACTGTCATTGAATTTCACTTTTGATTTACCCAAGACAGTCCGATTTTGAAGGATATCAGTATTCAATCAACTGTTATGTTAAATGGCAGTGCGAACTTTTTAATTTGTTTAGAAAATCGTTGTAAAAGTGTTAAATTTCGTTGAAATTATTCACCTCTACGGGACTGAAAATCAGTTCGCTATATTCTTTAATTAGTTATATCCGAATTCGTTGTAACCGTAAAAATTTGCAAAGATTTGATAAGAATTCTACCGGGGACTCGAAAACTTCGCTGTATTCGAAGATTCGTTATATACGTGTTCGTACCAAAAGAGTTTTACAGTATATACTATATGTTTAAGGTCAAAGCAAACTATCCTTAAAAACGCTATTCATGCTATTGTCCATTATTTAAGCGGGCTAACTCTATGTTGTCTAGTTATCAATTATTCCGGGGAAAGATGGATAGCTGTACATAAACAGATATATATTTTAAATAATTTGAATTAAGCTAGCGCCCCTCCACATAAATATTTTTAAGTGTACCGATTGTTTTTTGATATACTGGAAAGTTCAAATTTTCACTTCTGCAGAATCAAACTTGGATTGAAATGGGAACCAGAAGACGAACTCCGAGGCAGGTCCAGAGAGATTTATAATTGGTAAACATTTCATTTAAAAAAAAACATTAATATTACCACTTTCTTATTATAAATTATACTTTGAAATATCTAACACCAACTCTTAATTCTTAATGCCATGTAGAATGTGCAGATAAATAAATGAAAACATTAAAAATTAATTTATTTTTTCAGGTGTCCATGCCATCTTGGGCTACGAGATTTACCAATTTGTCACTCCAAAGGAAAGCACCTATGGTACGCATCTTTATTGGTTACATGTACATGTAACTATAATGAACATAACTAAAACAATTGTATCGTAATGTTTCAGAAGATCTATTTGCACATGTGGAATTAAATTTTTTAAATGATTGACAAATAATTAGTAAGGGACATAAAACGTCATATGCATATATTCAAATAAAAGCAGGTTAGAATGCATGTTATTTAGATGGAAATTAATTTATTTGATTAATGACACTGTTTTCTGCATTAAAGTTATATTGATCTCTGATGTAATTTGATTAAAAACATTAATAATCTAGCTTCTTAATGTATATTTTCAGGACCAACAAATGAAAGTACCTTGTGAAAAGAAGCGAAATCCCATAAAGTTGCCGAAGAATAAAAGAAAGGAGAGCGGTTGAAATGGAGGAAATATAGATAAGAACGTTTTCACTATCTTAATTTTTTTTATATATCATAACCCGCATGTATTAATCATTGTTGTCATAATTATATCAATTTTTTAGAAGTTTCCGAGCAGCAGATCAAAAAGATAAAAGAACAAATGCTTGGAGTTTTTGAAGAGCTTGTTATATATTATATCTATTTGTTGTAAGTTTTAAAATTCAATTCATTTGTTAATAGATATATTAATAAAGTATTATATGATCTTAAAGAGTATTGATTTTTACTAAATTTTACATGTACAGACATTTCACGTTCAACAAAAGATACAGAAAAACAAAGAGAGAATGCATAAAATTTTCCAAGAGAATATGGTAAGAAGTTGTACACACGAAATATTAATCAAATCAAGATCGGGACTATAAGAGATGACCATACACGCACGTGTATCTAAATAAATTTGATTTCAATTTTTTACAAACATTCCATGATGAGCAGAATATACAAAAGAAGAGAAGACAAATGCGTGAAGTTTTCACAGAGCTAAGGGTTAGCATAATATTTTTTTAAAGTCTGAATCTCTTAAAAAAAACAAAATTCTTATAGCATACTTTCAGGACCAACATTTATTCTTATTTTACACTATTTCCGGTATATGATTCCCTAAAACGCCTTGTCATCAAATCTGTCTTTTCTCCAGACATTTCACGCTTATCAGCTGATAAAAGAGAACAAACAACAGGTGGTTGGAGTTTTTAAAGAGCCTTTGGTATATAAAAAAAAGTATTACTATTTATTTTTTTGTCATTCTTAAAATTCAGCAAATATATGCATATGTCAAAGGTCAAATATTAATAATATATAATTACAGTCTTTTGATTAGTTCAATACATGGTTTTATAGACTTGGCCCCGGGGCTATAAAGGTTAGACGAGCTCCATCACTTTTGATATCAGTCTCACTTTTCCACCATATATTTCTTTTGTAAAAGTGAGACCGAAATCAAAATTGAACTCGCCGAACTTTAATGACCCCGGGGCCTGCTGAGAATACAAACTTTTCATAAATCACTAGATGATAGCCCGCATAATCGCGGGAATTAACACTTTACACATTATTGTGATATAATGCGTAATATGTTGAATTATTTTTTTTGTTAATTTATGTCTATACTTTGTCCGATTTTTTCCTCATCTTGTTCTTTAAAATCGAAATAAAAAAACAAACTGCATTGCCATAGGCGTCGGAACCGGGGGGGCTAGGGGGGGCTTAGCCCCCCCACTTTTTTTGCCAAGTTAGACCTAACCATTAGAAACATAGCATGATAGAGGGTTCAGCCCCCCCCCCCCCCCCCCCCCCCCCCCCACTTTTTCTCGCAGGAAAGATCATTGTTCCGAAATTTACCTTGAAAGATTGAGAAGTTAGATTCAGAAGCATACTAGCCCGCCCCCCCCCCCCCCCCCCACGGATTAGGAATTTAATGATTTTGGAAGAAAAAAAATATGGGTAAGTAATTGGTTTTTTTTTTAAGCATAGGTATACTACCCCCCCCCCCCCCCCCCCCCCCCCCCCCCCCCCCCCCACGGATTAGGATTTCCATGATTTTGGGAGTTACTTTTTTCTCAATATTTCTGAGGATTAGTCTAGCCCCCCCACTTTCAATTTGCTTCCGACGCCTATGATTGCTGCATATTTTGAGGAGAGGGCAGGGATGAGAAATCTAAATCCTGTTTGTTGTAGCTGACTGAAAAAATGAACTTTATAAAATTGTATTTATATCAAACCAGTGATTGGATATTTAGTTTCTTTCTCTCTCTAAAGTTGGTTCTATAAGACAATTTTCAATATAATTTCTATTACTGTCCCAGATAAGAATTTCAGACAAGAGGACAATTGGCCTTAAAGGTCACCTGAGTAGCATATAACCCATACACAATATTGTCGAAGAGTCTCACATGCATTTAATTAATAAGGTTTCATTCTGGAGTAGAAAAATTATAAATTTGTAATGCCGACCACCTCCCTGCTTAAAATCTTTGAAAAAGAACTATAAAACCTATAATTTTGGCAAAAAACTTAAGGATCTGGTCTACGAAATCATGAATTCAGTTTTCCTTTCCGGTGTGTGGGAGTAAAGAAGATAATTTTTAACATTGTATGCATTAGCACCTATACATGTACATCCATTTTGGCCCTGCCCTAGAGTCAAAACCCATACTCCAGGGGACATGAAAATTAAAATTTCAGAAGAGGAGAGGACTTCCTGGTAAACATACTAGTTATAAGTCAGTTTTTAATACAGATGTGTAAGAATAGAGAAGACAGTTTTTTCAATATTATATGCATTAACACTATATTGCTATATTGACCCCCCCCCATGTCCCGAAACCCTGACTCAGGGGCAATGGATTTCATAATTTAGGTAGTGGACATCATAACCATTTATTCAGTTTTTTGCCCACATGTGTGGGAATAGAGAAGAAGATTTTTTTAAGATTTAATACTTTTTTACTGTATGGTCATATTGGCCCCACCCTAGAGCCTGAACCCTAAACCAGGGGTCATGAATTTCAGAAATTTTGGTAGAGGGCCTCATGGACATCATAATCATGTATTTAGTTTTCAGTTTTAGTTTATAACAAATATATATGGGAGTAGAGAAAAAGAGTTTCTAAGATTTAGTTTTCAGTTTTAGTTTTTAACAAATATATATGGGAGTAGTGAAGAAGAGTTTCTAAGATTTAATTCTTAGTTTTAGTTTTCAACAAATATATATGGGAGTAGAGAAGAAGAGTTTCTAAGATTTAATACATTTTAACTATGTGGCCATATTGGCCCAACCCTAGAGCCTAATCCCCTGACCAAGGGGTCATGAACTCAACAATTTTGGTAGAGGGCTTCTTGGACGTCATAATCAAGATTTTTTTTAAGATTTAATACTTTTTTACTGTATGGTCATATTGGCCCCACCCTAGAGCCTGAATCCTAACCCAGGGGTCATGAATTTCAGTATAGGGCCTCATGGACATCATAATCATGCATTTAGTTTTTGGTTTTCGTTTTTAGTTGAAGTTTTTAACAAATATATACGGGAGTAGAGAAGAAGAGTTTCTAAGATTTAATACATTTTAACTATGTGGCCATATTGGCCCAACCCTAGAGCAGGGTTGTCTCTAAGATCCGGGAGGCGGGGAATTTCCCCGCCTAAAGTGACGGCTATTATTGCATTTCAAACACAATCTAGCTATAAGGTAGACCTCTAGATCCCCCTGCCCTAGAGCCTAATCCCCTGACCCAGGGGTCATGAATTTAACAATTTTGGTAGAGGGCTTCATGGACATCATAATCATGCATTTAGTTTTTAACAAATATATATGGGAGTAGAGAAGAAGATTTTCTAAGATTTAATACATTTTAACTATATGGCCATATTGGCCCCACTCTAGAGCCTGTAGACAGGGTGGTGCAGCAAGGAATGTCCACGGTACAGATATTACCACCTCGTATGTGACAACTATTTCACGAGCCCGGCTCTCTGCTCTTCCCTCTTTGATAAAGACACCTACATGACTGGCACTGTCAGGGTCTACAGAAAAGGAATGCACAAGTCTTTAAAGAATTTAAAGTTGCAGCGTGGACCCATTATGGCACTTTGTTATGGTGTCAGGAAAACCGTAACATTTATGTCCACGCTATCCCAGCCCAAGTAAATTTATACTATAAATCATTAGATGAATATGGTGATTTTAAAGAGTAAAATAATTTATCAAATTTATAAGTCATAATAAAACAGCTTCATACGCATTCCATTCATACATAAAACTGTTCTAATAATATTTTTCTAAAGGTCTGTATTTGGTATAGTCAAATACCTGCTCCCAATTTTAACAAGCCTTTTAATTCGTATTGTATCAAAATCGAATCATCATAAAACAATATTCAGAACTTGTCATCCACATTTATCTAATTAGTGATCAATATCCAATAATTTTTTTAAAAAACTGTTCATCTGGGACGTCACCAAATACCGCAACTTTACAAGCTAAGGAAAATATTGTCATTTCCCTTTATATTTTGCCGTTGTTTGTATAGAGCGCAGGTCTGCTCAAGTATGACTTTAACGTAAGTGTTAGAAATGGTATTTGAGCAAACATGCGCTCAATTTTTCCCATGTTTGGTTCCAAAACATTCTATGTAATATAAAACAATCTTTATGACGTCATTTATACAATATGATGTCATTTGGGTGATCACCTAGTGCAAAAGAAAAACCGCATCCAGATATGTCTTAAACTTATTAGAACCCGACACTCTTAACGAAGCATTTGGTCAATGTGTTTATATGTCATAACTAGTTAAGAGTGTTTCGACTGTATTAATTGCACATGTCATTTCAAAATTGGTATAAGGCCCACCTAGTCAGAAGTTCACCTAATGCATAAATCAGTTAATCCTTTCGAACTTCATTTGGATTTAATTTATATCTAATGATTAGATCACCTATATTTTGTGTGTTAACTGTATGCAACGGTAGGAAATGTGAATAATTTTTGTGCATACTTCGTCATGTTGTATGTTATCACAGTAATGCACACGAGGTCGCCCAGAAAATATTTGCATGATGTTACAACAAACCCTAAGGTGTTTAAATTACCTCTTCATTCTGTTTCCGCAAAGCACACACGTCATAAACGTCTGAAACCCAATTTATCTCAGGTGAATGAATTTTGTCAAATGCATGATGAAAATAAGTCTGATGTTTTGTTTTATTTTGAAATACCATTTGAAAGATATTAATGATCCACGTTGAAATTAGGTTGTAAATTTGTGGCTAGGAAATGATAATACTCTTTCTCCAGAACAATGTTTAGCTTTACGCGTTGATCTTTTACAAAGCAAGGGACAATATAGATCCCAGTATGGATTCTTTTCCCAAAATAATATCCATGTTTTTCAAGCACCCAGTAAAATGGAAAGTTGTGAAAATTTGTTTTTGCCTTCTGCAGCTGTTTATCAGATTATTTATAATGATGGCAATGTACTATTAGAAAACTCCCCAAATCCTTGTACAGATCCTTTGCATATAAATGAATGTTTTATGCAAAGTTTCGTTGAGTTGGCAACTCCAAACTGTATGGGAGTTCGGTTTTTCTTATTTTGATGCACTGTCTGTTTCTTTACAAAAATTAAAGCCAGAAATTGTGAATGGGTTAGAAAACCATGGTTTGAGTGTTGAAAATGTAATTTTACATACAACAATTTCAGATGGGTGTGATGGAATAGGGGTAACTTCTATTTATAAAGAAAACGATTTTTAAATGTTACCAGACAAAGCCGTTAGATATCATTTTTCGTATTTTTAAAATTGAAGCCGAATATCAAGGCAAAGAGTATGATGTGTTTACTGAGCTATTGCCAAACAGTGTTTGAACAAATAGAGCCCTTTTGGAATCAATTTCGGATGAAAATAAGCATGTATCGAATGTTGTCTGTATTCTACCCATTGAAAATGAAAGAGAAATTTTAATACAAAATCGCATGAATGTGAAAACGAAACGGGGTTGGATATGTCATAAATTTTCATTTTTTAACTAATGGTTGATGAAAAAATGGACAGAAGAGATTCTGGTCTTCAGGGTAGTGGGTCAAAATATTTATGTACATTACGCGATGCAGATAAACATACTTCAAAAGAATTAATTTGATCTTTTTGTGATTAATAGGTCAGTTTCTGAATGTACAAACATCGCGGAAATTTTGCATGTAAATCCAAATATTTTGTCTGAAAATGAATTGAAAAAATTATCAAAGGGTGAGAAATCTGTTCCACGTACAAAAATTGAACCAATACAGAAAGGCATTAATGCCACACATGCAGATATCAATTTAGGACAATTTTTTAAGAAAGTTATCTTACGTGAAATTGCAAGGGGTCACATAATGGGAACTAACACAAGATGTTATATCATTAGTTCAAAGGGCAGAATCACTGCTTGATCAACATTTGAAATTTAACTGTGGAATTAATCCCTAACTTATGATACCTGGCAATTATGCAAGAACTCTTTTTGAAACTCCCCATTCTGTTTTGTTAGAACTTCTTTCAGATTCCACCAGGAAAGAAAATCTGTCCTCTGTTTTTGAGTATATATTTAGAAAGGTTTATAGATGTAAAGATCCTCTGAAGGAATGTCCACTTGATGTACAAAATTACGAAAATTGTGCTGTTGAAATGGGAACTCTTTTTCTTGAACATTTTGATTATGTAGAGTGGCCCAACTATTTACATAAAATTTTTGAACATGTTCAACAACTTGTAGAAGACCCAAATGGGCCTGGGTCAGTAGGGGCTTTCAGTAGTCAGAGCAACGAGGCAGCTGGCAACAAACTGGTTAGACATTTTAGAAAAAAATCTCTCACGACGTGGGAACACCTATGGTAGTGCAGATCTTACCCCTACATGACTTAGAACAAGTTGAACAAAAACATTTTCTGCGTCTTATGTCAGTATTAAATACTCTTACACAAAATTGATGGAGCCACTTTTACAAAAACCAGCACACCGAATCCAAGAAATGGAAGATATTTCAGATGACTCGATAATTTTACAATCATTACCAAAGTCACATTTCTACATTCAATACTGAAACAGAACATCTGCCTTGAAGGTTATTTTCATCTCCCCCCCCCCCTCCCCAACAACAAATATGTATGGGCCAATCACTCCTGCTGAATGATAAGAAAAACCAAGAGCAGGAGAATTGGCAAATCTGTATGAAAATATTTATCAGAATCTATCTTTTAAACAAATATAATTGATATTGATAATAGTATTCTTTTAAGATTACTCAGTTTTTATAACACCACCACTATATACAATAGACCTCATACCTGTGATGTCCATCTGTGTAGCGGTGTGATATGCTCGTGGATGAGATCCTGAGACAGAAAGTTTTGTCCAAAAAAAACATTCTTTATCAAGCATATAAAAACTCCTATCGTTTGTAACATTTGTAAAAAGAGATGAACCAACACATGAATTTCTATGACGTAAACAAACTCAAACATGTAAAATTGCACAAGAATTAAAAATATATGTAAAAGAATGACCACATCTACCAGAAGGAATATTACCTTCAAATTTTCCCTAATGAAATGCCACCTGGCGTTTGCATGATCTCTACAACACCTTACGTGTCATTTAACTTGACAACAAATAATTCATTTGACATAGAAAAAGATGACAAATTAAGTCCACCCCAAACAAACAAACAATGTACTATCTAGCCCTCGCCTGGCACTACCAAAATATTAATAAGTATAACTATTAATTCGTAAACAAACATGTGGTACAAACATGTCCTTCTGGAGGAAAATAATTAATCTCATCGGCAACTGCATTCTTCCTTGTCATTCTTCTTAAGGGATTTGTTGAATGTATTTTGAAAGGCAACGCACGAAATTGTTTGTATGAACTCGTCATTCACAGTTAAAAAAACACGTAATAAACAAACAGGAAAGTGAACAAATATACCTAGGGGCAAGTCACCAAGTTACATACATATACATACTGTAATAAAGAATATAAACTTGTATGTGTGTATATTAATAATTTTACTTAAATTTGTATAATTAAGAAACGAATTTTTAAGAATCAGAATGCAACTCACCTACATGTTGGTTGAATTGATGTATTACTAATTATAATTCATAGTTAAGGCCTTAAGGTTCAGCTGTACAAGTAAAGTATAAGTAATTCTTTCTACAAAAATTAAAAAATAAAGTAAATCTTATTATATTAACTTAGACGGATCTAATAGCATATTATTAACACAGTTATCATTTGAAATGAAAACCTTTAGAAGTACAATGAGCGCAAGTTAAGAGTTATCGTTCTTGTAACCGGAAATACGGAAAGAGTTAATATTCTTACGCAGGAATTATCGTTCTTAGCAGGAGTCGCCGCATAGAGCGGAAGTTTGATAGCTTGATATATGTCCTGACTCCAGTCCTAGCCACAGTTGGTTTTGGTTCTGGGATCTCAATATCTTCACCACTTCCTAGTAGTTGATCCTTGGAATCGTCGGGTCAGCAGGATATGGCCTAGTTTCCTTAGCCGTGACTTCTGGAGACTGCTTCACAACAGAACACTCGACAGCCGACTTGGGCTTTTTCCTCGTCCTCCAGGTGGGATGCCGACTTTCCCTGTTCAGTGGTACATGATCTGCCAGCGTGAACCGGTATGGATTGTCATTCCTCTGTAGGTAATGTTCCTCGGAAACAAACTCATCATCTCAACCCTCTCACGCCCGTGAGGTAGAAATGTCAAGGTATGACGCCTGAGATCAGAAAAAGTCTTGGCACTCTAATAGCACAAATTGCAATTGTTTAAAATGAATGTTCTGTTTGTCTTAACCTTTCTAGTTCTATTTGAATCCTGAAAAGGAATGCTTTTAGGCCATCTCTTTGGTCTTTGACCCTTCCATATGTTCTTTTCTTTGCGACACAAATTACAGTTGTTAATAATATGATAAGAAATGTTTAGAAATAAACTTTAAATCTTCAAACAATTGCAATTAAGCAATACACTTGTGCAATCCCTTTGAGAACCAATGGAAGGATTTTATGCAGTACGGCTTCAGGGATCTCTTCTGGATTAATGGATAGAAGGTTTGTCCATTCCTCCTAAGCCGAGGGAATTTTGTATTCTAGTTGTATCAATGGCATATGATCAGCAAACATTATCGTAAGTCTAGCATGGGTGTGATAAAAAATATGATATACAGGTAAATTTTAGACTAAACATCTAAAGCATATAGACTTAAGTAATGACGTCAATGACCACTGTGAACGTCAGAGAAATTTCGGATTAAAAAGATGAGCTTGCTGGTGTAACGTTATATGACAAGTTAGGAAATTGAATCTTTAACATGCCTTTGTATGCAACACGTAGTTCTGAAATATTGCAAAGTCGCCCGACCTAGTCTTTCATCATGGCAACCAAAGGACAACACACGATTATGCATATGCGCTCAGTCTGTAGACCCAGTTCCCGAACAACTGGAAGGTACATTTGAAAGGGTAAAGATTTACCGAATCCCGTTAGCAACACAGCAATACAGTCTTTTTTGCTAGCATAGTAGATTGAGGCATTTCGTAACGTTCTGTTTTTAAACTCTCAACTGGAAATTTCACAAAAACATTCTTGATCACTTGGTCCACGTTTTCCTCCGCCATTTTCTAATACTTTCCAAGTTGGACTGCAGAGACAAGATGTGATTGGTTAGAAAAGGTCATAACCTGTAATTTAAGCATCCGATTAAATATTCATCGATAAAGGTCATTCGCACGTGTACCGTTATGCAGCTTCTTCAGACCTTCCACGTGACCATCAAAATAAAGGAGCTAGTGGAATGTTTGATTTTAATCAGATAGATATTTAGGTCGAATAAATCCCGATAACCGGGACTGTAAATACCTCGTATAAACTGTTTACTGTTATAATCTAATCCCAGATGTGTCCAGGAGACACCGTCACTTTGACATTAATTGATGTTGATGATTATGATATACTTTTTTATTTACTGCTTATGCCAATTTTAAAGTCATATAGCCCAATGATTTTTTTTATTTATTCCACAAACACCTTTTTCATATTTTTGTTATCCTTAAATAAAGGGGTTTATAAAGCAAAGATTATATATTTTTTTTATTTTTAATGAAAATTTTAAGACTGTTTAGATTAACCCTCTAGTGCCCCATGTAGCATATATGCTACATGTACTTGGATAATATGCTTAATGATAATTTTTGTGTATAATAAATTATCTCCCTTTAATTTGAAATCTCCACTATCATATTAGCAAAGTTTAGTTTCGGATTTTAACCTAACTCTACGTCACATGACTTGTTTACCCTATCAAACATGGCTGCCTCCATGAAGAACGTAACACTGTACAGAGCCAGAGTTTCCTCGGTCAATTTCTAGAGTTTATAGTGAGTATTTGTAAAAACACTTTAAAAAATATCTTTCAAAAGGATCAAATAATTGAATGGAGTATGAAAAACCCCTAAAGTAATACATGAATATATACAAAAATTTATTTGAAATAGTGTGTTGCATATGTGATACATCGGGAATTATTTTTTTTTTTGTATATTATATGATACACCGGGCATTTACAGAAATACCGCTCATTTAAATTTTGGGCACTCTAAACATTAAAAACACTTAAAAACTAAAAAGTAAGCTGTTGTTTGTTGTGTTTATTGTTATGTATAGTACTACACAACTAATTTCGAAAGATTGTTGTTATTTTTTGCTTATTAATAAATGATTATCAGCTGAATCTATGTATCACATATGAAACATTGGGCATTAAATACTTGCTTTACACTAAAATAAAACATAAACTTTTTCCTGATACAAATGTAAAAGTTTTGCATTTGTAAACCTGTATTTTGCAAATAAATCATTCAATATACTTTGAATGTTCACTTCTGTCATTTCTAATGTTCATTTTTTTTTATCAGTGTCAAAATGGATAGAAAACAAAGGACAGCTGCTAAAAAGGTTCGGGATCTTGTTAACCAAATCAGGAATAATGAAAGTGATATTGATGATTTTGAAAGTTCCTGTGATGAATTAAAATTAAGAAAATGTGATTTGGATGAACTGTCTTCATATTCTAGTAACTGTGATGATTCTGATTCTGACTCTGATGATTCTGAGACTTTATATCAGCTTAAAAAAAATGAAAACCCAAAAGTCTACCTCTGTTCTCGACAGTGATTCTGAGTCCGAAAATATCCCCTTAGCAGCTTACATCAATGAAAAAAAGCAGAATAGAGATCATAGAGATCCTCCTCTCAGGGAATTGAGCTTACAGGACATAACTGAAGATGCGGACCTTTTAGATGTACTACCTCAGCTGCAAAACCAGCAATGGAATTGGTCAAACCAGCACTACAAAGAGCCAAGGACAGATTTTACGGGAAAACTTGAGGAAGCTCCTCCTGATGGATTGCTCAAGACTCCACTCCAGTTTTTCAAACTCATGGTTACTGACCATATGATTTCAACTATATCAGAACAAAAAAACCTTTACGCAATGCAGAAAGAGGGAATTCAGCTTTCGACTACACAAAAAGAAATTGAAATTATGATTGGCGTGTACTTGAGAATGGGCCTTGTCCAGATGCCAAGAGTTCGTACTTATTGGGAGACAGACAGTCGTTTTCCACCTATTGCAGATGCAATATCAAGAAATAGGTTTGAAAAAATTGCTACCATGATTCACTTCATTAACAATATGTCAGTCACTGATGACCAAAAGAAAGACAAGCTATGGAAGGTAAGACCATGGATTGAACAGTTGAGAAACAGATTTCTTGAGATACCACCTGAAGAAAATCATGCAGTTGATGAAATTATGGTGTCCTTCAAGGGGAAGTCTAGTCTGAAGCAATATATACGGGGTAAACCAAATCCATGGGCATTCAAGCTATGGGGAAGAGCAGGGGCCTCAGGCATTCTTTACGATTTTGATGTGTACCAAGGTAGTTCGGAGAAGGCTGCAAATTCTATTGGTGTTGGTGGTGATGTTGTCCTAAAGTTATGTTCAACACTGGAGCCACGTAATTACAAAATATTTGCAGATAATTATTTTACCTCCCTGCCTTTAGTTAAAGGTTTACAGGATAGATCACTCTGGTACGTAGGCACAGTAAGATCTAACAGGCTGAAGGGTTGTATTCTTAAGTCAGAAAAGGAATTAAAGAAAGAAGGAAGGGGATCTGTTGACTTCAAAGTTGAAACATCCTGTAACATAATAGCGTTGAGGTGGTTTGACAACAAATCCGTGGATGTTGTATCATCATACGTTGGTTTGAATCCAATTGGAGAGGTGCGGAGATTAGACAAAAAGGCAAAGCAATTCATCATAGTAAAGCGGCCTAACATTATTGAAACATACAACAAATTGATGGGAGGTGTTGACCTTTTGGATTTTCTGGTTTCCCTGTATAAACAAAAAATGAAATCCAGAAGATGGTACATGTACATTTTTTGGCACAACATTCTTATCGCTGCTGTTAATGCATGGCTCTGGTATAAGCGACACTGTAGTCTATTACATCGGAAACCAATGAAGTTCTGCAACTTTATCAGAGATGTTGCATCGGGGTTGATCGAATTTAAATCTAAAGTTGGACGGCCAGCAGGTTTGTCACCACAACCATCTCTTCCCAAACCACTGACTAGGAAACCCACTCTCGATGTGAGTCAGGACTGCCTAGACCACTTTCCTTTATGGGATGCAAAACGTCAACGTTGCAAATACCAGTACTGTGAAGGATTCTCCTATGTCAAATGCATTAAATGCAATGCTCATCTTTGTCTAAACAAAGACAGAAACTGTTTTACAGCTTCTCATTTTTCAGGAAAATGAAAAGCTGTAAAACAATGCTTTTTCATCAGTGCCATACACGAGTTCAGATTTGACAATTGATTACTCTAGTTTGAACTGTTAATAATGCTGTTAAAACTTAAAAATTCTAACTTTGTTATTTGTTTATTTTGTTATTGATGTTAGTTACTCAAATGTTTTAGCAAATTAAATGTATCTTCAAATTGAAATGCTTGAGTATTTGTATCAAATATGCAACATGAAGTGGTAATGCCCAGTGTAGCATATATGCTACAAGCTGTAAATTGCTAAAAAAAAAGTTAAGATATTGCGTAAAACTATCCGATTCCTTGTCAAAAATGATGTAAGTATTATTTATAAAAGTCAGAATTTTCTGAATGATATATTTGGGTTTGGGCACTAGAGGGTTAAATCAAATGGACAAAAACAGAATTCTGTGTCACTCTGAACCAAAACCGAACCGAATCGATTGAGTCCTAAATCGTCTGGTCCACTCTTGGTTCAAAGTCACGAAAGACTTAAGACATGAAAAGTGAAACAAAAGGGGAAAATGTTGTGTTGATGTGATATACATGATATTACACTTGTGATTGCTAGAAGTATTCATTGTGATGGAAATTCTTATGTCTTGTCAGCTGTAAGCACAAAATATGCACAGTATCATACATATGCAACATTTGAAACCAAAAAAGATGTTACTGAATTATTTGAGTGTCAAGTGATTGCGCTGGTGACGGACAATGAAAAAAGATGCAGCACACAAGGAAAAATGATTATGACACTCAAAAATGCGAATTTTGTTCCCATTTGTTTAACTTGGGCAAGATGTCAGCCCTGCACAAGTGATTAATAAGATTGTGGTATAATAAGAATTGTTCTTAATCCACACATTCATGGGACATATCTTAGTAAAAAAAAACTACCTTTGTGAAACCATTTTTACCTTTTGATACTCATTGGAATAGGCAGGTCATGATCAAATGCAATGACACATATATCAACAATCAATATATATATATATATATATTCACCATACATGCTTATGACTGATGCTCAAAATGAAAAAATCATTTTTCTAAGACAAAAAAATAGTAACATAATATTACATATTAGGTTCGTTACTGACTGTTTACAGAAATTTGTGGGGTCGGTAAAGTCCATGCACTGTAGAAGGCGAGGCGGAGCCGAGCCTTCTATGGACTTTAGCGACACCACAAATTTCTGTAAACAGTCAGTAACAAACCTAATACAGTACCCGCAACGTTATTTTTTACAAGATAAACGATAGGAAAGGATTCACGCACGATAGGATAGCATTAACGCACGATAGAACAGTATACACGCACGAAAGGATAGGATTACCGCACGATAGAACAGTATACACGCACGATATGATAGGATTAATACACGATAGGAAAGGATAAACGATGTTCATGATAAACGTATGATCGCTTTAAACGATATTTACGAACAAACTGATCGGCAGAATTTGAGAGAGAACACGTACAAATAAAGATTGACGTGGAATTTCTTTTTAGTAACAATTGCCGAGTTGTTAATCATCGCTGCATCATCTATAGAATGTATAAAAATGACCAGTTAATTTTTTTTCAACTAAAATTATGAGCTTTAATGATCAATAAATTTTCTGTATTGTTAAAATTGTTTTCACTACCGAACACCCTTGCCGATCGCCGCGAATATTTCAGCCCGAGATTAAATCACTCGGAAAATAGCGGGTTTAATTTATAAATCCAACTCTTGTATAAAGTAAATATAAAATCTATCATAAGTTCATTTCTTTCTGTATAAGAAAATGATGCATTAAAAACGAATTATTACAGTCAAGTTAAATAAATATTTACGCAGATACACATTCTGCGTACGATCTGTTAACATTGTTTTCATCACCACACACCTTAGCCGATTGCCGAGAACATTTCAGCCTGAAATCGAATATCACACGGAAAATAACGGGTTCAAAATACAACTCGGGTTTTAAAGGTCATATGAAACGATTTTTAACACTATGATTTTCTTTCATGAATATAAAGCTTGGTATAAACAAATGTTAAAATACATGATGAAAGATTTTTTTGCCTTTGCATTACTGAGAAATAACCGTGAAAACTGAGCACCTGAAAAAATTCTTGCCTGCTTATCGTTCTTGATTTTGTGGATTTATGACGTCACAAAGACCCACCGATGTAAACAATGCATTAAAACTAGTGTAATTTTACAGTAGTTTATTGATGAAATTTTAGTAATTTTTGCATATATGAACGTGTCTTTCTTTTCAAATGAGATCATTTGATTTCGTAGTAGCCTACAGATGACTTAGTTTTAATTGGTCGTTAATGAATAAATCTAATATCAGCTTCTCACAAAAGTAAAATCATGATGAATATCCCGTACTGGAGTGGAAATTTAACGAAAGAAATGCTCCAACATTTGCAGCTGATTAATGAATTATCCTTATCCTTTTGAAATAGAAACATCCTTTTCTTCTTCGGTACGTATAATGATTGAGCTACATTTAATGGGAATTAAAGCATTAAAATTGATTTGATTTATTTTGTCACATAAAAAAGTAGGCTATATAAGGCAGGCCAATGAAAATGTTTGAGGCATTGTGTACATAGTTTGTATTTAAGAGCTGCTATAAAATGCCGCAAAATTATTCTTAAATTTTATTTCAAAATAATATAAATTTCTGACTTATTGATATATATATACATGTAGCAATATCTTTAGAAAATACTTTGTGTACACGTGTATTAAAATTTTATTAAATTAGATCGCAGAAATATGTCATTTAAGGATTTAGAAATGTATCGGTAAAATACATCGGTTGTTTGATAAAAATAGTTGTGAACGAATGTGAAGATAATCAACAGATTTTATTAAGAACAAGCATCAATAATGATAAAAAAAAAACGAAAGAAAACATTGCGGAAGAAAGTGAGATAAAAGGGATATGTGAGTAAACACCGCACATACACGTTTTAAAATCAAAACACCGCACATTTCAAGTACACGTTTCAAAAACAAAACATTGGAAGAAATTTCTCTTAGACTAAAAATAATTAAATGGTAATATATTTGTGAATTTGAAAGTGAAACAAACAATATAATCGTGAAGCGAATGAGGCACAATGAGGCCTACAAGTTGTTTAGAAAAAAAATCTTAATGAATTGCATGGACGGGCAAATGGGAAAAAACGATCAGACTTATTTTTGAATTTGTCAATTTCATTAAAAAGATCAAAATAAAACATATAAATATGCTTATATTAAAATTATATTATACTTGCATGTGGATCTATGAAGAAAATCATTTATTCTCCCTGCAGTCTCGAAACTGAATATCATTATGTACACGCTATTACATGTAAATAAAAACGCACACGATTTCATTTCTTGAGAGAAAAAATACTGACGTGGTTGATTATTGTATAATTATATAAGTTTTTATATAAAATAGTATTTTTTTTCTTTTAAAATGCTGCAAAATGACATGGATATTTGTATTCACAACATAGCTTTATAAGGCGATTGGGTCTTACTGACGTCATAAGCAAGGGAGGTAAGCCGCGTAAGTCAATGTTCCTTTTCCCGATTAAGTAATTTTGATCGACTGTTGTGCTCACATTTTGCATAAAATATAAAAAAAACAATGTCAGTCTTATTAAATAGGCACTTATGAACTCATTCCCGTATATAACTCAATATGGTCAGGATATCGTTTCATATGACCTTTAATTAAATATAAATTAAATAGTTTTGTCTCTGTAAAATATGATGCATCAAAATTATATAGCATAAAAGTTAATGTTTACGCAAGTATACACACTGCGTACGATTTAATATATTTGATATACAGGTAAATATGTTACCTTGTTCCTAAGAACTTCGTTTTTCATTTTCAATGTTAACAGATATGATTTACATATGATATTAGTTAATTTTGATCTAAAAAAAAAATTAAAAATTAGTATCCTGACGGAATGTTCGATAGGATTTTACAATTCTTGTTCGATAAATATTCGTATACGGCGCACCGAACGAGTTGCAACTTAGTAATAAATTTACTTGCTTATGAAAAGGCACGAAACGATTAACACGATATGATAAACGGAAGAATTGTTGAAATTAAACGATAAACCTGATAGGATTAACGCACGATAGGATAGGATTAACGCACGATAGAACAGTATACACGCACGATAGGATAGAATTAACGCACGATAGAACAGTATACACGCACGATACGATAGGATTGATACACGATACGATAGGATAGGATTGTAAAAAATAACGTTGCGGGTACTGTAAGTGTTTTGTTTTGTCGAGGACCATAAGTTCGATATGTAAACAACAAGAGATAATACATAACAATTAAATTCATAGGCTTATTCTCTAATTTTGTACCTTTCTCGTCAGTCGTCTGTGCAAACCGGGATGCCATTGTATATAGGATCGTTTTATTACGTCACTGGCAAAGGGGGGTCACTCTAAATATTTTGATGCTTAAAAATTAAAGGTATGGTTGATCATTTGTGTAAAAATCAACTCAAATAACGTTACGTCCGCCATGTTGCCGTATAAATTTCGACGCCCGCCGTGTAAAGAAATTTATAAGGCAATCACGTGACGCGATTCATCCAATGACGTCGAGACATTCTAGTCCGAGGCAAAACAATTCACAATGTTGGACTATTCAGTGAAACCCACTGCAGATGCTTTGAAAAGGTTACAGGTGATGTTGCCTCAATTGCAGATACATACTACGAAGTAAGTGTGGTTCGGTTTACTTTCCTTTCATCCAAGAACCTAAAACCATACAAAGTTGAAAAAAGATATCTGCAAGCCATGACTCAAAGCTACTTAAAATTGCTAAATTTACCTACTTAAGTATTTAAACTTACCGGTAGAAGCTTTATTTACCTGCTTAATATATTTTAATAAATAAAAAGCTAAATTTAAAAACGTCGCACAATAAAGGTGTGTGGATAAAAGTTGGCGGGAGAGACACTGCGTTTACCTGTAATCATCAATATTGATAAAGAATCCCGTACGAAGAAGTCAACTTATGTGTGTTTGCGGGCTTCTACTGGCCTGATTAAGAAAAATCCACACACCAATTTTTTTATCACAGCAAATTACTGACCCAATGATGGCTGCAGTGCACTGTGCAAGTTGATTGCGGTATGTAAATGATGAACATGATGATATCCGAATTTGTTTATTTATTTCTGAATGTTTAACAGTAAGGCCACACCAATTTGATTTCTTGGTCTTCGGATTTTAGTCAAAAAAATATTGGGGCGAGCGAGCGATTTAATAATTTTAAAATTAAAATACTGAAATTTGAAAATTTAGGAGCGACATAAAAAAAATAGAGGCGAGCGATTACATTTTATTTTAAAATATCATTATTTTCTTTGAAATACATGTAAAAATCATTATTACACTATACTAAAACCACTGTGCAATGTCTAAGATTATACTTTCACACCCTATTAGTCAAAACTGGAATTATATAACAATAATGGTGCAAATTATGTATTTTGGGCACATGTATACAATATGAACAGCTTTTACCTTCGGACAAAATAATGAAATAAATTGTTAGCAAAGAATGCACACTGTTCTATTTGTTACAATTTCACTTCATCATGAACAACATTCAACAGTTTATCTTCTGCACCTCTTGGGCAGAAATTTTTTTCCCCATGTTCTTGCATCTTTGCCATTATTTTTACAAATCTGGCATATGGGTCTAACAATAGAATATTGCTCAAGTAAGCCAGAAATGTAAGCGTCTGTATCATCTAAAAGACTGTCAACACTTCCGCAGTGAACACAAACTGGAGGTAAGTAGTGATTTAAGGAGGTTGAGAAATAACTTGTTTCAACTTCTGTTGTGCAGTTTATGGCCTCACGAACAACCAGGCCTGGATTATCCACTTCCTCTGTTACCATGGGCATGTGTAAACATGATCCTCCTTTAAACGCAGCAACAGTTCCTCCTACAATAACATGACATCCTGAAAAAAAGTTTCACAAATCTACTTTAATATCCACTTAAATTTAGCGTAGGTAAAAACTGCAGGTACTGAAGGCCTCTTAAGCTTGCTAAACGAGACAGTAAAGCCACCAATAACATACAATACTAATAACTTACTTGTTCACGGGTAAGCTTTTTATCACTGTAGACACATCTTGGTTTTGAGCACTCTCCACATACAATAACATCACGAACTTTTTGGGTTTTAAATGTATCTCGGTTACGCCTGTCGTTGGCAGTGGCAGGATCATCCTGTACTTGAGCACTAGGCCTGTATGTATCGCCTGTTACTTGTCCATACACCTAATAAATTTGATAGTTTTAGAATCATATATTATAACCCATAAACAAAGTACATGAAATTAATTCAATGCCTTATTAACATGAACGATTTTAATGTTCTTTTTCATTTTATCTGATCTTAATATGTTTCGGAATCCTTTGAATGAAAAATTATGCCTACCTCCTCAAAGGTTTGATAATGGCCATCTCCTCCAGGAACAGGGTCAGGCAGAAAATGCAAACTCTGGAATTCAGCAACAGGAAGCCTTGGAGGGTTAATAACTGTGCAATAGGCACAGTTATTGCACTTTTTCAACTGGAACATGTAGTGACTACTCTTTCCATGGTCTGCCAAGAAGGTCTGAAATTATAATGCAGGTGTTACTGGTATATAATAATTTATCTCTATAATAACTGTGTCGCAAAAAATATGATGATATTAGTGTTAAACTTCTCCATGGATTTTTTCTCTACTCATTGATAGCTATTTTTCAAATATCAAAGTACTATAAAGAATTCCATGGTAATGGTTTTGAAATTTTTCTTAATATATTACTATAATTACACTATTTATGATGTATTTTTATATTTTTTTATCAATGGTGAATACATGATACTGTACAAAATAAATCCTGAAGAGTTCACTTCAGTAAATTTACCATGGTCTTATTTACCTGCAAGTTCTTAACCTTACGTAAATCTCCCGTAGACATGTCAACAGTGAGATTGGAATTAAGGACCTGACCAACAACATCAAGAGAGGCTTGAATTTCTTCATCTGGAATGCCTGTGTATACTTTTAAATGTTCATCTTTCAGTTTCATTCTCTTGAATCGAGAGTTAACAAGTTCAATGACACTCCCAACAGATTCAGCAAAAGCATCTTTGAAACCAGTCTTAATGTTAGCCAAGTTACGCACAGCACCAAGTGTAGATTTGTGTTTGACAGCATTTTCACATGTAGGTTCCATTTCTTTTCTTGCAAGAGCAACATGTTGCAGTGCTAAATTTAAAATTGACATGCACCTTTCTGCTGGATTCACTGAATAAACAGTTGAACAAGGGATAACTTGACAGTTTCAAATGTCACTCTGTGGTCTGGCCCACTATCTGTCACCAAACAAAGAATCGGAGTCTTCAAATCAACACTGTTTTCAGAATACTGTTCACGTAATATCTTTGTAAGTTCAGATGCATGACGGTGGGGTGTTGATGGCTGAAAGACCTTATCCTTCGTTGTAATGTAAACATTTCCTTTAAAGAAACTGTCATTACTGTTTCGAGGTATCCTAGATACAAAGGCTACAGATGGCACTAGACCTGCTATGTGAAAATCATGGTCGGTACATACTAGTTTTGGACCATCTGAAGGAGTCAGCACTTTATTATGCCCCCTAACACCAGTACTGATAGGTATTCCCTCCCCAACGGGAACAATTGCTTTGTCATCTAAACATACTAGTGTAACATCATCCCGATTACTAACGCAGAACTCCTTCAGATATCTAAATGAGGTAGCTACATACCTTGCGTCAACATGGTTTACTCTTGCAAGTCGAGTTTGCACACGAAATTTCACATTAAATCTACCAGAATACTTTAAAGCAGTCTTTTGAAACGTACTGTTTGGTTGAAACTGTAAGCGAACAGTTTCACTGCATGGAATTGGTGTGCCATTTGGTAATCTCTTTGAAACTTGATTCCTCAAATCTTCAATTGATATTGCCATAGGTAAGTAAAGTTCTTCCCCATGTCGCCTTTCATTAACTGGCATTAACTGTTCATCAAAGTATTTACCCATTTCCTCAAAGAAAACTCCGTATTTGGAATCAATATCCTTTCCATTTAAAGATCTGTAATCAAGAAGAAGAGAGGGATCATCACCATTAAAGCAATATGAGCTGCAATTTTCATGTTGAAATTTTTTTTGAAGAAAATGTTATTTTGTACTAAAATGACAAAAAATATCATGATTTAAAATTTCTGTCAGCTCTGTTTTTGTGGGAAAAGCCATTAAGAAGCCTTAATTGGAGCAAAATTGAATTATTGTCGTCCTGTACAAATATTGATCTGCTATATATTCCTTATAAGGGAAATCTTTCTCATGACAAAAATTAATGATTTTTTAAAATCCTATTTATCATAAAAGTTTAAGTTACAGGCAGACTTATCATACTAGCAGGTTTTTGCAGCAAAATAAATTTCTAAAAAATACAGCTCATATTGCTTTAAGTAATATAGATGCTACACGCTCATCAATTTCAGCTTGTTCACTAGATTCCCATGAAGGTTCACAGCCAGTTAGATCAAAGAATATGTTTCTCAGCACAGACTTCGTAGTCTTGACATTCTTAAAATAGCGGTTTATGAACTGCTTTCTCATGGACCTTGTTGAAAACTTTGGAAGTGATTTGTTGATTTTGTTAACAATTTTGATATTTTTTGTTGAAACCTCTGGATCATTGCTGTCATCTCCAGGTACTTTAAAATAAAGTTCAAGGTACCAATAGAACCACCGAATGCCATTATATACAGCATCACTGGCACATCTAATTCCAAACTATTAATGTATTTCCTTCGTTTTAGTCTGTTTTCAGGTGTGTAATTATCTAGATCTCTCTACACATTTCACATCTTCCTCTAGAGTCTTGTATACGCTGGAATCATCTAAACAATTTTCATTTTGAGGTTTCCCTGGTATATACTTTTGGGATGTGTCCGACTCAAGTGAGCGTGGAGGGGAACACGATTTTCGTGAATTTTTATGACGAGCATTGTCTTTGTCTAATCTTGTTTTGTATTGACTTAAGGTGGCAAGAAGTGATTCCATGTCAGAGGAGAGTTGCTTGTTTCTAGAAAAGGACATTGATGGAAAAGATAATGCTTTTGTCAGATCCATCGAGAGTTCATTAAGTCTTTCTGATGTTATCTGTGGTATTCTGTGGTGAAATTTCTTAAATTCATTGTATCCATGAAATGTACAGAAACAGTTAGGAATTGGACAACCACTTTCCTTGAATTTTTCATGGGCTGGATCTATATACCATAGAGAATTTCTCAAGATCTTGACAACAAAGTCAGCTGTATCCCTAGAACTTTGTGTCCACCCATAACCTCTTCAGGTTTTGGTTTAGGTGGTAGTATGATATTTTTGCTACCATGCATTAGTAAAGCAAAAGCGTTTTTGGTGCTAGTACTACATGAAGCAGGGTTAGGTTCTTTACATGCCGAGGAGCTGGTTAATGCTAGTTGCTGTGCAATAATAAATTGTACAAACTTACAATTAAGTGAAGAGGTTACTTCTGAAACGTCCATATCAGCATTATCTGCGATGATGAATTGGGCATTTTGTCCTTCACGCAGACGAACTTCCACAATCGAATCAACAGACAAGATAATGTCTTTCGATTCCACACACTTTTCAAACAACTCGTAGAATTTACCCCCCGAAAAGTTGGTGACTGTATTTGCCAATAAGTCAGTGCCTTCCTGATCACTTATTCTGATCACAAGTACAGGCATTTTTTAACTCTTGAACGTTTGTAAACCACCGCGAAACTTCGAAGAAATGTTCAATGTAAATCGAGACTTTCACACGCAGTATAAAAAAGCTTTGATTTCAAGCGCAATCATGACTAAATAAAAAAAAATATAAAAGTAAAAACCGAAAAATGGAGCGGAAAACGGAACGAAAATTTCCGGATGCGGGATTTATTTTTTAAAATTATTTTTTAAAAAGCCATAATGAACGTGCGCGCGGATCCGGCGACCAAGAAATCAAATTGGTGTGGCCTAAATTCTATTATCTATTTTACCTTAGGATAGAAAAATTGTATAGAAAATAAAAATAAAATAGAAATTGCAGCTATTTCATAGCAGGAGTTCGACAACCTTTGATCTAGGTATTATAAGTTGTATAAAATCCCATGAATACTACACATTTATAAATATTAATTTTACATTTTTATATCATTAATTCATTCACTGGTACATGCAGTAGATGGAAATCATAACTACTTCAGGTGAACAGCAGCAACGTCTTTAGAGGGACGTAAAGAATATGACAAGGCTCTTCTCGTTAAGATTTTAAAAAAGACTTAATGCATATAAGAGATCACATCCAGAGCCTGCAAGTTATCGAAGATGATTGAAGAACAAAAGGATGATAAAAAATTTGAAAATACAAACTTTTTTAAAAATGACCTTTTCTTTTGTAAAGAGCATGTTTTCTCTTCTCTCCATCCTCAATACATTGCATTTTACCGGACCACTCCGTAGTTTTCCCCGTTTTGCTTTGCCTTAGGTTGTTTCTCTCTCTAATAAGCTTAATTTCATCGAAAAATGTTTATTGCAATTCTATCCAATAAGCAGGTATTCTTAATCAAAAAAAAAACCCATCCCACCCCAATTTTGAAATTATATATTATAACTATTATACGAATTATATTATAATAATATGATTGTATTGAAAATACTTTCAATACAAGAATGTCTTTTCTCCTAACCAACAGTACCACCACCTTTGATAGAGGAGAACTCGTAAAAATTTTAGAGGAGACTGTGAAATGTGAAGAGCTCTCCACACAGGAAGAATACCAAGCTCAATGATGGTGATATGCTGATTGTAAGAGATCCATCACCAATATATGCTTTTCCAAATAATAAAATATAGCACATGTTTAATGATCAAATAAATCACTTAATTAAAACATTTTAAAACTTAATCTTAATTAGGAGTTTTAGGTACATTTGTATGTTGGCTTTTGTAATATAACATACAAAACTGTGTATGAAGCATTTTTCTACAGCCGAATTTTATAACATTGTTGATAAATGAATTGATCTTCCCTTTTTGTAAATTAATTCTTTCTATAAAACAGAAGTAATTGAGAAATAAAACACCATCGAGCTTACTTTATTTCAAATATTTCAGGTACAATGTGTCACCACCACCAGTACAACGGGGAATAGACCACGAGACAGATGCAAGACAAGACTACCTTACTACGATAAAGCCATACACGAAAACACAGAAGTACATCTTTTGGAGCTTCAAGTGATGGCAGAGTTACTGAATATGAAAACACAGGTTAACTAGAAATTAAGGTCGTCCATCCATAACTATCATATTTCATATCTAATAGATTGCAAGTTTGATCACTAAAATTTTAATGTGATTATAAGGAGTTTACTTAATAATAAAGATTCCCTTTTGAAATCTTTCAAAAAAAATAATATTAATAAATTTATCATATGTTGACGTTAACATTGAAGTCTATGGGAAAAAAGCATTTTTAGACGGGCTCTGCTGAATCGCCAATGTTACTATAAATAGCACAAATTTAAAAGTACACAAAAAACCAAACAGCGTCAAAGTAAAAGCTTCCGCTCTACCCAATAGTTACACAAAGAGCCATGTTTTGTCAAAAGTGTTGGCATTTTGGTTTGTTTTTTTTAATTTCGAGAGAATTGTCTATCTTTTTTAGTTTTCTTATTGATAACGTGTTTTAAAAACAAGACTATGCATTTTGAACACATACAATGCGCATGAATTTCCAAGAACTACTTTGCTGCACGTTGAAGAAATGGGGATTGAATATATAACGCTTGTTGCAAAGTTCAAGGCAGCAACTGTTGAACATTTTTTAACTAGACATATTTTTGTTTATAGCCGCTTACAAAATTTGGACGCTTTCCAGATGACGCTTTGCCGACATTAAAAGCATGAGGAGAGAGAAGAGAGAGAGAGAGAGAGAGATTTTTTCAGTCTTCACTACACAATATGCATAAAGACACACCAAAAGAACCCGGCTTTCAGTACTTTGATTAAATATATTTTATTAAGACAAGTAATTTTCTCACATTTCTCTTGGCAAGAAGTTTCAATAGCTTTCCCTCTCTTTGAATATGCTCAAATAATTCATAGTTTACCATACATTTTTTAAGAAATTGATTTTTTTAATATTTTCCAAAAGGGCGGACAACTGTTTAAAAACATTTTCAGTGCAATAAGTTCATTTAATTGTCTGCATACATACACCCGAGTTTGGTATCTGTCAGCCTCATAATAGCTTTAAAATACGTATTTGACGTAGTATAGATCAATCAAAATTGTTAAATTCGCCATAGTTAAGGATGGACTACCTTAAGTGCCTCTTTTCAATCCAAGGTTGCTAAATCAAACTAGGACATTTCCAAAATTTCAGACTTAAACGACAGGCAGTTTTGACTCGAGACCCAATCATGTGGGCCAATTTTTAGAAAGTCGCAGGAATTTTATGCACAAGTACAAGGAGAAATGGCAATCAAAGGAGTGCCTTGGGTTGATTTTGTTTTATGGGCCGAAGCAAAAGCAGACAACATATTGATTGAGCGAATTCGTTTTGATGAGCAGTTTGTTTTGTCTATATATATATGATGTCAAAGTTAATTAAAATTTACATGGAGCATATCTATCCATTACTGTACCAATGCTGAAATTTGTTTTATAAATTTGATCCAAATTCCTGTTTCTATCACTTTCGATTTGTTTATGAAAATGTATAGCTTTTCTGGTCACATTCTGTCTCGTGTCTGTCCAACTTTCTGTCCATGATTGTATCAATCAATTTAAGTGGCTGAATATTACCATAGCTCAGTGGTATCAGACTTGTGAACTGCAGATCACGAGTTCAATTCTACCGGGGGCTTTTGTTTACTGAATTAAATTTTTAAAAATCTTAAGCTTAAGTTTTACTGAAACTGCACATTAACCTAGTTGGCATATACACTTCTTATATATCATGCTATCTATCATAATCCAGTAATTTTCTGCTGATTTAGGAAACTATTTCAAAATGTAGTGAGCCACCTTGAATGATTTTTGAGATCATTTTAATGTTTGAATAAATTGTACAAATGCATTATTGTAATGTATTAAATTGTGTACAGTAAACTTCAACCAAACAACATTGTTGATCACATATGTGAAGTGGCCCATGAGCCACATCATCCTTATCACATAGATAAGGGTGAATAGGGAGAATGAGGCAAAACTTGATCCTTATCTTTGTCCAAAAATGATCTCACAATCTGCGATTTATAAGCTGGGGCCTTGTCATGAAGAGGTTCACGCATTTTGCGACTCTCAAACTTTGGTCTCTTCCTTTCGTAATGTTTCCTAAATTCATCAGCACATAATTTTTATATGATGGTTGATCGGTCTTTTGGAATTGAAGCTTAAACTACATTACCTTCATATTAAACAAGATATCTGTGAGCCAATGCTCACTAGTGATACCCCCGCTCTGATGTGAATATGCAAAATAAGCAAAGTCGACATTTAACAGAAAGCTGGCATCCGATTGGTACAGAAATATATCCAACAATAAGGCATGCCTAAACAAATAGTGTGTTAAAATTTCAAGCATCTGCGATAAACAGCTGCTGAGAAATCTTTGAGGAAAATTTGTTTGAAAATTTTGGCTAAAATAAACAAAGTACTCATTTAACAGGAAGATGACGTCCGATTGGTACAGAAATATATCCCACAATATTGCATGCCTTAACAAACACTGTGTAAAAATTTCAAGCATCTCCGATAAATAGCTGCAGAGAAATCTTTGACGAAAATTTGTTTGAAAATTTTGGCAAAAAATAAACAAAGTCATTATTTAACAGGATGTTGACGTCCGATAGATACAAAAATATATCCCACGATATGGCATGCCAAAACAAATAGTGTGTTAAAATTTCAAGCATCTGCGAAAAATAGCTGCTGAGAAATCTTTGACGAAAATTTGTTTGAAAATTTTGGCTAAAAATAAACAAAGTCGTCATTTAACAGGAAGTTGACACCCGATTGGTACAAAAATATATCCCACTATATGGCATGCCTATACAAATATTGTGTAAAAATTTCAAGCATCTGCGATAAACAGCTGCTGAGAAATCTTTGACGAAAATTTGTTTGAAAATTTTGGTTAAAAAATAAACAAAGTCATTATTTAACAGGAAGTTGACGTCCGATTGATGCAAAAATATATCCCACAATATGGCATGCCTAAACAAATAGTGTGTTAAAATTTCAAGCATCTGCGATAAATAGCTGCTGAGAATTCTTTGACGGAAATTTGTTTGAAAATTTTGGCAAAAAATAAACGAAGTCGTCATTTAACAGGAAGTTGACGTTTGATTGGTACAAAATTACATCCCACGATATAGCTTGCCTATACAAATACTGTGTAAAAATTTCAAGCATCAGCGTTAAACAGTTGCTGAGAAATCTTTGACGAAAATTTGTTTGAAAATTTTGGTTAAAAATAAGCAAAGTCGTCATTTAACAGGAAGTTGACGTCCGATTGGTACAAAAATATATCCCACGATATGGCATGCCTTAACAAACACTGTGTTAAAATTTCAAGCATCTGCGATAAATAGTTGCTGAGATAAATGCGACAGAAATTTTTGTTACGGACGGACAGACAGACGGACGGACGGACAGACGGACGGACAGACAGACACACAAGGGTAAAACAGTATACCCCCTCTCCTTCGGAGCGGGGGTATAATAAAATTGCGTATAATAACTTTCTTTGTACTCTGGCGTCGTTTTGCTATAACAGGGCGTTTTGTCTTTTTTTAGTCAACCACATATTGTTATCAATTTTCATCTGAGGTTCAATATAATGTATCAATGTGTCATCACCTAACACAATTTCCGATTAACGTTGTCCATGGCAATTTTTTAGATTTCAAGTGGTTTTCTACATAATTCAACCCACAATCGATATTGTTTTTCTGTTAAAGATGAGGTGTTCATCTTGCACTAACCTTTCGGAGGCCAGGGTGTTGCTTTAAAATTGTAAATACTGTCCCAGATGAAATGCCTACTAAATTTGCTATCTGTTTAATGGTGATCGACAATATTAGTAATGATATAGGTTATTTTTGCAATAATTGCATGCTCTGAGGCCGTAAGAAGACGTTGGCTATCCTTAATATCTGTTCAGCCTTTTTTGAATTCGCTGATTTACCTGTAAACTTGTCTCAATGACATACAGTTTTTTCCATACACATCACACAGTTCCTTGAAAATTTTATTTCGAGTCTTAACCTAGTTTGACACTTGCTTTTATGTAGCCTGTAATTTCATCCTTATTGGATGGTGACTAACATTTACCAGACACATCTTCATACAGTGTATCGAGTTCATGTTATATATCAGATTTTCAAACGAGTTGTATATGATGATAAAACTTTGTCGGATAAACGGCCATAAACCAAGTCATGTGTGAAAAGAAATTCAAATGTCAATTGAACTCTTCATCTTATGGAATCTGATTAGCAACATTATTTATTGAATGCAATTTGAATAACAAAAATGAAAAAAAATATAATTAATACAATACCTCTTTAGACGAAGTACTGTCTAATAAAAAGTATGTCACCTGGTTGTTTCAAGTAAAAGAAGTACTTTTGCAATGTTTGTAAACTACGAATCTTCTGGGTGGTCTTAGCATTTCCAATTTATCTTTCTTTGGTTTAACCGAATAATTCCCTTCTCGTGATTCTATGACTTTAATTAGAAAAGATCGATAAGCCAGTTTTATCACAGTGACTTGTAGTTAATGGTTGCTATCAAAATACAGACCTCAACACGACACAACAATATATGTTTCACGACATGACGAGGTTTTTACAACGGTTACCGCATTCTTTCTCAGAATTGCGACGTAATTATTTAAGGTCTTCGATTGTCGCATGACGTCATAGTGAGTATTTGGAATATTTAACCATTACCGGTTTTAATATTAGTTTTATGTGATGCATGGTTTTGCCAGTATTTCTTGATTACTTCTTGTGTATAGCATATTTTAAGCTATGTAAAGTGAAATGACACTAATGTTTACACTTTATAGAGAGTAGTTTGAGTTGTTATCGCTGAAATCAATGAAAAGCTGATGAAATTGTACAAAGGCAAACGAGAGAGACTGCAATTCATAATTTTTGCCTGGCAAGGTAAACATTTCTTTGCAGATTTCGATAGAATATGTAATGAATTACAAATGTACCAATTTTCAGGGAGTTTGAACCATTATTTCAAAAGTTATAGACGTTGCTAAACTTTACTTAATCATTGTTGAAAAATTGTATCAAAATGCACTGTAAATGTGTTAGCTTTCGTACTGACAAGTTTAAATGGCCTAAAAATGTTAAAATACATAAAATAAAGGATTGTGATTAATTTAATTTAAAATTGTTTTATTGTGTAGAAATGAGTTTTTAAAAAGCAGTTGTCGCTTTAATTGCCCTGATAGTGTACCTGTGTTAGTTCCTATAGCATGAACAAAATATTTGCAACATACCAATATTTAAGTTCAGTTTAAATGTTTACATAATAATCTTCAAATTTAAACAAAACTTGCACGGATTAAATCATAAAAACATCAAGGGTGGAGAAACCTTAAAGCAAGGTAATTGTATTTACTGGAATGCAGTGAGATTCACTTAAAATTTTAAGACACAATTCAGGCTCACTATACTTGAAATCGTCTTCTTGTCTAGTCTTAATAATACGTGTAAATTGTCCAAAACATTTTAATATGCTTCCCGTCAGTGACGAAGTATTTTAGTATTCCATCGGATACAGATATTTTTGCGAAAACTTATTTAAATTCAAAAAAATAAACTTAAAAATTTGGGTGTAATTTCATCACCCTTATCCCCTTCTGCTTACATCCTAATCAAAGCATATTTATTTATTTTGGAGAAATATCGTTTTGTAGATAAAAGAAAAGGGTGAAACCCAATACAGGTATTATGTAATACCAGTTGTCGTGCCGAATGCACTGTTCATTATAAGTTATTGCTCACTCCTGCAAAGCTAATAAATCACGAACCGGCCTACCGTGTGTGGTCCTTAAAACGACTGGATTTGGGATTTGACTTTGAGGATTACCATCAATTATTTCTGTTGTAACTAATACGGCTAAACTTAGTTAAAGCATATGTCAGGATTCAGCCGGAGAAGAATGCTGGAGTGTTTTTGTCAATCACGTAGTCTAAATTGAAGAGCAGAATATACTAATGTTTATTTTTTTTTAAGGTAAAGGATGTGTTTAGTAAAGTAATATATAGATGATGCGTTAATAAGCAACCGTAAAGCTTTGATGATTCAATCACCATGAGTCTTGTTAGTAGTAAATTTTAAAATGTTTAATTGTCAAAAGGAGTGTCTGTCTGCCCCTGGAGATGGGGAATAGAACCTAACCTTAACTATAATCCTCTCTGTGCCGGGATGCATACATGTATAACCTCATAAGGTATTGACATTTGCTTTCCACATGTTGCGGTTTGAAGCCTCTCGGCACGCTTTGTTTCAGGAGTTTTATCCCGCCTTGTTTCTTCCTGATGGGATGGGAGGTTGTTTTAAAAATACATATAAACTACCTGCCATCTTTTTAAGTGTATGATATATGAAAACATATAATTCTACAAAAACCTATCATGATTTATATGGGAACATTTCTGACAAATAGAGCCTTGCACCTTCATGAACTTTTATTATAATGTTGCGTTCCACTCTCGGAGTAAGCAAAGGTGGGTACAGGGGTATCTCGGCTTTATAATATAACATCTTATATAACATTAATTTCCCAACGGGCTTGGGAGACATCTGCCATCCCTGGAGTAGGTATATAGGCATTCAGAAAGATCGTTAGATGCTGCCCGGAGACTATTAATTATGCGTGTACCAATTAGCAGACGATGGGGGGTTTATATACCCTTACCTACCCTTATGTAACCTCAATTTGCCATTAGCTGAACCGAAACGACCCTACGCCACTTCCAGAATAAACAGACCGGGGAAAGTGCCGGCGGTGATGGGGGGTTTATATACCCTTACCTACCCTTATGTAACCTCAATTTGCCATTAGCTGAACCGAAACGACCCTACGCCACTTCCAGAATAAACAGACCGGGGAAAGTGCCGGCGGTGAAGTTTTTGAATAGAATATGAATTATTTCTACTAAATTATGGGATCTAATCTACAAAATACAATAAGTACAAGTAGCTTTTATACTATAACAATGATGCAAGCGAATACATACGTATGTTCAATGATAAAAGGTGATAGATGGTTGCAAACATACAATGGAGGTTCGAGGCCATTCGAACCCGATGTTAAAACATGCTTTCAAATGACAATATCGTGAAAAGATACAAAGTATGCATATGAACAATTGAAATGGGGTTAACGAATGACAACACATTCAGGCATGATAATAAATAACAACGATTGGGAGTGTAAGTGATACGACCCAATTTCGTAACAATAATAATAAAGTTTATCGCCAAAATGTTAAGTTTTATAGTTCTTTTTGAAAGTTAATTCCTCCTCAGGTCTATGCACAGGCTATTATGCGCAGGTGACCGTTGCCTCTTGTTTATGGTCAGTTAATTTGAAATTTATTATATCATGTTGTTTAGGTGGAAAATGGCTGACATCTGATTGAAATGACATTTCGCTTTATGAAAGGATCTCATCGACGGCAACAAGTGAATTACTCCACAGCCGAGTATATATAAAGTGTCGGGCTTATGATCCGTACATCCTGAGTTCTAAGTTCGCTGGTGTTTTTGTTGTTAGTAACCGAATTTAATATTTTAGATGTTCTTTGATCATCCCCGAACAGCAATTTCTTTCGCTTTTTAGCTCACCTGAGCTGAAGGCTCAAGTGAGCTATTCTGTCTTTTGTCTGTCGTCCGTCTGTCTGTAAACTTTTCACATTCTCAACATCTTCTCAAGAACCACTGGGTCAACTTCAACCAAACTTGGCACAAAGCATCCTTAGCCTAAGGGAATTCAAAGTTGTGAAAATTAAGGACCACGCCCTTTTGCAAAGGGAGATAATTAGGAATTTATAAAAAATTTCGAGAAATATTCAACAATCTTCTTCTCATGAACCATAAGACCAGGAAAGCTAAAGCTTGTGTGGAAGCATCCTCAGGTACTGTAGATACAAAGTTGTGAAAAACGTAACCCCCGGGGGTAGGATGGGGCCACAATGTGGGTCGACGTTTTACATAGGAATATATAGAGTAAATCTTTAAAAATCTTCTAAAAAAAACTAATCAGCCAGGTAAGCTGACACTTGTGTGGAAGCATCCTCAGGTAGTGTAGATTCAAAGTTGTGAAAATCATGATCCCCAGGGGTAGGGTGGGGCCACAATGGGGGGTCAACGTTTAACAAAGAAATATATAGAGTAAATCTTTAAAAATCTTCTTCTCAGAAACTAATCAGCCAGATGATTCTTTGTACTTGTTATGACTTGGGCTCCAGGACAATTCTTTGGCCTCACAAGAAGGTTCAGAGTTTGATTTAGGTTTGTATCCCATATATAAACTATTGTTAATGATCTTTTTGAGAACTGCAATACTCAACATATGATATGACTATAAAATCATACTTTTAGAAAAGGGACTAATGATTATAAACATAAGAATATCCAGGGGGAAAATGAATTTTATTTATACAGGATCTACATGTACTATTGTACATTGTCAAGATAGTTTGTATTATGACTCAATAAAGCTGATTTTATCATACCAATTGTTCCTCAGGTGAGCGATGTGGCACATGGGCCTCTTTGTTTACTTATGGACGTTGTTTACTCAGGATTTGAGTTCTCAAATTCGGATTGTTATAACGTTCAATGTCATGAGTAAAATTTGATCTAAACACTAAAAGTATTTATGAAATGAATTATTATTGACAAACCATTCGGTATTTTTACACTATTATGGAATTAGGCTCAAACAAAGTTGGACTTTTAGCAGATGAAATTTGGACTAAAAAAATTTCAGATTTTGTTTTTCACTTAATATATTAGGTAGTTCTCTAATTCTAATATTCAAAGTTAAGATTTTATTTGTTAGTCAACATGATTTTGCACATTTTCTGTTGGTTTTATCTCACTTTTTCGCTTAGATATTCGAATGGCACACACTACAAAAATATTGAAAAATGCTTAAAACCGATGAAAGACATTATATCTCAAAATTTTGATCGTTGACCTCATATAACCTATTTGCCTGCAGAGTAAGGTCAAGATACCTAGTTTAATGCTATAAATGTTTTAATATTATCATCATTCAGTTTTTTGTAAACTTGAATCAAAAAAGGGTAGGAATTTGAAAACTGATAGAGGAAATTCGGATTTGAATATTCATGAAGATTGTAAATGAAAACTGAATCCTTTGTGTCTGTTTAAAGTCACTGCCATTCATAAACTGTATTTCATTTTAAAAAGAGTTAAGCAATTTGTATTATTTCATATTTAAGAAAATTTCAATCATAGTATTAAATTTTTAGGGACTTATCTTAAATTTTCAAAAAATATTCAATGGCTCTCAAAAAAGTAGATCATTGACCTCCTTCTTTGAATGTAAAAAATACAATGATAGGTCTTTAAAACACAATAGATGGTTTTTTATTATCATCAGTGGAATTTTTTTCATTCTGAGTAAACGTATACCTTATGTATACCTTATGTACAGTCTATTTATCGTTATATCTTTCATAATCAAATGACTTTTTTGAGATTAGGTATTCCAACATTAAGTAAATAAAAGTATACTGCCGTTCTACAGATGTACCATTTTGGAAGCACTAGTGTTCTGTATCGGTGAAGATTTTCCTTAGAAATTTTTCAAACTCAAACTAGTACAGAAAACCATGTACCTTTTTCTTTCAAAAAGTTGTGTATCACCTATCATCACTTGTGCGATAAAAAATATAAGTGAAATGGTGGACAATGGTTAGAGCTTTGGCATGTTTGAAGTATATTCATTCATTTTCTTGTTCAACAGGTTGTATAAAAGCTATGTACTTAAATAATGTTCATAAACTTCACGTATATGTTAGGCAAGTTGTATCAATGCTTCCTATGATCTTCATAGTTGTATACACCTGTACAGTGTAAGTACATTCATTCAGTACTCAGCTACTGTATCTGAGCAAAATCTTTTTAAAAAAATCCAGCTCCAATTTTTCATTAGTTTCATCCTGAATGTACTGTTGTAAATCCAAAATTGCTTAAACGTGTGTCATTCAATGTGTAAACTTTAACACGGTGCTAAAGCTGGTTTTGTTTACCTTTCTAGTTTTCTTATTCAGCAGATTTTTATCAAAACTGACAAAGTGATTATGTGAAAACTATAACACTATAAAACGTGAAAGGATTTATTACAAACAAAACACTTTCTACAGCAATACGTGACTAAAACATTTGTATTTTGGGGGGAGGGGGAAAATCTAAGTAAAGATAGAATAGCTATGACACCAAATGTAAAGGATTCTATAAAATACAATAAGCTTCACACCTTCAATCCGTATATGAAATATTTGTGACGTTGACAAAAAATTTCTTTAAAAAATAAACGTCATTTCGTGCTCTTCATAAATCTGATGCACAACAGAACACGTGTACATGGCATGTGATGATAAGGAAAAAACCCAAAATCAAACGTCCAAAAGAAAAAAAAACAGGACCAGAACAAACGCGGACCTCTTAAAATATGAGATCAAGGTCGCATCCTCTGTTAACCGGTCACATCCGCTGTGTGCTCTTTGTCAAAATGGAAAAAAAATGAGAAAAAGGTAGAAAATTAGGTGATTAATTAATGTCTAACAATAAGTATTAAATACGTCAGTCAACATCCGACCCAGTGAAAGATTATATTTGCTGACAAGGTCGTTCATCATCCAAAGAATTTACGAAAAGATGACTTCCCTGGACCATTCCAGGAATAATTCATGACATGCCTGCTTGAGGTGGTCAATGCCAACATAATGGATCCTTCGTGACCGATATTAATCTGGAAAGAATGCAAATTAACAAGGAGATAAGTTTTGACTGTAAAAGGGATAATGGCATGGTGGTTTTCTTTTCTTTTGGATAATTGTTAAAAGTTTTCATAGCAGTATTCAGAGTTACCAAAGTGAATATATTGCAGCAAAAAGAATATGTCGTTCCAAATATATATACAAACTCGGTTATATCTAAGTCCTAGGGACCAGTGGATTTACTTCGTTATATCCGTAATTCGTTATATCCATATAACGAATTCGTAATATTAACTATAGAAAATTCATTATATATGTCGAGGGTCTTAAATTCGACAGAGTCCGAATTTCGACGGTGTTCATCTTTTGTATACCTCTCGTACGCTCTCGCGAAAATACGCGCTTTTTCGTTTGTATACTATTCTACGGAAGACTAGCGATCCATTGAAGGAGTGTCTTTAAAAATGCACTTCAAACAGGTACAAAAATATAAACATTCACATTAAAAATTCCCTTTATTTAATAATACATTTTAAATATTATTTTAATCCCCACTCAACAAATTTAAAAACGCAATGTCATACCCTCTAGATCTGATGTATCGTCTGCAAAGACTGGAGATTCATTGATGAAAGTCACATGATCTTGTTAGGATAAATTTAAGGACAAAGCAAACTACTTTTACGTTTTTGTGTCCAGTTTTACAAAAGAAAGGTGAATGATGAAGATAGAAAAAAAGCTTAAATGCTTTTCTCTATTGTTACAGGCAAATCCTATGAAACATTCCTCAAAGTATAGACTGTACTCACCAACAGCATTAACGAATGCTTATCTGTCAATTAAAAATGACCATAAATCAGCTATTGGAGCAGCCAGGCAGTTTAATGTTCCAATCACTACCCTCAGAGATCGAATACTAGGGAATGTAGATCCTGAATCTGTTAAAAGTGGCAGAAACCCGTCTTTTAGTACCCTAGAAGAGTCTCACATTGTTGACCATTTGAAGATTATGTCAAACTATGGTTACGGTTATGCACGCCAGGAGGTTGTTGATATTGCAACAGATTATGCTGTTCAACTTGGTATAAGGGACAGGCAGCATCCATTTTCTCTCAAATGGTTCCGTGGTTTTGTAAGCAGATGGCCAGAGATTAGGATATTAAAGCCTTGAAGTCTTGAAATTGCTAGGGCTAAATGTGCATCCACTTCTGTAGTTGAAAAATATTTTCAAGAATTGGAGCAAGTAATTAAAGATCACGGTTTTGATAATGAACCTCATTTGATATATAACGTTGATGAAAAGGGGTTTTCTTAAAACCATTCTGCACCTCCAGTGGTGTGTGGTAATCAAATTACCCCACTAGCAGTAACAGCTGGGAAAGCTTGTACAACAACTTTGATTGGATGTGGATCTGCCACAGGAACAGCAATACCTCCTTTTCTCATTTTTGCAGGCAAGATAATGATGACTGATTTGATGACTCAGGGTGGTCCAATTGAGAACTGTTCCGCGAATACCTCGAAGAAATATGTTCCAATGAAAGCAGACCAAAAGGTTCTCCTTCTATTGAACGGACACAAGTCCCACATATCTGTGGGGCTTGTACAATGGGCAAAAGAGAGAAACATTATCTTATTCATTCTTCCTGCCCATACCAGTCACATTCTTCAACCCCTTGATGTTGGCTGCTATGGACCTATGCAAAGAAAGTTTAATGCTGAATGTCACAAATTTACTCGAGAATCGCAATGTGTTGTAACCAGGTATAATGTTTGTCAACTTGTCTGCAAAGTGTACAGTAAGGCTTTGTCTGCAGTCAACTTGATATCGTCGTTTACGAAAACCGGTATCTATCCATTTGATAGAAATGCCATACCGGCAGCACGCCTCATACCTGCTTAGGTATTCAACACTGAAGAAGACAAGATCAATACTGAAGAAGATAAGAATTATAATGAAACAAAAGATGGTCTACCAGCACACAGTCAGGTTAAAAGACCACATAAGGAAAAAGCCAGTGATTGTGAGTCTAGAATGTTTTTGATTTGTTTGGCCTATCTATAACCCTTGTATTATGAGCAATGACGTAAGTGTCGAATTAGGACCTGGTAATGGCTGCACCTGTTGAATGTTGTCGATGATTTTATACTTTGTAAATAATAATAATGAAATGAATAAAGGTAAACTAACTTATGTAAACAAGTAACTTTGATCGATAATCAAGAAATACTTTTTAAATTTTAAACTTGTTGCTCATATAATTTGTAAAGTAACCTTAATTGTTAAGACCGTCGAAATATGGGCACACAATGATACATATTTTCTTAAACCAGACTACAATTTTTGCTAATTTGAGGCTTAGATCATGATTATGATACCTTTAAAATTCGGATTTGAAATTGAAGAATTCATGCAAGAATAAGTTCATTAAACTATTTTGTTAAATGGTTGTGCAAACTTTTTAACTGCAAACAAATTCGATATTAAAGTGTTAAATTTCGTCATTATTCGCCTCTACGGGACTCAAAATGAGTTGGCTATATCCGTAAATTCGTTATATCCGAATGCATTATAATAGTAAAATTTTACAAAGATTTTTTTAGAATTTTACCGGGGGCTAAAAATAAACTTCGCGTTATCCTAAAATTCGCTATATAAACTAGTTTTATTGTATAAGCATATGCTATTTTACATATAAGCTTTGCCATTACCGACCAGTGTTTACCAATTTGCCAAATGATTTTGTGACATTGGGGTTTTCAATTCCTCTTTTCCTACATTTAAGACGCCGTCTCTGTAATTATTTTTTATAAACAGTGTCGTCTGGCCTTTGAAGCAATATCCATATTCCTTTTTACTTTGCATTGTTGACATGTTTAGTCAGGAAAAAATTATGCATCTTCATACATTTTTTGGTGTGTGTAACCTTAGGTTTACTCTTCAGTCTGATCATGAACTCTTTTAACATAACCGAAATAGATTTTAATGAAATAGCTCTGCTTCTTTCAAAATACTAGCAAGATGCTGAAAATTCCATTTTAGGTGCACATAGGTCAAATGAAATGGGTTTAAAAGTCAGAGCGATAAAACTATCCTCCCTTTTTTCTATATATTTTATATACTTTGTCTACGGATTCCAATGGTTTACTGCACAAAAAAATCTTGATACAAAAACATTGGGGAGTTGAATATATCAAGGCACATGTAAAGCCGCGTGAGTTTATAATTAATAGAATATCAAGTGTATTACATGTGTATATTTTTAAGGTTTACTCGATAATTTCTTTCACAAGAAATTTTTTCTGTCTATTCGACGGATTTTAATAAAAATTAGCAAGTACATCGAATAAACTTCAAAAAATATTTAAAGTCAGTATTTAAAAATGCTATATTTTGTTTACGACGATGCGTAAAGATGTCGGGGTACCCAGTGCAAACATTAAGCTTCCTTAAAACTTTACCTATTAGGTGTCGGTAAACCTACAGACATATGTAAAAAAAAAAAACAAAAAACAAAAAAACAAAAAAAAAAAAAACCTGAAATAACGTATGTTAATTTTACTCTTTATCGGGACTGGATTTCTTTATGCAAATATTTTTACCAACCAAATCTTACTACAACGGCGGCTTAGTAAAAGCCATGGAATTGGTGAAAATATCGAATGAAAACTTTTCCGGATGGCCGTTTCAACAAAAAGCAAGATATTCAGTTGATCATTTATTTTTTTTTTCTGTATAATAAGTCACCTTAGTCACTCTGGTGACCTATCGCAATTGCTATTCATTTGTTCGTCGCCCGTCGTCCAGTTAGCGATAGAACATTTACACTTCTTAATAAAAACTAAATACTAGCCGTTTCTTTTTACATTTGGTTAATGATACATTTTTGTGGTAATTTATAAATTTCATGACTCATGTCCAGTAGGGGCCTTAGGGGTATAAAAAAGTCAAAATTTAACCAGTTTTCAGAATAATCCTCTTTCCTTCTCAGAGATATCTGTAATAAAACCGAATTCATAAGTACACTGTATGTAGACCAGGAAGTCCTCTACCAAAACTGTAAATATCATGTCCCCTGGAAATGAATTGAGACTCTAGACCGGCCAAATGGCCACATATTGTTAATGCCTGTAATGTTCAGAAATCGTCTAAAATTCGAAAAAGTTTCAATTCAAGTAGTGTTATTTACATGTACACTAAAATTACAGTATTATGTTAACATACATATTATTTTTAAATATACATGTATCATCTCTAAATAAAACAACGACTTCTGCAGTATGTAGCAATTTCTTGACGTTTACATGGTGTGCTATTTCAACTAATGAACAAAAGAAAACAAAACAAAAAACACAGTCATTTGCTCTAAAGACATAGCCATGTTTCTCATTTAATTGCGCCAAGGTTCTCTCAGGGTATATAAACTACGCATGGCCCACTCCTATGCTCAACAACAAACTGACGCAGACGGTGGATTTGAAATCCTCATCAGTGATTAAAATTCCCGGATTGTTGTCTGCTAAGATTCAAAGTAGACATATACCTGCAAAATAGTACAGATGCTTGATCAATTTTTGTGATCGAGTGGTGAATGAAGGGTGTTGCTAAAACGCGGAACGGAAAACGGAACGGAACGGAAATAAACTATCATATCACGTTTATCGCTTCAAAAGGGTATAGACTGGCCTGAAACGATTTGCTTTGTATCATTTGTTCATATCTAATGAATGATTATTAACTTGTGGCCGTCTTATTGATATTCTTATGAATGTCTATCAAATAGAGCATTGCCTTCAATTGGCTTTAGTTGAGTACGAAACGGAAAAAATCAAATGTACACAAATTGTGAAATATTAAAAGAGTAAATTAGCTCTAACGTTTTACTTATTTTTCTTATATGGCATTGCTGCATAACAGCGTAACGCATTTAGTGAAAGCGTTTCATGTGTTTAATGATTTTTTTTTTATATTTCCAATATGATGTATATACTTACCTCAACATTGGATTTTCGGTGTTCTACACGATCTTAAATCGTATAGACGATACAGCTAGTATCATTGAAATTCAATAAAAAAAGAAACCATACGACTGACGACATTCATGTTCATTTTTACTAAGTCTTGCTGCATCATCTATTTGCAAACATGTCCCACTATTGTAAATATCATTTTACCAAAAAAAATATAGTTTCATTATATGGGACAATTTTCATGATATGTTTTATTTTTATATCGGCGTTCGTTGTCGACATTTTCTACTGTTTTGAAATACCCAGTACTTAGTGAAACTAGTATTTTTAGTAATGCAATTTTGTTTACGTTTGCATTACTTGGCAGTTATTCATTCCTGCAGCTATATACATATGATCCGAATAGACAGCTCTACACGTTGCCTGGTTTGATTTTTTGACTATAAATTGGGACTATAGTCTGTCGACCCCAAAATATTTATTCAGCACATTTGGACGATTTAAAAGAATACACATACCAGCTGTAAAAGATTCAATTGAATTAGATGAATCGGGGAAATATGTTCAATGCATGTAGTGTTAATTTTGAGGAAATAATTATTCTTGAATATTGATAATATTTATGTCTCCCCTTTCAAAGGGGAGACATATTGTTTTTGTCGACTTTCTTTTTCTTCTTCTTCTTATTCTTATTCTTCTTCATCTAAATTTGTCCAGGCCGTAACTTAAATACCCTTTGACATTAAGACTTCAAATTTGAAACATAGGTAGATGGTCTAGAGAAGCAGTGCACGTTACCAAAAGTTTTGACCTTGACCTATTTTGTTATTCAAGGTCAATCTTTTCATAAAAAATATTGTCTGGACCATAATACAAGACTCCTCTAATATACAGACTTTTAACTTGTATCATAGATAGATGGTATATAACCTGGTTGAACCTTACCGAAATTTTTGACCTTGACCTAGAATTTTTATTTCAAGGTCATATTAGAAAAACTTCATTGTTCAACTCTTGAATATACTTTGACAGAAGGACTTCAAACTTTAAACAAAGAACAATAATAATACACTTAGGTGTACTATTGATTTATATATGACCTTGACTATGTTTTATTCAAGGTCAAATTAACAAAAAGATAATAAAATTCTGTCTGGGTCTGGGTAACATATAGCTGACATCATTCTTTTTCAATTGTTAAATTTGCCCCGTATGACAATCCTAGGGGAGAAGGGGAGACATGTGTTTTTTTGTGTAAAAAAAAACAATACCCACTAGTTATACGTGATATTGATAATCTTGTTTTGTTTTGTTTTGTTTAAAAATTTCATAAAGTATATCATTTTTAGCATCTATCAAGTAAACAACATTAGATAAGATGTTACGCTTTCTGTTCCGTTTTCCCTTCCACGTTTTAGCAACACCCGTGAATGAATGGTTTTGTAAATGTAACAAGCATTCTGAGAGTATTGCATATGCAATGCACGTCCTCTACGGGTTTGTAGAAATTTGTGAAAACAATGCACAGTTATGCAGAATATCATTTCTATTATCGTCTCCTGTACCCCGAATCAACAGACGAACCCGATTGTAATAGTACCAAAATACCCTGCTGATTAAATTTATAACACAATGCTTGACACTATTTTACAGAACATATTTGTTTGTTAGAAACAATACAAGGAATGGCCCAAGTAATGCACGATATCATTGCTGACTACATACTTTCCTCGTTTATTCAATACACACCGAACCCGATAACGAACCCGAGCATTAAAAAATTGGAATATAAAAAAATACTGTTTTCGAAAATGTGTCAACCAGACGCTACAAGAGTGTAAACTTGATCTGTAGTTTGACATTTTGATGCTGTTCAACAAATTTCATATTATTCCTCACACGCATAAAGAAAACAAAGTGTGGAAAACTGAAGTGGGACAGACAGACGGACGGACTGTCAAACGCAGAGGAAAGCTATAGTCACCTCCGGTGAAAACTGGTAGGGGGTTAATAAAAGCTGGCGCACCAGAGTTGTTGGGATGTGCGGTCATGTTACATGCAGTGTTATCTCTCTCTCTCTCTCTCTCTCTCTCTCTCTCTCTCTCTCTCTCTCTCTGGTGACACATCAGGATTCACTGAAGGGAGTTCGAAACTGGACACCATCACCGGAAGACGTCTCTGAATCATTGATGATCCCGACAGTTATAACGATGACAATTGTGTCGAAGAGTAAAAGAAGAAGAGGTTGTGTTGTGTTTGAAAGAAGCAGCTTTAAAGAGAGTGCGCTTCGGCTTCTAATACATTATATGAACTTTTGTAACCAAGGTAGTTGTCATCATTTGTGTATATAGGTATCATTGTGTATTTTCTTGTTGGACAAACTTATTTTCTTCATTCTAGCATTTGTATTTGATTGTTTTGTTTTATTTTGCTAGCAAAATAATATTTTACCAATTCAAAATATACAAAGAATATATAACATTGTAAAAACAATTGTAAAAACAATGAAAAATAAATTCAAGTACAAAAAGGTCACATGCAATATTAAGACTACTCAAAGTGTTTTTGAACTAAATCATTAAATCATTTTACCAATGTATTAAAACATAATACTAGACTAGTGTTTCACACATTAGTAAAAGGATTTTATGTTTTTTGTTCAAAAACACTTTTTTAAAATCAAATATTTATTCTCTTAATTATTAAATAAGATAATATTTTACTGTTAATAAATTAAATTACCAGTTTCATATGTTTTGTCAGGCTAAAATTATATTGCTGCAATATTGTATGGGGTAACTTTCTATGCAATTTTCACGGGTTCTTTTCAATTCATGGAATTGAAATCTCTTTCTACAAAGTAGAGATTCCATCAACCATTTGATGCATTTTCATTAAATTTTATAACCGAACAGATTTTAATTACCACCACAGTATCTAGTTCTTGCCTCATTAGAGAGATGCTTTGATATATCAGATGCAAAACCCGCATCTTTGAAATTTTCCAATACTTTATCGAAAATATAAGGCACATATTAAAAAAAATATTTCTCTTAAGTAAGTGTATGCAAATTTACATAAGTACGACTCTCACGTTGGTCAACGTGTTAAGTGCAAAATGGTAATGAAAATGGCAATGTTCTCGGTTATGAAAACAAAGTCAAACTCGATATCGTTTGTAGATTAAATGCGTATCTATACTTATAAATTAAGACATTTTGCCAATTAACCTGCACCGGAGTAAGTGCTTCACCTTTTGTATTTCATCCCATGTGAGTTGATGTCCGTAAACTAGAATTAAACTTCGCTTGATAGGTAACTATTGAGAAATAAATTATAAACCTACTTTCATTTTCGATCAACCAGCCAGAAAAAAGCAAAATTGAGAGTAAGATGGTGGACACGCTTTGACACCGTCTCTGTAATTATTTTTTAAAAACGGTGTCGTCTGGCCTTTGAAGCAATATCCATATTCTTTTTCACCTTGCAATGTTGACTTGTTTAGACTCTCCCGTTTGGAATCAGACACGGCCATTGTTCACAACTAGTCAATGACGTGTCAAACGAACATCAATTGTGTATTTATTGTTCATCGTGCACGTCGTTTGTGAAAATAAGATGAATATTTGTTTTAGCTCACCTGACTGATACCTTACGTAAGCTTTTCGGCTCACTTTTTACCACCACATGAACATGTACCTTTAAACATTTTACAACATGATTGTTTATTTCTTCTTCCAAAGAACACGACCAGTTTTACAAAATACTCTTTTAAAATATTGTTGAATGAAGCTATACAATTTTTACATAGGGAGAAATAGAGAAATACTTATTCTTGTGTGAATGCACCCTTAATGATGATCCCTTACGGTGGGATTGCTCCACAATGGAGGGTGATTTTTTTTATACAGATAGTAGTGATTGAAAAATTATAGTTCTTCTCTCAAAAACCATATTACAAGAAAAGCTAAAACTAGTTCAAATCACGATTCCCAAGAGAAAAGTTAAGTAAGAATGTCGGTTAGGTTTCAGTATAGTATTCAAAAAAGAAAAATCTTTGTTACATCCTGTAACAACAAAAGAGGCTCAATATTTACCATTGGAATGAATTAGGAAAAAATTAAAGACTTCTTAAAACAAAAAACTACTTTATTTATGGTATTGTCAAGATATTTTGTAAGACTTTTAATCAGAGTTTTGGATAATGTTGCTCAGGCAAGCGACATGGCCCCAGGGCCTCTAATTATTCCATTACTTCCATTTACAGATGATGATAGGCAGACACCAACACTTCTTTCATTAAGGTATTCAATATATAACGACCACATTTTGTCCCTAATAAACGAATGGTCTGTTACTCTTAACCATGATTTCATTTTGAAGATGTTATCAAATAAAAATACTCCACCAACGAAATTTGCGAGAGTTCGATTATTGTTCAATTAATTGAACCTTGAATTTTACATTGAAGTCTAAGGGCAATGCATTTTTATTAAGATATTGTAAATAAAAAAAAAAGCCTGCAAAATGACCGTCTTCTTATATGTTGTCAGTAATATGAATTGAATTCATGTCTTTTGCCATAAAAAAAATAATAAAGCGAAATATGTTTATAACAAGAAAAAGGGATATGCCTTATAAGAGAAATTAGCGTTAGCAAATATATATAAAACTAGACACTTGTTGCAAAAGCAACAAAAAGGTCTTCCGTTTTGATATACATGTATCAATTTAACTGTAAGACATTGCTTCTCTCACATAGAAAAAAAAGTGGATATGATAAATATTGTGAATAATCTCAATCACTTACAGTGACAAAAATCTCACGGAAATCAAATGTGTAAAATGGAAAGCTACACAGACATATTTGAGATATCTCACCGGAAGTAAAATTTATTTGCTAATTTAACATTATATAGATGACATATGTAAGATTATATACTGATATTTTCATTTTATGTAAAATGAATAAAATATGAAGAAAACAAAATTTTTGAAGTGCTTCCGGTGACGACCGGAAGTTACGCCGAACAAAACAAAACAGTGTTAACACATGTTCATACATAGGTCTATCATCCCACAAAGTTTGGTTGTTCAAGTCGTCACCGTTTTTGAGATCTCGTCGAAATAAGGTTTTTTGTCTCGGGACAGGAAACGGACATGCGGAAGTGCTCAATGTAAATTGTATTAAACATTTCTTGTATACTTGCCTTTTGTACGTTATATTTCATTTATCTAGCTAAAAATGTCAAAGAAACACAGTTAAACTGATAAACAGCTCGATTTGTTTGAACTCTTCCGGTGTGGACCGGAAGTGACGGAAGACAAAATGAAACCAGTTAAACACATCTTCAATCAAATGTCTATCATCCACGAAAGTTCCGTGTCTTGATCACTTATAGTTTCTGAGATCTCGCGGGTACAAAATGTGTTTTAAAAAGGCTTCCTGAGATGATTGAGATATCTCACCGGAAGTGGAATTTTTTTGTTGATTTAACATTGCAAAGATAAGTTATGTATAGAATTATACTTATTTATTTAATTTACGGAAAATGAATTTAATGCGTATAATAACTATTTTTGAAGTGCTTCCGGTGACGACAGGAAGTTACGACGAACAAAACAAAAGTGTTTAAACACATCTACATACACAGGTCTATCATCCTACAAAAATTGGTTGATCAAGTCTTTACCATATTTGAGGTCTCGAGGTGACAAGCTTTTTCATTGCGGGACAGGAAACGGACGACCGGAAATGATTTTTAAAAAAATGAAAAAATCATTCCTACACTTTATCATTCTCTATTATTCCTAAAAATTTCAAGAAAATCTATCCAGTCATCTCTGAGAAAATCGGGGAAAAAAATAATAATAATAATAATAACTAGACACGATCTCGTTGCGAGCAACGAGGAGGTCTTCCGTCCGATTTTTAGAACAGGAAATGACCTTGCCTTTTATCATCATCAACGAAACATATCAGGAAATGCAGATGTGATCTAAAAGAGCGATGGATGAAGGATTATACACCTGTAGGATCCTTAATTTTAAGGACCAGTCCCATTTTATTTCATATTAAATAAGAGGTCTTTTGACTTAATAACAGGTCTAATAACCTGTAATAAAAAGAAACCGAAGAAAAAAAGAGGGCCTTCCTTTGTTAACGGAAGACCCTAATAACAATAAGAATAGAAGGGTCTTCCGCTGAAGACGGAAGACCCTAATAATAAAAGACTGTTTTTGTCTAAATCTTAATTGAAGAGTGTTTTTCAACTTGTACTACAGTCCAACAACCCTTTTATGTTGATTAATTTAGTTAGAAAATTAAATAAATTGCAGAGAAAGAAATAGAGAGAAAGAACAAATCTTGGCTCCGGCGAGATTAGAACACACAGCCTTTGCAGGTGTCTCAAAACATGGCTGACGCGAAATAATTCCCGAATTTGTGTTTGAATTTGGGGCGTTTTCGCCCGGGAGAAGAGCTGAGTTTTTGTATGAGATGAAAAACAAAGTGTAAGATGTCTGACTATTTAGGTTTGGTAACAGTGCGAGGTCATTTGAAATATTGACGCGTGTTTTTGTCTGGAGGGGGGTGAAAAGACCCGAGCTTGATTTTCGTCGTAAATAAATCGAAAATAGAATTTTGAGGTGTGGATCTCGGATTCGTGTAACAACTATTAGGGGAAGTCCTAAAACAATGACTGATGCAGTTTACCAATGTATTTCAGTGTTGGGAATTTTTGTTCGTGTCGTTTACTATTATGTTTGACTGTTTTATTTCAGCAGGATTGATAGAATCTTTATAAAAATAGAAAAAACGAAATCAGTAACACGTAAATTTATTCGGTAAAAATTTGATGCAGTAATTTCCACAGTTCTAACATTCATAAGTAGTTCACACGCTATCGTAGATTCAGACTAAACGGAAAAAAAGAAATATACATGCAACAGAAATATTACGCGGCTGCACAGGGGCCAAGTCCATTTCAACATTAATTTCAATGAAACCATAAATAAAGAAAGAGGTCGAACTCTGACCCAGATAGAAAACTACCAGCTCGCTTCAAAATCCTAAAAAATCAATTAATCTTTAAAACACTCGCAACGTGCATGTATTTTTCATAAAAGTAATGTCTGAGATACACTCCTGCCGAATTTTAAGTTGATGGGTCTTACAATAGGGGAGATATACGCATTATTCTCTCGAAGTCGCCAGTTTATTTTTACTCGGACATTTACCGGTCCAGAGCTCACGATGGGATTTTGCCTATGACAACAGCAGTATTGCAACAAGTCGAGAAACATTTGCAATAATCTTTTAAAATCTTACATCAAACGCAATTTATGGATTTACTTTTTACTTTTAAAGTTTTCAGAAATAAAATATATAAAATGCCATAACATTTACATGCTAAACACCACATATGTATGACGAGAGAGAGAGAGAGAGAGAGAGAGAGAGAGAGAGAGAGAGAGATTAATCAGAAATCGATTTGATCAGAGACATAAATAACATTTACGTCTCTGATTTGATAAAGAAATTTATAATTGTTTTATCTGCTTTTTCATATGAATTATATTTCTTTTTTTTCTCAAGTTTTTCTTTGCCGACAATAACTGCATAATAAAAAAATTCTGGTAAGTCAGCAAATAAAATAACCTACATCATTAAAAATATAGTATGATTATTTATTCCCCATTTTCCCGAATCCAAACGATACCCAAGTGTTATGTCTAAATGACCAATGTTAAGCATTCAGTTGATAATAAAAATCGGTTTTTTTTTAATCCCAGACAGTCAATAGATTTGTTATTAAATCATTGAACAGTGAATTTCAAAAAATAACATCCGTAGACAATATCCCGTAACTAGAAAAAAATACGTATTTACTTTTTTGACGTCAAATGTACATTAGCCTCTAGCCTCATTACTCCATGTTACCTGTAGTAGATCTTTGAGAGAGAGAGAGAGAGAGAGAGAGAGAGAGAGAGAGAGAGAGAGAGAGAGAGAGAGAGAGAGAGAGAGAGATTTTAGTGTTCAGGAATTCAATATAAACGCAACATTTGTCAATAAACGCATGTATACATGCATACATGTACATATCTAAATGTTTGAATAAATACAAAACAACCTTTCTTTTTAAGCCATGTGAAATACTAAAAACGTTGGTGCATTGCTAAATGTTGTGTGTATACAATCATTGAAATGGCGGCATTTCTTTGATGCCGACAAAGCGATCCAGTGAACTCTAATGCGGTCGAACTGCAGGGGTGCTACGGCGGCATGTCTTTGATGCCGGCAATGCGACAATCGTCCGAATTTAGCGAGTAGTTGACAGAAAAGAGCTCTATATTTGTACTGAAAAAAGCCGCTATTATTTTATTTATGACAAAAAGAAAACGGAAAACATTCAAATCCATCATTATAAAGATAAAATCGTTAAACAAAACACAGTTAAGCAAGAAAAAATAATCGGCACTCGGGGACTGAACCCGGGTCGCCTGGACACAAGTCCACCACTCTAACGACTGAGCTACGCGGACTCTCGCTTCAGAACTTTGGAGCCCAAAATCTCGAGAATGCATGGATCGATTTTAAAACAGATTTCATATTCAGAGGTTTTTAGAGTGTCTCTATCGAATAGTAACATAAAAAAAATTCAAGTTCAAAAAATTGAAAAATTAAGGTTTTTCATTTCCTTCCGCTGACGACCGGAAGTGACGGCGGACGTTCGGATATGCGTAGTACACTGCGGCCGTTCACTCTCTACGATCTCTGAAAATTTGAAAGTTCTATCTTAAATACTTTTGGAGAAAACTTGTGAACAAGCAAAAACATAAAATCTTTAATATCTCGGGACCGGAAGTGACGACCAAAAAAATCCCACGTACTTTTCTTACAAATGTTGTCATAAACAAGATCTGAAAGTTTTATCAAAATCGGCTGAAGCGTTTTAGAGAAAACGTGGGAGAAAAAAAAAATAATAATAACTAGACACGATCTCGTTGCGAGCAACGAGGAGGTCTTCCGTCCGATTTTTAGAAGAGGAAATGACCTTGCCTTTTATCTTCATCAACGAAACATATCAGGAAATGCAGATGTGATCTAAAAGAGCGATGGATGAAGGATTATACACCCCGTTGGATCCCTTATTTAAAGGACCAGCCCCATTTTATTTCATATTAAATAAGAAGTCTTTTGACCTAATAACAGGTCTAATGACCTGTAATAAAAAGAAACCGAAGAAAAAAAAGAGGGTAGGCCTTTGTAAACGGAAGACCCTAATAACAATATGAATAGAAGGGTCTTCCGCTGAAGACGGAAGACCCTAATAATAAAAGACTGTTTTTGTCTAAATCTAAATTGAAGAGTGGTTTTCAACTTGTACTACAATCCAACAGCCCTTTTATGTTGAATATTTTAGTTAGAAAATTAAATAAAAAGGAGAGAAAGAAATAGAGAAAGAACAAATCTTGGCTCCGGCGAGAATAGAACACACAGCCTTTGCAGGTGTCTCAAAACATGGCTGACGCGAAATAATTCCCGAATTTGTCTTGGAATTTTGGGCGTTTCCGCCCGGCAGAGGAGCTGAGTTTTTGTATGAGATGAAAAACAACGTGTAAGATGTCTGACTATTCCGGTTTGGTAACAGTGCGAGGTCATTTGAAATATTGATGCGTGTTTGTGTCCGGAGCTTGATTTTCGTCTTGATAAATCGAAAATAGAATTTTGAGGTGTGGATCTCGGATTCGGTTAACAACAATTAGGGGAGGTCCTTAAACAATGACTGATGCATTTTACCCATGTATTTCAGTGTTGAGAATGTTTTTTCGTGTCGTTTACTATTATGTTTGACTGTTTTATTTCAGCAGGATTGATAAAATCTTTATAAATGTAGAAATAACGAAATCAGTAAAAATTTGATGACAGTAATTTCCACAGTTCTAACATTCATAAGTAGTTCACACGCTATCGTAGATACAGACTAAACAGAAACCAAGAAATATACATGCAACAGAAATAATACGCGGCTGCTTACATCCCTTGTACTGTGTAAATTTTAAGTCCCCGTACAGGCTATAGTCGCCGTTTGATCTCAGGAATTTCTTAATTGTTCAATCCGCTGCATATTTGGCAGAAAATAAGAATTGGGTCCGAGGTACATGTACACAAAATTTCATTAGGATTGAGTAAGGGGCTCGGGAGTTAGAATTTTTTTCTACAGTACATGTCCAGCAAGCCAATCAAAACTCGAATGCCAAAAAATTCATATCTTTCTTAAAAATGAACGAATAGGTCTGGTCATTAGTACAGTAATCTAGACTTGAAGTAGGTTGAAAAAAAAGGTTCAAGATGACAAATCCAGTAAAATCAGGCCAGAAAAACTAAATGATTTTGTGAAAACGAAAGGGGGGGGGGGTCGGTGGGTGTACTGTGTAAATTTAATTTCCACGTATAGGCATTAAGCGCCGTTTAATTCAGGAATTTAGTCTTAATTGTTCAATCCGCTGCATATTTCACAGACAAACAGAAAAGGGTCCGAGGTCCATTTTTACGAATTTTCATTAGGATTGAAAGAAGGGCTTGGGAGTTAGAATTTTTTTTAAAGTACATGTCAAACACGACAATTGAAACTCAAATGCCAAAACCTTCATAACTCTGTTATTAATGAACGAATTGGTCTGGTAATTAGTACAGTAATCTAGAATGGTATTTAGTTGAAATTAAAGGCCCAAGATCAAAGATCAAGTAAAATCGGGCCAGAAAAACTAAATGATTTTATGAATTGGGAGGGGGGGGGGGGTCGGTCGGTGACTTCTATATTAAACGTAGAATATTAAATTCTAAATATTACATATTACACAATTTCTAAATAAAATACATATGTTAGAACAATGTATAAGCGTTGTTTGAAAGATGTAACTGTTGATTTTTTTTTTACATCTATATATTCTTAGGCTCAAATACTCATAAACGGGTGGTCAGTTTTTGAACCTTGTCGCAGTCACCCGTTTGTTTGTATAGTTACGTGTATAAACTTCGGAGGTTTTTCTTAATCCCGACAGGCAACAGATTTGTATCAGTATGTTGACATGCACAAAAAAAGGAAAAAGTACACCATCTTTAATATAAATGACTTTTTAGGGTTGACTTTCAATCAGTAAGAAGACAATCATTAAACAACGAATTTCAAATTATTTGAATCCATAGACATTATCCCGTAACTTGATAAAAATATGTATAATTTTTGGACGCCAATGTACATTTAGCTTCTATCCAATTCACTGCATGTTACCTGTACTAGTTCTTATTCAAATGGTAAAACATTTGTACTTGAGAGAGAGAGAGAGAGAGAGAGAGAGAGAGAGAGAGAGAGAGAGAGAGAGAGAGAGAGAGATTACATAGTGTTTTATAATGTTCAGGAAATCAATATATAAGCAAACTATGTCAATAAACGCATGTATACATGCATGTGTGCATCTATATATGGGATTAAATACTAAGCAGTCCTCCTTTTTAAGCCGAGTAGAATAACGTGGGTGCATTGCTAAATGTTGTGTGCATACAGTTGAGATGGCGGCATTTCTTTGATGCTGGCAAAGCGACCCAACGAACACTAATGCGGTCGAACTGCAGGGGCACTTCGGCGGCATGTCTTTGATGTCGGCAATGCGACGAGCGTCGGAATTTAGAGAGCTGCTGACAGAAAAGAGCTCTATATTTGTACTGAAAAAAAGCCGCTATTTTTTTTTATCTTTGACAAAAATAAAACGGAAAACATTCAAATCCATCATTTTAAAGATAAAACCATTAATCAAAACACAAATAAGAGAGAAAAAAGATTCGGCACTCAGGGACTGAACCCGGGTCGCCTGGGCACAAGTCCACCACTCTAACGACTGAGCTACGCGGACCTTCGCTTCAGAACTTTGGAGTCCAAAATCTCAAGAATGCGTGGATTGATTTTAAAACAAATTTCATATTCTGAAGTTTTGAGAGCGTCTTTATCGAATGAAAAAATAAAAAAAATTCAAATCCAAAAAATTGAAAAATTAAGGTTATTCATTTCCTTCCGGTGACGACCGGAAGTGACGGCAGACGTTCGGATATGTGAGAGACACTGCGGCTAACGACTCTCTACCACCACTGAAAATTTGAAAGTTTTATCTTTGATACTTTTTGAGAAAACGCGTGAACAAGTAAAAACATAAAATCTTTAATATCTCGGGACCGGAAGTGACGACCAAAAATTTGATCGATAATCTTCTTACAAATTTTGTGCTCAGTGAGATCTGAAAGTTTCATGAAAATCGGCTAAAGCCTTTTTGAGAAAACGTCAAAGAAAAAAAAAATAATAATAATAGGGGAAAAGAAACAAAGCAATAACAATAAGGTCTTCCGTTGGAAACGGAAGACCTTAATAATAGAGGAAAAGAAACAAAGCAAAAACAATAAGGTCTTCCGTTTCCAACGGAAGACCTTAATAATAAAAAGAAACATTACAATCACTATAAGGTCTTCCGTTGGAAACGGAAGACCTTAATAAGATGTCCAGATAGAGTTGTTAATTATGCCTCTTTTGATGGCGTGTTATAGGTATCTCACCAGTCACGTTTTGATTTTAATGAACACATGATCATTATATTTAATATGAATATAATTTTTTGTAAATTAATCAAGGAGATTATCATTTCATAAATATACAGCATTCATAAAGAAAACCCATTTAAATTCAAAATAAAAAATGTTTTGGTGAAGACTATATTTTCGTGCTTAAGATCTTTTCAGACGAAAATGACAGAGGCAAGCAATTATTTGCATTTTAAAAATAATCATTACTCACATTTTGAACCTTTCATAAGTTTGAAGCATATTACATAGGCTCTTTTGACGTGTTCAAATTTAAATCATGAAAATGAGATAGCGTTTCAGAATAAAATTATCAAATATATAGAAAAAAATCTATAAAAATTTTCAGGAATTGTACATTTAAAGTTCTTTATCTAAAAATTTTTATTACTGACGCAATGTTTTATTATGTCAATATAATACTGAAAACATATAAAGGCAAACTGAATTGATCTTTCAAAAACTTCGATATTTATTTATTTTTTATTTTAAATCGAATTGTAACTATAAAGAAATATCTAATTTGAATGCATTTTGGTCAGGAAAATAGTATGCATCTTCATACATTTTTTGTGTAAACTAAGGCTTACTGTTCAGCCTGATCATGAACTCTGTACATATCCGAAATAGATTTTAATGAAATGGCTCTGCTTCTTTCAAAATACCAGCAAAATGCTAATTTGTGGTGAAAATTGCATTTTAGGTGTACAGAGGTCAAATGAAATGGGTCAAAAGTCAGAGCGATAAAACTATCCTCTCTTTTTTCTATATATTTTATATACTTTGGTTACGGATTCCAATGGTTTAATTACCGCAAATGAAAATCTTGATACAACAACATTAGGGAGTGGGATATATCAAGGCACATGTTAAGCCGCGTGAGTTTATAATTAATGGAATATCAAGTGTAGTACATGTGTATATTTTTAAGGTTTATTCGATAATTACTTACACAACTTTTAATTTTTCTGTCCTTTGGACGGATTTTAATAAAAGTACATCGAACAAACATCAGAACATATTTAAAGTCATATTTAAAAAAAACCTGTATATTGTTTACAACGATACGTTAAGATGTCGGGGTACCCAGCGCAAACATTAACTTGGGGAATAGAAAACCTTAAAACTTTACCTATTAGGTGTCGGTAAACCTACAGACACATGCAAAAGAAACCCTGAAATTACGTACGTTAATTTTGCTCTTTATCGGGACTGGATTTTTTGATGCAAATATTTTTACAGTAACAGCCATGGAATTGGTGAAAATATCGAATGAAAACTTTTCCGACCAACTGTTTCAACAAAAAGTCAAAATATTCAGTTGATCATTTATTTTTTTTTTTTGTATAATAGGTCACCTTAGTCACTCTGGTGACCTATCTCAATTGGTTTTCATTTGTTCGTCGCCCGTCGTCCAGTTAGCAATTGAACCTTCACACTATTTAATAAAAACTAAATAGCCAATTCTTTTTACATTTGGTTAATAATACATTTTTGTGGTAATTTATAAATTTCATGACTCATGTCCAGTAGGGGCCTTAGGGGGATAAATATACTCAAAATTTAACCAGTTTTCAAAATAATCCTCTTTCGTTCTCTGAGATATCTGTAATAAAACCGAATTCATAAGTACACTGTATATAGACCAGGAAGCCCTCTACCAAAACTGTAAATATCATGTCCCCTGGAAATGAATTGAGACTCTAGACCGGCCAAATGGCCATATATTGTTAATGCCTGTAATGTTCAGAAATCGTCTTCCATATGCCTGCTGAAAAAAAAACGAACTGCGTATTAGGAAAGTAAATAAATCAATTTACCGAAATAGTAAATTTCATGTCCCCCAAGATAAGGGTTCTGAATCTAGGGCGGGGCCAAAACAGCTGTGTTAATGTAAACGCTTACTGGCACCAAAAAATTCTAAATATTTAGTAAAACTAAAGGCTATCTACCAAGATTTTGAACATGTTTCTCGGTGTTGGGGTTCTGACTCAATGACGGAACCGAGTAGGTCCAATCGCAACATCTCGGTCCTTTCCGGCAAGCTCGGAAATACACCTCGAATGTATTACTTAGGCTTCCACTATAACACTTGATATAAATTCAACACACTTTACGGTCTGTTGGATTGTGAGTTAGACTTCATGAAAGTCAATGATATATTACCCTAAAATATACCACAGACATACAAGGCTGCCTAGCCGACATTTATTTTAATGGGAAGCTACTCCATTTTGTATAAAATTCTAACATCCGGTCATGTTAATACATTCGAGGTGTTTTTCCGAGCCTGCCGGAAAGGCTGGAGAAGTTGCGATTGCGTGTAGCTCATGTTTTGTAAATTTAAACAGTGTTTTATAAATTTTCTTCTTTTCTTTTACTTGAACTGAATTGAACTGACTGCATATTTAGATTTAGATAGATGTAACTTGGATGACTCCAATGGTAAGGGTTCTGCCAGTATTTGGCCAAAATGGCCTTACGGGATTTATTAATGTCTATAATGTTATAAAAACTTCTTTCTTTTTTCTACTTATTACATTCATGTGTTATATAAAGTGTTTGAAGTGAAATTTATTTACCAATAGTTGTGTAATATCAATATTCTTCCTTGGATAGCCATTGGATTGATCGTTGGCTATAAGTAGTGTGTCCTGATTTTGGGGCTCGCAATAATTTTATCGTTTTCAAAATTCTTAATCAAAGTATTTAAAAAGCTTTAAAAAACTCAAAATTAAATGTTTCTTGTGTATATAAAACACTAGATAAAACAACACTTCAATGTGTGCAACACCGTGCGAGTATAAAGAACGTAAAATACATGTAAATGGAAGTTTTTTCACAATTTTGTATCTCTAAAATAATAGACCTGATTTCATAGAAGGTTCACGTATTACAATGTATAAATACACTATTATGTATATTTATAGTATTCAGAAAATTGTTCTTCTTTTATTCTTAATTTACAATATATTCATTCAAGCAGCATATATGTACATACATATAAAGTAGAATTACTGCAATTATTTCTAGATTTGCCATCTACTTAAGCATACATTTCTTTATCAGAAATAAAATCTACGCTGAAAAAGTTATAATTTTTAAAAATCAAAAACGTTTCAATTGAAGTATTGTTATTTACATGTACACTAAAATTTCCGTATTATGTTAACATACATATTGTTTTTTAATTATACATGTATTATCTCTAAATAAAACAACGACTTCCGCAGTATGTAGCAATTTCTTGACGTTTACATGTTGTGCTATTTCAACTACAGAACAATAGAAAACAAAACACAAAAAGCCACAGTCATTTGCTCTAAAGACATAGCCATGTTTCTCATTTAATTGCGCCAAGGTACGCACAGGGTATATAAACTACGCATGGCCCTCTCCTATGCTCAACAACAAACTGGCGCAGACGGTGGATTTGAAATCCTCATCAGTGATTAAAATTCGCGGATTGTTGTCTGCAAAGATTCAAAGTAGACATATACCTACAAAATAGTACAGATGCTTGATCAATTTTTGTGATCGAGTGGTGAATGAAGGGTTTTGCTAAAACGCGGAACGGAACGGAACGGAAAACGGAAATTAAATATCATATCATGTTTATCGCTTGAAAAGGGTATAGACTGGCCCGAAACGATTTACGTTGTATCATTTGTTAATATCTAATGAATGATTATTAACTTGTGGCAGTGTTATTGATATTTTTATGAATGTCTATTAAATAGAGCATTGCATTCAATTGGCTTTAGTTGAGTACGAAACGGAGAAAATCAAATGTACACAAATTGTGAAATATTAAAAGAGTAAATTAGCTCTAACGTTTTACTTATTTTTCTTATATGGCAATGCTGCATAACAGCGTAACGCATTTAGTGAAAGCGTTTCATGTGTTTAATGATTTTTTTTTATTTTCAATATGATGTATATATACTTACCTCAACATTGAATTTTCGGTGTTTTATACGATCGTTAATCATATAGACGATACAGCTACTATCATTGAAATTTAAAAAAAAAAACCATAGGACTGACGACATTCATGATCATCTTTACTAAGTCTTGCTGCAACATCTATTTGCAAATATGTCCCACTATTGCTAATATCATTTTACCAAAAAAAATATAGTTTCATTTTATCGGACGATTAAAACATAATACTAGACTAGTATTGTGTTTAATACATTAGTAAAAGAATTTAATGTTTTTGTTCAAAAATACTTTTTTAAAATCAAATATTTATTCTCTTGATTATAAAATAAGATAATATGTTTACTGTTAATGAATTAAATTACCAGTTTCATATGTTTTGTCAGGCTATTTTATAATTACAATAATTCTCTAAATTGTATTCCTGCAATATTGTATGGGGTAACTTTCTATGCAATTTTCAAGGGTTCTTTGCAATTCATGGAATTGAGATCGTTTTCTACAACGTAGAGATTCCATTAACCATTTGATGCATTTTCATGAAATTTCATAACCGATCAGATTTTAACCACCACATAATTATTGCCTTATTAGAGAGATGCTTTGATATATCAGATGCAAAACCCACATCTTTGAAATTTCCCAATACTTTATCGAAAATATAAGGCACATATTAAAAACATATTTCTCTTAAGTAAGTGTGTGTAAATTTACATAAGTATGACTCTCGTGTTGTTCAACGTGCAAGGTGCAAAATGGTTATGAAAATGGCAATGTTCCCAGTTATAAAAACCACGTCAAACTCGATATTGCTTTTAGATTAGATGCGTATCTATACTTATAAATTAAGACATTTACCAATAAACTACGGAATGCCTGCACCACCTTTTGTATTTCATCCCGTGTGAGTTGGTGTCCGTAAACTAGAATTAAACTTTGCCTGATAGGTAACTATTGAGAAATAAATCATAAACCTACTTTCATTTTCGATTAACAAGCCAGAAAAAGCAAAAATGTGAGTAAGATGGTGGACACGCTTTGACGGATCCAAGTCGGCTGGAATTTTCATTAAAATATATGCTTGCAATGAAATACTTAATCTTGAATAATTACGTAAAGAGTGAATATATTTACTGGGAACTTATTTAGGGTAACATAGCTATATTAAGATATGAAAAATATTGAATATAGAAAAAGGAAAATGAGCCAATTTATTTCTGTAATGTGATGGAGTTTATAATCGCGCAGTTACCTTGGACCTGACAACATTGGTTTAAGATATGCAAATAATTATGTATGAGGGTCAATAAAAAAATACGGAGACTTTTGTCATTGGTATGATAGTTAACGTAAAATTATCACCGCGCAAAATAAGTATTTAATAATGTAGCAATAGTTTTAAACAATTTGAAATAAAACTAAGTTAATGTATTCTTTTATTTCTAGAAATTATTTAGAATCTAATTCTGCAAGAATGAGGTCACTGCGCACAATCAAAATTTGTGTTATGTCATCAATAAACCATATTATGTTGAAAGTAATATCTCTATATATTGGACTTAAATCCAAATAATACTGACACCTCGAATAAAAAAATGTCATGATATTCTTTTTACTAAATAACGACGGGATATATTGTTTTGTTGATCAGAAATCAGTCACTAAACAATAGTCCTCTTTACAATTGACGGAAAACATTGACGTCGCTGGACGTCACGGCGCAACGAGAAGTAAAGACAGTATTAACAACTCGTGTAAAGACGACACAAAATGTGGAAATGCTCAATGAATGGTGTAAAAAAATATATGTTAATAATTATTTGCATGTTTCTGTTTAACTGTAATACACAGGCACGTAGCATTGTTTTTGAAAGCGGGGGGGGGGGGGGGGGGGGGGGGGGGCAGACTACTCCAAAAAATCTTGACAAGCAAAAATATAAAACATGTTAATTCACTTTTTTGTATGTAAATTAAAGAAAAATCTAAAAAAAAAAAAAAAAAAAAAAAAAAAAAAAAAAAAAAAAAAAAAAAAAAGGGCAGCCCCCCCCCCCCCATCCTTGCCCCCCCCCCCCCCCCCCCGGGATGCTACGTGCCTGATACATTTTGTGGGGTGGTGGTTTTTGATTTTGAACATCAAACAGTCCGAAAGAGAGTAGAATATTTTTTATAAGTATTTGGTCAAAAGAATAAATAACGTCATCTTGACGTCATGTTTTCAACATTACCATGGGCCGTGATGACAAAACATGTTGATTTTCAAATCGGGTAGCAAAAATATCTTTTCATCAAATAAAATGAAACTTCGTATATCAGTAAAAAAAAAAGTATTGTTGAATAAATTCATATGTTAGTTATGACTTTTATCTGAAATTCTTTTTTGGGTAAGTGATAAAGTTTATAGTGAGATTTGGAAATTTGATATAAAGAACACGACACAATACATCCAATCCCTGATTTGAAATTTTAAAAAAGTTAGTAGTTTTTCCACTCAGCTTCTACCAAAATAATAAAGGCCATGTTCATGAAGCATTGTATCATATTACTGTATAAAGTGTTTAATATTCCCGCGCTTGCGTGGGATATCTGGTTTTAATTTTAATAAACTGTTGTGTTTGATTCAATTTATCAACTGAGCATACTTGTACGTGTACAAATATAAATGACTTATTGTACTTGTAAACGAACGTCTCAATCCTTTTTACGATTTTCAACACCACTGTTTTTGTGGTAGATAAAATACAAAACAAAATAATTATGTTGTTATCGTAAAAATAATATTACAAGTGCATAACGGTAGAAATTTACAATTTATTCATTTTTCTCAAAACAGTAATTACACGTGGAATATTATTATTAATTCATCAAAAAATCAACAGATAATCAGTGAGAGATACGCATTATAAATGCATTTGGATAAAATAACCGTTGAAAAAGATAAATATTCTAACGACATTCTAAGTAAACAAATTATAAAACACAATAATAGGCTTGTTCAAACAGGTTGTTTGTTTACATTATTCTTAATTCCAGCATTATTATTCGTTACTCTGTACGTGTTGAGGTATATAAATAGTGATGGTGTTAATTGTTTTAAAATCAATGAATTATCCGATTATCAAACAATGTATGAAAACGCATAACACAAGTTCTATTAATTGTACGTTTTAAGTTTTTGAAAAAACTAATGTTTATCTGTCCCGTACCAGTAAAGCGTTAATCTTTATCGCGGTTTGTTAGCCATTCTGTCGCTTTTTCTAGTAGCATATTTTTTTTCTTACGGTTTGGTGAATTGATATCAAACTTCATGTAAAGAAAAGACAGAATTTTATCGTGCAGATTTACCTGTTCGATTACATTTTCGACTTGTTATCCACGGGTTTTGAAGTTTTTGATTTTTGAAAACCTGTCTTATTATTCAGTGCTACGCTGATGCGTCCATTTAGCCAAAAGGACCCAATCATTTTTAATGTGAAGAAACTAATTTAAACGACTCTATTTTATAACTATCATGTCCTTAAAAACAATCTTTTATCGAATTTTCTCTTGACACTATTAGCACAATTAAAGTCAATTAGATCAAAATTTGGGGCAATCGCAACTTCTCAGGCTTTCCGGCAGAGCGGATGTTAGTTTACAAAATGGAGTAGCTTCTTATTAGTCCCCTACCGGTTTCACCGGAGGGGACTATAGCTTTCCCCTGCGTCCGTCAGTCCGTCTGTCTGTCCCACTTAAGCTTTCCATATTTTTTTTTTCTTTATGCGTTTGAGGAATAATATGAAAATTGCTGAACAGCTTCAAAATGTCAAACTACAGATCACGTTTACACTTTTGTAGCGTCTGGTTGACATATTTCCGAGAAAATGAATTTTTTATATTCCAATTTTTAGCTCACGTGAGCCAAAGGCTCAAGTGAGCTTTTCTGATCAAAATTTGTCCGTTGTCTGTCGTTGTCGTCGTTGTCATTGTAAACTTTTCACATTTTCAACTTCTTCTCAAGAACCACTTAGCAGATTTCAACCAAATTTGGCACAAAGTACCACTAGGTAAAAGGGATTCAAGTTTGTTCAAATGAAGGGCCACGCCCTCTTTAAAGGTGAGATAATTGAGAATTATTGAAAATTTGATGGTATTTTTCAAAAATCTTCTTCTCAAAAACTATTCGGCCTGAAAAGCTTAAACTTGTGTTGAGGCATCCTCAGGTAGTGTAGATTCAAGTTTGTTCAAATCATAGTCTCTGGTGGTAAGGTGGGGCCACAATAGGGATATCAAGTTTACATAGGAATATATAGAGAAAATCTTTGAAAATCTTCTTCTCAAAAATTTTAGGCCAGGAAAACTCAATTTAAAATGGAAACATCCTCGGGTAGTGTAGATTCAAGTTTGTTCAAATCATGGTCCCCGGGGGGAGGTTGAGGCCACAATAGGGGAATCAAGTTTTACAAAGGAATATATAGAGAATATTCTTAAAAATCTTCTCAAAAACTATTAAGCCAGAAAAGCTCAAATTAAAATGGAAGCATCTTCAGGAAGTGTGGATTCAAATTTGTTGAAATCATGGTCCCTGGGGATAGGGTGGGGCCACAATCAGGGGATAAACTTTTATACAGGAATATATAGGGAAAATCTTTATAAAAAATTCTTTTAAAAACTATTTGGCCAAGAAAGCTCAAATTGGCGTGAAACCATCCTCAGATAATGTAGATTCAAGTTTGTTCAAATCATGGTCCCTGGGGGTAGGGCGGGGCCACAATGGGGGATAAATTTTTATATATATAGAAAATCTTTAAAAATCTTCTCAAAACTATTAGGCCAGGAAAGCCTAAATTTTAGTGGAAGCATCCTCAGATCGTATAAATTCAAGTTTGTTTAAATAATAGTCCAGGGGTATGGTGAGGCCACAATAGGGGATGAATTTTTACATAGGAATATATAGAGAAAATCCTTAAAAATCTTCTTTTTAAAGATTATTTGGCCAGAAAAGCTTAAACTTGTGTAGAGGCATCCTCGGGTAGTCTAAATTCAAGTTTTGCAAAATCACAGTCCCTAGTGATGGGGCGGGGCCGTGATGGCGGTTTGAATTTTTACATAGGATTATATAGAGAAAATCTTATAAAATATTCTGGGGAAGTTTTTGGTTCAAAACTTAGAACGTAGTGTGAAAGCACATGTTATGCAGATTTAAGTTTGATGAAACCATGATTCCCTAGAGAAAAGTGGGGCCTCGAAATTTGGGGGGGGGGGGGGGGTATATAGGAATAGAGAAAAATCTTCTTACAGGTACAACAAAAGGGGCTTGGTATTTACCCCCCCAAAAAAAGAGGTGGATAAAATTTGGCAGATTTTCAATTTTTTTAGCAAGATCTACTGTACTTAGTTGTCAAGATATTTTGATACTGTAATGCTAATTTGATCAGAATTATGGCAATTGTTGTTCAGGTGAGTGATGTGGCCCCTGGGCCTCTTGTTTAATGTTCGGGTTCGGTATTGATCATTTGAATAAACGAGGAAAGTATGGTGTCAGTAATAATATCGTGCATTACTTGTACCATTCCTTTCAATTGTTTATAACAAACAAGTAAGTTCTGTAAAATAGTGTCAAGCATGGTGTTACTCGACAGGGTTTTTTGTATTAGTATTAGCTCACCTGAGCTGAAAGCTTTTCTGATCAAAATCTGTCCGTTGTCTGTCGTCGTTGGCGTTGGCGTTGTCGTTGTAAACTTTTCAAGTTTTCTTCTTCTTCTCCAGAACCACTGGGCAGATTTCACCAAAATTTGGCACAAAGCATCACTGGGTGAAGGGGATTCAAGTTTGTTCAAATGAAGGACCACGCTCTCTTTAAAGGGGAGATAGTTGAGAATTATTAAAAATTTGTTGGTATTTTTCAAAAATCTTCTTCTCAAAAAACTATTCGACCAGAAAAGCTTAAACTTGTCTGAAGGCATCCTTATCCTGGTCCCCAGGGGTAGGGTGGGGCCACAATAGTGGAATCAAGTTTATAGGAAAAAGTAGAGAAAATCTTTAAAAATCTTCTTCTCAAAAACTATCAGGCGAGAAAATCTCAAATAAAAATGGAAGCATCCTTAGGTAGTGTAGATTCAGGTTTATTCAAATCATGGTCCCTTGGGGTAGGGTGGGGCCACAATAGGGGGATCAAGTTTTACATAGGAATATATAGAGAAAATCTTTGAAACTCTTTTTCTCAAAAACTATTAGGCCAGGAAAGCCCAAATTTGAGTCGAAGCATCCCCAGATCATATAAATTCAAGTTTGATTAAATCATTGTTCTGGGGTACGGTGGGGCCACAATGAGGGATGAATTTTTAAATAGGAATATTTAGAGAAAATCTTTAAAAATCTTTTTTTTAAAAACTATTTGGCCAGAAAAGCTTAAACGTGTGTAGAGGAATCCTCGGGTAGTGTAAATTTAAGTTTGCAAAATCAGAGTCCCTGGGGGTAGAGTGGGGCCGCGATGGCGGGTTTAATTTTTACATAGGAATATATAATATAGAGAAAATCTTCAAAAATATTCTGGGAAAGTTTTCAGTCCAAAACCCAGTACTTTGTATGAAAGCTCAGGTTTTCAGATTTAAGTTTGATGAAACCACGATTCCCTAGAAAAAAGTGGGGCCACAAAATGGGGGGGGGGGGTATATAGGATTTGAGAAAAATCTTCCTAGAGGTACAACAACAAAAGGGGCTTGGCATTTACCAAAAAAAAAAAGATGTGGATAAAAAGTGGCAGATTTTCTAAAAAAATTTTAGCAAGATCTACTGTACTTAGTTGTCAAGATATTTTGATATTGATACTGTAATCTAATTTGATCAGAGTTAAGGCAATTGTTGCTCAGGTGAGCAATGTGGCCCCTGGGCCTCTTGTTACAATCGGGTTTGTTATCGGGTTGGTCTGTTGATTCAGGATACAGAAGACGGTGAGAAATGATATTCTGCATAACAATGCATTGTTTTCACAAATTTTTACCATCAAATACTTGGTATAATGGACTTTGCAAAATTACAGGAGATAAATAAAGAGTATTATTTTACCAATTTTTTATTTAATTTCTATATCAACTATGTAGTTTGAATTTCCCCTGTTCTTTTATCTCTGATTAAAGCACAACATCTCGTTTATAATAGTTTTGAAATAGTTGTATGCTTCGAAGCATTCATAGAATAATACAAACCGGTAGGGGGCGTGTATTGCTTATTCAGTACTTTTAGAATGCTTGCTAACATAAGTAACGGCTTGACATAGGGTATATCATCAACTTTAATGAATACAGAATCATTCTTTGGGTATTATAAGTTGATCGAATACAGTCGGAAGTGATCAACCAAACCTCATAATATTCAAAGAATGATTCCTTAAAGGGGCATGGTCACGATTTTGGTCAAATTTTATTTTTATGTTTTGATTATTTACAATGATTTAGAAATGCATTTCGAATGATCAAATTAAATTTTGAAGTCATTCGTTGTGTTTTAAGCAAGATACAGGGCTCACAATTCTTTAACATGTAAACAAGGCTCGTGCCCTGTTTTTTGTTTACATAGGTTCAATATACCAGTGAAAATCTTTTTCCAGATTATTTGTCTATCTTGTTATTTATTTTAAGCATAGATGAACAGTTCCTAACGTTTAACACATTCGTTTTAGGTTTATAACTGAAATTTTTACTTCAACGTTCAAAATGTAAACAAACGCTTTGTTTACATAGCGAAGAATTTCAAGCTCTATAACTTGCTTATAACTCAACATATGACACTCAAATTTCGGTTGCCTATTCAAAATGCCTTTCTGGCACATTGTAAATATTAAAATCGGAAAAAGAATTTTTGACCAAAATCGTGACCATGCCCCTTTAATACATTGTACTTATACTTGCATATTTTTCAGCAATTGTACAATTTAGTATTAGAATAATCATTCATGAAATGAATTGGACTATATTGGACTGGAACGACTCGAGAAGTTGCGATTGAATTAAGGGTTTGTGGTAGGGGGTAGGGGATCTGGACATGTTACGCTTTTGCGACACCTTCGTGCTACATGAAATCTGGGCTACAGAAAACACTAATTTAAAATTTAGTCACAGCATTACTTTGAAACTGGAAAGGTCGTTTCACACCACAAATCATTAAGTGCAACCCATAGGCGTCAGAACCGGGGGGGGGGGGGGGGGGGCTAGGGGGGGGCTTAGCCCCCCCACTTTCTTTGATAAGTTATACCTAACCATTAGATTAGAAACCTAGCATGATAGAGGGTTCAGCCCCCACTTTTTCTCGCAGGAAAGATTATTGTTCCTAAATTTACCTTGAAAGATTGAGAAGTTGGATTCAGAAGCAAACTAGACCCCCCCCCCCTCCCTCCCACGGATTAGGAATTTCATGATTTTGAAAAAAAAAAATTAGGGTATAAAGTAATGTTTTTTTCCTTTTGGAAGTATAGGTATACCCCCCCCCCCCCCCCCCGACGCCAGTGCAACCTAATATGTTGCCAAATGGCAAATCATTTCTAGAAAACCTTAAATCATGAAACCTTACTTCGTAGAAGTTAGAAATTGCGTTGCAACGATGAACATCCAAACATACATCTTTCGATGTTCCTGCCTTTGCTTCTCTATGGGCGTTTTCTGCATTTGTAAGGTTTCTTGCGACATCGGTGGGTCTTCATCAGATCATTCAGACGTCAATGTTAATGACCGTCGTTTAGGAGCTACTGGCGGCTTTCTTGGAAGACTCGCAAATTATGTCGATCTATTGCTAATTTTCTTTTCAACTGGATGAACGCATTATCGGAGGTTATCATTTCAAAGGTTTTTTTTTTCCAATTCGGTCTCGTGTGGTGATTGTTTGACGTAGTAAATCTACATGATTTTGTCTTTTGTTATAGCCTGTCTCAAGATATTTATGAAGCACATTGGACGATTTGTTTTCCATAAAAATATGCAAATGTGAAAAAAGCAAATAAATCGATGTAATGATATCTTCATTGAAACTTTTTAAATTTTTTACTTGAAAAACAAGATATCTGTGCGCCAATGCTCACTAGTGATACCCCTGCTCTGATGTGAATATGCAAAATAAGCAAAATCTACATTTAACAGAAAGCTGGCATCCGATTGGTACAGAAATATATCCCACAATATGGCATGCCTAAACAAATAGTGTGTTAAAATTTCAAGCATCTGCAATAAATAGCTGCTGAGAAATCTTTAACGAAAATTTGTTTGAAAATTTTGGCTTAAATAACAAAGAAGTCATTTAACAGGAAGTTGACGTCCGATTGGTACAAAAATATATCCCACAATATGGCATGCCTAAAAATATTATGTAAAAATTTCAAGCATCTGCGATAAATAGCCGCTGAGAAATCTTTGACGAAAATTTGTTTGAAAATTTTGGCTAAAATAAACAAAGAACTCATTTAACAGGAAGTTGACGTCCGAATGGTACAAAAATATATCCCACGATATGGCATGCCTAAAAATATTATGTAAAAATTTCAAGCATCTGCGATAAATAGCCGCTGAGAAATCTTTGACGAAAATTTGTTTGAAAATTTTGGCTAAAATAAACAAAGTACTCATTTAACAGGAAATTGACGTCCGAATGGTACAAAAATATATCCCACAATATGGCATGTCTTAACAAACACTTTGAAAAATTTCAAGCATCTGCGATAAATAGCTGCTGAGAACTCTTTGACGAAAATTTGTTTGAAAATTTTGGCTAAAAATAAACAAAGTCGTCATTTAACAGGAAGTGACGTCTGATTGGTACAAAAAAATATCCCACGATATGGCATACCTATACAAATACTGTGTAAAAATTTCAAGCATCTGCGATAAACAGTTGCTGAGAATTCTTTGACAAATATTTGTTTGAAAATGTTGGCTAAAAATAAACAAAGTCGTCATTTAACAAAAAGTTGAGGTCTGATTGGTACAAAAATATATCCCACGATATGGCATGCCTATAAAAATATTGTGTTAAAATTTCAAGCATCTGCGATAAATAGTTGCTGAGAAATCTTTGACGAAAATTTGTTTGAAAATTTTGGTTAAAAAATAAGCACAGTCGTTATTTTACAGGAAGTTGACGTCCGATTGGTACAAAAATATATCCCACGATATGGCATGCTTTAACAAACACTGTGTAAAAAATTCAAGCATCTGCGATAAATAGTTGCTGAGATACCCTTCGGAGCGGGGTGTGGCAACGCACTTTGAAAAAATTACGCACTTTGAAAAAAAATTTCAAAGTGCGTTAAATTTTGGACAAAATCAACGCACTTTGAAAAAAAATTTCAAAGTGCGTTAAGTTTTGGATCATGTTAACCCACTTTGAAATTTTTTTTCAAAGTGCGTTATAAAGGTACATCAACATTTTTTAGTATTGACAATATCAACGCACTTTGAAAAAATATTCCTATATCACAAATTCTGGAACTGAATTTCTAATTTGTTGATAGTATGATGATTTGTTAACGCTCGTTAATCTAATTTACCGTATTTAAAACGGGGATGGGGGTGTGGGTAGGGGTTAACCAAAGATACAGGTCAAATACCAATGCATCATTTAACTGATTCCAAAACATATGATCTTCAGAAACTTTGGGTAAACATTTAGATCGGAAAAAGAAACGTGTTCTGTATAACTATATGCAGTGTTATTGAAAAAACAAGCTGGCCGAACAATAATTTCTCCATTTGTATTTTAAAGATTCTATTTGTTTCAACAGTAACCCTCTTTTCGTATTTTAATCAAATAAATCACTTCAATAAAAGAATAAATGTATTAACTTTAACGAACATTAAATTATTAATTATAAACTTAAAAACAAGCATTAGGATGTGGGTAAATTTTTTCGCACTGATCTTCCAAAAGATCATATTGTTTTTGATAAACAGAACTAAGGTATCCTTTTTCACATCATATTTGCAATAAGCCAGTTGAAATATATTATACCGGTACAACGATCTCCATTATTCATTTATATATAAATCATATTCGTTCGGGCATAGCCCGATATACCAGATAAGAGGTAAATTTGCTGCATATTAAAAAAGAAAGAAAGAAAAAGAGGAAAATGCAGTACATGTAGCTTAGCGATGAAGTTTATGTAATATATGGATAATTCAAACCTCCCTGTGTAAATTGTCGATATTGTCAAGAAAAAAATATCATCTAGAAACTGTTTATCAAGTTAGCTGAGAATGCAATTAGTTCTTTTTTATATATATCACATTAAGCTAAACACGGTTAAAACATCATTTATTGTATATAAAACTATCAATAATTTTCACTTAACCATGACATTTTTTTTTAAAGTGCGTTAATATTGACGATATCAACGCACTTTGAAAAAAAATTATTTTTTTCAAAGTGCGTTGACGTGGTCCCAAAATTTACGCACTTTGAATTTTTTTTTCAAACTGCGTAATTTTTCAAAGTGCGTTGTAACAGCGGGGGTATAAAAATCACAGAAACATAAACAGATTCCTTACGAAGATTTATAACCTGAAAATGTTGGCATCATTTCTCCAATCGGAAGTCACGAGGAATACCTCGCACATTCTCTTAACGTTATCGTCCGGGTAATGTTCAATGCAAAAACCCCGTAGACTCCTGTAGTTAAAGCCGTGTATTTAAACCTAATGAGCTAAAAAGAGCTTTTGAAAAGAAAATTCTTTGAAATTTTTTATACTTTTAAATGAACATCGTTTGAACCGCGAAGTATTTATGATTATCGAGTAATTAAACAAAATGTGATTTAAAAGTTTTTGGGACAGAGTATAGATTTGCAAAGCAGCTATGTCCATATTGCATATCATTCAGTATTTTTTTAATGTGCAACCGGCTGTCTCTAATATTGTAAATTATGCTAGTCTTTTCCAAAACATTGGATCTTTCTTTTTTTTTTTTTGCAAAGAGCGAAATAATTCGTTAGTCGCATGTATAAAGATCAAACATACTAAAATTATAGTGTTTTTAAACTGTGTACATATCGATTATTTTAACGCACTTTCGATGAGGTATTACAAGAAAGCAAATTGTTGGTTTCATCAGTTTTACCAATTCTATTTTCAAAATGGTTTGCGTAAATCTAAATAGTTGATTTATAAAATAATAAATAAATTTATATATTTTTTATATTTGTTTGCATAATACTTTTCAAACTAATACTACAATGACAATCAAATACGGATTTAAATTATGAAATCTTTTATTAGATATGCACCAAAAGGATTATGGTTTTATGAATGATATTGTGATTTGCTTACGAAAAAGCTTATCTTATTGCCTATACTTTATTTCATCTCGAATTCATTTTAAAAATACAAATCTACTTCAAGTAAGTTACGTAAATACATATGATATGTTTAGGAAAGAAAGATATCAAATGGGATCATTGCCCTTCTTTAAAACTACATTTTGAAAGTGAGTAATATTTTGACAAATGCACTTCTATACCAACAATACTAAGTTTATTAATTTTCTTGAGTTCCTCCCATGCAGGAAAAGCTGCAGCATTCCTTATTTATACAGATAAGTTTACACAAATAGAAGTGAAAACCGTGGTTTAACAGTGCAGTGAATATGACAAACCATTAGGCCAAATAGCTATTGTTTAACAATTTCTATTGCTGCCAGAGAAGATGAAGATTTTTTAGACGTGTTATGAATGTAATGAATCTAACTGTTACTACTCTCTGTTCCGAGTTTTTGCCTCCATCGCTTTTCACTTGATATTACGATAATCATAAATACCTTTGTGCTCAAACAACATTCATGTATTAAAGAAATATCATGAACAATCATAAAAAAATGTAAAGATTATCTGTAATTAAACGTCCCCTCTACCGATTCAGGCTTCAATACACAATCCCAAAATTGAAAGTCTACGGGAATTTCGCATTGCATCAAGCCATGAAATATGTGTAGCCCGGATGATAACGTTGAAAAATTGTGCAAAGAGCTCGAATGTTGGGAAAGATTAGACATTTCCCATTATAAATCTCCGTAAAAATCTTTATTTTAATTTCTGTGAACCTTTATGAGTGGAAAATGACAAATGAATGTGTCAAATGAAAGAAGATATCTTGGATATTTTTACCCTTTTATCGATTTCAACTGTATTCCTTTCACATGTACATGTATCTGTATTTTTATTAAAAATAATCAATGGAAGCAATAGCTCGGGTCAGACTATAGAGATGGTGGGGATCAATTGACATGCTTTATAAACTTTTAAATATCTCTAGAGATGGGGATTTAAGATGCACGTCCTTCCTCATCATTGTGTAATTTCTCCGACAACACCATGTAGTCATTATCATGGTATGTTTTATTTCCACAACAAAAATTGAGAATTTTTAAGTATTATCTAGATCAATTTATGTGGAATCAAACAATCTACATTTCGCAAAAAATAGTCTTCTGTTCAGAAATATTTTCCGGTGATCCACCTTATTTTCGTGTTAATTTACCTCCCGTGTGTCACTTGCAATATCACTGTGCACAGTCAACGTAGCAGTCATAGCCGCAAGTTTTCCATTTTACTGTTCTTAAAGACTTTTGATAAATTATCTACGAATAAATATCTTCGCTGCGAGTTACAACTACTAACATGCAGCGAAAATCGACATAACTAGTACTGAACTAGAAATTATGAAAACGTCCGTGTATTAGATTAATTATAACCGGTAAGTTACGTTAATCCCGTTAAAACTACCATCCAAGAATAGTTAATTCCCATACCGTAAAAGAATCTCGGACTCGTATCAACTAACGAAAAAATATTACAGTTCAGTAAATAAGTGAAACAATTCAAAGTTAGCACAAAAATAATCAGGTACAATTAATTTTTTCTCCATATAAACAAGAAAATTTAATTTCTCCGCCAAAAGGTAGTACGTTATCAAAAAAAAATACGGAACTGTGCGATATTAAATTTGATGAATAAGCAAAATGGCCGCAAAAGTAAACAAACAATAATTATTATGGCAATATTTAAATACCGAATGCACAATACACAAATCAAACATTATGTCACCGGAATCATACCGATACACAGGCTTACAATTAAGGCAAAAATAATTCATACATAAGTAAAAAGGGGATTAGGGCATTATGATAATACATTTTAACTTTAGAAGCCTACATATTGCATATCATTTTCAACAAGAAACATCCCTTTAACGAGTGATAATCATTTAAAATCATTTTGATATATATCAACAACATACATTAGCCATCAAGAACAGCATCTCTCAATTTTTCAAAAATATTGACGGGTACTTTATCCGAAAACGTCCCTATGCTACCTTGATTTACTGAGCTCGATAAGGCGTTCCTTTACAGTATTAACAGAAGCACGCGATAAATAAACGCATCCTTTCATCAATAAGGTGTTAATGGTCGTGACGATGAATGATGTGTTTATATACATTATTGTCGGTAGAATCAATGGATATGGACCAGAAAGATACCGGAAATAGTCAGGTATTAGTGTAAGGTTGTCAGGGACCTGGAAACAGAAGTCCTGATGTTTTCTGTAAGCCCCAAGATCGAGGACTCGTTTCGTCCTTATTGGTCCTACCGTCTGCCAGAACTTTAACATTAAGTGCAAAACATTTGAAGTAGATTTACTTCAAAAGGCAATAAAAAGTAATAACACAGACTACTTTCAAAGACCTACATGTAGGTGTTCTTAGATAAACATTGCACTGATTACTGTGGAATCATTAGAATTCGTGGTGGCTCAATTTTCTTGGAATTCGTGGGTACCTCTTATCTACGAATTCACATCCTCCATGAATTAATAAATTAAGGCAATAAAGTCATATTTCCTTTTGTAGGTATACGAGAATGCACGAAATTACATCCTCACGAACCTGTAAAATTTAAGTAATCCACGAAAATTGGCCCCCACGAACTTTAATGATTCCACAGTAATAAGCCATACTGTGGAATCATGATTTCGTGGTGTCAATTTCTTGGAATTCGTGGGTACCTCCCAACCACGTTTTAACATCCTCCAAAAATTAATTCATATTTATAGGGTCATAAAAATCAACGAAATAATGTCCCCGGCCCACGAGCCTGTAAAATTTCAGTATGCAACAAATTTGCCCCCAAAATACTAGTCTTGTTATTCTACAGTGTTACAGAAGAAAAATTTATGAAGATTAATTTAAGATTTCACGGTTGAACGAGATTTTTGTGAATATGATTAATGCTCAAGAATTGTATAAAGTTTAACCTCTTTTTATGTTATATACTGCACCAGTCTTTGATTTTCATTCTAAAACGCCATGTCGGTTAGTATTTAAATATGAAATGTATCATGCACTAATTAAACAAAACTGGTAACTGAAATGGCAAAGCATGTATCTATAACCATATAAATTGGTTAAATTTATTTTGATGGTTGTACTTAATATGTACATCATTGAATTTATATCAAGTGAATGCTATTTTTTATTTGTAAAAAAAAAATACCTGTTTTGACCCATCCAGTATATTCCCGTGGTTTTTTTTTACTTTTATGCAATCCCCTAACAATATTTCAAAATGAAAATTGTTAGGAAAGTAAAGAAATCAAAAAAAAAGATCCAACTAGTTTTTATCAATGAATTGATTAATGATTTGGAATTAAGAGGTAACCTCTAATTTGCAGATTCGTTACTTGCAAAATAAGTACTATTATAATAGACTCCTTATTGAACGTACTGTATTCCGCAATTTAGAGAATATAATTTGAATAATTGAGAGAATATAAAATTGCGAATGCGGAACTTATATCCTAATTTCAAAATCCGAGAGTTTTTTTTATTAGCAATTTAAAGCCGATATTAATTCCGTGTGATTGAATGGGAATATACAGTATATACATGTATATTTACTTTCCTATGTGTGCCGACTTATTATTTACAAAACACGTTTATACACAAATTACTTAACTATTATATAAACAAGTGTTATATAAATTCTGTATTGATTGATAATACGTCCCATGCACTGAGAATTTATTGTCATCTTAAATGAATGAGCGACATGTAGATTCCATCGCCTTTGCTATAAGTCTGTGTAGGAAGGCGGAGCACTGCCTTTTTCATTGATCGATACTCGCTTTGGCAAGGCAAGGCTTATATTCATGTCTTCGTGTATAAAGCATGTCGCTCGTTCTTTGATTTTGGACTTTAAATGTTGTAACTTCCTGAAGCGCTCACTATCAGTTTCTTTAGCCTCGTATCTCCGGTTTTAATGATAAAAACTAAACAGCAGCAAAGGCCGTGATTTTTCAGACAAGAAAAAAAGGACTTTGAGATAACAAGAGCTATGAATTCGTCGAACTTGACAGAAAAAGTAAATGTCATGTCCAAGGAAATACCCGACAGTGTGCATTACATATTTGGTGTCATCTACATGCTGCTTAACGTTGTCGCCACCACGGGAAACGTGGTCGTATTGTACGTCTTCTTCAGAAGTAAGAAGCTTCATTCAGCCATATACTTTATGATTTCCGCCCTCTGTCTCGGGGACCTACTGATGAGTTCCGTCGGGTTGACGGTCTTAAGCATCGCCAGTTTCGCCACCTACTGGATTTTGGGCGATTGGGGCTGCATTGCTTATGGAACACTGATGACGTTTTTGGGACTCATGCAGATCACCCTTCTGACTGTGATAGCAGTTACGCGTTATATATTTGTGGTACACAACAACAATATTGGTCCCTGTAGTGCTAAAGTCATCACGCTGCTGTGCACATTGTATGCCCTTGGCTTCTCCGTGGCACCCCTCCTAGGCTGGAGTAAATTCGTGTTGGAGCCCATTGGAACGTCATGCGGTCCCAACTGGGTCGGTATAGAATGGAGTGACGTCAGTTTTAACATGACGTTGTTTTTTCTCTGCTTCCTTGCGCCGCTGTCCTTCATATTGTTTTCGTACATCATGATCTTCTGGAAAGTAAGTAGTTTTGGTTGTTTTTATTGTTAATTTGTCAGTCATTGGTTGTATCTGGATGTTAAATTGTCTTTCATTGGTTGGTTTCAATTCTTACAGTTCTTCAATTTGTAAAAAAGTAAATGTACATAGTTTATTTTTTTCTTTGATAATTTGGAAAACTGAATCTTAGTTTTAACCGGTTAATAACGTTCTGTTGTGCATTTTTTTTTTTGGCTAACTTGCAGTAATGCTATGTTTTCCGTCATTTTTAAGTTATCTTAAATATTCTATTTTTAATGCGTTGTTTTATTCTTATGCAAATAATATTCTTTATTACATATCATAAAAAAAAACGCCCAGTCGCCCTTTTTTTCAATAGTTTAATTTTCTAGTTTGAACACTTAATAAACCATTGTTGACCTGTAGAGATGGAAACTTGAACCAAAAAATCGTCATTGATGGCTTCGCTGGAAGCTTTTAAAGCCGAGGATAAGTGACCCAACTACGGAAGTGGTCTTATACTTAACCTGTCTGGTAGCTGGTAATTTCTGTAAGAAAAAGCACATCGATTGCATTCATTGTTATCCTCATTGTATTGTTGCATGTGGGATTGAATGAAGTCACCAGAAGTTGTCAGGGGGAAATTATCACCTTCACCGAGAGGTGTAAACGCATGTAGGTTTGGCTACATCGGAAAGAGAAGAACGATTAATTACAATAACAGTTGCAGTGTCTTTAAAGAGGACGGAATGGTCGTGGCCGTTTATTGATCATATGAATCTCCCTTAAAAGAAGAGTTCTGTAAAAAGAAATAGAAAAACATTAATTCAAACTATAAGAACAAACTTATGAATTTTTTCATTCCTAAATAATAGTTTATAGATTGTGAAATCCCTTTTTAAAAAACCAAGGCTGATTTCATGTTATCCACGAAATATAAAAAGTGAAGGACTCGATATTAACATGCTATATATAGAACTTTTGACTTGACCGATTCCTATTTGCTCCCTAGGGAGCATAGGACTTGTAGGTTGAATTGAAAAAAATCCAAAGGAGCTGGATAGTCATGTTTTTATTTAGACTGATTAAAGTTGACCTTCTGGAGAAATATTCACATTAAATAGAATTTTAAAGCGTGTTCCTATTAATATGTAAGAGGTTAGCAGACCCCCAAATCACCAGCTTTCTTCTAGTGAACACTCGGTCTGTCCATGTCTGAGTATTGCATGGTCTTCTATTTACGTGCTATTTTTTTAAAGGAAGGGTTTAGAATTCGAAAATTTTGGTGTTGGCCGATCACCTCATTACACAGTCCCTCCGCCCGCCGGCTTATCCTCGTTGCTGCAGGTTTTGACCACGCAGGGTCAAATTAATTGTAACGACCTGATAAACCATACACATGTATGAGAAGGAGGGCTGCGTTTGACAGACTCTGCGTCACTCGCGATGGGTCGTGCCCGACCAAATAACAAGAGATGTGTTATCAGATACCTTTGACCGATACTTTGAACTTCTGTTTGAAACGACACTGCAAAAATGCACTGGTATTGCTCAAATTCGCTGATATTGCTGGGAAAAAAATGACAGAACAGTCAACAGACCTATCCTGTGTGTGCTTGTGACATTAATGAACATCATCTGGACAACATCACAGCATGGTGGATGTCAGGCGCAGCCGATAAGTCACATTGTTGGTGGTGATCGAAACGGTTGAAGGTCGAGAAGAGTTGGATGAATAATATAACCATGTGTCTATTCAATAGATAGCAATATTAACAGTACATGCTTTCATATACATACATGTAGTCTGAAATATTTGATATCATTTATCTCATAATTTCGCTTGTATTTCATATTTTCAAACTATTTACATAGCTTTTATATAAAATGGAGTCGCATCGAAATGAACATCCTTGAACGTCTGTTCTTGAAATTTTTTTGTGGGAACATTGTTGAGTTTAATATCGACGTTTGACTCAAATCGTAATTATAGATAGCATATTGCCCTTTATTTATATGATTTATATTAATGAGAAAGAAGTATGGGTCGAGGAAGCTTACATTCAATGCTCTTTTTCTACTCGTCGAAAAACCCCGAGAATTTATGTTGGGATTACTATCAAAACCATTTACAATTTACTATTCGTCGCCAATTAACTAAGTGTTAAAAGCAAACGCAATATCTGGTATTGTCCAAAACTGTTTAAATTGATATGAGAGTAAACGCCTTTGCATCGCAAGAATATCACATTCGTTTTGATATATAGGATGGTCATTGATAAAATTAAACTATAATTATTTCGCCTTCGGTTACCAATTCTCCCTAATAGATACACCGGATTTTTATAATTAGTTCTTCTGAAGCTTTCAGGAAAAAATCGTGTGTAACAGAGAATACAGCATACCAATAGAACGTTATGGAAAAAGGCATTTTATAACAAACAGCTGTTTATCATGCGATTCATTGACTGTTTAACCAAGGCGTCATCAACCTTACAGACTTATTGGGTTGTTTGTAGAAAACATTCACTAGAAAATAGAGAATATTTACTTCTATGACCGTGATTATGATAATGATATCGAGAAAAGCCGAGAAGAATATCACATTGCTGATTATTGTGTATACATGCAAGTCTTGAGCTGTTAGTCTCGTATATACTTGCAATTTTTTTTTTTATCATTTTTCATCACATGTTGCTTAAGACTATCATGAAAAGTGTTGCATGTAATAAAATTGCATGTATGACACAAACGTGTAACATATTTACATGTACCTGCACCTTTTCGAAGGTAGTGTGCGCGATACAGTATTTCTATCTTTCTTTATTTTTGATGACGAGATGATGTCATTCATTATTTGACGTTGACCGTCGAAATTCAAAAATTCGTGAACTATTCAGGACGTTTGCTACATGTATATTAAAGAGTTAAGGCAGATGGCCATCGTAATTTGTTTCTGGCAATGCGTGCTGTGTCTGGTGTGATCCCCCTTAATTCTGTATGTTAATGACCATCGGCAGTCACGTTAGGAGGAATGTGACTTAAAGGGAAAACACGCTTTTAAATTGATAATGTGATAATTCTTTAAAGGTGAGTCGAACGAAATTGCGATTGTATAATGGACGGCGTTAATCTGTAACATTTTGTAGAAGAAAACCATATTGATTTATTTCATTGGTTATGCTCGAAACTTCTTTTAAATGAGCATTTATTTTAGGATATTCTAAACTCTTTGTAGTTTTTATTTTGGAAAATAAAATACACATTTAACCCTGTCACTTTTTAAACATCTTCAGTTGTTAAAATAACATTTGACACCTGGGCCTGCTATTTTATACATGTTCGATTACATTTCCCTTTCCAAATGTTCGGCATCATAAGAACTTTCTGGATAGGGCGTTAATTGCACTGCCCACGTTGACCGTCAAAATACGAAAAGGATCAAACTTCAGATGCGCTTGACTTATTTGGAATTCAGATAATTAGTACAAGTTATGACACTAGTCAGTTATTCTGTCCGCATCACCAGCTCAGCTTCAATTTGAAGACCACCCATTTACTTTGGAGGTTTCACTAGAACCATTGTATCAAGACATTTGAATTTCGGTGGGATGAAACTATTATATAAAATATATCTTTTTCTTGCGTCAAAACATTTAAAAATGACGCTGGTTTCAGGTGAAACAAGTATTCCCTTTAAAGGAATGATCGGCAATAATGATATATAGATAGCTAGAAGCAATCAACATGATCAGTTGGATGTAAAATAATCAGAAAATTACTGTATTTTTATAAGATATAGAATATTTTGAATCTGTACACCATAATTTCATCATTATAAACCGTCAAAAAATTTAATTTTGAAATAAATATGGGGAAAGCCGTTCGTAAAGTCCTTGTCTAATTTTATATTTTTAACGTAATTATTAAATATTTATGTATCTTCTTCTTCTTGAAAACATTGAATGCCATCATAACTTGCTATTGAGGTCGCATTATAACGTAACCTTGTTTATAAATCAAGCCGTCTTCCTAGCTACAATAGATCGAGGTCAGTTCATCGAGGTCAACTGCATTACTGAATGAATCTTTCGATCGAAATTCTTACGCGTGAGATAAAATGTGCATTCTTGAATTAACAGGTCGAACTGTATTTAATGTATGTTTGCATCTCTTAAGGTAAATGAATTGAAATAAAACTGAGTAAAATGTTATATAAACACTAAACCAAAGCTTCAGGTTTTTATAAAAACTACCTATGCAAGCGGAATGTGTGCGCACGTGGAAGCATTTGCCGGATGCCTCATATGGACACAACAGTGATCGGCCGAAGCCGATCACAAAAATACACAGATTGCGTAGTTATAGCTCAAAAGCCAGACAAATCGTGTTGATTTTAAAGAGCTAAGACCGAGTGGCCAGCAATGAAATAGACAGGCCTACGTCACATTGCTGTTTGACACAACTACCCAAAGTCCGATTATGCTTTATTTTACATGTACTAACAGTCAAGTGAAATGAGTGCGAACCATGATTAATTAGAGTGTACACGTATCATACATGAATACTGGAATTCATATGTAACCATGCGCGGTATAGAAAATGGGGGGGGGGGGGGGGGGGGGCATGTCCCTCTTGCTTGAAAAATTCAAACTCCGTAAATTTGTATAGTAATATTACCGTAAGGAAGCCTTGCGGACACCCCCCCCCCCCCAAACACACACACAATACCGCCCTGGAAGAAAAAATCTAGATCCGTGCATGTCTTAAGTAAGTGATTTACATACAATATTACTGTGGAATCATTTAATTTCGTGGGGGCCAATTTTCGTGGATTGCTGAAATTTGATAGGTTCGTGGGGATGTAATTTCGTGTATTTTCTTATACCTACAAAAGAAAAAATGGCTTTATAACCCTATTTTTTAATTCGTGGAGGATGTTCATTCGTGGTTGAGAGGTACCTACGAATTCCACGAAAATTGAGCCACCACGAAATCTAATGACTCCACAGTACTTTTTTGCTAAGTCTAGAGCTTTTTATAGAGCTAACCTAATTTTATAATTACTGATGCTTCCCTAATGGTTTATGGAGAAAAAAAATAATATAATGTGCGATAGGTTATTTTAACACCGCGCAATCACACGTGTTAATTGTGTTAATTGTGTTAGAACCGTTATTTTTTCCATAGCGTCGACATGTACATTCCTACGGTTAATGTACATGTGCCTTATTCATATTTTGCGATCGCTGTCCGTTTCAAGCATTTTTTGTTCTGCAAAATGACAATTTGAACACCCTAGGTCGAGTCTAGAGTGTGTGTTTGTGGGTTTGTTTGTTTGCTTGTTTTTTGTTTTGTTTTGTTTTTTTGTTCCTTTTTTTTCCCTTGTGTTTTGGTTTGTTTGTTTTTGTTTTGTTTTTTTTTTTGTTTTTTTTTTTTGTTTTTTGTTTTTTTTTTGGGGGGGGGGGTCCATCCATAAAATATTCAGACTTACCCTTTGGCAATTCAACTTTAGACAATATCGGCCTTTGATTACTTGGACCTTCATCCCCCCCCCCCCCCCCCCCCACGGTGTCTATTTCTGTAGTACAATAAGCAAGGTTTTTTTTTCATAAATCACGTATGGTAGTCCCTGGCTTTAGAACTCTTCATCTCTGGTATTTTTCTTTGACGAGTTGTAAATAAACGTTATATCGGTGAATAAGAGAAAGCATACATGTAGTAAAACACATATGTTAATTAGAATTGTCTTGTTTATTTTAATTAGTTTATTTGTACATGTACACAAGATTGTATGAGGCTTCATCTATTCCACGTTCGTTTTCTATGCATTTATCATTGTCATACAATCAATGATGGTGGCGCTTATTCCCACTTATTCCGAATCTTGCGGGTAACTTTACTACAGATGAATAGGCTTTCCGCGTGGATACCATGTACATGTAAGATGCATTGATCAATGGTAATCTTGGACACTTATTTTGGTATTTCCTTGTCAATATTTCTAATCCTTCATATTTGTTATATAACTGTTACAAAACCTTTTACATAACATTTTGCGAAAAGCAAGGACAGTTTTTTTTTAACTTCATGGTAAGTTGCAGGCAGGTAGCATCGGGGGGGGGGGGGGTGCAGGGGGGGCCTGGCCCCCCCCCCCCCCCTCCAAATTTTTCTCGCAGCAACAAATTTTTTAAAATTTACATATAAAAAATTGATTTATTATGGAGTTGTCCCCCCCCCCCCCCACTTTTTTGGGAGTATGTAAACAAATGATATGAAAATAAGTAAATGAGGAGTAAATAATAACAATTTTGCAAGTATAAACTCATCTTTTTTATCGATAATTATATTTCTATAGATAAATATAGATAAATGTCATAGAGTACCAGTATCATGAAACCATTGCATCGGAAGCGAACAGTCAACAGTTAATTGCTTCCATGCATTAATCCTAAGCCCTTTTTTCCACAGCAAAGCTGTTTGCGGTTGGAAGTATAGAAAACGTCAAATAAGTTTTAATGTCGCACTTGGCAAATTTGGTTCGCTGAGTGTTATGTGTTATAAATGCAGTTTCCTTTATGTTTCATCGATCTGAACAAATCTTTTTTGCGTAAAACGATTTCTTTGTTACAGATCACATTTGCGTGTGAAAAATGTCCTCTCCCTCTCTCAAAGTTCCCCATCTTTAAATTCAGCGATAACGTTGATAATGCGAATTTCGAAGTGAGAAATGTACATTAACTGCAGAAATTCAACATATACATGTAGTTTACAAAGGAGTAATATGTAACAAAATTAATGTGAAATGGAAAAAAAACCCGAGTCACGATTTCACGTCGTTTTTAGTTCTTTATATGGATCTAGTATGAGATATTCATGGCGAAATGGAATTTGATATCAATGTGAAGTTTTTTATGGAGTTATTAATGAAAGTGGGAAACTGGTATTACACAAAAAACGTTTGAGTTATCGCTCTTGTATAATCAATGAATAAGTGTGGTGGCTATAAATGAACACGTGTATATATTAGCTTTGTTAAACTAACAGTTATGAAAGGAAGAGTTTGGGGGGGGGGTATCGTTACCAATCGTATTGATCATGAGCATTTTCGACAAAACAAGCTGCGAAATATCCGGCGAAGGCATTTGTCCGTGTATGATATTATTGTATCAACAGTCTCTTCAATATTTATTATCTACAAAATTTTCTCTTCTGCTATTTGTACAGTTATTATGAATTAACAATAAAAAAAATAATCTTTAGGGCTTAATGATGGCAAATGAACCAAATATTGGTTATTGTTTATTAAGATAATTTTTTTATTATCACGAAAGGTGTGCATGTATACAAGATATTGATTTCGTAAAACGAATAACGTGTTTCAATTCTGTCAATTTCTTCATTCGTTTTTCACAATTATATAAAGGTTCAATAGAATACTGTTATAAAACACACTTCGACATTGTATGTTCATAGAAATATATATTTGCCCCCCCCCCCCCCACCCCCAGAATAAATTAACTGAAAGGAAATGCTGACCCGAAAAAGTTAGACCTTGAAAATTCCGGAAAAACTAGCCACATGGTCCTCAATACAAAACACAAAACAAATCCACCTTATATTGAATCAATGGATGACAAGAGCGAATAATTGCAGCTTTTACCAGCAAGGACAACGGAAAAAAGATTTCGGGTCAAGCTCCGCTAAATAGTATTTAACCTCGATTTCTCATCGATCTCATTTTCTCAGTCTTCAATATTTGTCGCATGTATTTGCAGTCTCCAGATTTCTTGGTTGTTACAGAAACTTTACGCGGAAAATTATTCAAGGTTGACGTCCTGTGAATGAATCAAGGGTTGAGCCCCATAAAAGCGGTTTAAGGAAATCATTATAAAACAATCTTTACATACTCTTTTTTTTTCGTACTGATATGACAACATGTATTTGAATTAGCTGATGGACTCCATGTGCTTCTAAGAAAAAAACATCGGGTTAACTGCATGTCTGTGATCCTTGTTGAATTAGTTGATACAGTCATGTATATGTATGATATAAAAATATTGTTATAAGATATGGCATTAATTTTTTTACGGTAAAGGGTTTTTTTTTGTAGTTCAGATTGTTATTAAATAGCTATAATTAAGCCATACGAGACCCTGATTTCACAAATATTAGCTGACTTAAAGACAAAATGACCTTTAAAAAAATGATCAGTAATAATGCCTGCAAAGAGGTATGCTATTAAGTCGGCTGATGGCCATGTTAGACTCCTTTGGAAGAATACCTATATATGAAAATATAAGAAAATACCATTATTTAAAACTTTTTAATTTTTTTTTTAAATTTTAATTTAAAAAGTAAACTTACTGGATTTCACCTTTGCTATAGATTAAGTTTTACAGTTGTCTTAAAAGTTTAAGGTAGATTTTATGGGTAATCTGTTGACTACCCAACCTCTAACGAATTATGAATCGCGGCATTTATGAATTACAAGTAACTAAGCGAATTCAAGCCTTCTTTACTTTCGGTATTACGAAGATTCGATAAAGTATCACTAGAATAATGTCAAGTGGAGTTAAAGACCTCTGGTACTCTCAACCCTAAAGATAATGGATAATCATACCATTGGTTTATTTTTACACTATTCAAGCCTCCATAGAAAGCAGAGCTCTGGGTTTTTATAAATAAATGAATTTAAAGACTAATCATGTTGTAACTTCACGATATTGAACTCGATTTTTCAGGAAGAGTTGCTAGTTTACACACAAACTTATACTTTCCAAAATCAATCAAACAATCGATTAATTGTTTTTTACAGATAAAGAAAAAGAGAATTCAGAAAAAGAACGATACTTATGAGATCCACGTGTCCACCACCATTCTTTTTATGATTGGTAAGTCCACCAAATGTACAGTGGGTATACATACTGTGGATACATCTAAATTCGTGGGACTCAATTTTCGTGGATTTTGTAGCACATGTACAAAAACTCCTCGTCCAATTACAAAGCATTCTATATAAACGAATTAATAAACAAAGCCTTAAATTCGTTCATTTTTCCAGCCAATAAGCCGCATCCCAAAGAACCTTTTAAAAATTGAAATCCACGAAAAAAATTTGTCCGTACGAATTTAAACGATTCGACAAGTATTTAAAATTTATCAAAAACTCTCCGTCTGTCTTTTACGATACCTTTTCTAAATGCCTGTAGTGTTTACTTTATGTTTGCAATTTTGTTGAATTATATTTATCTTACTTTCGTTAATCAAATTGAACCAATTCCATAAACCCCATAAAAAGTAGTAACTACACATTTCGGGTACAAACGAAAGCGAAATAAATTCTGAGAAATCGAAAAAAAGAATTTTTTACTGTGAAGTTATTAAAAAAAACTTACTATGCGTTTTTCTTTATTTACAAAGTTGCATTCCTGGGATCGTGGACGCCGTACGCCTTCATGGCGCTGTACATCGTGATCACAAAGAACAACCAGATCCACCCACTGCTCGCTGCATTACCCCTGGTCCTCGCCAAATGTGCACCGATCTGGAACCCTTACATCTACTTCATGCGGGACACAAAGTTCAACCATGAGTGTCGGAAGATGCTGCCCATCCTGTCCAGACTCGGACTTTGGCGAGTCAATCCCGGAAGTAGTCAGGCAGATCACGTGATGCATCTGAACGACACTCTGTCCAGAAAGACATCAACTTACGTATAATGGTGGTTTTTTTAATAGGCACATATCGTCTATTTAGCTTACTAGAACGCTTCTAGGCGCGACCTTATTGAAGCCTATGGCTAAAAATAGAATTTGCTGGACGTGTCCTGGAAGTGTTTCTTTTGTTCCTATGCCCCTGGGCGGCAGTGCTGAGTGGCGTAGCTATTCAAATAAGTTTATTATAATTCTGCGGATTTTACTGTGTAAAATAACGACAAACAAACGTGTTTTTTACCTTCCTCGCGTGAAATAGTTTCTGCGGTATTAAAGTCATCGAAACTATTCGCCGACAACATTCGAATTCCCCTCAAACTGGAAAAAACCAGAAGATTACATAAATCCTCCTCAATTCCCCTCAAACTGGAAAAAACCAGAGGATTACATAAATCCTCTGGTTTTTTCCAGTTTGCAACGTTAAATGGAACATCTCTCAGCTCTGCATCGCTAACTCTGCATCGCTACTGCGGATTATGTATTTTCCCCGCCAAAGTTGATATCGTCATACCGCACATGAATTCAAAAAGGAAGCATTTTATTGTTCAAATGAATATCGTGGCTTTGTATGACGAACGTGTACCATTCAGTCAGTGAAAATGTGACTGAATATGCCTGAAAGGTAACTGAATGAAATTGCTCTGCGGTATCATTATTATTTATATTGTCCTAATAATATAATTACGTAATACATACAAGAAGACGAATCATTCAAACTTGAGTTTCGTGGAGGATTCTCATCGATATATCGTGGGGTGTTTTTTTGTTTTAGTATGAATCGTTTTTAAAAAATATATTATTCATGTAAATTTCATCAGCAGACCTAAATTTTGGAGAAAAAATTAATGTAAATTCACGCATGAGAAACAAATTAAATTCACACCTTAGATTCAATATGAATATTTTACAGTAAAGGGAAAATTGTAAATTAATACAAAATAATTTCAAACTTAAGCATGATTGCGAAAAAGCAATTTTTAGAAGAAAATAACACGTGTTCGAAACAGGGTCTATTTAAAAATGGTTCTCGAATTTAGGATCAATTCAAGATGAAAATAGAACTTGTTTTCTTAACATGCACGACCATATTGCAATGTGCTTTTACAGCAAAGCAAGAACAGGACAGCTTAAATCGCTGGAAAACTTGATTTTCTACACTACATGTGCGACCGAGAGACAATGTAAAGTAGCTGCATGCATCATTGAGTTGATGTTAAGCGATTGAATTTTTAAAAAAAATGTACATCGGGTGATGTTCGAGATCTTTTTTTTTTTTTTTGTCTACATTTCGGAAAGACCCAAAATGTTACCAAAAAATGTATATATGTCAAGAAATAATTGTTCAAAGCCAGGACTTAAGTACTAGTTGTATGCACTGGTATGTTAAAATAAAGGGAGTAAATGGGTTTTTAGTAAATTTGTTGCATCAACACGACTTTAAATCCTAAGAGGTGATTTAATAAACTGTTTCGTGTTACGTTTTGTTCAAAATGCATTGTAAAATGATGGTCGGAAATGTTGAATTACACTTTCAATATGTACTGAGATACATTTTATTTAAACAATAAAATGCTCACTTTGGTGATTCATTTGGGATATGAAGGTAGCGACATTGCAGAACAAATACAGAACCCGCGTGAGCGGGTTATGTAAATTTTTTTTGCAATGATCGCTACCTTCATTACCCACATGAATCACCAAAGTGAGCATTTTATTGTTTATATTAACATCTTTATTTTAACTAATTAATAAATTGAGCGTAAAAAGTAAGTAAAATTCACTAAATTACTGTTAATGTACATAAGTACGTTAGCTAAAAGAAACAGCCAAATCGTATCCAGTGAGACTTTGAGTCTGACATCATCATGTTCGTGCAGTCCATGATTTTTCTTAGGTAGTTGTAGGTCTCGACCAATCGATAAACTGGGCCTAAATATAATATAATGTGTATCACTCTATTCATTGCAAATGTAATTCAACATTTCCAAACATCATTTTTTCAATGCATCATAATATATTTACATCCACCAAGTCTTATTCCCTCTATTTCTTACGAAAACTTATAGTAAATTCATAGCTCTATAGAAACAGCCAGACTAAAATCTACATGCCCGTTTATCGATTGGTCGAAATCTACAGCGGCTGAAACTGACAAGAAAATGACAGGACAGATATTGACACGCCGTGTTTATCGATTGGTCCAAACCTACAACGACCTAGGAAAAATCACGGACTGCACGAAATAATCATGACGATGTCAGAATCAAAGTCTCGCAGGAGACGATTAGGCTGTTTCTTTTAGCTAACGTACTTGCGTACATTAACAGTAATTTAGTAAATTTTACTCACTTTTCATAATCAATTCTCAATTAGCTAAAAGAAAGATGTAAACAATAAAATGCTTTCTTTGATGATGCATTCGGGTTATGAAGGTAGCGATCATTGCAGAAAAAATTAATAACATAACCCGCTAACGCGGGTTATGTATTTTTTCTGCAATGTTGCTACCTTCATATCCCGAATGAATCACCAAAGAAAGCATTTAATTGTTAAAATAATGCAATAAAAAAATGAAATTTTGAAATACACGTGCAATGGATACCATGATACACATTATATTATTATAATGCATTGAAAAAATGATGTTTGGAAATTACACGTGCAATGTAAAGAGTGATTCACATTATATTATACTGCAATGAATTACACGTGCAATGTATAGAGTGATACACATTATATAATAATGCAATGAAATAAAGATGTTTGGAAATGTTGAATTACACGTGCAATGTATAGAGTGATACACATTATGTAATAATGCAATGAAAAAATGATGTTTTGAAATGTTGAATTACAGAGTGATACACATTATGTAATAATGCAATGAAAAAATGATGTTTTGAAATGTTGAATTACACGTGCAATATATAGAGTGATACACAATATGCTGGTTACGATATAGATGATCAAAGTCTATTTTATTATTTACTGTTTACTATTGATATTATACAAAAAGTCATGTTTTAGATGGATTCACGTATCAATGTTTTGAAGAAAAAAAATAAATGTTTGTTTAATAATGTTCATGAAGATAATTATTTATTTCTTGGCGGAGTATGGCGAATTTAACGTAATATCCTTTTTGGGGAGGGAGAGGGGGCGAATCTACTTCCTCATCTTGACACAGCAAAAAGCTAGTTTTTGCTTCATAATTCACAATGCAATAATGTATATTCCCTAGGAGTATTCTAAATTAGTTCTTGCTTGACGATGCCTTTTGTTTTGCAATGTCTTTAACCGTGCAAGTATAATTTTAAAATGAATTTAACTGTTAATTTCATTACTTTCAATTCTACATGTATTTTTATTACATGGTCCCATAAAGGGGGGGGGCAATCCCATGTTAATTTAATTCACTGTATGTAAAATTAAAAAAAAACTTTGCTGCGCATAAAAGTGGGGGGGGGGGGGGCAGCCACCACCCCCCCCCCATTGCTACATACGTGCCTGCTATAGATGGTCTGGTGTAAATGTACCTATAAATAACGTACAATTTTATATTGCGTGACAACTCAAATTGTTAATCAAGTCTTCGTATTAAGAAGAATTGTTTCTCATAAAGGTATCGGGTCTAGTTCCAGAATATCAATTTTCTTTATCACCAAACACGTTCATATCCCATAAACCTGATATCAAACCTAATGACATTTAATGCACTGGTATCGGGGCACTGATGTTTACTGTTTATATGTTTAACACAGACTTAGAGCTTGCCACTGAAATTTTTTGCATTTGTAAGTTGAAGGTGTGGATTACGCTATTCACACCTCAGATGGTCTTTGCAGTGAATGATAGTAAAATCAATGCTCCAGTATTGCGGCCATATTTCCCACCCACGTATACCACAACATGCGGGGGTGTACACTTATTGACTAAGTTTATGTTGTACACGGGGTGTATGCTTTCGAATCGGCGGAAAAAGGGAGGTCAAGCGACAATTTTTCTCTAAATTCTTTACTTCCGGGCTTACATGTATTTTGCCGGTCAGAATGTGCCTAGAAAAGAAAGCATTTATTTAGAATTAGGCCTATACTTGTATAGACACCCTTGATTTTATCGTTCACGTTCTAGTTTTCTCAAACACCTTAACATCTCCGACGGTCAGACAGAATTTGACCATGACGTATGTTAATGATTAAATATCAGGACAAACTCCGTTTATTACAATGATTATAAAATGCCATTAATGTATATAAAAGTACATTATAATCTACATACTCTCATCATCTATTTGAAATTTTCAAATTTTACAGCATTATAATCTACATACTTTAATCATCTATTTGGAATATTCAAATTTTACAATATTATAGTTGACCAAAATTTATTTGTAAAGAGTTACCTAAAAAGACGAACATATCATATTCACTAGGCCTCGCGTCCACCCCTTGAAAAACACTATTTTATAATTATCCTTAGGACCCCCTCCCCGAGAGAAAAAAAGTCATAATTTGCGCAGGTATTTGAATATTGTACATGTTTTGAAGTCCAGTTGTAAGGTAATAAAACAATTACACGATTCAGCTGTAAACCAGGTTATCAAATTTCACTTGTCACTCATCATCTACCTAACTACATTATGATTGTACATATAGAATTATATATCACGTAACCTGAGTGAATGTATAAATCCAACTTTTAACAAGTCGCAGGCAATCAAATTCACAAGAAGTGAATCCACATTTAACCTATCAGTTTCAAGCTATATTTTTTTAATTATATTGTTTACAGTGACACGTAATCATACTGAAAGGATTCACACAAATTTAGGCAGTGTTAAATACTAAGTCATAAAGCTTGCCATTGAAATTTTTGGCAGTTGTAAGTTTAAGTCGTTTTAACAAGAGCTTGTATTTTGTACAGTACTCTTACTATGGTGTAGACTGTGCCTTCTCATGATTACAAGTAATTGTACAGTCACTGGTTAATAGATATGAATACATTGAACGAAACTCCACTCGTCCGACTTCATCCAGGGCTGTATATATCAGTTGAAGAAGCGTCAATTCTCACACAACAAAGTTTCTTTAACAGAATAACCTGCCGATTTTGACAGTTTATGAATATAAATGAACTGCTCTTAGCGAATTAGAATTAAGGAGTTCAAAATTCGACATCTTGTTTTGTTGAGCAAATCGGATAGTTACATCCCTTCAAATGTTCAAAACACAATACTGGATAATTATGGCAGTGCCAATGTGGCATTTTTGCACCCGCTTAAGATGCAGTTTTGTACAAATCCATGTATGCCAAATAATACACCATCGCTTAGAGAGTATATAACCTTTTCTTTTAGGTGTATCTATAGGTGAGATATTTACCTTAAAAAATTAATATTTCCCATAGGAAAATAATTATTTCTAGGAGAAATACTTTTTTCCTACAGGAAAACTTTAAAATCCAAGAGGATTTTATAAAAGTTATGCAGGAATTATATCTCCTGTAGGAAAAACCTATTCCCTACACGAATTTAATTTAGGCAGGTAGTTTTCCTGTAGGAAATTAAGACTCTCTACAGAAGTTTTGTTATAATCCTATTGAAATTTATAATGCTACAAGAAAATATTTTATTCAAATTCAAAATATCATTTTAAAAGTTATTTTTCCTTTTGAAAAATTTATTTTCCTGTAGAAATTTTTTTTAAAGGTAAATATCTCACCTGTCACATCAATAACAAAAGTGGTTATAAACTCTTAAAGTAATGACATATTTGAATTTTTTTAAACATGCACCTTAAATGGGTGCAAAAGTGCAACAATGGCACTTGCATAATTATCCTGCACAGTGTTCCAATCTCTAAGACTTGATAAAAACTGTTTAATGGTGGTATGGGGCACATGTCGATATTAACGTGGATAAATACTTCGTTATAATCAAAATACTGCATGTCACTGATTTAGAATTTTAAAATATATTCAATATTTGACAAAAACATATGTTATAAAAATTTTTGAAAAGATAAAAAAGATAAAAGCCCCAGTGGGATTCGAACTCATAACTTACAGATTCGTACTTTACACTCTCGCCCATTGCGCTTGGCTGTTAGGTTACAATTATTGGAAAGAAAACTCTGGTAAAATCATACTTGATTTTATTGTTTATTTCGATAGGAAGTAGGTCACAACGTGGTGGCGGTACACACCCCCTTTGGTGTTGATTTTATTGTATCTCTTCCCTGCAACTCTTTGTTATGTTTGTGTCAATATCATAGACCTTATAGGCCCCATCGTACCCAAGAATCTTTAAATTTCACAACTTGGTTCTCAAATCAAATCTTCTTTAGAGGGCTCGAAAGTCATGACTATTTTTAGACTGCCAGTGTATTGATCTCATTTTATAGAAGAGCTCTTAAATTATTTTGATCAAAATATGGAAAATACACATGACAATTTTTAAAGTTAAGATATACATGTGCACTGTTTTTTTTCGTTACTGAATGTTTGTTTATAGCTAAACAAATCAGACACGTAGCAACGGGGGGGGGGGGGGGGGGCAGGGGGGCCTGGCCCCCCACTTTTTCTCGCCGCAACCACTTTTTTTAAATTAACATATAAAAAATTAAATGATCATGGAGTTGGCCCCCGCACTTTTTTGGGGTTATGTAAAAAAATGATATGAAAATAAGGAAATGAGAATTGAATTTATACTACGCCCCCCCCCCTTCCCCCCCCCCCTCTACGCCCCCCCCCCCCCCTTCACCCCCCCCCCCACTTCCGGGTTAGGATTTTGAAGATTTTGAGAAACTTAGAATTTTCCTTTTTTTTTTTGGCTTGTCAAGATTTTTTGGATGAGTCTGCCCCCCCCCCTTTCAAAAACGATGTTTAAAGTTATGATATTATTCATGTGCACTGTTTTTTTTTCGTTACTGAATGTTTGTTTATAGCTAAATTTAAACAAATCATATCTGAAAAATGAAGGAAGATATGATGGTTAATTTGTTGACCATCAAGCGTCCTTAATTAAAAGAAAATTACATATTATGCTGGCCAATACTTAGACTTGAGGCTTAATTCTAAGCTAGGGCATTCAAAGTTGTTGATAGCAGGACCTGATTACATAGATTGCGTTAATAAATACGCTTATAATTTTTAAATATTTATTTGTCAAATATGTTTAATCGTTTACAATAAAATCATATTTGAGGGATTGTTGACCACGCGTCTATCGCCTTGCCCACTAGTTGTAGGCTTGTTGATATCTATACTACTATATTAAAATAATAGACTCGATTTTTTGGTCTTTAATACCGAGAAATCGGAAGAATACTGTCTTTTGTTTAGTATATTTTAAACATCATTGGTACTTGAAGATTACCAATTTGTTTTTATTTTTTCTCAAGTAAGCTTCGCTAATTAATAATCAACGAAAATTCCTCAAAAAATCCCGGAAAACACCTGGATTTTTTGGATTTTACAATCTTGCGCTTGCGCAATACATTAACGCTAACGGGATCTTTAGTTTATGTTTCCACAATATCACATCTGCATGAATAAACTCAGAAATGATAATACATATACGGGTAAATTTTCATTGGACTTTTGTTATATATTCTGTTCATATAAATTAATGATTTCTTATGAGAGAAAGTATAAAATAACAAATACCTTTCAACTAAGTACTGACTTTTGTCTTCGTGATGACAAAAAATATTTGTTTACATGCAAAAAAGTTACACTATATATTTGTTAGGAGAGTGAAGATAGAATATGTTTTCCGTAAAAATGAATAATGTCCTACGGACCCAGTTTTACAAAGAAAATACGTGAACGTTGGTGAAAAGGTGTTGAATTCTTCCATTCTATGGATCAAAATTTTTAGTTCAAAGGTGTTTGCAGTCTCAAAAAGGTTTGTTGTGATGAATTTGACTGTTATTTTCAAGGCAACTTCATTAACTTTCTCCAAAATCGTTCCGGAGCGATTCTGCAATTTTCTGCTACATTACGGGTATAAGGGAGGCATTCTAACTGTGGTGAGTGCCTTTCCCGAGACACAGTTAGATTTATCAAACTAAGGAAAGTATAGTGAAATTAATACCATTATTGTAGGCTTATAGCGTTGTTATGCAAATGTCAATAATAAACTGTGTCGTTGTACCTATTTCGTATATGTCAGATATGAAATGTCAACCAGTGCACGCACGGGTCAAAATCTAGTCTGTTTTTAAAGATACATGTCTCACTTAACAAGCGTAATACACAAAACAAAAACAAAAGTTGCTCTAGAATTCTATCGTAAATTAGACAATGGCTTAGTACACTGCATCATGAGCCAGTATAAATGTATGTGGTTTTGTTGGAAAATTGTACCTCTGATGGGTGAAAAAAAACGACATTGGCGTAATTTTCCGGCATTAGAAGCACCCCGGGTCTTTAACAGAAAGGTATCGTGAAAAGTCCGAAGTGTTCCGGATCAATTATCCTGCACCAATCGCAACTTCTCGGGCCTTTCCGGCAAGCTCGGAAAAACACCTCGAATGTATTACCTAGGCGTCCATGACAACCCCCCTTTTTGTAAAACTTGAAATAAATAGAACACATTTTACGATCTGTTGAGATGTGAGCTATACTTCATTAAAGTAAACGATATACACTAAAATATAACACAGAAGCGACATACAAGACTGTCTAGTCGATACTTATTTTAATGGGAAGCGACTCCATTTTGTATAAAATTCTAACATCCGGTGATGTTAATACATTCGAGTTGTTTTTCCGAGCTTGCCGGGAAGGCCCGAGAAGTTGCGATTGACCCTGCACAGTATTCAGGCATTCGGCACACTTCGATCGATTCTGTATCGGTCATGAGGTACGAATCGGTTGGGATTGCCGAATGAGTGTCTAGGGTTTGTGAGACAAGGTAGTCATAGGTTAATCGAGAATCGAGAGTATTTGCCTATTTGTTTGTTTGTTTGTTTTGGTTTTTTTTTTTGGTAAGTTTTTCTATAAGCTTTTCCCCGTGTCAACTAATGGATATGATCAACACATACATAACACATACAGAATATAATGCATTACTTAATATAACTTAAATTTTTTCAATGTGTTGTGACAAATTAATAAATAAAAATTGTATAACATCAAATGAAAAGGTTTAAAAAATTGTAAATTTCAATTGTTCGTGTCATTTGCCATTTTTAGTGCTTTATACACTTATCATCTATTTAATGGCTTAGTATCTACATGTATACACTGAACTAAAATTCTAAGTGTTCACCTAATGTTCTAATACTGGATCTACTTAATAATAAATAACAACATTTATTTGTTTTGCCGTCGGAGTGACTGATTTGCACTTAACTTTCAAGTAATTTAAAACAATAGATTGATCTTGACCTCTGGTTACGACCAATAATATCATAATATCATATCATTAATATCATAAACACTTTCGGTTTGGATAAATTTCGCTCAGATCTTTTTAATTGTTTCAGGTTACCAATGGAAATGTAGTACAATCTGTCATAGAAACTATTCAGAAACCAATTTTTAAATGGATATGACTGTTAATGCATGACCATTTCGGCCATAATAAGAGATGCATTAAGAAAACAGTCTTATCCATTTAAAAATTGGTTTCTGAATTATAGTTTCTACGACAGATTGTACTACATTTCCATTGGTTACCTGAAACAATAATAAGTCTTGAGAAACTATAATCACCAAACTTAAGGATACATGTGATATAAAGCTTGCGCAGATAAATATCAATTTAATGTTTTGACTTTTCGTTCGAGTAATTGATTTTTTTTATCCTGTTCCGTTCGTCCGTCTGTCGCGTTTTATTTTTTCAAACTGTTCTTCGATCTTATAAACCAGCAAACTGAACTCTTGGAGTTTGATTTGAGGTGTCATGTTGTTTTGTAATAATAGAAGGTTTCAAAATTCTATTGTAGTCTTAGGGGTCAAATAATTGGTAAAGGATGACGTTTTTTTCACAAAATATCTTCATCCTCGAACTCCTCCTACATTTTGAACAATAGACAAATAATCTCTTGAAATATGTATTGGGTTGTCCTATAGATGCGTTATTAGGTTTCGGAAATTTTCATTTTGTCCAGTATGTCGTTTATTAGCTGAAAAATGACGTGTTTTTTTTTTTTTTTTTTTTTTGTTTTTTTTTTTTACAAAAAGTTGGGTTTAAAAAACGTCAACATTTCTTGCAGTAGCCAAATGAACTACGAGAATATGATTGGGGTGTCATTTTTCAGAATTTTTTTCATCAGGTCGGTGGGCAACAAAAAATGACTTTTTTGCCTACATTTAATATATGTATATTTGATCCATCATAATAATTTAGGGGGAAAAGACCCTTGCCTCCCTATTATGACTCATATAAACATGATACGTCTCTACTCTGCATATCGAAAGCACATAATTATGTACATCACGTGGAATCTAGCCTTGGAGCTGGGTACAACTAGTACTCGATGATGTTGACGCGCGAAAGCAAATCTAGCACCGAGTTTATAATAAGTATTTAGACCATACTTTCTATAACATGAAATGTGAAGGTTATAGATAGATTTAAGGTTGTATAACACATCGTCACAAAATGGCTGACCTCTGATCGGAACGATATTTCATTTCATTAAAAAAAAATTTTTTTTTGGTGGCAACATGTAACTTACTCCATAGCCGAATGGATAGGGACTCGGTTTTGTGATCCGTACATCCCGAATTCAAATCCCGCAGGGGCTTTTTGTTGTTACTTACTGAATTAATTTTTTTAGATAATCATTTTTTATCCCAAACTGCTATGTGTTCGCTTATTTGATATATGTATAGTTTATTTATCATTATATCTTTCACAATCAAAAAAATTACTGTAAATATGAGTGATTTTTCATGGTGTGTTATTCCACCTTAAAATTCACATGCAAACAGTTCAACTCCAGATTGTACATAAAAGGCAGATAATGTGTATTTCATCCTTTATGAAAATCGTAATTTGAAAAAAACCCACCAGAAATAGAATGTGGTCTCCTTTTTTGACCAAAACTGTTACAAGATAAAGTAATTATATAGATGCAAACACTTGGTGCGGGTATGCTGTCTAATGACAACATCTATGTGTAGTTTATCGGTGTTATTGATGAGAAGTCATATCAGTTACAAAAATGTTTGAAGTTTTCATGTTATTTTTTTCTCGTAATTTTCAAATTATTTTATTCATCAGTGTGAACACTTCAAAGTTTTGTTTGTTAAGAGGGCTCGATAATCTCCATTAGAAGAAGAGCTCTATTTAAGAAATAAGGTATCATTTTTTTATGTATATCGGGATATAAATACGGGTTTGTCACGTGATCAAATCACATAAAGCCCGAATGGCTTTATGGAAGATTTGATCACGTACCAACCCGTATCTATATCCCGATACACATCCAAAAATGATACCTTATTTCTTATATTTACATTTGTTGCAAATTATGACAATAACTATGCTCCATACTTTCTCTTTTGTGGTGACCTAGAAAGCGGCTTCAATAAGATGACGTAACAAAAAATAGTGCAACAATGTTGCTAGCATTTGATTATCGTGATAAATAAATATGACACTATTTTGACAAGACCAGGCACGTAGCATCAGGGGGGCCGGGGGGGGGGGGCTGCCCCCTCCCCCCCCAACTTTTTCTCGCAGCAACAAATTTTTAAAAATTTACATATAAAAAATTGAATTATCATGGAGTTGCCCCCCCCCCCCCCCCCACTTTTTTGGGAGTATGTAAAAATTTGATATGAAAATAAGGAAAGGAGGAGTGAAATTGAAGTTATATACTACGCCAAGTTAGAGTCTACTTAGGCATTTTCAGGGGAAACTCTATCACAGAATCAATCAGATTCAAGAGCATAATGATTTCCTCCGACATTATAGAGGAAAGCTTTTTAACTTTTAAGTTCTTTTTTACGGAACAAAACAGACGGAGAAGCACAAGGAATTAAATTTGACCGTGATTCGTGAATGGACTAAACACTAGAGGTCTGTGATATTGCGTTTTCGATTTTGCTCGAGGCTTTTAATAAAGTCAGAAATGATTTTTTTAACTGAATTTACTCCTTTGACAAACTGCGATTGTAATTTTCAAGAACGCCTCGTTACGATGTCGATCCATAAACATCGATCTGTTTACAGGCCTGACGTGTTAATAATAATAATAATATAAACCTGTCGCTTAACAAAATACAGATACGTTTATTTTTTTTTATGCCTAAATTATGTTTTTTTATTACGATATCTAAATAAGTGTGTTTCAGTACAACAAGTCGGTTAGTTTTTGCACATAGTAAAAATAGTGACCTAGATTATTCATGCGCTACTTTGACCTCTTGACCCATAATGATGTTATGCAGGAATAACAGCGGATTGCACAAACAGTTTTATATGAGGGAAAACATTTGCAAGTGTAAATATATAAAAATATAGGAAATTATTTCAAAATACCTAAATATAAAAGCTAAAATATTTAGATTTTTTTCTTTTTCAAACAATAGTAAACAAGAATATATTATATAAATAGTGCCTGTTTGGGAGGGTAACAGTTGAAATTGACACCCCGAGAAAACCATTGTCAACCGACGCGAAGCGGAGGTTGACAATGGTTTTCGAGGGGTATCAATTTCAACTGTTATCCTCCCAAACAGGCACCATTTATTTTGTTATACTGAATGTCTTTTTTAAAATTTTTAAGAAAATTTTACTGCTTTTATATAGGAATAACGTGAATTCTACAGCGAACCGTACGCGCATAATTTTCGCGCATGTAACATTTTTTAATGTTACCCGTTGCCAAGTGCGTTGCTAACGCTGAGGGTAATAGTAAATATTATTAACTGCGTCTTAACCAATCAGATTTCAGTATTTAACATGAAAGTATAACAATATACTCTAAGATCTGATGGTTAGTTTGTTGACTATCCAGCATATTCCTTTTGGTGTTTTTGTCGACAAATGATGAATTCAGATTGCATGTAAATCTAATTAAGTCAAATGAATGATCTTTTACTATTTTAACTATTTTTAACTTGGGTTCAATTTTATCTGATTCAATTCTATGCCCGCGGCAAGACAATAGATTTGTTGTTTATGCAATAATAATACGATATACATGTAATAATTTAAAACAATATAACAGTTTTTTCGTCTATTTCGGCAATATTCACTACTTTTATTGGGGTGGCGTGATTACCAAAGGTGGTTACAAGAAAAAAATTACTGAGACAAATTTATCAAACTCAATCTATGTATAAAAGCAATAAAAACTTCTCGGGTATTTCTAAAAAAAAATCTTTAATGTATTAAAAAAAGGATTCTATCTCTTTTTTAGCCGACCTGAGCTGAAAGCTCAAGTGGGTTTTTCTGATAGCATTTTATATGTGGTTCGTCACCCAGTCCGTCTGTAAACTTTTTACATTTTTCAACTTCCTCCCCTGAACCACTGGGTCAATTTCAACCAAACTTAACACAAAGTATTTTTTTTTTGGTGAAGGGAACTACGTAGTTTCTTAAATCAGAGGTCACGCTCTCAATTCTTCTCAAAAACCAATTTACAAGAAATGCTAAAACTTGAATAGATTCTTACTCATGTAGCATGCCAATTGGATGCATGTTTGTTCAAATAATCAACCCCGCCGGTAAGGTGTGACAACAGTCTTTGTTAAGTGTTTACAATACATGGGAATACATCAATAGAGAAAAACCTTTCGAAATCTTTTCATAACCCAAATGCCCAGAAGGACTGTGTCTTGTGTGGAGACATCCTCATGTAGAGTAGAATGTAGTTAGTTCAAATTTAGATCCCCGGATTCGGGTGAGACCTAAATATGATTCTCAATTATATTAATAGTCTTTGACCCCTGGACAGTACAAATCTTGGCTTACCCAATGTATGCAAAGTCTGATGTAGGTATGCTGGTTAATTATCTGAACAGTTCACGATTTCGGTCAAATTTTATTTCTCTGTTTTTATTATATTCAATGCTCTAGGAATGAATTTCTAATAATCAAATCAAATTTGGGTGCCAGTCGATGAGTTTTAAGCATGGGCTCATAATTCGTCGTCATGTAAACAAGGCTCGTGTCCTGTTTTTGTTTACATAGGTTCAATATACCAGTAAAAAATCTTTTTCAAGCTTATTTATCTATCTTCTTATTCGTTTTAAGCATAAATAAACAGACCCTAATGATTAACATTTATTTTAGGTCTAAAACTGGTATTTTTACTTCAAAGTCAAAGCGAAGATTTGTGATCTTTGTAACTCGCTTATAACTCAACAAATGAGACTCAAATTTTGATTGCCTATTACAAATACCTTACTGAAGCATTGTAAACATTAAAATCAAAAAAATAATTTTTGACCCAAATCGTGACCATGCCCTTTTAAGGTCTCCTTGAGAACTGCAATGCTTGATATGTGATAAGCCTATGAAATTTTCAAGTTACAAAAGGGCTTCTTGTATAGGGTTCTCCAAACATCAGCCTCAACGTATTTTTTTCATCATAAAATGATCCTTTAAACTTTTTAAATGGAATAAAATAAAATGAAATTTGTTGATGGTATCCATGCATTTGACACAGTTATTATATGTTTGCCCCAAATGAATAATGGAATAAATATACAAGCTGAGATCAAATTTAAAAAAAATGTTTATACAGGTGCATCGAACCCTTTTACCTAAGATAGTTACAGGCTATAAATCTCCGTGAACCCACCAAGTAAAGTATTTCATTGAATAAATGTGCGAACTATTAACATTTATTTAGAAGACTATTTAAATATGTCTATGTTAAAGGCATATTTATGGTATGAATGAAAAATTCTGGATAACTTAGTTATCGGACATTGCTGAGGATCGGAGATCGTTAACATAAGAATATTGGGATATAATTTTGAAAATCTTTTTTTTTACACAGGATATATTTTAAATACATTGTTCTGATATTTCGTAATCGATGACTCCTAAAAACTGATTTATTACATGTATCACAATGGCTTTTGATACTCAGATGGGCGATATGGCCCATGGGCCTCTTTTTTATAAGCAAATATGATACCATGTCATTTAATTTTAAAATTGAGGGGGGAAATGATTTTTTTATATATTAAAACTAAGTTGATCTGATTATATGATAATCTTAATATATTGGCAGTGTTCAGTTAAAAAAAAGACCCAAAGAATTGTATTTAATTCGACGGCAATGGTCGATTTGGATACTAGTATAATTTGGCACGCCCACTGCCCACTACGGACTGAAACAAATGATAATTCAAGTGGACACTGAACGTGGGCATATAACCTTTGAGAATTCAGACTTTACTGATAAAACAAAAATAAAACCATCACCAACAAAACCATACTGCAAAGAAATCCTTCCGAATGTTCAACGCAGACATATCTGGACCTTGACCAATTGTTTTCAAACCTCTTGAACTTAAATCAAATTAATATTATTAATTGTCATTTACTTTTATGGGGAGATGAATCTCTGAGTGTCAATTTAAACCAACATATTTTTTTTAGCTGTTCAAAGATTTATAACAGATTGTGGCAGATTCTCGTAATTTCAATTTTACTGCCTAGAACAAATTCAAACAGAACTATTTTACATGTACATTTGTTCAATAACCTAACTTTATTAGTTATATCCATTTCTATGTACTTTTCATTCTAAACTACTGTACAGTTGTAAATTGTTATACTTGGTAAGAATCTCGTAAGTTGTAAGAACTTGTGTTCGAACCATTTGTATATGTTTATGCAATAAAATATGTTCAAAGCAAACAAATTCCGCCAACCGATTTCTAGAATATATCTTCTCTCATTTTGTTCAAGAATAATACTTATAGAGTATACTAGTGTTAATCCACCTCCCAAACATATTCAATTACAGATAATATTTTACTTGAATGTTTAGAATTTTTAATAGCATTTCTCTCCTCTATTAAAATTTTATTTGGTTGTGATAATTTGGATGATGTATCTTTGACACCCAAGAGAGAGAGAGAGAGAGAGAGAGAGAGAGAGAGAGAGAGAGAGAGAGAGAGAGAGAGAGAGAGAGAGAGAGAGAGAGAGAGAGAGAGAGAGAGAGAGAGCATACATGTATGCGTGCATTTTAAGCTGATTTCATATATGAACTCAGCTCCAGGATATGCAAATTCTCTAGTTTTAGCCTCTCTAGTCCGGTTTCTTGTTAAGATTAATCCTTATTTCATCACTAAATCATTCTTACTATCATGCTTTTCTCTAAGAATGACAAATTCCGCTAGATATATTGCATCAGGATGGTATTACATTGTTAAACCATAACAAAGAAAAAATATAATCAAGTTCTAAATTAGAAATAATCTAGGTAAAGAGAGACATAGAATCAGGTATATCTTGGATGTGAAATATATATGTACGTGCATGTGAGCGGATTAGGGTCATTTTTCAGGGGGGGGGGGGTATTGTCTGTAGATTAAAGGCGTATAATATACTATCATGCTTATCATACACTGTAAGGAATTCTGCGAGAAATATTGCATCAGGAAGGTTCACGTGTTTCATTGTTAAACTATTACATAGAAAAAAATAATCAAATAAGTCAAAATTAGAAATTATATAGGATTATAGAGATCAAGTATCTCGAAATATTCGTGCACGTGACTGTAGCTGAGCGAATTAAGGTTTTTTTTTTTTTCAAGGGGGTATTGTCTGAAGAATAAAGGCGTAAAATATAAATTATGATAGAGGAATTACACCTTATTTAAAACTCCCATTCCTCGTTGCAATTTATTTTAATATACACGTATATGCGCGCCAATCAAAAACGACACCAATGGACATGTTAATTAATACGATATATGGATGTGACAAATTACAGCCTTCCGTTACCCGCGCTAAAGCTTCACGGGTTAACACATAAATGCAGAGAAACAAGCGCCTACGAGATCGTTCCCGTTGATCGATAGGTACTCTATATAGTGCAGAAAGACCACAAACCTTCATAAGTATATAAAGTTGTGCATAGAGCATCTCGTTCCATTATTATACAGGAAAGATGATGTACGTTACTTGTGTTTCTTCGGTTTCCTGTTAAATATACAGCGAACAGATTTACGATTGTAAAGAAAAATTAATATGATCGTCGTAATGAATGGAACTAATTCCTCAAAATTTTGGACGATTGCTAGGGAACATGAGAAGCTAGCGGATGCTATGCACTACGCGATCGGGGTAGCATTTGTTTTGATAATGCTCATATCTACCCTCGGAAACGGCGGTGTGATGTATGTTTTTATAAGGACCAGGAACCTACGAACCCCAAATTACTTCTTGGTGTCCGCCCTATGTCTCGGGGATTTCCTAATGAGCACCTTGGGGATGCCAATGTTCATCACTTCCTGTTTCTTCACGCGCTGGATCCTGGGACGGGTTGGCTGCTTGGTTTACGGGACCTTGATGACTTTTTTGGGCTTGTCGCAAATCACGTTGCTCGCTAGCATCGCCTTCACCCGATATCGTTATGTCGTGAACAACTGTTCCATTGACACCCTTGTCGCCAAAATCGTTGTCATCATGTGCTATTTATACGCTTTCATTTTCTCACTGGCACCTCTCTTTGGTTGGAGTCGACCCGTGGTGGAACCCATCGGGACGTCATGTGGTCCAAATTGGGCAGGAACCGAACCCCGAGATGTTAGTTACAATTTGACGATTTTCGTTTTGTGCTTTTTTGTGCCGCTAAGCATTATCACTTTTTCGTACTTCATGATTTATCTAAAGGTAAGAATATATTATAATATTTAATTGACTGTGTTATTAATACAATTCTAACTAAATTGCAACTGCCATGACCAATTCTATATCAAAAATTCAAGAAGCTCCCCTGAAGGGAAGTTGCTGTAATTGAACAGTTAAACCCGCCAAAGAGCTCAAATAATATGGTTATTAAAAATGCATGAGTTAAGTATATCAGAGAGAGAGAGAGAGAGAGAGAGAGAGAGAGAGAGAGAGAGAGAGATAGATGGGGGTTGTACAACAATTCTACCTATCAAATCTTGTTTTGTAACAATTGCTTTGACAAGTATTCGTGTGTTATTTTTTTTTTATTGAACTTCGTCTAATCCCAAATCTACCTCAAATAATGGAAGTTTCACATTTCCCGTCATTCATTACCCCGCTGGGACAAGAGTATAATGTCACCGACGTCTTTGATTTCTCTCATGACACTTATTAATCTTCACTCAAAAAATAAACATTAAACATCTTACGCCAGCCGCCGTGTCGCCATAACTCATACCTGAGCATAATTACATTATCGATACTGAACTCTGAATGATCTGCCCAGAATAACAATATGTCAGGGAACAGGGCGCATTTATTTTTTTTTACCCTTAACCTCCAAGTGGTTGTGTGCGAGAAATCTCAGAGTTCGAGATAACTCGGGGGTCGATACCGCGGGTGAAAAATGATAACATAATCACAACGAGAGAAATCCCCTGCAGTCACAACAATAAATATTGATGTAGTATTTCTAAAAAACATTCATTCTGTTCACTTATCGGGCACTTGTTCACGGCTTGTGAGCAGATGTCGAAGAAAAAATCATCTTAAAAACGAGCGATTGTCTAAATATTGCCAATACACACATCGAAGCCAATATAGATTAGACAGAAATATATATGTCATATGTGTACTTATTCGAATTCCTAGAAAACGAATCTAGTGTGTTTTATTCGTAGGTTGACAGAATTTCACAGAACACTATTCATTCTCAGAATGTCTTTTCGGCAAAACAGTACCGCATGCGGTATTATTTATTTCCAGTTAACCTACGTGTGGCGGAGAAATCTTTCTCAATGTTTCTAAGGATGTTTAACTTTCCTGTCTCCTGCTTTTACTAGCCAATAAAAGTATTTTTTTTAAGTAGCGGCAGCTTGACATCAAATGAAGTTAACACTGGTTACATGCTTTCCCAATTTATGGCCGCATAAAACCGGCAATGGCGCGTTAACAATTAATGATTAGCGATACGCATATTGATTTTGGCTTCTATGATATGTATCATTAGGAAGCAATCTAATTGGTCTCTCATGGTTTGAAATATAAAACAATTCGTAGGCGAAAATTGTTTTGGGTCACAAACAGGAAAAACACAGAATTAGTAAGATATTTAGGTACATTATTCCTTTCAATGACATTTCAAAAATTTCAAACAGTTGTTAATCTTGAATTATGAATACTAAAATAGATATGATTGCTAGATATTTTAAAACAAGCAACGCTCGATTAAGCAAGTTCGATTTCTTTATTTCCGAAAGACAATCGTCTCACAGGTTTACTATTATTCTATTCTATCTGAAGATTTTATAATATGATAACATGAACCATTTTAACAATACCTTGGACTTTCGGTTGGACGTAGTTATGTACATTTAGCTATCTATTTCCTGCGTCAAAACAAGTTAAAAATGACGCGGTTTCAAGCTAAATATACATTGCGAATTGCGTAGCCTTAGCTCAAAAGCCAGACAAATCTTGTTGATTTCAAAGAGCCATGTCTGAGTGGCTAGCAGTAAAATAGACAGGCCTACATCACATTGCTGTTTGACACAACTACCCAAAGTCCAAGCTCTTGTTAAAATGGTTCTAATTGTAGATATAATGGTTCACTTTATTTGGAAAAGGAATGGGACTAAAAAAATTAATCACAGCGTGGTTTTCTTAATGCAATACCTGATTTGTGGACGGCTTAACATTTTGAGGATAACTAAATATATAGCACATACCGGTATATTATCTATATATTTGTTAAGCCTTTTTGAACAATTATGGCGGTTGCTAGATATAGGTGTTGTTTATCAATAAAACTTAAACTTTGATACACATGCATTATGTACATTTTTTACAGGGGCATTGTCTCAATTTTAGCTTAAAAGATCAAGCTTTATTCAATCCGTTTACAATGATTACGGACAAAACTAATGTTTGATCAACATTTGAATGTCAAGCGAGAATCTGAGTTTTGAATTCTTTGTTATGTAAACACATCTCGTGTTTTGTGTTTGTGTACAAAAAATGTACACTCATTCTGTCGAGATAATCATACGGTATATCTAAGATGAAATAAAATGATTTTCTACGAACAAGAGAACCTCATTCTTAAATAAAATGAGTTGACTTGATACAAACATGAGAACCTCCATAATACAGAATATATATTTGGTAAAATGTAAAAATATTTATTTTAGGCCAAAATAAATTAATAGTGTGTTTCCTATTCCAGCTTGAAAAAAAATAGGGTAAGTAGGTAGGGAAAACATTTTATTTTTTTTAAACATTTTATTTTTTATTTCACTTCAACAACAATAAACAAGTTGGAAAAGATGAGTTTATTTTTTTTCTGCCAAAAGGGCGGCTTACAACTGGCAATTTTCCCAGAGTATAGCAGTCATTGCACAGAGGAAGAAAAGTTTTATATTGTTTTTTTTATAATCTTGTGATTTTAGCCTCCCTCTGTTTCACAATGGCAACATGTGTCTTTTCTACCAATGTCTCCACTGTAGTATGTTACTTCAACAGTGGATGCACATGACATTTGAGATCTCGTCATCACAACTCCATGCAATAAATGGTGTGGCGGCGTGATGGGGGCACCACAAGTGTAATCAAATTCGCTGAGTATGATTACTAGAGAAACCTTCTGTCTTTCTGTTAACACATGCTTGGAGTTTAATACTCTTGGTTTTCTGCACTCTACACAAAGAATTGTTGCTCTTGCATGCTGAGCCGTAGTAAGGCGGAAGTCTGCAAACTTTGGCTCCTCCATGACTTGAAGCTCTGGTTTGGATAAATTACTGGGTTCATCTACATCTAATACCTCCTGATTCGACTCTCCTGTTTCATCATCTCCCTCCGGTGCCTCCATGACGGTCTCTTGGTCCATCTCATGAATCTTTTTTGCTTTCTTCACTTTCACCTCTTTTAATGAAGGTCTTCCTTCCTGTGTATCCTGAAACTTGACACTTTGATATGGCAAAAAATGATCACTATCATTCTCATTTAATAGTTAAATCAATGAATATATAAACAATGTAAACAAAAACATCACACGAGCCTTATCTGCTTAATGATAATACATGTATTTATTTTGTCGGTATAACTGACTATCTAGTGAAATGCGTCGAGTTGTTAAAGACAGTAGATGATGAAGCGAAGCCGAGCTTTCTGTTGGCTATACCAACCCTACAAATTTTCGGAAATAGTTATTCGGGATTTTCATAACCTGGAGTTATCGTTCGTAACACGAGTTATCTCTCCATTAGAGCAGGTATAGCGCTATGTAACCACTATAAACAAATTGTTGAAACAAACGTTTTTTGTCTTGTTTAATCGGTTATTGGTGTAAATTGTCAAAATAGAAAGACGACTGTGCAATTAAAAGATGCTGTTTAAGAGCACTGAGCTCTATTTTCAATGCTGTCATTCCTCTTACCCCTATAATACCGGTATCTATTTTCTACAACAAATCTATTTCGTTGAGAAATTCAAATGATTGTCATCGATTAAACATCCTGCATGACAGGTACACTACAGCTGCCTGAATTGATGACCGTCGGTGCCTGGTAAGATACCAATACCCACTGCGTGTACATACATATTTTTTTTTCATGAGAGCATGGCATTTCGAACGAATGCATCTCAACAGGCTAGCGCAAACATCGTATTTTGAAAAAGTGTGCTGGGGGTTAGAAGAGCAGACCGACCAAACGAAAATCAAGACGAAAAACAATTAATAAACTAAAAAAATCACTTCACACATTTTCAAAATCCCAGTCTGTGAAAATAGCGGGAGGGGGGGGGGGAGAGAGAGGGAGGGGTATCTCGTATATTTATGTATCTTTGAATTTAATCAGAATTATATAAATGCATACTTAATTTCCCTTGGGTCTATATTGTTTTTTGCGTTGTCCTCAGAAGAAAAAAAATAGGAACAGTTCGTTAGGAATATATATTTCTATATTTGATTTCTAAAGAAGAAAGGTGATTTTCAACTCCTCCCACTCTAATATTTATAACATCTTTTATTTCTGTGTAACAGGTGGGTTCATTTTATCAGAGAAACCACAATACCACTATCCATCCGTTAGCACACAAAAGTAGTAATGTCACCCCCAAAAAAGAATCGTAAATGTCATTCACTCGCAATGTTTGCCGATTAAGCAAAACTATGTACATCACGTTATACATTGTATTCAAACGCATTCTTTGCATTCATTTTAATTTTTTAGATAACTTTTGATGTTTTCTGTTTGGTAATTTAATTGTAAGAAAAGTCGTTATTAATTGACGTCGTATATGTAAACTCCCGCACTGCTTACTCATCTTCAAATAACCGGAAGTAATGCATACCTGCTATGAGGGGAAGATAACTCTTTCAGTAACGATAACTCTAGTTTATGGGAAGACCGAATATACAAGCCTTATGTCAAGTACCAATTACTATTGTACATGTATGTTGTATATGTATACAGATACACATGTAATAAGAAGAAATGCAAATAAAATATATATATATATATATATATATATATATATATATATATATATATATATATAATATATATATATATATATATATATATATATATATCATATATATATATATTATTGAGTCTGCCATGTTGCAGTCTACATTTTGCTGTTCACCGTCTACAGAATTGTAGACGACAGTCAAGTGACGCGTTTCAAACCAACAACAGAGCGTCATTCCAGTCTAATTTACTTCTAGTATATTTACACTTACACGTAACGTATTAGGTTTCATGTTAAAGTTGCCTTCAGCTCGTCCATTTTAAGAAAGTTAAACTCTTTAAAAACTCTCAGTCTCACCTTTGAAATTGTGTATGTAAATCTTGCATAACCGATTTTCAGTTTCAATATTTTTTGCTATTTTATTTTACTTTTCTCCATTTTTTCCGCAGAGTTTAGAGCAAATCTTAACGCTGCCATTTTACCCCACTGTAGACCCAATTATACGAGGTCGATTCAAATGGCAACTAATACTACTACAAATATTTGAAGAACTTTTGAAATGCGGTTTCTGTATAATATTAAATGTTATGAAACGTTGTTTTGCCTATTATTAATTCTCACCAGACAGACTTTGAAATATACATGTCATAGGCGTCGGAAACGGGGGGGGGGGGTGGGGATGCGGGTGGGGTGCTAGGTTTTTGGTTTTTTTTTTCACTTTTTTTGCTAAGTTAGACCTAACCATTAGGCACATAGCAGAATAGAGGGTTCAGCATCCCCACTTTTTTTTCTCAAGAAACATAATTGTTCCGTAAATGTACGTTTAAAAGTTGAGAAGTTGGAGTCAAAGGCATACTAGCCCCCCCCCCCCCCCCCCCCCCCCCCCCCCCCGAATTAGGAATTTCGTTATTTTTGAAAACAAAGAAAAATTGGTAGGTAAGATTTTTTTTTATTGGAACTATAGGTATACTCTCCCCCTCCATCCCCCCCACGTATTAGGATTTTCATGATTTGTGGAAAGAAAATGTTATGGCCGAAAGATTTTTTGTTTTGGAAGTATAGGTTCACACCCCCCCCACCCCCCCCCCCCCCCCCCCCCCCCACGACGGATTTAGGATTTTCATGATTTTGGGAAATAGGTTTTTTTTCTCTCAATATTTCTGACGATTTGTCTAGCACCCCCCCCCCCCCCCCACACACACACACACTTTCAATTTGCTTCGACGCCAGTGCATGTACATGTATCCGGCAGTCACGAGACATGTTTATACCAATGAGAGTGTGGCATTCAGTTCTCGGAAAAACTGCTATACTATTTGCTTTCCGTAAATTATGGGCTCTCTTAAAAAGGCCTTATCTTTTACGAGAGAAATATACTGAGACACAATCGCCGGTTTGCCAATAGACTACCCCCCCCCCCCCCCCCACCTACCACTTCAGTCTCCCAATTAATTAATGACTGTAAGGTGTAATCAAAATCTATATCCTTTTAATCAGAATTAACGAGCTGTGCAATTAAAAGGGACGTTCCCAGCGAACAAAGACGAATTACTGTTCATTGCCATTCTTTTCATACTAATTATTTATAATTAAAATTAGAAGCAAAGTACAAAGCAAAGTATACGAGATTTCAAAAATAACAAATAACTGATTGTACAAAATATGATCGTTACTATGTGATAAATGGCAAAAAGGGTAGAGCAAATAGTTTTTATTTCTTCTCAGCTTCAAGACTGGATGAATTACATGTAACGAGCTGGTCACAGATTAGCACATGAATAATTTGGGTAGCTATTTTTGTACGCAAGCTAAACAAACAAACTGACTTACGTAAAAGTACACCTAGTAAGAAAACACATCAATTTTAACATGAATATTAAATTTTGTTGAAACATACTCATTTTGCTAGTTGTAATACACATTTTCATCAATTTTTTTTTTTTTTTTTACAGTAAAACAGCAATTATTTTACGTATATGTAAGTGCCCATGTATTTTGATTCACCTAATTATAACAAAGCCTCACTAAAAAAAATGTAAAATCGCAATCTGTCAAGACTTACTAGTTCTTGAATGTACCCTTTTTTCACTTGCGTAATTTTTTCAGAAAATAACGAAATATTAAGATCGTTTATTGTATCAAGCTGACGGCAATTTTCTATCTCCCCGTAAATCTTGTTTGTGCAGCAGATAATCCAATATCTGAAATTACATTCTGCCATCTTCCAATTCCTTTTCTGAGTTATTTGTAGGGTGTTTTCTGACAACATCTTGATTTAACTAGACTTGGTATTGCATGATTTTAAAGCTACACCATCCAACAGGCAGTAAATTTAAGCATACCACGCACAATTCTTTAACAGAGCTTGATGATGACCATCCATTGTATATAGATATATCTAAAAATATAAAGGAAATTTCCAAATTTGAAAGTTTAAATAGTTAGATTTTCTTCACAAAATTACAGTTTATGATTGAATAAATAGATTGTTCAGTGTTAAAGAGACTTGGACACGATTCGAGATCAAAAATTTTATTTTTATTCTTTATGTATAAAATGTGCATTTGTGCATTTTAAATGATTGACCAAAATATTGAATGTTAAAGTCAAGTTACAAGAGAGATACAAAGGTAAGAATGGATTGTTATGTAAACAAAGCTCGAGTCTTATAGTTGTTTACAAAAAATGAAATGTAGAGAATTGCCGTTTCTTAAACAAAATGACATGCAAAAAACAATTTAAACTAACTCGATATCTTCATTAATACTAGTATCAGCAAAAAAATTACATTTAATTGAAATTTACACCAATACAACACATATGTAAAAAATGACAATATTTTGGCTTTGTTTACAAAACAAAGAATTATGAACTCTGTATCTTGCCTAAAACTTTATATTTGACTTTCAAATTTTGACATAACATTATAAACCTCTACATTTATCATTATTAACATTAGAAAATTTGAAAAATTTAAGTCAAATCGTGTCTAAGTCCTTTTAAGGTAAATGGTAAAGGTTAATATGTTGACCCCTTTAAATCGTATAAGAAAAAAAAGTATCATTTCATCAATTAAATATTTTTCTGATTTTCATAGAATGAGGCCTCGATCAGCAGGTGAGTCGGCCAATATTTTTATTGTTGTTAGTTATCAATTATGCTGTTCTAACTACATGTAAAACTGTGATGATAAGTGGTCACGGTATTTAACAAAAAAATGCAGTCATGTTTCATTTACTCTCTCTCTCTCTCTTTCACTTCATCTCTCTCTCTGCCCGTCTTTCTCTCTCTCACTTCATCTCTCTCTCTTTTTCTTTGTGTCTCTGTCTGTCTTTGTTTCTCTCTCTCTGTCTGTCTGTCTCTCTCTCCGTCTTTTTCTCTCTCTCTTTTTCTCTGTCTCACCTGAGCTCTCTGTCTCTCCTGAGCTCTCTGTCTGTCTGTCTGTCTGTCTCTCTCTCTCTCTCTCTCTCTCTCTCTCTCTCTCTCTCTCTCGCTCTCTCTCTCTCTCTCTCTCAATTAGACGGACTTGATGATAAATGCTCACTGAGTGTGAAGGAGAGCCCTATAATTTTGCTGATGTAGATGCTTAAGCAAAGCAATCAGGTTTACGACAAAGTTAGCCGTCCGATAATGATTGTACACGTAAATGTAAGTAACAACAATGGATTAGCGTTTTCTAAGAGATGAAGTATCTTGTCTAGCTACAAACTGCGCAGTAGCGACCCAATATAATTATGACTTTCTTCACAGAATGTCTCGTATAGATTCATAAATGCGCAGCATCTTTTCACTTGGAGAGCAAAGTGAGAGCAACTTTTAAAAAATATTTTATTGGGTGCACATGAACTGATTTGACATATAGAAAAAAACCCATCATTGTCCCATTTATGATTATTTTCTCCGAATATTATATACTCGCTCAAAACCATCCCCCCATGTTTACTGGAGATTCCTCTTTTTACCCAAGTACTTAAATCCGCAATTTCGCCGTCTTGTATCATATTGGGAGATTTTTAGATCCAAAAAGCCAAAATTTTGCCATAATATCATTCAATATAATAATTTTTCAATTGTCAAAAAAATTTTAAAGCCGCAAAGGGTGTTTCTCACGATGTTACGCTGATATGAATTCTTCGCGTTTATAGCATAATTTTTTTTGGATAAATTGATCTGTCCTTACAACCCTTCCCCATCAATTTCTTGTTTCTTTTCTATGATGTTTAGCTATTTTAGGGTTATTTGACAAGTAAATCAAGGGGTGGGGGTCAAGTAAAAGTTTTAAACAGTTAAGTTCTAGTATATTTTAAGCGTGTATCAAACTTTGAAATTTACAAACATGCAATACAGGTATATGCCTAACTTTCCAAAAATCTCTTGCTCTTGCGAATCTCAGATTGTTGAATATATGAACTCTTATGATTTATGGCGGTATATAATTCTATTCAACAGTTTTTTAGTTATATGCGACCTTGGGAAAGTAATAGAGAGAAAACAAGGCCTTTATACAAGTACATTATCTGAGTAGGGTATATAGCTATATTTACCGATTGGCGTTTGTATGGACAAAAGCGACCTTTTTATCGTTTATAATAATACAATAAACACACTCAGAACGCCGAATGAAGCCTCTATTTAAAGTGTTAAGGGTCATTTATAATTCAAGGGGACGAATCCCCCCCCCCCCCATCCACAAACCTTTGGACTCTACAGTAATACAATTTTTAAATTATCATTCACCAAAAATGTAGTATTGCATCAATTCATTCTTATACTCAAAAAACAACCTAACCAGAGACAATGCTGAAATATTTCATATATCACCTATGTCAATACATTTTGCAGATGAATTATTGTTTATTGCAGTTAAGAGAGAGAGAGAGAGAGAGAGAGAGAGAGAGAGAGAGAGAGAGAGAGAGAGAGAGAGAGAGAGCAAGCATGCGAGTACGTGAGTTCGTGACTGTTCATTTGCCCTGATTTTTTTACTTAATAATTAGGACATTTATCCTGTGTTAAATGTGTTAATTGGTATTTTAGTTCTTAGCCTTTGAATTTTAGTATTACAGGAACTTACCCTTTTAAGAACATTGATCTGCACGTGACTTCCAAAAAGTCTTTCTGTGTTTTCATCGACCAAAGCTTCGATAATACGTGATCTTTGTCTTTTATGTTGCATTAAGATTAGAAAACATTAAGGCCTCGTGCAGTGCCATTAAAGATATACAAAGAGGTCATGCCCATGGTATCATATAGCAATTTTGTACCTCCTTGCAAAAAAGAGTCCAACAAACTTTGATTGGAAGTCAAATCAATGGTTGAACAAGTGCAATCAATTTTGTTCCTTGCCACTTGATGAACGAACTATATCTCAAGTTGTATGTTTCATGATGATGAAGACGAAGTTGAACCACCAAACCTTCCATATTACAAGTTTAGCTTTTTAAAAAAAGCTTACCGTCTTAAGAGCGAACCCGAAACAGCAGTTAGTTATCAAAGACAATTGAATTCTTTTTTATATAAATGTCACCTTCCTCTACATACCATGGCGTGTGGAACATTTTATGTCATTATGTGTCTAAAATTGAGAAATGCGTACCCGAGCTTCTTAGTTGATATCGACTATAGTAGGGTAAAAGAGGTCTTTAGAAGGGTCGTAGACTCGTATTATTTTGATAAAATCAAAGTTATATCGCTGCATTCAGCATTTTGTTTAATAAATATTACATGTAGTTTTACAGATCTAAGGTGCAAACAACTTTACCGATATTAGACATACCACATCAATTTTTTTTTTTTTACATTTTTGTATTTAAAGAAATATAATAAAAGAAAAGCAAACAGTTTCAATAGATATAACAGAATATTGAACCAACCAGGTTTGATTTTTTTCAGATAAAAAGAAAACGAATACACAAAAAGACTGATGGATACGAAAACCATGTCACAGTCACCATTTTGCTCATGATAGGTGAGTAAAAGATGGATGTTATACAACTTCATGAAAGTCATAAAACATGTAGATCTATTGTATATTGGGCATTAATTAGTGCTTTCTCTCAGTATTCTCACCCAATGAAAAGATTCGAGGTTCCGCAGTAGTGAAGGACTGGGGAAAGGAAGGGCTTCAGTTTAAAAGGATTCAGGTTTTAAATAAAAGGTTGACACAGATTTTAGCACTAATCACGTGTAATTAATGATAACTAGTATATAGTGACGTCATTTATATTTGTGAGGGCCAATTTTCATTCATTGTCATTTATAGATAAAGACTGGGTTTCAAAATGATATCAATTTGTGAAAACTTAAAACATTCACACATATTGTTCCATCAAATATCAATGACTCAACCGTATTTTATAGAATCTAAACGAATGTATTCAAGTCTTGGGCATGAAGCACCATATTCGTTTATAAAGTTACATTTGGAACTTTCTGAAGTGTACCTGTAATGAATTAGTTATAATTTTTAAAAATGACTTTTTATTCTTATATAGAGCTATGACCAGTATATCCATTTTAAAAATACTCTTGGTCCGTTAAAAACAATTCACGCCCCTTCCGTACGTGTACCTGTTTTTTTTTTCAAAAGTAAAATGTTTAACAATCAAATTCTGTATATTTGAAAATTCGGATACTTAGTCGTATGTATCTAGAATAATCATGAATTATTTCAAAATAAATTTGACAGTTGCATTCCTGTTATCCTGGAGTCCATATGCGGCATTGGCGATGTATGTCATCATCACTAAAAATAGCACAATGCATCTTGCCCTATCATCAGTCCCTGTGGTTCTAGCCAAGACTGCCCCATTATGGAACCCATACATATACTTCGTGAGAGACAGAAGATTTAACAAGGAGTGCGAAAAGCTGTTGCCGATCTTCAAAAAGCTCGGAATTTTTGAAAGTCATCGTACAGAACAACACGAATGGCACCAAATGGGGGATACATCATCCACGAATGTACCCTTGTGCGAACACGAAAAGCAGAAAACTGTTGCCGATCTTAAAAAAGCTCGGACATTTTGAGATTCGCCCCCACGGAACAACATGAATCGCACCCCATGGGGGATACATCCTCGACGAAAGTACCTCTGTGCGAACGGTGAACAAAAGAAAAACACTGTGAATTTGTTGTTTGGTGCTTGTTTTTGACGACTATAGATTCGTTTTTTACGCGAGTACTTAATTCCGCAATTCAAAAGTTATGCATCAAATCACGATAATATAAAGCTAGGAAGCCAATTTTTTCTCATAGTTTCATTCAGTTTTTATCTGTCCGAAAAAGAAAACGAGATTTTAAAATGTGAGGCGTGGCTGAAAATCGTGATTTTACGCGGATATTAATTCCTCGCGTTTAGAACCATTTTAACAGGAGCTTGGACTTTGGGTTGTTGAGTCAAACGGCAATGTGACGTAGGCCTGTCTATTTTTTGTAGGCCACTCAGGCATGGATATCAACACGATTTGTCTGGCTTTTGAGCAAAAACTACGCAATCGGTGTATATTTCGCTTGAAACTAGCATCATTTTAACTTGTTTTGACGCAAGAAATAGATTGTTACATCCTACTGAAAGTTTAAGGTCTTGTTAAAATGGTTTTAATTGGGAATCAACAGTAATTAATTACTGTGAACACAATACGTTTAGCTTGCATGGTATTTGGAACGGGTCAGCTTGATATATAATATTTTAGCACAATCCTGAATGTGCTTATTTATCTAAATGTATAAATGTTTGACGTTTGACGATGTACGTTACTTGATTTAGCAGAAGCTGCATTCCACCGTAAATTGCTTATTAAATCTCACAAGTGTAATGTAAAACTTTAACAGTATTTTTGACATTTAGAGATGTAGATCCGAAGTATTTTTGTAAGGAAAAGGGTGGAGTTAGTCATTAAAATTTGAATTTATGTTATTTGTCAAACCTGTCAGGAAAAACAGAGAATTTTCATAGTTTTCATTTCACTTTAATTTCGATGTTTCAATTTACATGTAGGTTTTTATAAGTTCTAGATCCTCCGTTTTTGATTCTAAGCATATAGCGTTAGAAATACAATTAACACGTACAATTGAATAATCACCTCATTAATTATATAACCTTTAATAGCTTAGCATGGATTTTTAGTCTTAAATATATTGTTGTCTTTGTACTGGTAATAACGGTAACCAAAGAAAATCAATGAACTTATATTGATAAATTACAGCATTAAATTTTGATAATCAAACATACTGTAAAGGGCTTTCAAGAAATGTTGATATCTATTTTTATATTACGTGTATAATTATTAACGAATATAGTAAATGATAATCATTCATGAATATCAAATTTAGTTAAGCTCAGTTTTTGCAAATGTACATACTATTTGATTATTACGAGGGTTGTTAGAAAAGTTCGCGGGAAAGTTTCGGAGCGGACTATTAGCGCGATTTCAGCGAAACTTTTCAGATTTAAAATTGACGTATTTTCAAACAGATATGTAATATATTATTTTTTAATGCACTAATGCACTATAAAAATATACAGCTTAACTATTATGATAAGATAAGCTTCACGGAGCTTGTCAGTTTTTTTTTTATATTCCGTACGCATTTTTCCTAACTAGAAAATTGTACCGTTTAAGCTCATACAATTGCTTGATATTTTGTATGACATCGCAATAACTTATTAACGTCATTTTGTAAAATTTCAATTCATTAAATTGAAAAATTTCTTACCGTTTTATCGCTGAATATGGACAAACAACGCTTGAAAATTGAGTCAAAAACGTTAGACATCTTGGAGCACTGGGCCATCATTAAATTTTGTGTGCAAGCAAGAAAGATTTCCGATTGAAACAAAAAGGTTGTTATATGCTGCCGGAGATTACCCTCATATGTCTGGGACAACGGTTTACAAATTAATCGAACCCTAGGTTTAAAGATGGAAGGACTGGTATTTTGAGGTTTAGCTATAAATGTAGCTATATTTGGGGGGGGGGGGGTCATATAACCCAGATCTTGCACCTAAGGATTTTGCTATATTTACCGTCTTCCTTGGATATATAGAGTTGAAATAATTTACAGTCTCCGGGTTGTGCACTTCCTTTCCTTTGTGATTGGTTGAAAATACATGATTTGAAAATTTACATTTATTTCATTGGTTGAAATACTGTTCGGCGCAAGGGAGATAATTTTCTGATGATCTTTTTCACAAATCTCGTAGATTTCAAATCTTAAAAAGTGAGAAAACGAAAAAGCAATACAAATTGCTATGAATGAAATTCAGCCTTTGGTTTTCAGGTCCAACTAGTTGAAAGTAACATTCTATATTTAATTTATCTATTTAAAAATTGTTTGTTTTTCTTTTGAATTTATTCAAATACTTATACAAAAATGAAAAAAAAAAAAAAAAAAAAATTGATGCGGTATGCCTAATATCGGTAAAGTTATTTGCACCTTAGACAGATAAATGCAGTGGTATAACTTTGATTTTATCAAAATAATACGAGTCTACGACCCTACCTTAGATCTCTTTCACCCTATAGTCGATCTCAACTTACAAGCTCGGGTACGCAGTCCTCAATTTTAGACACGCAAGCTTAAACGACACATGACATAAAAATGTTTTATAAATCAACTCGCCATGCTATGTAGAGGAAGGTGACATTTATATAAAAAAGAGTTAAACTGTCTTTGATAACTAAGTGCTGTTTAGGGTTTGTTCTAAAGACGGTAAGCTTTTTAAAAAAAGCTAAACTTGTTCTTCATCTAAATTCGAAACTGTGTGGATTGTGATTTTCGTAGCTTAATGATCTACGTTATCCTCCAAAAGACATTTTACAAAAACTTATGACAAATAACGGTGTGGAGGTGCATTTTATAACTGGGTTAAATAATATGAAAAGTGTGTGGAACTGAAAGATGTTTACTTTGAAAAAGAGTCACAGGTTTACTTTCAGTTGTTTGACGTCACCTGACCTTGTAGAAATATGAAATGATGTTCCGTAAAATTTTAATCTAATTCTTACAAAGTAAAAATTGCTGTATATGTTGAAAAACTTATGGGAATCATATGATTTTTTTTGCATACTTTACTAATCTAATTCGTACCAAGTAGAAATTGCTGTATTTGTTGAAAAACTTATGATTTTTTTTTCATCAATCATTTTATTAAACATAATTATCCTTCAAAGTACACAGTGATTTTCCCGTAAAACGTGTCCGCGAACTTTTCTAACAACCCTCGTACATGAAAATGTATATATTTTTTTTTACGTATTTAAATATATGTACAATCATTGATGAACAATCACATAAATTTACCTTAACTGTTATCATTCAATTTATCAAATGTAAATCTTTGGTTTCATCTGTACTCGTTTATTTTTAATTTTAGTGGATTTTGTTGTTGAGTTAATCCACAAAAAGTAATGTCATCAATATTCGTTGAATTCCAATTTTTGTGATTTTTTGTTGTTGTCTTGATCCACAAAATAGAATCTTTAATTAAAGCCGCCGGATTCTTATAATTTTTTGTACTGGTATGATCATTTGTCGCGTATAAATTTGAAAATTGCCATGTTCACTCAATCCAAGAAATACATGAAACGTCGTAGTAATGAACGTTCTTTGTATCCTACATGTAGCTTGGTATATTTTGGTATGCTTCATGTAATATATGTTTGTTTGATGTTTCTTGGGTGTAAAATAAATACATTGATTATACATTGAAACGTTTCATTGGATTATTTCTTCATCCAATATCGCTTAATAAATATACCGGGTATACTAGACAAAGTACTATTATATTCTGTTTTCAGCATATTAGAATTTTTAATCCAATTCTCCTTTTCCATTAAATTGTCTTTTAGTTATGGAGGCTGGGTTGTCAACCAAAATTAAGAATCAGATCTAACTACCTTCAAGTCATTTGTTAAAAATAAATCGGTCTCCTAAATCTCTATAAAAGCTCTTTTTAGAGAGATTCATAACGTCTAAAAACGTACACAACCATCAAGCCCTCTTAAATGAAAAAGTCGCTGAAAAGTAATTTAGGGTGATTAGATTACAATGCTCCCTCAAGATAATTTAGCCTTCCCGGTTCTGGAGTTTGAAGTTAGTCGTGGCCATTTTTATGCAATATCAATCTCCTTCAGATAAAGAGCTCTGTTTAGAAAAATATTCAAATTTTAAGCCTAAAATAGCTGTATATGTGTTTGTTCTCTTTACTTATTAATCTTTTTAAAAAATTATATATTTCATTTTCATCACATGTAAAATCCTAACTATAAAAATGTTAAAATTGGTAGCTCTTCCGAATGGAGAAAAGATGTCAACATTCCCCATAATAAATCTCCGTAGGAAATCTGTACATGTGTATGTGCTCTTTACTTATTATTTTTTTTTAAAATATATTTCACGGTCATTTTCATCATATGTAAAATCCTAACTATTAAAAATGTTAAAATTGATAGTACTTCCGAATGGAGAAAAAATGTCAACATTCCCCATTATAAATCTCCGTAGGAAAACTGTTTTCGTTCCTTTCTGTGAAGATTTACGATTGAAAAATGAAAATGTGTGAATGAAGTTATCTTGGAAATTTTCCCTTCCATCGATTTAAATTGCACTTCTGTCACAGGTATGTGTATTTTTATTTAAAAATCGTTCAAATATGCAGCAAAAATATCTTGGGACAGACCTTTTTTTATAGCGGTACATGTAGATCTGAGGGGTAATTTTATCGACCACACATCGACCTTAAGACAAATTCATACTCAGTATAGACCTATCACAGATCCTGATGCAGCGAATTGATTAAACTGCTAGATTGTTTCTAATGTCTCGTATTTCACGAAGCTGATTCGTGTGTGTTGATTTGTTTCCATTTCCAATAACCAAGCCAACTGAAACCCGAACAGTGTCCAGAAATACCAATATCTGTGGTTTCTTCAGTATTCATTAAATACAGGTACTTAAGTAATTTTCGAGGACTTTGTTGTTGAGCTGGTCCATGAAGTCAAATGTTGATTAAAATTTAAGTTCCAATAACATATTGCATTGATCAAATTCATAATTACGAGTTATTGTATATATCTTTGAAACTGTGGTTTTTGCTTAATCCACAAAAAATTATTTTCATAAATAATTTGAAAGTTTTTACGTTGAAAAAAATGAGCAGAAATTGATTTATAAGAATTTTTTTCATTTCTAAAATATAAAAGATATGTCTTCCTGTAATATAGCGCACCTGTTCTAAACTTTCTGAGAAGTATTGCAATAATTGACTAAAAACAGTTAATGAAATATAAGGACACTATATTTTCCACAACAAGCAAACAAATCAACTTGGGTTGAACGACTCATTACCAGACACAAAGTGCTGTAAATTTTGTAAGCTTTATGTCCCAAATCGGATATCATTTCATAATTGTTTACTTAATATTGCTCTTGGTTTCATTGATATACATTTGCTTAGCACGAGACATTCTCGAGGGAAAGGAACTTGACCAACAAATTAATATTATGATAAAAACACAGAGGAACGCTAAAAAACCACTTATTGTTGTAATACGGTCCCTCAAAAACTTAATGATACCGCTCTTCCTACGGTTAACGAACCAGTCAATGAAGATCATTTAACCATGAATAATCATGTATAGTGTGCTTCATGTTTCAATCGAAAACATATTTTTTTTGAATTGGTTGGTCGTTAATTTTTATCTTAATATTTTATTTGTTTTAATTGTGAAGATAACTCTTTCGAAAATATCTTAGATACACTATGTTGATGACAAAATCATTTTCTTCAAGAGAGATCAAATAATCATTTCCAGATGTCGCAATATTCCAGGTTCGATTTATGTTATACTGTTATACGGTAGTAACGTAATACCGGTATATACCCGAGCACTTGTTTGGTTTGTTTTCATTTAAATCATCAAACAAATTGAAAATGAAATATAGGTTATTGGAGAATAAGTTTCGTTCAATACGATGTGTTAATGTCTCTCTCTCTCTCTCTCTCTCTCTCTCTCTCTCAAGTCAATGTGTTTAACAATCGCAAAACCGACAATTTAACAAGAGGCCCATGGACCACATCGCTCACTTCAGCAACGACAGTCATGATACAACCAGCTTTATTTAGTCATATACAATATATCTGAACAATGTAGTTAAAATAGACTCTGTAAAAAAAGATTTAAAAAGTTTTCCTCATTGACAAATATTCTTAGAATATGCATACATTGAGCTCCTTTTGTAACTGGATGATTACAATACATAGTCATTTTACATATCGAGCATTACAGTTCGATCTCAAGAAGATCAAGATCGAGTAACTATTAATATAAATGTAAACCTACATCAAACTTTGAATCACTTGTGTAGAATTGTTCAGGGGTCACAGTTAAACAATGTCAAGATGTTTACAAAAGATACGTTATACCATCAGTAATACCATCAATGATAACATTTTAGTTTTTGAGAATAAAATTTATATCCTGTGAAAAAAGATCAGTAAAGCTCACGAGCTTTCAGCTTAGATGAGCGTGATCTAAAACCTATTTTACTGATTGCGAAATCACTCATGCATGACGAAACTACCCCCCCCCCCCAAAAAAAAAAGGTTTTAGTTATGTTAAAAAATTATATTAAAAAATCAAAAGAAGTTCATAGAAAACAACTTTCTCCCATGTACATGGATAACACGTTCTCATCTTACCCTAACTTGAAATTGTCTCAACAAGGGCACAGATGGTCAGCATCATTCAGCAACTACATGTAAAACACCATCTCTCCATAACCGGGAAAAAGTGTTTATCTTGCAGATATGATCATAGTTTATCTAGAAGACTCCAGACCACTTGGGAGGTCACTCTCCATGTTGTCAGTTTCATTTTGACAGCCCATCTGCACGGTCTTCGCCATGTTCATATCTGAAAAGCGTGTTCTTTCCAACAACAAAGCAACTCAGTAAGCGTATATATGTTAAAGGGTAAGCAGACAAAAATGCTAAGATTTACCAGTCTCGCATACTCTGACTTAACGTAGGTCATCTCTTTGAATTTTAATTTCTCGTTTTCAACTATATTCATTTATACAGTTCTCAATCCATCAATGTAATTGAGAAACTCTACAATTTTCGAGTTGCATCTTATTTTAAGAGAGAGGTCTTGTTATGAAAACATGTCATTGCTAATAGACGCATGCGTAAGCATATAGATATACAGTAAGATTTCCAGGAAAATTCAGCGAGTTGGCCTATACATGGCTAGTAAGCACACACGAGTTAATCATATTTGATGGATGCATAGAGGCAGCTTATTTTAAAAATCTTGAACAATTTGTATGTTTGAGTTTATCATTTTTTACACTTTGATATTACAACTCTTATTATGAAATAAATAATACATTTTCCATATTCTTTCTAGTTATGAAAGATAATTACTTATAATTATTTCTATTATATGATTCCATAAAAATATATTTGATCCTAACGTCTATAAAATTAAACTGTAAGGATTTTTTAATTATTATTTCATGTCACCAAAATTGAAACAGCGACAAAAGAAATTGTTTCATCATTAATTCTAACTTAATATTCCAAGTTTTTCGGTGACTCTAGACACTGTTGACATTTTTGCCACTGACCGATAGCTCTCCTGGGGGATCATGAATCTTTTTTCGAAAGGAAAAGACGAATACATAAGCCATCACAGACGGTCGGCTCAATTACATTTAATCCAGAACAATGGATTTTTTTCTCATCAGACACTTGACCAATTTTATATTATGTCTGGGTTTCATTGCGAGTACGAGACTAATATCAATCTTATTGACATTCAAGCAGCTAAAATTAAACAATAATTTGATCTGCAACAGCAATCATAGGCGCTATAAAAATGTATATTATTGATACGGTATAGCCATTGTGTGAAAGTTTAAAAAAAAAACCACACACTATATACCAATCAAAAAAGGCAAATGAATTCAAAACGTGTTTACGATCGAATTCTTTAGATGATGATTTATTATCATTACCGATTAGCCATTTTAGCCAAGTTTTCATTTGCTTTAACGATGTTCTGACTTGTAATAAGCAAAATACCAATTATAAAAGAAAAGATGTGTTCTATATCTTCCTATGTAAAATTTCAGCCCCCCCCCCCCCCCTACTTGTGACCATACTCTACTAAATTACAGAATCATATCATGGATGGTCAGAATTTTGACTTCTTATATGATACTTTACATCGTTAGTGGATACTACATGTATGTCATTAGAGGTCGCAACATAGCATTTTCTAATGTTCAGAAACGAGAATCGAGATTAATAGTGTGCTTCCAATTCAAATCAAATATTAAACAAAATGTAGCAGGCCGTGATTTTTTTTTCATATCAATATTTCCATTTTTTTTTTTTTGGCAATCATACCGGTCCGTGAGATATCTCAGATTTACAATTTTAATCGTGAAAAAGGTGTTTATAAAAGGTGAAGATAAAAAGTGTCGCAACATTTTCAGGCTCTGACTTCGTTCAGTGACCTGAGAAAACTACTGCATGATTACAACGTAATACTAAACTGCTTAAACTTGAGTACTTGTGTGGGTTGGTTTTATTATTTACACTGATCAAACACATAATTCATTTATTTGGGTTATACAAATTCAATGGTTTAGACGAATGTATCAAAAGCTTAGAAATATGACTTGTTTCATGTATTCTCTCTCTCTCTCTCTCTCTCTCTCTCTCTCTCTCTTCACTACTTTATATATATGAATATATGAGCCATAAAAAATCGTCTGTGTAAATTCACACGAATATACACCTGTAACTAAAATCTATCCATTTAAATTGGGTGAAAGTAAAAAGTTATCATTTATTAGTTTGCTCATTGGAGATAATTGGATGTTTTCTTTCAATAAATAATCGTTACTACTTTGAGCGTTTCGTTTTCGTTGTCGATTCGAGAATTTTTTTTCCAAGTGGGGGGGGGGGGGGGGGTGTCCGACGTTTATTTGAGTTTGCCAGGGGAGTCCGAGGCATATTTTTGGAAATTTTAAATATAAATTTAAGTTTGAATTTTGCAGGGGGGGGGGGTTAAGGTCTGGACCCCCCCCCCCCCCCCCCCCCCCGATCTACGCATGGTGTTTACTGATTTGCTGAAAGTTCGATCGATCAAAACTGATCCACGTCAATGGTTAACATAAAAACTGGGGTATATTTATCTATGTTAAAATTTACGCAGCATTATTCATGTGAAGAACATTCTTCGCCTAAAACTAATGCGATTGCAAAGTCGTTTAATTATAAACTTACTGTAGTAAAATTAATAGATAATTTAAAAAAGTCGAAGTGCAAGGTCAACATAGGATTCTGTCGGTATCCTTGGATTTTTTTTTTCAATAAAGAAAAAAAAAACTGATAAGTAGTAACTGTTACAATCTACAAGCAAAAAAATTCCAACAACTCTTGATCTAATTAAAAGTTTGTTCAATGACGATAACTTGAAATAACTACAATCGCAAGGACCAAACCGACGGCCTGTACCATGCCCATATCTGGAAAACATATTCCTTCCAACAAAGCAATTCAGCAAAAATACTTCTTCAAGAGGAAGCAGACGGAAGTGTTAACAACAATCTAAGTTACCCTGGGTCATCTCTTTGGACTTTTCACTGTCTTCGTTTTTTGATGTGTTTTTTTTTTCTCAATTTACAAATGAAAAAGTGCAAATAAACTGTACGGTTTTCGAGATTCGATGGATTCGACAAGAACGATGGAAGATGTTATAAAAATATATTATTTTTAATATAAACGCATGCATAGGCCTTAGTAGTGAGATTTTCTTCACGAAAAAGTGAGTGGGCCAGTCGGAATAGAAATAAATTATTCATAGGAGCAAGAAAAAATGAGTCTTAAATTCAACTGCAAGGAATTTTATAATTTTTTCATTACACAAAAATTGCAACATAGAAAACTTGGGCTGGCGGGCGATTAAATTATAAAACTATTATTTCTTGTAACTAATTTTTTTAGGCGGTACATACTAGAAAACAAATTTGTGCGGACTGTTATTTTTTTCTCTACATTTTTCTGATTTATGAATTAAAACTATTTAAAATGCGAAAAATAGAGCAGAAATAGAACAGAAAACAGCGCAAAATTTCCTGGATTCGGGAAATTATTAATAATATTATTTGCATAGATTTATTTAAATATGAGCGCGCGGGGTCCGATGAACAAGAAATTATATTGGTGTGGCCTTGTTTTTAAATTATTTATCGAACATACATGTATTTTCAAAATTACTCGGTGAATCTTTACATAAGACACTGATAGATTTTGATATTTCGGGAATCGTGAATCTTTCTCTACAGGAAAATACGAATACATTCACCATCACCAAAAGTCGGCTCAATTACATTTAATCCAAAATAATGGGTTTTTGTCTTATCAGAAACATGGCCAAACATATGGATTTTAGTGCGAGCATGAGAGTACTATGAAGCTTATTGACATTAAAGCGACTGAAAGTATCTAATACGCAGCAGCCACCGCAAACGCTATATATTATTTATAAAGTATAACCATTAAAAAGGTGTGATTATTTTCCCCTAACACACATATACGTCATACATCAAACAAAAAAGGCGAATGAATTCAAAACGTGTTCACTTGGAATTCTTTGGGGGATACATGTTTATCGTTAACCCATAAGCCATTTTTAGCCAGGCCTTGCTGCAGCAAAGTCTTGGCTTGAAGGCAGTTTAATCGCCAATTACAGAAAAAAGCAAGCACTGCGAAAGTAGCATCACCGAGCAATGTGAAAATAGACGCTAGCTCCCGATGTACAAAACAGTCACAAAGATTATCTGGACACACAGTCTTTGTGCATATGACATCTACTGTTCTTAACGTTATTTTTTTTTTACTTCTTACCAAAAAAAAAAGCTAAAAGCATTGGGTAAACGGAAACGTTTGTAGCCATAGGTATAACCACAGTTTATCGGATGTTAAAATATATAATAAATTAAGAAGTCTAGATTGGTAACAAATTAACTTTCAGATCTACCTTAAATTTGAAGATATGACTGTTAAGCTATAAACTGTTAGTAAAAAAATCCATATAATGCAATGCATGCACCTTTTGATTTTGGGTAATTTTGAAGCTCTTCTTTTAAAGGAGATCAATACAGTCTGATAATGTCCAATACTATCATCATACCCTCTATCACATTGACCATAGGCAGATATGGCACTCTAACATTATCTTACAGTGTTGTTGAACGGCAGATTACAAGATCTTGAAAGTCGGTTTGCCCAAAAATTAATAGGTGACCAATACCTTTATCTCTAAAGATTTATTTAGCAATTTTAAATCACTTTACCACATTTTAATTGATTTTCGGTCAATTCCATGTTAACGGGTCTCTTATTGCGATTTCCACACGATTTAAAACCGGCTTGCTCAGATACACGTAAGTCAATTGAAGTCGATTGTTAATGTGATCACGTGATACTTATTAACAATCAATAATATTATTACAATGTACGGAATGTATGGATAAGGTCAATATGACGTCACGATTACCTTCAGCAAATCGATTAGAAATTAAATCGGGATGCAATCAAATTTTTAAAAATCAACTTTCGAACTTTGCTTTCAACTTTGGCCTTTCAATCATGTTGTTGGATATTGCAATTAATACAGATGTAGATTCTGCTATATTCAGAATATGTCCCTAAAAGAGAATGGGCACAATTTGAGCTGAAATTTAAAAATTTTATTCATCAAATTAATGTGTACATTGCTTCACCATTTACATGGTAGACCCAAATATATTGTGAAGTCAATTTTCACGTTATAAGCAATAATAATGAATTTATGCATAACGCAGAACTCACAAGCTTTGATATGAAATATTAGACAAGGTTTATGCTATGTGGGTTTTATTTTTACAGTGGATAAGTACTATAATAATGGTAAAAGTACAGTTACAAGGATTTTTTTTACATTCTCTGTTCACACAAAGAAACATGCTCAAAGGTTGCCACATTTAACGTGTTAAACTTTTTTAAAACAGCACTCAAGTTGCAAACAAAAACATGACTTAAGCGCTGGCTTTGTCACCAAAGCAAATCATTATAACTAGACTTTGACCCGTACGTGCACGGGTTGGCATTGTAATGATATCGGACATTTACGAAATAGATACTTCGACACACCGTATTGTTGCCATTTACATAATAAAGCTTTAAGCCTACAATAATGCTATTAATTTCACTACACTCTGCTTAGTTAGAATAATCTAACTGTGTCTCGGGACAGACCTTCACCACAGTTAAAATGCCCCCAATAAGAGACATAAATAACAGAGATTGGCAACTGATCGAAATCTCGCGAAATCTCGCGGTCCCTAATGTAAAGTGTTGCCAGTTTAAATCAGTATATCTTTCTAATTAACAATTAATAAAACCTATCACCAACATCTTCAAAATATTATTTTTTAATGAGTTTATGTCATATAAACAATATTAAAAAAAAGAGTTCTAGGAGGCATTTGGCCACCTGTCGTCCGATATCTCGCCGATGTTTTATAGCCGGTCAATATATTTTCTATATTAATATTAATCGTATTTTTCAAGTTTTTGTTTCAAAATGTCTAAAACCTATGCACACTTTTCATTAAAACAATATACTTTTGGTTTAGGACATTTATTTCAGTTTACTAAAAAGTAGTTTTCATAGTAAGGTTGGTCCCGTAACATTTTCAACAAAAAAACACGCTAATGGCGGAGTTGCCAATCTCTTTTATTGATGTCTTTGCTCCCATATACTCGTAATGTAGCAAAAATTTGCAGAATTGCTCCGAAACGATTTTGAAGAAAATTAATGAAGCTGCATTGAAATTGACAGTTAAATTATTCATAACAAACCGTTTTGAAGCTGTAAATTCCTTTTCATCTAAAAATTAATTAATATTAATAACGAATTATACACTTTTTCACCAACGTTTTTTACTGGCTTCGAATTTACACACCATGCTGACATTCGAAACTCTGGCGACTTTTCATATTAAATGTACTGAGTTACAGTTATCTTCCATATTTCCTTTGATGAACAGAATATATGACACATTTTCAATGAAAATTTTCAAGTATTTGTAATATCGTTTTTTAGTTTATCCATGCAAATGTGATATAATTGTGGAAACATAAACTAAAGAGCCTCCCGTGATTTAGCGTGAATGTTATGCGCTTGCGCAATATTGTTAAATCCAAAAACTCAGATGAATTCCGGATTTTTTAAAGGAATTTTCATTGATTATTTAATTAGCGAAGCTTGATTTAGAAAAAAATGTGAAAAAAAAAATTTAGTAATTTTCAAGTGCCACTGATGTGTAAAATATATAAAACAAAAGACAGTACTCTTCCGATTTCTCGGTATTAAAGTAGTCCGAGTATCGCACTACGTCATAATACGGATTTTACAATATTGGTTCGACTTTTACAAAGCGTTTTAGATACCCGGTATTGATTTTGCTCTACATCGCTGTTGTAAACAATGGCAATAATATGCAATTAGAACGGTAATATATGTATTCTATGAGAGATAGAAATAATTAATCTCGAGAAACTCGATTCTGTTAAAGTAAAATGAAAAACGAAGTTTCTGATTAACCAGGATCTCAGGTATGCTTATATCTTCTTTGTTTTGATGCCCCCCCCCCCCCGAAATTTTCTTTTTCTTTTACTAAAACCGGTCTAAATTTAGACACAGAAGATATTTCGAATTTAATCAATCGTCAATTAATTAATGTTTAAATGATATCTAACATTGTTGACAGATCTAGGCAGAAAACTGTAGCAAAATTTGATTTTTACGGATTTTTTCGTCAGGGTCTACTTGGTATAGAGCTTATAGCGTGAAAAGTAATCCGTCAACATCTAATTTATTTTACCAAATCTTTTTTCTAAGATGTCAATCTATAGAATAAACACCATGAATTTAAGTTTGAGTCCATAAAATAGTAAAAAAAATTACCAAACGCGATACTAGCATTGCATTTTTTGTATTCTATTTTGATACATCAGGTCCATAAAGCGTACTTACTTACAAAAATTTGCGCAAAATTATTGATGAGATATGGCTTAAATAAATGTTTATACTCTATTTTGTATGTTCAGTTCTAATTTTCCCAAAATTGGTAATTATTTCTAGGAAAAACGGACGTCTGGCAAATTTCATAATTGTCAATAATTTTCGCAAGGGGTACACCCGTATGAGAGGTGATAACAAACAAACTAGCATGTAAACATGCATATTTTCTTTTGTATATGTATTGCTAGAATGTATATTTATCATTTAAAGCTAAGCTTTTAATGATTGAGCCCATTTAGTGCCGAATATAGGACTACCTTAAGCCCAAAAATTTGAGTCTATTGTTTTAATATAGTAGTATAAATGATTATATAATAACTTGAGGACTGACAAGCAAATTTGGTTAAATATTGAAAGTATACTTTCTTAATAATGTGATAGAAGACGGGGGAGGTACACAACTAGGCTCGAACTCGGAACCGTACAGTTTAAAAACCAACCCTCTACCGACTGAGCTAAAGGGTTAAACCACAGGTTAGTGCTAGTCGCACCGTGGCAGTACCGAGTCTATACCATGTACCTAATTTACATACTACTACACTAAGTTATTGTAAAAAACAAAAATGAAAAAAGAGAAAAATGATCCATCGGGATCAAGCTAAGAAATTCAAAGATCAATATATCTCCAAAACACAAGATGTGAGCAGATTCAAACCAATTAATAATGCATAGGAAAGTTAGTTCTGGGTGAATTTAGAGCTGAAATCGATTATTATTTGCCAAAATCAAATTAAAAAAAGATTAACAAATGATTCGTACAAATACGTTTAAACCGTGCAACAGCCATTCAAAGAAGTTGTTTGATTAATTACAATCTGGAGATTCGGTATAACGAAGCAGGAAATTTTTATTACAGGGGTCTCTGTGTAATTTGTATTTATTTAAATTTCGATTCTTATGGGGTGTCTTTCAGTAATGAAATCTCCCAAAGGATGAAGCTCTGCCATTCAGTCAACTGAATGGTAGCTGAATGGTCTGGAAAGGTGACTGAATGGCACACATATGCCATTCAGTCACCTTTTAGTTACTATTCAGTCATATTTCAATTGACTGAATGGCAGAGCTTCATTTTGTGGATCCATTATTGAATAGTAAGAACAAAGATAGTGTATCAAATATTCAGTGAAATCAACATTATTTATTTTCCATCGAAGAAGTTTAACAAGCACTTAAATAACAAGCTACTGTAAACTTATTATACTTACCGCATATAATATTTGGCGGAAAACGATTTCCTAACAACTTGCATGTAGCGTGAATTTGAAATAGTGCACGTATGTATTTCGATCGAATGTGCCTATTCAAATACCTAGACAAATGCCAATCAAGAATGTACTTGATTTAACAGAAACGGGTTCCCACCAAAAACGCTTACACATTACACTGCCAAATATAATTACATTTATAGTATTAAGTATTAAGGAAGGAGTCTTCTCGTTATCAAACACACAAGATACTAGTTATAGATTATTAATGAATTAATATGTACACGTACCTCACCATTTAATCAGATATATGTACATGACTGTATCTATACCAAAAATGAAATGTGCTACAGAAAAATAATACATGAGAGCATTTATTAATCTCACGAAAATTAGAATGAAATTCTGTTAATCGTGACTCGTGGTGAAGATTATAATTATTCTCCTGAGGATAAAAAAACAATCAAATCTTCATGCCTTATTCTGAACATAATACGTCGAACTGTCAGGCACAGGGAGTAAAAGTAGCTCGCAGTGCATGTAAAATAAACGTCCAGCTCGAATGTCAATGTTGTAAAAAAGACAAGATTTTGTGTTGATTTCCCACGGCCAAACTAAAACTGAAAATCCAGAGGAGTTATCGCAGAAAACGAGAGTTTGTTAATGCACTCCCGAGATCTGGACTAACTTCGACGCAAAAGAGTCGCCTGGAAAGGGTCTAAAAGTATTCGTGATCAATGCCATTTTTTTATATCTAAAAATCATTTTGTTTCCCACCATTTCGATTAATGGTATCATAATTGAATGTAAATATGTAACCACTAAACTATGTTTAGCCTTAGGCGAACTGACGCATACTGTTAAAATACTGTTAAAATTTTGAACCTGGCCCTGACCATCACATACATGTATTATTAGACTTTATCAAACTACATATGTACTTTAAAAGTAGAGTTTTTTATTAAGATAAAAGAAAATTTCAAAACTAGAATAAATGTGAAATTCGTCTTTACTCTATGAAGGTTTATATGGTAATGAGCTAGAAAAAAAATCAAATCTAAGATTAAAAGATAGATTTAATGAGTAATTTGTTGACAATCAAGCCTCCTAAACTATTTAATACTGATCATTTTAACTACAAAAATGCTATGTATTTTGTGTGGGTCTTTTAGATTTGATTTGTATGTACATTTGCTTGACATTTTTTCTTTCTTTTGGTTTCAACAGTAATTTTTTCAAACACAACCGGAAAAAATAGCACCCAATTTCCCCCGCTATAACAATCAATATTCAAAAGATCTGACAACACTCATCTAGGTTCATTTGCCTGCGGAAGTTGACTTCTGAGATTAATACACTGTGAAAAATTCAAAGCTTCTGTACATTTATAGAACTTAGATCAAGACTCTCTAGGATTTTGTGTGTATGTCTCATGGGAATATTGGCGTATTTTTCAGCCAATGCCGTGTAAATGATGCAGAATTAAAGAATTATAGGAAACAACGCCAATGGAATCTCGGTTTAGAGGATAACAAAAAACCGGCATGCTCGAAGTTACGATTTATTGCGAGGAAAGAGGAAATTAAGTTTGATATTTTTTTTTTTTGCTGGTGAATTATGTTGTGTTCAAAAGATTCCTAACACTCAAATCAAAGACCCGGCGCAATGATTTTGTTTTCAAATGGTTTTGTGTCAATTTCAAACGTGAATATTGGCGTGTTTCTCGGCAATTACTAGTATCTCGCAATTTGGAATTCGGAATGAACAATAAAATTCGTTTAAAGCCAGAACAATAACACGGAGTATATATTCGAATTATTTAACATGACTGTATGGTTACTTACCAGCTTTAATGAAAATCTTGATGTGAAGCTAATCAACACGCAATCGATCAAATCCTTCATTTTTATGTCAGTTGTCTCCATGCAGTTTGATACACATTTGTTAAAAAAAAGAAGTACCTTTAGGGAATTATAAAGTCACTGATGGCAACTTATTTTAGGCCAATTCTCACAAACACATTATTGGAAACTGTGAACATATTTCTATTATTCGTCTAGCATTTTTTAATATCAGGCCGAATTGTATGAAAAGTAATTTACCACAATAATATAAACATCACTGACGAAGCCTCTGTTGTGTGATATTCTTATCCCTTCCCAACAGGTTATTTACCTTGATCAAGGCCTTTTCCGGGTTTGTGTTTTATTTCAAACGGGAAAACATATAGGTAATCACAGATTACAAAGCTCACCAATACGAGACACCACCTTTATGAGGCATCACCTTTCTGACACCACCTTTATCTTATTATATGAAATTAAACTCTATGATCTTAGATTTTCATGGATACTGTTTTGACACAATAACGTATATCATCTGTTAAAAAAATTGTATGATAATCATAATTATGTTCATTTCATACGGTATTGTAGGATACAATGTTTATCAATACAGTAATATAAAATATTGCATACTATCATACTTACAATATATACATGTATCATATAATACAATAAAATACCGTAATAAAAATTATGAGATTTGATATTATAACACATGATATGACATTGAACAGTGTTTTACATTATTGTATTTGATCACAAAATACAAAATCATAATACATAATATATGTTACAATATAGTATTATATGATACAATATTATATCACATAAAACATCACAAAATTGTACATCATGATATCATATTGTATTATATAGTATTGTATTATGTTGTATGATACTGTTTCATATTTGAAACATAATAAAATATTGTATTACACGATACAAAATAATTTGATACAACATTGTATAATATAATTTGATACATTATCATTTGATACAGTAATGAAATTATATAATACAATTCATATAATACATATTGTGTAATATAATACATTGATATAAATAACAATATCTTATCATACGATTGCATGTGATATGATAATATTTTATATAAACAAATATAATATTATACAATATCACATGATACGATATTATTAAATATACAATATCGTATCATATGATACAATATTATATTTTGCAATATTATATGTAATTTATCATGTGATAGAATTATATATTAATGATACAATATCATATTATACAACATTGTATCATAATATACAATACAACACATACCAAAATGATGAAACCATATCATATCATAAAATATATTCAAAAAATGATACAATAGTATATTGTATCATATAACTTTTTAATAATATATGATATAATATTGTATCATATTAAACAATATCATTTCATACAATACTATATCATAGGAATCATGTCATATCATTGTACAAAAAACACATCTATCAATCAGGTTTAAGTGAGGTAGGAGATTTTAGTATCCTTGATAATGTAGATCAGGCTCTACATCTGAAGCTACATCTACGATTTATATCATAGTTAAATCAACTATGCAAACTATTATCTATAAAACATGTGACCTGTTCCACAAACTAAACCCCATCCAGCATCCGAAACCTATGGATCACATTCAGCATTTAAGCCTATCGGGTGCATCAGTATCATAAGATGCATCATCCAGGCAAGTTTAGTGAAGTTAGGACCAGTAGTAACTAAGATATCATCATCAGATGGCACCTGTTTCAAAAACTTTAACCAGGTCTTAAAACCTATGGCTCAGATTCAGCATCCATGCCTGTCGGATCAGTATCATAAGACACACCATTCATGCAAGTTTGGTGAAGTTAGGACCCATAGTAACTAAGATTTTTTTTAGCATCCTTGATAATGGAGATCAGGCTTTGCATCTGAAGCTTCCTCTGAGATTCATTTATATCATAGTTTAGTCATCTATGCAAGTTATAGATGGTACTCTTATCTATTGAACATGCGACCTGTTCCAAAAAATTTAACCGTATCCAGCATCCAAACCTATGGCTCAAATTTAGCATTCAAGCTTGTGAGGTGCATCAGTATCACAAGACACACCATCCATGTAAGTCTGGCGAAGTAAGGACCAGTAATAACTAAGATATCATCATCAGAGGGCACCTGTTTCAAAAACTTTAACCAGGTCTTCAAACCTTAACCTCCTCCAGCGTCCGAAAACTATAGCTCAGTTTCAACACTAATGCCGGTCTGGTGCATCAGTATCATAAGACGCACCATCCATGCAAGCTTGGTGAAGGTAGGACCAGTAGTAACTAAGATATAATCATCAGAGGGCACTTGCCCTAAAAACATTAACCTCCTCTAGCATTCGAAACCTTTGGCTCAGATTCAGCATTCAAGCCTGTCTGGTGCATCAGTATCATAAGATACACCATCTATGCAAGTTTGGTGAAGTTAGGACCAGTAGTAACTTAGATATTGCTATCAAAGGGCACCTGCACCAAAATCTTTAACCTGCTCCTAAAACCTTAATCTCCTACAGCATCTGAAATTCAGTATCCAAGTCTTTCAAGTCCATACTTAAGTCCCGATGCATCAACCATGAAAGTTTGGTGAAAATAGGATAAGTTATAACTTAGATACAGGACCTGCAACAAAAACTTTAACCAGGTCCGGACGCCGACGCCGGGGAATATAGCACCTGACTTCGTCTCGGTGAGCTAAAATTGACGTTAAGAGAGAAAATATTAACAGCTGCAATAAAAAAAATTAAATTAACTAGCAGTAGGAGAATGTAGTTAAAACTAGTTAAATGTTGATTTTTACCTTTAATTTCCGAATTAATCTTAAGAATAAAAAAAAATGTTATTGTTACATGTGACTAGCCTTTTGTTATAATGTTAATTTTGTGATTACAACCACTCAGTATTTACAATTAACAATACGGCATTTAATGATTAACTTGATGGGTGTAACGTGTCGCGGCCTCGACCAGGCGTCTCGGTCCGTACACGGTTCACCCGAGTTTAATAGGGAATGCAGACACGTGCCTCTATGATGTACAGAAAAGCTTTAATTCAAAATATACAGATATAGGTTAACCACTGCCTTGTGGTAATTCTCAATATATACAGATATATATAAGCCACTGCCTTGTGGCTATTTCTATGTTTGTCAACTGCCCTTGCCACCTGGCAAGGCAACTTGTCGCTCAGCCACTTGGTAATGCAAGTTGGTAAATCAATCTGGCTATGCCATTTGGCCTATCAATTTGTCATTCGAAGAACCTGACTTAATCCACTTTAATTAACCAATGTTTCCTACTTACAGAATTCACGGCTGGGAAACTCTACAACACAGTAATTCGCACTCAGGGATTACTTTACGTATGAGTCTTCTATACAGACTATACAACATCAACGTCCAATTAGCGACACCATCTGGCTCTTAAACCAATTGCATTATGTCTAACACAAGTGTTTAAGGACATCCAAACATATTCTCTCGATTTATAAGTCTATCTGACTAATAAGAAACTAAAATAACTGTTTTTGTTGTTTTGTTTTTATATAATAAAAATACTTGAATCACTCTTTTAATCATTTGATATTTTAATAACACTATTTACAATAATTACTGATAATAAAAATACAAACAAGGGAAGATAACTCTTTCAACCGTTTCACTTCCCTCCCCTTAAGAATATGCGTCCCGCATGATTCTACTGTCAGAACAAACAATAAGTAAATAAAAATTAGCAAGTCAATATGCCGATGATCTACAGCATCGTTTCCCTCTTCACAGTGATTGTCTTGCGTCCGTGCTCCCGGACAATGGTTGTTGTCTTGATCGACTTGGTATATACAACTGGATCTGTCTGAACAGCCTTATCTGCAACTTTGCACGTGGGGTCATCAGCCTCGGTGTCTTACAACGGTCAGGTGTATACACGGGCATGGGTTGAGTCCTCTTTCTAACAGTAGGGTCGACGGCTTTCTCACAGGGTGAAGGTCCACTGGTACCCGGTTCTTCGTCAATGGTTATGTCGGGTTCCTGTGAGAGCCACTCCTCTTCATCTGAAGACTCGTCCTCGTGGAGATCTCTAGATAAACTATCTTCACTGGATTTAATACCCTCTGCATTATCAGACTGTTGGCTGCCTTGACCTTTCTCAACTTCGTCTGGATGGTTTCTCTTTAGATGCCGGATGTAGTTGACTTTCTTGTCCGTCGAATAATCACATCGTCTACAAAAGTGTCTGGTTTCATAACAATCGGCCATGTGGTCTTTCCATTCCGAGTGACTTCTACTTTTAAAGGAACAGAATGGACATTTCTTCAGCTGTTCTGCACTGGTAGTCTTCGTCTTCGCCATTTCTCTACAACAGAAAAAAAACATGTTGTAAAGACAATTTACCACTGGACATAATCTTGCAGCCATTTAGGCTGTCTTCTAATTCTAGAACTACCCGTTGCACCCAAATTAACATCATTGTCAACCTCATCTGTTTCAGACCCTTCATCGCTTATAACATCCGCCTTGACGTTGCTTGTAGCAGATAGGTTAGTTTCTACGTGAGAACTAGCCTCTTCAACAACCTCTTCTCTTAATACCTGATCACGCTTTAGTCGTAACCTGTCAACATGCACAACCTGTGGTTTGCCACGTTGTCCACAATCAACCTTGTAGGTTAAGTCTGTCAGTTTTCTGAGTACTTTAAATGGACCTTGCCAGTAACTAGTGAACTTCGGGGATCTTCCGACCTTTCTGATAGGAAAGTAAACATAAACTTGATCGTCTGGCTTGAACTTTTGCCATGATAGTTTCTGGTCGTGGTACCTTTTCTGTCTCACCATAGCTGTGTTTATATTCTCTCTGACATACTTGTGAGCCTCCTCCATTGTCTCTTTGAGTTGCCATGCCCACTTGTTGCTTGGAATATATTTAACTTCCGTTGGCATCTCGTACATAATGTCCAGCGGTGTAGTCACCTCTCTACCAAGCATCATGAGGTTTGGTGTGAACCCTGTGGTCTCATGTACTGATGATCTGTATGCCATCATGACATAAGGTAAAAACCTATCCCAGTCAGAATGGTGATCATTTACGTAGGCACTAAGCATCGTCACAAGTGTCTTATTAAAACGTTCCACCATCCCATCACTTTGTGGGTGGTAAGGGGTGGTACGTGTCTTCTTTATATGTAAGACATGACACATCTCGGAGAACAGTTCGCTCTCGTACTGGCGACCCTGGTCAGAATGGATGATTGAGGGTGTTCCATATCGTACAACAACTTCCTCAACTATAATTCTAGCAACGGTTGCAGCTTCCATGTGTGGCATGGCAAAACTCTCCGTCCATTTAGTAAAATAGTCGGAAATGACTAGAATATATTTATTGCCGTTTTCAGTCAACGGAAGTTCACCCAAGATGTCAGTCGCAATTCTGTCCATGGTAATCCCACTTTTTACAAGTTTCATTGGTGCTCGCTTCCTCATTTGTGGACTCTTTCTCTTAGAGCACTTTTCACAGCCAGCTATGTAGGTTCTAGTGTCAGCTTGTAAACCTGGCCAATAGTATTTCTGTCGAACTCGGGCTAGTGTCTTGGTAACACCCAAATGTGCAGCAGTCTTCATATCATGGCAATATTGCAAAACAATTCTGCGTTCGCTTCGGGGTATTATTGCTTGTAGACAAGACGCTTTTCCATTGCCAGCATCATACCTCCGGTATAAGATACCATTTTCTACCACAAGGCTATCCCACTGAGACCAAAGAGATCTTAAAACATATCCAAGATCACTTATATCCTCGTATGCAGGTTTGCTTGTACTTTCCAACCAGCTCTTTACTTGCTTCAATTCATGGTCTTTATTTTGTACTTCCCTGATGTTGAGACATAAATTTTTGCTTTCAGAAGCTAACTTAACAACATTGACATGACTCTTTGGTGACTTATCTTGTGGTTTGTCTAAGTCACTTTGGTTTTGCAATTGATTTGATGGATCATATCCACACTGTCTACATGGTAACCTACTTAATGCATCTGCATTTTTGTGCTGAAGCCCCGGCCTATGTTGTATCTTGAAATCAAAGGCACTTAATGTCTCTAGCCATCTGGCAAGCTGACCTTTGGGGTTTTTGAAGTTAAACAACCATCTTAGTGAACCATGGTCACTACGAACCAAAAACTCTTTTCCATACAAGTAGTGCTTGTAATGTTTTATAAAATGAACTACTGCCAAGAGTTCCTTTCGTGTGACACAGTATCTACGCTCGCATTTTGTCAGCGTTCTACTTGCATAGGCTATGACACATTCTTTCCCATCTATGTTCTGTGACAACACCGCTCCTATTGCTTGGTCACTTGCATCAGTATCAAGTATAAATGGGACTTTGAAATCTGGGTGAGCCAATATAGGGGAGTTAATCAAGTGGCTTTTTAACTTTTCAAATGCTTCTTGACATTCCTTTGTCCATGCAAATGATTTTCCTTTCTCAGTCAGGGAGTGAAGACATTTGGCAACAGCAGAGAAGTTTTTGATAAACCTGCGATAATAGCCACAAAAACCCAAGAATGACCTTATCTCAGTGACGTTTGATGGTACGGGCCACTCTTTCACTGCAGCTATTTTGCTTGGATCTGTGGCGACACCTTTTTCAGAAATGACATGGCCAAGATAAGTAACTTCTTTGGCGAACAGGCAACACTTTTTGGCCTTCAATTTCAAATTGGCTTTCTGTAGCCTTTCAAAAACTCTACCCAGGTTTTCCAACATATTTTCGAAAGTCTTACCAGTGACAATGATATCGTCTAAGTAGACTAAACAAATGTCCCATTGTAAACCCGCTAACACGCTTTCCATGAGGCGTTCGAATGTAGCTGGAGCACAACTCAAGCCAAAAGGCATTACATTAAACTCAAAGAGACCTCGCCTCGTTGCAAATGCCGTCTTGGGTTTGTCTGCACCCTCCATTTCTACTTGCCAGTAGCCCGAACAAAGGTCAAGTGTAGAAAACCAAGTTGACCCAGACAACTGGTCTAAGGATTCATCGATCCTCGGGAGAGGATATGCATCTTGAACGGTGCAGCTGTTGAGGCGTCTATAGTCCACACAGAACCTATATGAGCCATCTTTCTTCTTAACCATGACAATAGGTGAGGACCATGGGCTATTGGATGGTTTGATGACGTCTCTCTCCAGCATGTCATCTAATGTTTTATCTGCTTCCTCTGTCAAGTGAGCCGGTACCCTCCTTGGATGCTGTTTGATAGGACGACTATCACCAGTATTGATGTGATGCTTGACAACACCTGTTCTGCCCAAGTCAAAATTATTTTCTGCAAACAAAGAGGTGTACTGTAATAAAAATGCTTTTGCCTCTTTATGTTGTTCGGGAGTTAGAGTGTCTACTGTCTTCTGCAACATTTCTGCCAGATCCTTCCGCAGCATGGTTGCACTCTGGGGATCTTCATCTGACAACATATTCTGTACTGTATTCACTTCAGAAAGCTGTCCTACTGTGGTTCCTGAATAAATGATTTTTGATTCTTGTTCCGTATTCATGAGTCTTACGGGAACAGTTTCTCCAGGAGAAACAACTGACCTTGCAGTCAAAGCAACTTGCTTTCCAACAATGTGGTCAACTGGTTCCACTATACTTTCACAAGATGGAATATGTGAACCTATTGGCACACAAACTTTGCCGGGTATTATGACCTCACTTCTTGGCGGAATGCTAACTGTTTTGGCAGCTGTTATCCTAAAACAGCCAAGGAACCCTTCTATCGCCATTTGCTTCTCATGCCCCTTGATGATGAGTGTCTCATTGTTGACATCAACTGAACACTTGTTTGTCTTCATAAAATCAAGGCCTAAAATACCATCAATCTTGAGATTTGCAACTATAGCATCATTGTAGCATGTCACCTGGTCAACACAAATGTTAAACTCTGCTTTTCCATGCACGGAAAGTGGGGTACTATTAGCTGCCCATATTGTTTGAGATACTTCTCGCAAGTTAGGTCTTATTGCCACTGGTAACTTTTTGTATAGAGTTTCTGATATCAGTGTTACAGTAGCACCAGTGTCCACAAGAAACTTTGCCTTTTCTCCCTGTACCTGAACTTCTACATACAGTCCACATTCCTCAACTGATGAACCAAGGCCAACTGACACATTTGGTCTTCTCGCTGCATTCTTATCACATTGTGCGTCATCTTTCTGGCCTTTATCAAGACTGTCATGTTGTTTCCGTCTTCTGCGTAGCTCAGGGCAATTACGTCTAAAATGTCCTGTCTGCTTGCATTCATAGCACCTGCGCTCTTGATTGTTGTTATTTGCACGGTCACTTCGAAACCATCTGTCATCATTATTCTTTTGCCTAGAGCTTCTTAATTCTTTCAGTTCTTCTGTAATGCACTTCATTCCTTCTTCTACTGACTTCATCCAGGTTTCCAGCTTGTTATCAACATTGATACCATTTAGCTGGGGTTGTTCATCTGCAATAGCTGTCCTCAAGTGTCCTCTGAGTTCTCTATCTCGTTTTTCAACTTTGTTATATGCCTCCAGTTCTACAGCAAGGCTAATGGCTTCATTCAGATTGGCAGGACGAGATTGCTTGATTCGAATACGAATGTCTGAATCAATTAAGGCATCAATAAATTGATCCTTAGCCAATGTTTCACGAACTTCGCCAGGTGCAGTTGGGTATGCCAAGTTAGTCACCCGCCTGATGGCCTGGCCTAATTCCGAAAGAGTCTCTAATGGTCTTTGTCTTCTTTCTTTTAGTTGCACTCTGTATAGATCGGTTTGGTTAGGAGGTGAAAACCTTTCTTGTAAAGACCTGACAAGTGTCTCATAGTGCTGTCCCCTGTCCTTTGGCAAGTCACCTAATACTGCTTGAGCTTGACCTCGTAGGGATAATGCTAAAAACAAACCTTTCTTTTCTTCGTTCCAACCATTGACACTGGCACATGCTTCAAAGTGACACTTTAATCTAATCTAGCCAGGAACTAGAGCCATCATATGTAGCTGGCTTAACTGTCAATTTGCTGTCCCTTTCGTCTCTATATGTTTCATTCAATGTCCTGTTGACATCAGATTTAATGGAAGGCTGGTGTATATTGGATCTATAAGGCAAATTGTCTCTTGGCAAATAGTCCTTCTCCTTGTCAAACTGGTCTGCTTCAAAGCGAACTTTCGGTCTTGCACCTTGATATTGGTGGGGGGAGTTGGTTCCTTTGCCTTGGTAGATACGATCATATAGATAATCTGTCCCTCTGTCAGAATACCCACGTCTCCTACTATCTGTCAGGGTGATGTCTCTTGGTGCCCTTTCATAGTCATATGTATCATCTAACCGACCAGTGGCAAGACCACTGTCCCTTGATGACACTTTGTCATATTGGCTACCAATTGGCGTAGATTGATCAATGCGGTACCTCTTCAACTTTTCTTCCATTTTGTCAAGTGTTTCACGCAAACTGGTCTCAATGTCACCTGACTCCTTTTCTCTGTCCGTCATAATTCCCTACAAAATCCCGCAGCTGCCACCAAATTTGTAACGTGTCGCGGCCTCGACCAGGCGTCTCGGTCCGTACACGGTTCACCCGAGTTTAATAGGGAATGCAGACACGTGCCTCTATGATGTACAGAAAAGCTTTAATTCAAAATATACAGATATAGGTTAACCACTGCCTTGTGGTAATTCTCAATATATACAGATATATATAAGCCACTGCCTTGTGGCTATTTCTATGTTTGTCAACTGCCCTTGCCACCTGGCAAGGCAACTTGTCGCTCAGCCACTTGGTAATGCAAGTTGGTAAATCAATCTGGCTATGCCATTTGGCCTATCAATTTGTCATTCGAAGAACCTGACTTAATCCACTTTAATTAACCAATGTTTCCTACTTACAGAATTCACGGCTGGGAAACTCTACAACCCAGTAATTCGCACTCAGGGATTACTTTACGTATGAGTCTTCTATACAGACTATACAACATCAACGTCCAATTAGCGACACCATCTGGCTCTTAAACCAATTGCATTATGTCTAACACAAGTGTTTAAGGACATCCAAACATATTCTCTCGATTTATAAGTCTATCTGACTAATAAGAAACTAAAATAACTGTTTTTGTTGTTTTGTTTTTATATAATAAAATACTTGAATCACTCTTTTAATCATTTGACATTTTAATAACACTATTTACAATAATTACTGATAATAAAAATACAAACAAGGGAAGATAACTCTTTCAACCGTTTCAATGGGTATATTCACGAATTTACAACATGACAAAATTGAAATTTTGTATTTCGACCATCGAGCTACTCCTTGCAATTCAGTAAACAGCCTACACTTAAACATTTTTTTCATTTAGCATATTGCCATAAAGTGCTTTTGAAACTGTGTAAAAATTCAATACGACTGTAAGAAAATTATCACAGAGAAACATTGAAGAATCCATTAATGTCAACGTATAAATTCTCTTCTGCACAGAAATTGAATACCTCTATGGAAAGCAAAAAAACAACAATCAAGCCACAAATAATGATCCAAATACAGAAAATATGTAGTTTTTAGCTGATAGTGGAGTAGTGTAGCGACTGCATTAAGTTCGTAGAGAAACTGACGCTCTTTGTTTATGTCCCAATAGCATCTTTACATTTGCCGGTCAAGCTGACATTGAACAATTTTGGTAAATATAGGCGCCGGAACCGGGGGTGGGGGGCGCTATGCGGTACTCGGTTTTAATAATTTTAGCGTAAAAAATTGTTATGCCTTCAACTTTTAAATAATGCAGTGGGTCTTCGATGATCAATGATCATTGACACATAGTTTCGAAATTTAGCGCTCAGCGCTGAATATGTTGCAGTCTGAATTTGAATACTCTTCAACGTTGAAATATTTCTTTTAATTTTTGAGATATATCAATAATTGAAGTTGTAGAAAGATTTATTTTTACACAATTACATGTGTGTGAACAATATTTAACACGAACTTATAATTTAATAACCTTTCCGACAAGATTAAGGTCTTTTCAGAGTTTGTTGTCCATTTCAAACAGGAATATTGAAGCATGCATTTCTCACCCACTGTAAAACAGATGATACAGCTTTTTGGAAATTAAAGGAAATTAACTCAAATTCATGTAAAGCGAGAATAAACCTATAGGCATGTATTATATATATATCGTGGGAAGTGAGGAAATGATTCGTACACGGGTACCATCCACAAACAGATCAGCAGGAAATTACTTGATTATAATGAATAGCATGATTGTTAAGAATTAAATGTATATAAATAAAAAAGGTTAAATGAGCAGTATTGGATAAAAATTGTTAACTTTTCAAAAATGTTATTTAGTTAATTTGAACAAAAGCCCATGCAGACTCGAACTCATGATTTGTAGGTCTCAAGCACGATACTACAACCACTGAGCTTTGACATATCACCTGCATTACCTGCATATGGTGTTTTTGTTTCTCAGTTAATTCGATACGCAAGGTCATGCTCTTCGAACAGTTTCTAAGGCGAGGCAGCTACTGACAAACAAGTTGATAAAACAGGACTATCAACAGTCTCGTTTGAAGTCATCTTTTCGTAAGTTCTATGGTCGATACAACGACCTTGTCAGCAAATACAAGCTCCCAATTAGTCCCATGCTGACTGACATTTTTCAACTAATTGTTAGACCATAATTAATCACCTTATTGTCTACGGACTTTTCCGTTTTTGGGAGTTGATTTTTAATCAACTCTCCTATGCAGTCACTCGGACAAACCGAAAGTGAAACAGTGTTTGGACCTCAGCACAAATCATTGCTCCTGACAAGACTTAGTTCTTGAAAATAATTGATGAATTCGATGTGATGTATGCTAAAGCATTGTTTTTCAAGGAAACTAATTTACAAATAATTTAAAAATAGTCAGATTTTAAATGGTACTAACAATTTAAATATTTTTTGTAGTCGTATGTATTTCTACGCCAGAGTTCAATATAGTCTCGTTCAACTCGACGCTCGGCTGTCTCCGTAAACCTTTGTCGGAGATTTACGGTGTCAGCCGAGCGTTTGGTTGAACGAGACTATAGTTCAATATTGCTTGGATCCATACAATTTTCGAGAAATATTTCTACCACTGATACATACTTTGATTGAATTAATGTTATCTTTAAATATTATTTAAATGATTAATATGGAGGTTTCTCTACATTCTAGTCGAAAAAGTTCAAAAATTCATAGTATAAAAATATGCGTAATTCAAATTAGAAACTACGTATACGTGTACTTGTCATGCAAAAAAACATATCATTGATTTTAAAATAAATAAACGTCGACAAAATCAACTCCCGTCAGTTCTTCAGTACTTTGATTCCCGATTACGACAAAGGAGCACACGGCGGGTGTGATCGGTCAGCAGAGGATGCTCACTTCTCCTAGGCACCTGATCCTACCTTTATCTATATGGAGGTCCGTGTTGCTCTGCTTTAAATTTGTATTTCGTTTTATGGATTTTTGAGATGGTTGACGGTTTGTTATTGCCATTTTTTTCATTCAACCAAATTGATTGATCCAAACAATTAAAGAAAACATTTAAATCACCATCTTGCTACGAAGTGTCTTGAAAAGTATAAGATTAAGGCAGTGGTGAGCTACCGTAAAAGTGCACAGTTTAGCAGATTTTGTTTCAAACTTGGAAATTTTGGAAACATTCCCATGAGAATGTGCAGTGTTGAAGTTATGCATAACTTTAAAGGCTTACATGCAAGAGAGATCCCGTTGGAGACTATATATATACTTTTAAGAAGTGACTGCTACCCAAAACCCAACGCACGAACCTCTACTTATCAACATGAATTATTGTAACAGTATTTGTATGGTTTTTGTTTGTTTGGGTTTTTTTCTTGCTTGTGCTTTGTTTGTTCGGGTTTTTTTGTTTGTGTGAACAAAGCTGATTATAAAATGTATTTGAAATACCCAGTTTTTAAAAGGGATATTTTTTTTAATTGTACATGACATGATTAATATATACAGTAAATAAACATCAGTATCATGCCTCATCATTTAAAATTCAGATTTACTGTATGAATGTAAATACAAAATTTACAATATGACGTTAATCTTGTGTTTACAACCTCCCAGCCACTCCAGCAGCCTATAGTTAGATTTGAGAGATTACATCCTAATCTTAAACAGCTTGCATACATGTATAAATTAAATTATCATATAATTATATATTAATATACATGTATATATTGCGGGAAGTGAGAAAACAGAGCATGCATCGACCCTCTGCTAAACTGTGTATTTCATGTACATGTATTTAAACACGATAATAATATTTACATCTGAATCACTTAAAATTAATTTGCTTTTCCCTAATAAAACTATCGAAGTCGTGGTCGAAACGCACACCACTAGGCAGATTTTGCGTATTCAACTTAGAAGTTTTGTAAAGGGATTCAAATGAGAATACGCTGCATTGAACTAATCGGAAAAAAACCCTCTCATTTAAAATCCAATGACATTAACTGTCTTTGTTTTTGATAAATATTCTCCATCAACTAATATCATAACTGGTTTGAAAAAAATATGGAAATGATTATGGTATGCAGGCTGAGTGTTCAAGAAAATAACCATCAGATCTACTTTAATTTTTAGAGATGAATTGTTTGGCCATAAATTATTACCAGTATTTAGTAAAGAAAAAATTCAAATATTTTGGCTTGAAATTTTGAATATCTTCCTATATATTTATACGAATCTCTTCTTCTAAAGGAGATAAATACAGTTTAAAAATGGCCACGACCAACCCTCCTTAATACAGAAAAAAAATATATCTTGAGCTGAAACATGTACGTCAACAAAACGATCTGATAATAAATTGAATTCAATTAACCACCAGAAATTGAATCTCCGGAGTAAAAAGGATACATGTAACATACAACTCGTCTTTTTAAGGAAAAAGGAATCATTCTTTGAGTATTATGAGGTGATGATTTTGGTCGGGGCGTGATCAAATCTAATAAAGCTCGAAGGGCTTTATGATAGATTTGATCACGACCCAACCAAAATTATGTTATGTTTTGTTATCACAGGCAAAGACACTGGAAAATGTAAATATAATTCAATAGAACGCAGAAGGCTCTAGTAAACTGACACCCCGGTTTTATGTTGTCATTCAGTTTCTTTCGAAACCATTTGTTACAAATTCTAATGACATCCTCTTTTCCTTTCACCCTAATCATCAATTTTTAGGTTATCACATTTATTTATTTTCAAAAAAAATCCAAAATATGAGAGAGAGAGAGAGAGAGAGAGAGAGAGAGATTCATTGTTAAACACAGCAATAAAAGAATATCAACTCTTGCTGAATAAAATGGCTGCAATTTTATTCGTGAAAGCATTTCTATTACATTTTTCAAAACCAATCAAAGGTTTGGCACAGTCTGAATTAAATTTTCTGTTTTACATGTGAAGGAAAAAGAGTGCATACTGATGACTTAATGTAGTTTCAAGTCTAAGATATCCATAAAAGATTAACTAAATAGTAACTGTTTACAAACTCAGATACTGTAAAACAACTTTTATTCACGTGCCAGATATTTTTTGCGAGATTCGCTAGGGCCTCATCGACGCGAGTATTTCTCACACCAATCGTTGTCATATTATGGTTTCAAATTGGTTAGCAAACATTAGTCGTCGCGAACCAGTTTATCAGGAGTAAATTGCAAAACGAAGTCGTCGCAAATAAAAGTCGGTTGACAGTAACCATTCATTGAAAGAAAAGTAATATGGCACTGATTGATCCTGACTCAACAGAAGTAGATGACATACATATGCATTGAAATACATCAGGGATAAATTACTGGATTATTTGCTTAACACATATTCATCTAACAAAAACTCCCATACAAACTTTAGAAACATTATTAACCATACTTATAGTACAGAACGAACTTAGTTTCACTAAGCTTTTTGAGAGATAACTAATAGTTGCTCACACTGGCCAGGTATACATCACAGTAAGCTTTTCATTATTAAATGAATTATTTCTCTCTTTGCTCTTACAATGAATAACCACCAAGCCTCCATTTTTATAGAAAGTTTTGTTAGGAAAATTTCAATTTTTATTTTGCTATTTTGCAAACACCAGAGTACATGCACAGCTATAATTATGCTTTGTCTTGTCTAATTATGAATTGTGAGATCAAAGAGAGATAAGTATCCTTTGTTAATATAATGTATCAAGCCATCATTACTAAATTCCATTATTTAAGCTCTTCATGACAGGCTACTACGTATCCCCAAGTATCATTTCTCAACAGTACATTGTTATGTCGTTTCATCAACACATAAAATTATATACGAAATATGACATAACTTACAATGCACTGGCGAAAAATGGTAAACGGTGAAAACTGATCACAAGTCAGTAGAGATTGAATTTTTCCAAACAGAGCTCTCTTTTTCTAAGAGGTAAGAAAAGTCTAAACATGGCCATGATCATCTAGATTTTTTTAATTGTATAGAAATTTTCATAAAAGTACTTAAATCATAAGATTAACAGAATGATGTAGACATTGTCATGGTTATGAAGCTCTTTCAAAAGCAGGAATGTCACCATAATTGTGAAAAAAGTAACTGTATAAAAATTATATCCACAAAAATAATACACAATGAAACAAAATTCATGATAATCAACATTATTTTTAAAATACATATGGTAAAGAAAAAACTTTAATGTGGACTAGTCAAAAACTCAGGAGTTTAATCAACTAGCAAAATCTTCATTCAGATGTTTAGACTTAATCCAGAATAACATATTAATAACGCTATCTATTAAACCTCAAAAAATTGAATTGTTTTTTTTTAATTAACTTAATTACATGTACATTGTATCCAAATAATCTTCACAAAAAAATTCAAGTATGGTACAAACAGTTTCATTGATAACTAAAACACCATTTTAAGTCCAAGGTTTTACCTTAAGAGATCCTCTTATCTTTCTTACAAGAAGAAATCCCTTTTTACAAGTAAGAAAGTTTTAATTACCTACTAGAAAGATTGAGTTATCTCTCTTACCAGTTTTATACAACTACCATGTGTTATACATGTAGCACCTTAAAATAAAAATTCCAGATAAGACTGTGTGTTTTCAATAAAATTTCAAAATAAAACTGAACAAAAATATAGAATATTTCACTTGCATTGTGGATTAAAATGTTGTGAAATAAAATCAACAAGAAATCAAAATATACAAAAGCAAAAGAACAATTCATACTGACAGAATTTTCTTCCATCATCTAGACAGCTGGTGAAAATTCCTCCCTAAAAATCTTCAACTGACGAATTTTTCCAATTCTCCAGATACCGGGTAAAATTACTGTAAACCAACTTTTATTTGCAATGGGCGATTAGATTTTTGCAAAATTAGTGAGAGACTCACCAAAGCAAATATTTCACGCCGTGAAAAATCATTGTTGTATGATTGTTATAACAACATAGGTCTGGATGAGGCTTGGACACGAACATAAGTCGTCGTGAGCCAGTTTATCAGAAGTTAGTCGTGAAATAAAGTTATTCCGAACAAAAGTTGGTTCACAGTACCTCCCAATATCCAGACATTTATTGAAAATTTTTCAAAATAATTTTATCAAGAAAAATGGTGGAACTACTCCAAATATCTCGATATTGAATCAGATGCAATTTCCATCAGTATATCTAGACTCCTGTCCAATTCCCTCTATCTACTGAACAGACTACTAAGGCATGTCATCATAATAGCAGACAATGGCTTGATCAATGTTCATCTGACACTTGTCGATGTAGTATCTCGCCGTTTCTGAGTTATCGGAACCAGTAACTTCCATAAACTCACTAATGAGTGCACTCATCACTGCTTCTACATCTTCATCATTGTCATCACCTTAAAAGAAAACAAAAATGTTAGAAGTTCGCAATCTAAAAACTGAAAACTTGTATGTCCTCTATGCCCAAAATTGCAAAATAAATTATCTACACAGTACTTTTTTCACTTTTTGTTTTAATGATTGATTTTGGCACTGGGAGGTTTGAGACAGACCTAAAGAGAAGCTCTGAGAGTGAGGAAACATGGTGGTGTTGGCAGCAGACTCGTCAAATGCCCCCTCCAGGTCCTCAACTTGAAACTGAGGCTCACTCGCCGTGTGTCGCATTCTGGCAGTTTTCTGTCAAAGGATTATTTGAACAATGCACTTACATGTATGTACATGATTTATATTTATAGCAAACACATATCACCTCAAAACTCTTTGGTATAGAAGAAATTTCATGACAAAATTGACTGGTCCTTGAAACTACTGGCATATCATTAAGCCCTACCTCTTGTAGACTTGGTAACGTGTTGGAATCCACATTATGGAGTTTTTGGAGCCTTTCCCATATGGCCTTATCCTGTTGTATCTTTTCCTGTAGTTATTACATAAAATAGACATTTTATTTAGCCATTGTATTATTTATTGTCAAGATCATGATCCAATTTTAGGAAAATAAGAATTTGGATTGCACTTTTTGCACTAACATGATTGACCTATTCATGGGTTTCACTGACCTCATTAGGGGGTATGTAGGTCTGTCCCCTTTCTTCACATCTTTTCTGTCTAATGGCCTCTCTTACCTGACTGAGTCTGTCAAAATGGTCGTCCTCATTTCCAGAGGATTTCACTCCAACAAATCCTGTTTCTAAGAATCAAAGTTATATATGCATTAATAGAAATAAATTTAAAGACTGAAGAAAAAAAAACCCACATCATTATTTAAGATACTTTTGCTCATGAAATTAAAGAGAAATCTCATTGTTCGCAGTCAATACTGTGGTTTCATCAACATTCATCAGCATCAAATTTAATAGATTAGTTAAGTCACAGTTTAAATGATACATTTTCTTGGCCAATGATCCTTTCAACACAAAAAGTTATTAGAAATTGCACCTGAACATTTAATTTTGATTCATGGATTAAACTAAAAAAAATCCACTAAAATTCGTATTCAACGAATACTGATGAAATCACAGTATCAAATAAAGGACTGTTGTATGTACTATTAGGCAGTAGTATCAAACTAACCTACCTGTACTGTAAATTCTTTATTTTACGCGAGTACTTAATTCCTCTGTTTTGCATCAAATCACGAAAATATAAAATTGCGAGCATCATTTTTTTTTGCAATGGGTTCATATAGCTCAAAACTGTCTGGGAAATAAGAGCAAGATTTTTAAATCAGTGAGGACTTCTTCTCGCGATTTTACGCTGAAATTAATTCCTCGCGTTTAATTAGGAATTTACAGTACTAGTATGTAGGTCTTTTATGAAAACTCAAATCAAGATTTTCATTTGTTTATTTAAGGTAAATGAACACTGTAAATTTAATGATAGATATGAAAAGTGTAAGCTAAGTTTAATATCTTTCATATTTTTACAGCTTTCAAATTGGTCTTTACAAGTGAAAACAAGTGGGAAAAAAACTGAATTTAACATGAGATTTGGACTTTACAAGTGGAAAATATTTGAAATGAACATGAGATTTTTGGGCTCTATGAATATCTTACTTCTCGGGCACCTAAATTATCATTTTGACCTAATCCCCCAGCAATAACTATATAATTAATTCACCTCTTCCTTGGCTGTCAAATAACGGACTGGGGACTCTCTCTCTTAATCTGTCTTGACCTTGCTGGTTGACCCTAAAAGTGATGATGTAATCAATCATTGCTCGTCTGCTCTCATAAATGACATATTCGTTGTAATCTTTTGGACAACCCTGTAAAACCAAAAAAATAATATCTAATCATTTATAGATGAACAAATGATTTTTGAAAATTAAATCATTTTAGCAGCTTTATTTGAAAGTAATCATCAATGCAAAATACATGTACATGTAAAAGATACATGTATATAAAAGTTTACTCCTCCAGGAGGACTATGTCCTATATGGACTACATGTAATACCCCATATGGGCCCCCTCCTCCACACTTTTTCTTATTAATGTTGATGACAATATGACCTTGCCCTTGGTTGAATAGTATCGGGGTCATGCTTGATAATCAAAGGGCAATTGTATGCATTGAGCTTTAAATATCCATGATTATAAAAGAGTTTTACATACAGATGGAAAAAAGATACTTAACAATGTATGATGATTTCTGCATGTGTATACCTCCTCTAGAACTTTGTTACAGTAAGTTTGAAGGGGCAGAGTCAAAGACTACCTTTTATCCATGAATTAACATTCTCCACGAATTAATAAACTAGGATAATAAAGTCATTTTCCCATTTGTAGGTATAAGACATACACGAAATTACATCGCCACAAACCTGTAAAATTTAAGCAATGCACGAAAATTGGCACCCACAAATTTTAATGATTCCACAGTATTTAAATAATGAAGAATGAGGAAATTCTAGCTAGATCGACAGTGCTCACCAAGACAGAGTCGTAAAACTTCCAGGAACCAGGCTTGGGATTTTCCTTTTCTGGTTCTCTCTTCAGTGTTGTTATGTATTCTCCTTTCCTGTATTTCTGGTTGTGATAAGGAAGAAATAATATCTCATTATCTCAAAAAATATTTAATAAATGTCATTGAATAAAAGAAGTTAGTTGGTCATGGACATTTTTAGACTAAGTTGATCTCCATGATTGAAATGAGGAGCCCTGTATAAAGCTAATAGAAAATATTTAAATTAGAAATGGTATGTTACAGGATTTGTCAAACATGTAATTCCCTTACGTTTTTGTTACCAAGGATTATTGTAATAAGTGCATTTCATTATGATACTGTGTTACTCGGTTTGTCACTTTTACCTTACCTTTTGATCACCGAGGATTACCCTACACTTCAGAAGGTATGACTCTCCTTTGGTGTCAGAACTCCCAACATAATTCATACACTTCACAGGAGTATCACTGAAAAAGTTCGGATTTAACACATTTTAAATTCATATATTATTTGGTCAAATTATATTAGGATCTATAGATATTGAACCATTTTAAAGGGGCATGGTCACGATTTTGGTCAAATTCTATTTTTATGTTTTTATTATTTACAATGCTTTAGAATTGCATTTCTAATGATCAAATGGAATTGAGAGTCATTCGTAGAGTTAAAAGCAAGATACAGGGCTCATAATTCTTTGTCATGTAAACAAGGCTCGTGCCCTGTTTTTGTTTACAAAGGTTCAATATACCAGTAAAAATTCTTTTTCCACCATTTTTGTCTATCTTTTTATTTATTTTAAGCATATATAAACAGTTCCTAAAGTTTAAAACATTCGTTTAAGGTTTAAAACTGAAACTATTACTTAAATGTTCAAAATGTAAACAAACTCTTTGTTTACATAGCGAAGAATTTCAAGCTCTGTAACTCGCTTATAACTCAACAAATGACGATCAAATTTCGGTTGCCTATTAAAAATGCCTTTCTGAAGCATTTTAAGTATTAAAGGTCATATGAAACGATATCCTGACCATATTGAGTTATATACGGGAATAAGTTCATAAGTGCCTATTTAATAAGACTGGCATTGTTTTTTGGATATTTTATGCAAAATGTGAGCGCCACAGTCGATCAAAATTACTTAATCGGGAAAAGGAACATTGACTTACGCGGCTTACCTCCCTTGCTTATGACGTCAGTAAGACCCAATCGCCTTATAAAGGTATGTTGTGAATACAAATATCCATGTCATTTTGCAGCATTTTAAAAGAAAAAAAATACTATTTTTTTTATAAAAACTTGTATAATAATACAATAATCAACCACGTCAGTATTTTCTTCTCTCAAGAAATGAAATCGTGTGCGTTTTTATTACATGTAATAGCGTGTACATAATGATATTCAGTTTCGAGACTGCAGGAAGAATAAATGATTTTCTTCATAGATCCACATGCAAGTATAATATAATTTTAATATAAGCATATTTATATGTTTTATTTTGATCTTTTAAATGAAATTGACAAATTCAAAAATAAGTCTGATCGTTTTTTTCCCATAATTTGCACGTTCATGCAATTCATTAAGGTTTTTTTCTAAACAACTTGTAGGCCTCATTGTGCCTCATTCGATTCACGATTATATTGTTTGTTTCACTTTCAAATTCACAAATATGTTACCATTTAATTATTTTTAGTCTAAGAGAAATTTCTTCAAATGTTTTGTTTTTTAAAACGTGTACTTGAATGTGCCGTGTTTTGATTTTAAAACGTATATGTGCGGTGTTTACTCACAGATCCCTTTTATCTCACTTTCTTCCGCAATGTTTCCTTTCGGGTTTTTTTTATCATTATTGATGCTTTTTCTTAATAAAATCTGTTGATTATCTTCACAACCGATTTATTTTACCGATACATTTCTAAATCCTTAAATGCCATATTTCCGCGATCTAATTTAATAAAACGTTAATACACGTGTACACAAAGTATTTTCTAAAGATATTGCTACATGTATATATAAATAAGTCAGAAATTTATATTATTTCGAAATAAAATTTAAGAATAATTTTGAGGCATTTTATAGCAGCTCTTAAATACAAACTATGTACACAATGCCTCAAACATTTTAATTGGCCTGCCTTATATACTTTTTTATGTGACAAAATAAATCAAATCAATTTCAATGCTTTAATTCCCTTTAAATGTAGCTCAATCAGTATACGTACCGAAGAAGAAAATGATGTCTCTATTTCAAAAGGATAAGGATAATTCATTAATCAGCTGTAAATGTTGGAGCATTTCTTTCGTTAAATATCCACTCCAGTACGGGATCTTCATCATGATTTTACGTTTGTGAGAAGCTGATATTAGATTTATTCATTAACGACCAATTAAAACTAAGTCATCTGTAGGCTACTACGAAATCAAATGATCTCATTTGAAAAGAAAGACACGTTCATATATGCAAAAATTACTAAAATTTAATCGATAAACTACTGTAAAATTACACTTGTTTTAATGCATTGTTTACATCAGTGGGTCTTTGTGACGTCATAAATCCACAAAATCAAGAACGATAAGCGGGCAAGAATTTTTTCAGGTGCTCAGTTTTCACGGTTAAATCTATGTAATGCAAAGGCAAAAAAATCTTACATCATGTATTTTAACATTTGTTTATACCAAGCTTTATATTCATGAAAGAAAATCATAGTGTTAAAAATCGTTTCATATGACCTTTAAAATCGGATAAATCTTTTTTAACGAAAATCGTGACCATGCCCCTTTAACAAGAGCTTGGACTTTGGGTAGTTGTGTCGAACAGCAATGTGACATAGGCCTGTCTATTTTATTGCTGGCCAATCAGCCATTGCTTTTTGAAATCAACCAGATTTGTCTGGTTTTTGAGCTAAGACTTTTCAATCGGTGCATATTTCGCTTGAAACCGCGTCATTTTTAACTTGTTTTGACGCAATAAATAGATAGCCTCGTCCAACCGAAAGTCCAAGGTCTTGTTAAAATGGTTCTAAAACTTCCTTCTATGATTACATGTATATGATTCATCAATTCAATTTGAAATCAATGTACATACCTGATCTTGATATCAACATACCTATCTCACCTTGACATAGACATGCACATACCTGACCTACACATTAGTATACATACCTGACCTTGAGATGGACATACAAACCTGACATTGACATCAGTACACAAACTGACCTTCAATATACATTTCTTCCTTTGACATCAATATTCATACTTGACCTTGACATCAATAAACATGTCTAACCTTGACATCAACATACATACATGACCTTGATATCAATATACATACCTGAACTTGGCATTAATACTTATCCCAAACCTTGACATCAATACACATACCTGACTTTGACATCAATATACATACCTGATCTTGGCATCAATACTTAACCTTGACATTGACATCAATACACAAACCTGACTTTGACATAAATATATGTTACATTACATTGCAACCAATATACATACCTGACCTTAACATCAATTTACATACCTGAAGTAAATGCCTTTACCAAAGAAGCCCATCCTGCTGAGTCTCTGGTCAAGTCCCTCCTCACAAATACAAGTCTTGTTCACCGAGGTACCGTGATACAGGTAACGGATGTTTAGGTCCTCACCTGTGTCAAATGGTAATACAACAAATCAAATCCATATCTATACAGGTTTACTTAAAAAGTTGTCAATGATCATTACATTTATAATGAATTGCTAGAGCTACTACGGTAACCATAATATAGACAGCAGATACTGAGCAATCAAAAACACATATTTTGAAAACCTAATATATTTTATTTTCAGTAATCATACCAGGATCCTTTCTCTTGGACATATGCCTGGTTTCAGACTTGAACTTCTCCAGAGAGTCCAGATTCTGTAGCCGCTCCACTTTCACCACATGTAGTCCGACTTTCTCCATGTCCCAATAAATCCGATCACACTCTGGATCACCTCTGCTCAGCAGGATCAACCGAAACATGGAGTGGGACATGGGCTCATCCCTATTCCAGTTAACTGGAAGACCATCCCTATCAATGTCACAGGGTTTGTCAATAGAAATTGGAATTGTTGCCATACGATTTCCAACTTTCCGTGACTGAATTTCCTGGAGTCTCATTTCTCCAACTGAATCTGACAATGTTTTATTTTTCACTAATTCCCGAATCTCCTCGGCCTCTTCATCATTTTCACTATCTTGATGAAAACTCCTCCTTCTTTTAGAATTTCTTACAGCCCCTATACTAGAGTTTGCGTAATCACCATGGTTACTGGAAGCATGAACGCTTGTCCTGCTTTTAAGATTCTGCAACATTTCCTGTCCCTGTGATGAGGAAAGTGTCTGATTTTTCATCAGCAGTCTGATTTCTTCTGCAGCCTCCTCATCATCCACATTGAAAAATTCTCTTTGGTTTGAAATGCCACTACTCTCTTCCATATCCAAGCCTCCAAAATCCCCCATCACCTGAAAGCTTGGTTTTCTTTGGAATCCTCTAACTTCATTGGACATTTCATCTCCCTCTCCTTCCTTTACACTTTTCTTTCTATTTCTGCTGTTTGCGGTTCTTTGTCTTCCCTCTGGTGAATTCTCAGCTCTCTCTTTTATCCACCATGATTGTCCCTGCTCCTCATCTGAATCACTTGAATCTTTATCCAAAGATGCTTTGTTGGAAGCATTATTATATCTGTTATACATCCTCCAAGAAACAAATTCTCTAATCCTTAATTTATATAATCAGCAGACTGCATGACTCTGAGTGTGATGTAGAAAAGACCTCCCTACAACTTCCTACAAACCTTACTGCACATGTATTCCCATGTTGTATTATGATACTGTACCGTTATCTGGCATTTTAGTTAATGTTCCTGAAAGTATGGAAAATCTTTAGAACATTGAACACACTATCACAGTGACATTATGGTTGCTAACGGTATGTGATTCTTAGGTCATGGATTTCCTGGCCTGAGGTAAATGTCAAATGTCAAAGTTACAAAATGAATTACTACATAGGCTACTCTAAGAGTCCCCTAATAACACACGCTAGATCGGTCATGAGACTTTACTTCTGGATTCTGGGGATTCAGCTATTGTATTCCTATTAATATCAAAACAGCTGATTTACAATCTTTACAATACTTGTAACGTTTACGTTATGTGCCCCTATTAGCTTATCAAAAATACTAACAGTAACATCACAACTGTCAGCTGAAAGTAAAGATCTTTTCTTTCAACAATGACAGTGATTTTAAAAACTCTAAAGCTGTGTTGTTGTTATTACTTTGTTTGAATTACGTGGAGGTAAGTATTAAAAACAAACCATGTCATCCGTGCACAGGGGCTGGAACTAGTTTCGATTTCATCTATAAATCATATTTGGAATTACCTCGCCCTTTATCCATTATCATTGGAAAAAAATACCCGAGGATCATCCGAATGCTAAAACCCTTTATAGACATCTCGAGCCCGATTTTATTTATTATCTTTGGCGAAAAAAACCCCCAAAAATGTCGAAAAAAAAATGTCAAAAAATATGTCGAAATTCGTTAACCATAGGCCTCTGAATTTCTATCAATAAGCCGTTAAATGTAGGTGCATTTATGTATAGATAGGATATATCTCTCCCCTACATATAACGGTTTATTGATAGAAATTCAGAGGCCTGTGATTTATTATAATTGACATGCAAGAGTTTGTCGACTCATAATCATGTCTCTAAATTACAAATGATCTATATTTTTTAAAAAAAATAACGATAGCTGTGTAAATGATAAATCATTTAAGTTCCAGGTTTTTATAAAACTGAAATATATAATAAGACCGCGGAACATTAACTGGCAATATTAGAAATACATGTACACGTAACAGCGATATAAACTTAGTTGACAGGCCAAATATCAGATAGCTTGGACTACAAGCAGGGATGAACCGAGGATGAATGCTGGTAATCACCGTACGAGAGAAAATCCGAAATCTATTTTTCCGTTTCTCGTATTTGCAATGCTTCAGTAATGGATTTCTGATAGTTAACCAAAATTTGAGTGTCAGTCGTCGAGTTTTAAATTAAGCGAGACACGAGATTTTTGTTTACATTGGTTTATGCCTAGAATAAAAGTGACTAGGAACTGTGTATTAATTTTATGTTCAAATCGAAAAAGTTTATAGAAAAGAACTTATACCGGTTTATTGAACCAATGTAAACAAAAACAAGACACGAGCCTTATTTAATTACACATCAAAGAGTTAATTGTGAGCTTTTTATCTTGGTTATAACTCTACGAATGACATTAAAATGTTGGTTGATCATTAGAAATTCATTGCTAAAGCATGTAAACAACAAAAATAGAAAAATAGAATTTCATAAAAAATCCTGACCATGCCCCTTTGATAAATATATTACCCCAAAAATATCAATAAGTGTAGACAAACATTTATTTTGTGAATTTTACAAACATGGTAGCATTTTAAAAAAATGCAATGAACAAACAGTCAAATAATTTTTTTACTGTTCAATAAAGCGATGATAAAATCTAATATAAAATAATTTGACACTTTTTAATGATAAATCAGTGGCATTTCCAAAAACCACGATTTTCGCAAAAATTGACATTATGGCAAATATGTCAATACATGGCACTAAATTTATATATTAGTATGGTAAAACAAAAATACCTTTAGTAGTCTATCGCTATTAGTTTTTATTGTAGTTATAAAAGTACATTTAATGTAGTAAAATATCTATGATTTAATTACTACGTCATTTCTAAGTTACATGTATTATGGGGCGCTCTTTCCCATACAGGACTAATTCTGGGCCAACCTTGAGCTTATTCTCTTGTTGTTGGACCCAGCCTCATGAAACCTCCACAAGCTAACACGCGTTTTAGTTTTCGGACTTTAATATAGACTTTACATGAAATATACTTTTACGTGAGTTTGGCATATATGCATCAGCACCGAAGGTCTGATTTCAACTGACTATAATTTACAATTCAGAATAATATATAATGAACAATGGAACAACACAAAGAAGGATTAACATTATAAGTACAGATGTAAGCTTAGTTATCAAACAGCTTTTGATCGAGTAAATCATGACATTTTACAGAATTGGATTAATAAGATGAAAGATGAAGTGTCAATAAACATGAACAGAAGTCAATTAAAAGATAAGCTGTCCATCACTGATTGTGCCTCAGGTGGGATTAAGGCTGCGCGGAATTAGAAACGTTTTTCAAACAGTTGTTGAAATAGGGGGAAAGTTTTTGTAACAATTAACACAAAGTCCGAAAAAAAAGTTAACTCACACAATGATTAAAAAACAGTCCGAAAGACTGAATGTCACACCGTGACAAATGACATTGCACTGTAAACTCTGATGTGCACAAGCTTAAGCCAGATTATTGCAAGTTTTATTGCATATAATACATGTATAGGTGTGTGATAAATGACCTTGTATTAGTATATCACTGTATAACTGTATATATTTTTCATTGATATACGAATCTGAGTAATAAAGACATGTTCTTCACTGCACTCTCTGCATGAGGACTAGCTGGTATTATTCAATAAAAATAAAAATATTCTACTGGCAATGTAGACAAATACATCTTCACAACAAATTGCATGTGTAAATGCACATGTTTATGCATATATATAATTAAATTAACTTTTTTAGATATTTTTACAAAAAAATAGTGTTCTACGATCACAACCAAGCAAAAAGACAGCGCAGAAAATAACAACCAATAACATGACCCACAATTGCAAAATTCAGTAAAATTTTGTTAAACAGCGACCAAAAACCAACTAATCAGTTTACCAGCAATGTATTCAGAAATATATGATACATTAAATGCTTTTACTGTGTACATACATGTAATTATAACAAAGAACGAGTATTACTAGTATACATGCATTCGTAACGTCATCAAACTGTATGTACATTGTAAATGTTTATATATCACAGTCATATAATCGAGCACATTACCTATATTATATTTTCGCGATTGTATAATTTTTCGCGCTTCTCGCAATCACTTTAACATGCATTGCAAGATATTCAATATCAGTCACATGCAATTATTGATCAATTACAGATTTTACCCATAGATTTTTGCAAATTTTTGGGACACGCAAAAATAACTGGATATAAAGTATTACAGTAACTTTGAAACAAAACCGAAGACCTTAAATTGATCAGAGCATTGAGGAGTGAACACTTTGTATACAGCTTAGCTTGATAGGGCCAACATAGTGTCCTTTCAGATATATTTCATTTTATCAAATAAAATATCCAAAATAACTATACATGTACTATATATCGGAAAGGACAATAGCATTGAAATATGATAGATATTTGTAAAAACAAGCATCATATAATGATACCAAATGTTATATTAAAGTAACAAAGCACTACAACTGTCAAATGTTAATCAGTCTCGAGATAGAATTAAAATATTAATATCACATTTTATTAAGTTTATTATATAATTATATATATAAAAAAATAAATGTGTTGTCGAAATTCAAATTGAAAGTCCTAGTTAATTGCATGTTTAATAAGGAAGCTGAATATTCAACAAATTAACCATCAGATCTGCCTTATGGTCAAAATCATCCCAAAAAAGCCTGACTCTCTTATTGAACACCCGTCTAACAAATCATATCAAATACATGTACTGAACACCACCACACAAAACCCTGTTCCTCTAATGTTTTACAGTCGTCTAACAAATGTTGCCAGGGTAAGGTGGGGGTGGAGTGGGGTCATAGTCCCCCGGCCCTTCCCTAGGTTGGTAGCTTGGTGGTTCCTGGGGGTTGAAGTACTGTGGTGGTCTCGGTGGTGGCATGTTTTGCCGCACGGTAACCCTCAAACTCACCCCTGTAATGAGGACAACAGGTAGATTCCGAAATTCGTGGGAATCGTCGATACATTTCCTAGTTCTTTGAATCTGAAGTTAAAAAAAATATCTACATTCTTCTTGTTTCATCGTTAATGCGATGATAAAAAAAATTACGTTAAGTAATAAATCCAGGTAAAATATTGAGACTGCAATAACTATCACAACACAATTCACACCTTTTGTTCTATACCCATGGAATTGTCAAATGTGTGTGCAAAACGTGAACACACCGTGGTGGGGGTGGGGTGTGTGTGTGTGTGGGGGGGGGGGGGGGTTACAGTTGTGACTACTAGTATAGACTTACACAATAGCATGATCCCCCGAAAAGAAGCCAGAGAGGGAAGCAACCCACAATATACAGTGGGTTCATGCAGCAGTCCCAAGGGGTCGAGTAGTTGTGAATCGCGATTTTCATGTCTTCTGAGTCGCTGTTCCGCCTACCGTCACAAAGATCGGGTTGGGAATCTACAGCCCCACTGTACCACTGCCGCATTGACGGACCGAAGTCTAGCTGTGAAAAGAAAAGTGATGAAGTTACCTAGTAAATATTTCAACGCCAATCAAATTAATGTTTCTTTTTCCAGGCATCGCCGCATCAGGTTACATGTTGTCACATTGATTAAAGGCTATATATAGCTCTATGGTCCGATTTGAAATATAATTTGATTAAAAATTTGTTATCATTTATTTGAAATGATGAAAGGTAGCAGCATAAGAAGTAAATCTGCCAATAAATAGGCAAAAAAATAAGTTTTCGCCATATATTGAAAAAGTGAATTTATAGAGCTAAATTTATAGAACTCAATGTTTCAGTTTTTTTAAGAAGGCTTGAGGGTCAACAAGTTGCTCATCAGATTTGCTTAATTTTTTTTTTTAGCTTAAACTATCATTTAGTGTAGAAAAAAATTCAGATATATTAGATGAAAAAATTGAACATTTTCCTATATGTTTACATGTTTACAAAGCTCTTGTATAAAGGAGATTAATATGGTCTAAAAATGGCCACAACCATCCAGCCCTCCTCGAATTCGGTTAAAAACATAGAAAAATTGAGTTATTCTTAACTTGCATAATTTGCTATAATAGCGAGGTTGAGATTTCAAGCGTGTACGGGTACGTGTACGTGAACTAGGGGAATCACCTAAATTCTTCTCGTACGTGTCGTCTACACGTAAGTACAAACGTGTAGCTTTTTACAACAAATAAAATCTTATTGATGAGTGAATGTATTTTTGTGATACATTATATATTTCTAAACTTCATTTGCATGAATATTGATAAGAAATTTACTATTTATTTGGAATTATAACTAAATAAATTCATCATTTATTCATGTCACAAAACTGCGTCGATTTACGTACACGTTTATATCCCACAAGTTAAGAAATCTCAACTGATAAATTACAAAAACCTGTACGTGAAGTTTTAAGACACGTACGCGTACCCGTAAAAGTTTTAAATCCCAATCCCTCTATTATTAATATCTGCCCTGAGAAAAGACTCAATCTATATTCCCATTGCGCTATTTGCGTGTATGTAATAAGTCAATAGAATTTGGACTCACCGCATACAACACACAGCTTAAAAATCTAGAACACAAAATTGGTGGGTGGGAGGGCGAGGGGGAATCTTGACCTCCCAGACCGCCCAAGACAGATTCTTACCTGCAGACAGAACTTTTTGCCCTCTTGCATGTGCTGAGTGATCTCCAACAACTTGTGGGTCAGTACTTCTCGGATCTTTGGATGCCTGGTGTTCACAAGGACTGCATACTCAGCTAAAAATTCATCAACAGACAACTTAGCAAAACACCTGACTGTGAGAATTAGAGTACCACGGCGATTGTGCAAGTATTAGAGATGAATACTATCTACTATCATTTTTTTTTTTGGGGGGGGGGGGGGGGGTTATGGTAGGAAATTGCATAAATATCGATTATGTCAGCTTCAGTATTTGTTCTAAGATGTATCTTCTGTATAACTGTTTTTTCTATTGGTTCAATATTTTTTTTAATTTTTATTGAATTTTTATTTCCTGGATGAATGAAATAATGACACTCAAATCTTAAATAGAGTAACTATTAATACATGTACAAGTCCAATTTTTTGTTCTCGCATCTTATTTGTTTCATATAATTTTTTTTGGTGAAGAAGATTTGACTTTGACCTCTCAATTAATTACATTGATGTTTACCTCTGACATTGGCCTTTTACTTGACTAAATATGAATAAAGAAAGATTTAATGTAAAAGTTGCATGCAGACAGACACATTGCCTACCCATTTTTCAATCTCTGGAGATATTATAAAAATATACATAGTTACAATGTATTAATTTCATGACTATCTCTTATATTATAAATCTAGAAATCCGTATATTTAATTTTTTACACTTTATCTACATGTATAAGTACATGTACTACATATAGTGCCTTAGTTAGATTAGATTAAAATGCCCGGCAAATGAGTCCAGCCTTCCTTTAAGCGCGTGTAGAGGGAAATATTAAATCACATATAAATAATATAATATATGATTTAATAACTAAGTCATATATTGCTTTGTACTACATCTGTAACGTGCAAGGGGGTCACTGCCTGTGATCCCCCGCGGGCCCGTACCCGAGATAGAATCGGATAGCCCTGATTGCTGCCAATATTTACAAGTGCAGACTTTAATCACCGCTCCTGCACATATATAGGGACTCGACGTTACGCAGGCAGGGATGACCACACACCTACGCGACTGAACAGGTACCAACGTTAACGCAAGCAGGGATGACCGCACACTTACGCCAACAACGCAACCTAACGCAAGCAGGGAGTGCCGCACACTTGCGCTAGAAAGGCCAGAACACCAGCAGGGATGACCACACACTAGTGCTCCGCCGCAACCACCACCAATACAAGCATGGATGACCGCACACTTGTATTAATGCGATACAGAGCAGGGATGACCGCACACTCTGTATCGTAGGTTAGATAACACGAAGATTAGATAGAGCAGGGATGTCCACACACCCAATCTAGCCGTACCTGTTCAAGTTTTACCCCAAACAGTCGTTTAAGTGACGCAATTGACACTGTCCCTATATATGTGCCGGCCTAAAATAATTCGTGGTATCTTAAAACAGGAAATCAAAAATAAACAAACTATTCCAACATAATCCAAAAAATATTTATACATTACAACTTATTTACATAGGATATTTATTATTGTACAACAAATAATCATCATAATAATTGGTTAACAGTGGATACATTAATTAAAATCATCATGAATCAATAAATCAAGGGCAATAACTCAATACAGTAATACATGTACAAAAAGACTAATGAAAAATAGCTGCCTGCTTCACATCCATGGCTAGATCACACTTAAACGTCCGTTAATTTGAGCTATTTCCTTAATTTTGTGTACATCTATAAGGACACGTGACTATATGTAACTGGTATATTGCTACTGTCAGATTGTTGTGTACCGTACGGTAATTTGAGTCTGATATCATCACAATTACTATTACATGTATTTCATGCAGTTTGCGAAATTTTTTTTTGGTTGTTGAAGATTTCAACCAATCGATAAACGGGGGTGGTAAGATTTCAGTCCTGTCAGGTTTTTTTTCTTCAGAGCTATGATTAAATAACGATCAATTTCCGTAAGAAATAGCAGGAATCATACATGGACATGGTGGATGTAAATATTTATTCATAAATAGCAATTTGACTATAACCATGTAGCTTGTTTAATAAACACATTTAAGTAATTAAGCAGGAGACGGTTTCAAATAATACAGGTATACTTTTTCTCAGAATTGCAGCTATTAAACTTTCTTGTTCTATGACAAAAAATGTTATTTTATAGAACGTCAGTGTAAGTTAGATGTACAATGTAGCAAGGGACAGTTTTGGATAAAGTACCCGTCAATATTTTCAAATTGTAAAAATGAGAATTGCTGTATTTGAAGGCTCGTGGGTGTTGCTAAATTTCATGAAATGATCTTGAATGATTTTATTTGGTCAGAGGGAATGTCTCCACTTGAAGTCAGTAAATAACATGTAGCACCTTAACATGAGAATCAGAAGATGGTAAAACTTACGGCTATATAGATTTTAATTGAGTTTACACACGCAGTGAAATTGCAAGTTACTGGCGGGTCGGGTAAAATATCATGAAAAGTAGGTGGAAGTTATTTATATTCATTACATACTTAGTAATAAATACAGGTTTTTGGCATATGTGATTCAGATGACATCACGCAACTCATATCGGCCTCCGGGGCTGATACAGGTTATGGCTGATACGGATCCGTATCACACCCCTTGCGGAACTCCTCTGCCTTTTTTCCGTTTCGGCATTTGTGCATGTTTACAGATGAAAAATGAAACACATCTTGCAGTCGACATTTTTAAATGCAGTTAAAAACTACAGTTTTGGAACATTTAATTTAAAAACATGAGAAAATTCCATTTCTGTAGCTACAATGTACATGTTGGTAAAAGAATAAGATTTCATATTTGTATTTATTACATGTACAAACTACTTTCAGATAATATCTAAAATCAATTTGTTCAAGTTGATGCCTTATTACATTATTTATTACTAAGTATGTAATAAATATAATAATAAATACCCTTTTTCCATATCATAGCCTGTATCAGCCCTCGACCAATATCATCCCTCGGGCCTTCGGCCCTTGGGCTGATATTGGAGTCTTGGGCTGATACAGGCTGTGATATGGAAAAGGGTATGTATTATTCTCTATATATATTACTATATATACATTGCATGGTAATTTGTCATTTCAAGATGTGGCACGGACTGCCAACTTTGTGCAGGGATCTAAAAAGGTGAAATAGGATCTAAAAAGCAAACCAAAAAAAAAAAAATAATAAAAATGAAAAAAGGTGAAATAGGCCAGGGTCAAAACCTCAGAAAACCACAGATAGGAAAAATTGCACATTTTTTTTTTTTTGGTCAAATGATTTTCCTAATAAATAGATGTTAGGCCTTATAGAGTAAGTGCAGAATGGGATCTAAGGACATCATAGCGACAGATAGCGATGAGCTTTGACCTGACCTTTCCAAGTCGTGTGGACTCTCACCATTGGGTAACGTTCAGTCTTATGGTGCTCCAGTTTCACATGGAACAAGATGGGCTTTGCCAACATCTCATTCCTGAGGCGCTCTAGTTCCTCTATATTGTCTACTTTAAACTCTCTGTAATTTACACATAGGCCAATAAGAATGGAATCATAAAACAAATACTAAATAAAATAAATCATTATACATTTAGAAATGTAACCTAGCTGCATGCAATATTAATACAATTGTCTCTCCCCTCTCCCCCGCCTAAATTGTTAGAATTCGTGGGGGTGGAGGGGACACTTTTCGTGGATTGCTTCAAGCAGGTTCAGGTGAACGTAATTTTGTGTATTCTCTTATACATACAAAAAGAAAATTACGACTTTATATACATGTCACACTAGTTTATTAATTTGAGTAGGTTGTAAAATCATTGTAAATGTACCTACGACGAATTCCACTAAAATTGAGCCACCACGAAATCTAATGATTTCAGAGTATAGTCTCTCCCCTTCCCAATCTAAATTATAATTTTTTTGAGGAATTAAAGGCTAAAAATATCAGATTAGGTTGATCAGAGTAGGCTATACACTACTGCAATATAGTACAGTAAATGAACAGTATCATGCTTTCAGGGGTGTGAAATTACTAAAACTGGCTATATACTAGCCTAGGAGCTCTAGAGGCATAACGAAGTTACTAGCCCAAGGTCAATACTGTATACATGGGAATATTCGCCCCACCCCCGTACCCTGTATACAGTAGTTGCTATCCAACAAACTTCATGAAAACAGAGTACTAGTACAAAGTGAAATAAATAACCATAACAAGTGAAATAAATAACCACGCAAACAATAGTTTGTGTCAAATATTTTAATTAATTATTGAACCTGTTGGTTGCAGTAGTTGGTCCAGATGTGGATTCAGACATTACATTCTTTCTTTTTTTTATCTCACATGTTGTTTATGATCATTTAGCCAATAAAAAATGTATTTTAATGTGTGGACAAAAGCTATTTACACTGAGGCTTCTATTAATTGTGAAAAATAGTTATAGTCCTGCAAGTGCATGAGTTAATTCGCTAATAGCGAGCACAGCTAGCCAGCAAAACCTACAGATTTTTTGGCAGCATCCCAGCATTTCTTCGAGCTCCCGTAATGCTTTGCCAAAATGGCTGACATTTCATTTGGACTTTCTGGTTTTGTGAAGTTTGTTCGCTCATGTTTCAGTATCCTACACGGTTGAGTGAGAATTTAGGTAGCTATTGAGTCACACATCTCCATTTTTACGTTCTCTGTTGACAAACGTACCAAAAGAAAGTTTATGTACTAGTAACTAAAGACGTTCTTTATTTCCAGCCAGAAATATAGAGGTGGATCAAGCATCCCTACCGGTGTTGTATGTAGTAATTACTCGCTATTTACTTGCTATTTCAGTGTAAACTGCAATCTCTTGGCTGATTAATGTTTGTTTTTATTAATTCTATTATGACTTATATGAGGGGATGCTATACATGTACATTGATGTGTTTGCCCGATCGAACGGTCGCGTTGAAATTTCCTCCATGCACTGTTGTCTATATAATTTTGAGTTCTTCAATATAGTATTTCTTATTTTAGGAACAATGGTTTCAAACGATGTTTTATCAGCACAACATCACTCTCTTCATTATTTCTGTCAAGCGAACGTTTGCGCTTAGTTAACGATAGCAATGCACGTTTCAAAAATGTACATTAAAGAGCATCAAAGATTTTGATTTGGCAAAAAAGTTAGATATATGAAATTAAAAGCAAAGTAAATAAAGTTAATTCAATTCTCAAAATCACAAAAATTTACTTACAAAAAATAATCCCTGCAAAATGTATCAAAAAGCTTAATAAAGAGGTTTTGCCTGATTCAACCTGACCTACAGTCCCAGTTATTTCACCAAGTCAGGACAAAATAGCCACAATAGCTTGATTTGGCTATTTCAAACAGCTAGGATAAACTAGAGGTCAAAAATTCAAAAGACACAATTCTTTATATTGAATCTTAGATAAACATAAGTAATAAAGATTACAGAGCTCACCGACACTAAGCATAACAATTCATATTACATGATTATCATTATAGTTAATGATCTTAATTGATATATTGTATTGTACTGTGTGACATGTTATTGTATAAATATTACATTACACAATATTGAATGATATTATTGTAATTTTAATACTGCATTATATTTAACTCTATTTACCAGTACACTTCTGTACATATGATACAATAAAATGTTGTGTTCTAGGATAATTATAGTATTCCGATTAAATGTAAGATTGTATAGCATCATATAATTATACAATATATATTGAATTATGTCATATTGTATATGATATGATTTTGTGTCATATTGTATTTTATGATATCGATCATGATATGATATCATATTATGTAAATAATATTAATATATGGTAAATTATGATTTGTCACACAAAGATATAGTATGTATCATGTCATATGATATTATTATACATGATATTTCATTATGATATAAAAAATAAACATCATTGTATAATATATTTTAAATGATACAATATCATTTTCTATGATACAATCTCATTTTACAGTAAAACACGGTTACAATGAACACACTTATAGCTAATTAATGCTTACAGCGAAAATATTTTCATTCCTCGTGACTTTATTACATGCTGTAAACTTTACAGATATAACGAATTCAGCTGACAGTGAAGCAAAATCGCCCGTCTCAGGCACTTCGTTATGAGCGTGTTTAACTGTATGTACTAGAGCATCATATCATACAATTTCATATGATAGTATACTAAATAGTAACATGATATGACATCGAAGCATATGACATAATCCTATACCCTATAATACTTCTATAATTTTATATCATATGATATCAAAACAGGGCCATTCAATCTTATTGTTGCAATCGATTGAGATGCGCAATTATCTTAAATTTTGTTTATCTTAGTAAAATATATGTATCTTTTATATAATATAATAGTTAATATAACTGTTGGTTAACATGTACAATTACAATTTAATCAAATTAAGGTATATCTTTTATTGACATTAGAAAAGTGACAATCTAAATGTATATTTAGCTAAAAAAAAACCAAACAATCTGCTGATTTTTACCTTGAATACGATAGGTTTATCCAATTGTCCGCTCTGTGATTCGAAGGCCCTGGACACAGGTTGTACAATAAATGAGGATTAGCGACAAAATCCCCCCATTTCAGAGCCGTGTATGCCGGCAATTGCGAAGAGTTCTCGGCGGTGTCTTCCATTTCCTTACAAACTCGAACTTAACAAAATGAAGTTTAAAGTGAAAAATGGGAAATAACCACGATAGTGTACTTTAAAAACATCCTGGTTGGGATGTGAAGTTTTGTTATCTTAAAGTAATTGTACCCTATTTCATTTATTAAACTGAAGTAAGGTATGAATATGACTGTATTCTCCCTGACTTCCGGTAATTCAAGCTCATTTAAATAACGAATTATCTCGTGAAATTTTCCTTCTTCCTGGCTTCCAAGTTAAAACGACAGTTTTTGTCTCTCTTTTGGAGGAAGTGGGAAAACTAAGAGAGTTATTAGCGAAAATTGCAAAACCAAAAGTTCATCATACCTTGTCCAGAATGACAAAGAAAAAGGGTGATAGCGTGATTCCGAAAAGAAATCGTAAAGAAGTTAAGTCAGAAGACGAGTCAGATACAGAGCCCCTTGTGGATGGAGATATCAGTTCTGAAGAACATCAAAAGTGAGCTCTCTGATAAATTGATCGCAGAAGGTGAGAAACTATTGTTATAATTGTAATAATTACATTTATGTATACCAATTTGTACTCTAAGTTCATCACATGTCAACACAGTCAATTAATTGTAAACGGTTTTCTGTTTAATATTTATGAATTAAAGTTGTATCTTATTTGATGAATACATTTAGCATCCTTATTCAAATACGTGGTTAGAAGAGAGAGAGAGAGAGAGAGAGAGAGAGAGAGAGAGAGAGAGAGAGAGAGAGAGAGAGAGAGTCGAAAGATGCACCAACCACGGGAAAGATGGTAATCTGTTACAGATGTTCCAAAATGAGGCACGCTTTATTCCAGTGTCATGCAACAACAACTTACATAAACAGGTATTTCAGCTGCAGTTACATTAAATTAAAAAGAAGAGCCAAGGTAAATGTTCAGTTCAGCGTTTACTTTCGTTAGTACCACACCTTCAATCTCGAGTCCAAAGACTGATTTAGTAAGTACATTTTCTTGCAATGTGACAACTTCTTTAGAGAACATGCCTACATGTGATGGCAGACCATATGAATGTGAACTCGGTTACTGTAATAGGAGACACGGGTTGTAACGGTGTATTGGTTTAATATAAAGATTTTAATTTGTGATTTGCAGTTAACTGGCAAGTGTCGAGAGTGTGTTCTTCTAGATGGATCCAAGATAAAAGTACAAATTGCATGCGAGGGGATTGACACACCTTACTTTGTTGGGGATTTTGAAGAATATGTATGATGTAATCATAGGGAACATTCCAGACGAAAGAGACCCAAAAGATCCAGATATGAATTGGAGTCGCAGTACCGCAAATGTAGTGTTAACTAGACCACAAGCTTGCAATGCAGGTAAAAAGACTAAGTCAATTTGTGTTCCAGATAATATAGACACTGCAAGCAGAAGAGAAAATGCTACAGTAACTCTGGATTTAATTCGTGGTTAAGTGGGAAAGGATACAGAGGCAGACCCCTAACGTTCATTTCATAAAGATGAAAGTAATGATTTATAACTGAATATTTAAATCGGCCAATGTTGAAAATGGAAAAAGTTCACTCAACTATATAGTTGTTCCTGAAAAATTCAGAACAAAAATATAAACACCCGAAATTGATTTCTGATGTCAGGACATTAAGTCATAAAAAAGAACAATTGGCAGAGCGTATCAGAGTTCTTCTGGTCGGTAGTGCAAGGAGATGTCTGGCGACTTTGTTAGTTATGTAACATTTGTCAAAGGACAACTCCAAAAGGTAGGATAACATAAGAACCTTTTGGTAAGATGCCTGAAACATTGTAAGCGTGCTGCAGTAGATTTGTTTGGCCCAAGTTAACCAGCAGCGGACCAAAGGAACCGGCACATCTTCACCATTGTAGACTTTGCTTAACGGTACCAGAAGTCGGTGGTTTTAAAACGTATAAAAGCTGATGGCCGAGACAAGTCGCGATCGTCTACTCTCATTTCGACAGCTGACGTCGACAACGCCGTACCACATCTTGTGCAATGGATTGGTCAAGGGTTTTAGCCGAACGCTTAAGAAATGATGAGACGACTTTGTGCAGAGGGCCCTAAGGTAGCAAGGAACAGTTTCGGATAAAATACCCGTCAATACTTTTGTAACATTGAGAGCTGCTGTACTTGAAGGCTTATGAGTGTTGCTAAAATTCATGAAATGATTTTAAATGATTATCATTAGCTAGAGGGGTGTCTCTTGTTGAAATTGATATGCAATATGTAGGCCCCATATGTTAGGTACATGAGAATCAGAAGTAAAATGCGAAACCTGCGGCTATGACTGTTGTGTTGACTTTACACAGTGAAATTGCAAGTTACAGACGGGAGGTAAAATAACACGAAAAGAAGGTGGATGGAGCATTGTAAACTATACACTGGTAAGTTTCTGACATGTGATATGGCTACATGCAAGCGGTATGGAAGGTCAACCCTCTGCAGGGAATTAGCTGTGGGAGGTCTAAGAAGCTGAAAAATCATGAAAAATTAGCAAAAATTAGGTAGAGAATTTTACAGGTTTTGACTAGCAATTATCTTCAGAAATTGGTGATTGGCCTTATAAAGAGTGAATTAAAGGTATTTGTGCTGAATGGGACTGAGGAAATTCTAGTTACAGAGTTCCGAAAACATGCATCCCTTGGCTACAATGAATTGTATCAAAAAAACTGTCGCCTGCCACCTAAGGACTGTGATATCAATCTGCGGCGCTATTTGCCTTTCGTGACACCACTCAAGAAACTCTTGGATATTCAACTTTTGAAGTGGTTGAAGGTCACAAAGTCAGAGGTCCTATGTGGATTTTTTGTAAGCTACGGATAAAAGAGGTATCGGAACCTGAAATTAAAACAACTTATCAGTATGTTTCAGATTTAAAAAATCGTCTTCAGTCGACATTTCAACTAGCCAAAGATAATCTGGAGAGATCAGTCACCTACTGTAACGAACGGGCGGGGCAGCGAGACATGAAGAAAGATGAGAAAGTTCTTGATTTGCTTCCTACCTCTAACAAATTATTGATACGGGTGGAGAGGACCTTACAGAATAGTTCAGAAGGTAGAAAGTTTAGATTAAAAGATTGATGTTGACGAAAAGTTAAAGATGTTCAATGCTAATATGCTGAAAACATATGTTGATAGACAGGAAGATGAAAATTTTAGCAGAGATATTGTAGGTGTGGCAATTAATGATGTACAGGCATCAATTCAATCAATGACAGTGATCTAAGTAATTACAGTGTACTAGTATCCGCGACAGCTGAATACGGAAGTTTCAGAGGATGTCAACATAATTAATAAACTTGATAAAAAGACATGAAATTAAAACATTGCTTTGTAAAATACCGGTACTCTGATGTTCTCACGGCCGTTCCAGGACTTACTACTTATTGAGCAAAGTATGTAATCAGATTGACCAGTGAAAAGCCCGTACTTTCAAGACATATCCATTTCCTTTTATTTAACTTAAAATTGTTTATGAAGAGGTAAGGAGAATGCTAAAAACAGAGATCACCTCATCATAATGATAAACAAGTTCAAATACTGTCGAATCATTTTCATTCGTGGGGTCAATGTTCGTTGGCAGCTCAGGTGAACGATTGGGTTCATGGGTCTTCTGTTTTATAATTAATGGCAATTTCTACTCTCAATGTTAAATGTTTCGATAGGTTGGGTCAATATTCAGAAAAAAAGGAATAAATTTCATTTGACAAGGTTTGGCAAAACAAGATTGACCTTATCATTGTTGAACAAAGATATTTGTTCCTACTTTTCCAAAAAATAAGATGTTGGATCCGAAGAGATGCCGGAATTTTTAATATTTTTTTTTAACATGAGGATTTAAGAGAAAATTAAAAGACAGTAACAAGTTATTTTTAAGTTGAACCACCCTAACCAGTATCTCATCGTCCAAAACCCACGATTGATTACGTGTCGTTCATTGCTGCGAATTTGCTATTAAGGATAGCTAAAAATCTCATGGGTTCTCTTTTCAAATCTCATGGGTTCTCTTTCTAATGTTAAATCAATCAAAACTAGGTAAAAACGATTATCTATCATATATGTGTACATTTTTGTTTTTAAAGTGCAATAATATAGATGCTAACGAAAAATTTAAAATGTATATATATAATTTTCAAACGCACTTTTTTTTCAAAGTAATTTTTCGAAGTGCGTAATACATGTATTTCAAAGTGCGTTGTAACTATGCTGTTGCTTTTCTTTAACATTGTTAATAATTTCCCTACATATTGCAAATTTGTTTTTGTTTTTTTAGTTTTTACTGCTTACACAATAAATAAGCCAAGTAAACCGAATGACGTTTTCCTGTCGTTTTATTTTTCTTTTACCAATTTTTGAAGGAAAAAAAATCATTCTAAAAAAAAGAAAACCGTCAGATGTTTTGGACTGATACAATGTACATGGAAAATTGAGAAGAAATACCAGTAATCCGCGTATGATAGAGAGAGAGAAAACAAACCATGAAACCAAATTAAAAGTTTTAATGTTTGAAAAATAAGCAAGCATAATACATTTAATTGCAAAACAAAACAAAAATATAATATCTGAATGTAAATATGTTCAATAGCACTATTTTAACTTTTGATTTTGGAGATATTTTATTAATTTATATATTGCAATGGGAATGGGCACAAGTTATAAAAACATAATTCGGCCTCTCCCTTCAACTTATAATAACAGTATAAAACACTGTGCCGGATATTTATGCCAGTGCCAAGGTGACATTTTTGCACCCGCTTAAAATGCAGTTTCGGAAAAACCCATGTATACCAAATGATACACCATTGTCTTGACAATATAAAACAACTTTTGTTTTTAGTGTGTTTCACTTGACAGGTGAGATGTTTACCTTGAAAAATTAATATCCCATCGGAAAATGATAATTCCCATAGGTGATTTGATTCTCCTACATGAAATATTGACAATCCTATAGGATTTTTAAAAAGTCCTATAGGAATTATATTTCCTGTAGGAGAATGGTATTTCCTGTAGGAATTTAATTCAGACATGTAGTTTTCCTATAGGATATTAAGTTTTCCTATCGGATTTTATCAAATCCTATCGGAATTGAAATTCCTATTAAAAGTTCTTGTATTCCGATATAATATTTCAAATTACCTATAGGAATATTGTTTTTCCTAAGGGAAAAATTATTTTCCTATAGGAATTTATTTTTTAAAAGGTAAATATCTCACCTGACAGGTGAGATACAATGATAACAAAAGTGGTTGTTAACTCTTTAAGCAATGGTCTATCATATGGCATATTTGATTTTTCGATATATGCAGCTTAAGCAGGTGAAAAATGCCACCTTGGCACTGGCATAAGTATCCGACACAGTGTTTATATAAAAGCACAACAGTTTCTCTGCTTCTGACAATAAATGTGTAACAAAAATCCCATACACATACTTGCAATTAACTTTAAATACACTAACATGTATTTAGTGAATTTGACAAACAATATGGGATTAAGTATTGCACTGAATACTGTTAAATTGTTTCTTTTTACATTTAGTATACACAACATTTATCAGAAATTGCATTTTACATCAAGTTTGCGTAAGCTTGATTACATATAAAAGCTCAGACTTTCTCTATTTCAAACATTATTCATAAAAGATTCTGCGGGACAATTAGCAATGTACTTCACTTAGAGAAGAGAGCCGCTTTCAAATAAAAATCTACTTGAAGTTCTCAATGAATTTAAACACTGTTAATTTATATATTTGAGTAAAATTTTCAATATGTTGTCGAGTAGTGATAAATACATGTATAAAGATTTTTTCAAACATTTTCAATGATTAGTTACTTATAAATGGCTTATTACCAAAACAAAAAAACACTTCATAACATTGTATTTCCTAAATTGACATGCTGCATGCAAAAATTTCATTACAATGCCATGAATATGGTAGTATATGGCAAAACAAAGCTACACATAATTAGAGTCTATTAATAATTTATTAATATCAATTAGTATAAGTAGACTACCAGTACCACACGGATAAGTATGAAAGTTGTAAAAATTTGATGATCATTAACTAAATTATTAGGTCTTTCCACCTTTCAGGTGAAAGACCTCTTGTTTTCTTTATGTTTTTAGGTCTTTCCACCTTTCAGGTGAAAGACCTTTTGTTTTCTTTATGTTTTTTATTATTCTTATAATTTTTCTTTTCTATTTTCCTTGGGACAACTTTTTTATTTCAAGAGATATTGAAACAATTTTTTCTTAATGTTATTGGCCATTAAAAGTTATGGTACCAAATGACCCTTTGCTTGATCACTCTCAGAACTTACAAAGTTATTGTCCTTGTGTACGAAAAGCTTGTTATCGCTACTCCTCTGAAACCATAAGAGATAGAGACTTGGAACTTTTACCAATGTCTTCAGTACACTTAGAGGGTTCTTCAATCTACTAATACCGAAAGGATCTGAGCCCCCCTTCTATCAGTTATTGCCCCTGAAAGTATTTGAATTTCCATAAAATCACTTCCAACTTTTTTATTATTTATCATAGAGACTTCGGACCACTTGGGATGGAAGCGTCTACCTTGGCCGAACAAAATGACATAAAGGTCAAAGGTCAAGGTCATCTACAAATCTCTTAATTAATGAGTTTTTAGATCTCTTTTGTTTAGGATGGTAGAGAAAAACTTTTTCATGGATGTAGTAGGACATCTTAAGACATTTCAAAATATATCCCCTTGGCTCCTTCTTATAAATAGTAACAGAGTTATTGCCCCTTTTGTACGAAAAGCTTGTTATCGCTACTCCTCTGAAACCATGAGAGAGAGAAACTTAAAACTTTTACCAATGTCTTCAGTACACTTAGAGGGTTCTTCAATCTATTCATACCAAAAGGATCTGAGCCCCCCTTCTAGTAGTTATTGCCCCTGAAAGTATTTACATTTTTATAAAATCACTTCCAACTTTTTCATTACTTATTATAGAGACTTCGGACCACTTGGGATGGAAGCATCTACCTTGGCCGAACAAAATGACATAAAGGTCAAAGGTCAAGGTCATCTACAAATCTCTTAATTAATTAGTTTTTTTGTCTATTTTGTTTAGGATGGTAGAGAAAAACTTTTTCATGGATGTAGTAGGACATCTTGAGGCATTTCAAAATATCACCCTTTGACCCTTACCATGTAACAATTATAGAGTTATTGCCCCTATTGTACAAAATGCTTGTTATCGCTACCCCTCATTAACCGTTAGAGGTAGAGACTTGAAACTTTTAATAATGTATTCAGTACACTTAGACGCTCGTTCAATCTATCATACCGAAAGGGTCCGCAGTCCCTTTTATAGCAGTTATTGCCCCTGAAAGTTTGAACAATCAATAAAAACACGAATAACTTTTGAATCAATAATCATAGATAGATCGGACCACTTGGTATTGAAGCGTCTACCTTGTCAGATCAAAATGACATAAAGGACAAAGGTCAAGGTCAAGAAATAAAAAATTGCAAACTTAATCGTTTGACACTTTTTATGAAGTAACGCAGAGAAATACTGTATTCTATCGAAGCAATCTTATGTCAAAAAAAAAACAAAAAACAAAGAGGTGGAAAGACCTCTAATTGTTCGAGAACAATTAGTCTACTAGTTTATTCTTCTTCTTCTTCTTTTTTTCTATTTAGCTCGGGGTGACTTTTTTATTATTAGAGTTATCCAAATAATTTAAACTTTAGGTAATTGCTCATTAAAAGTTATGGTACCAATTGACCCTGTGTCAAAGAACTCCCAGAACTTACAGAGTTATTGCCCTTTGAGATGGAAATGCTTGTTATCGCTACTCCTCTGAAACCATAAGAGATAGAGATTTGGAATTTTTACCAATGTCTTCATAACTCTTAGAGGGCTCTTCAATCTATTCATACCAAAAGGATTTGAGGCCCCCTTGTAGTAGTTATTGCCCCTGAAAGTATTTAAATTTCCATAAAATCACTTCCAACTTTTTTATTATTTATCATAGAGACTTCGGACCACTTGGGATGGAAGCGTCTACCTTGGCCGAACAAAATGACGTAAAGGCCAAAGGTCAAGGTCATTTGAGAAGCTGTTAATTAACGAGTTTTTATATCTCTTTTGTTTAGGGTGGCAGAGAAAAAACATTTTTATGGATGTAGTAGGACATCTTAAGACATTTTAAAATATAGCCCCTTGGCTCATACCTTTGAATAATTACAGAGTTAAAGCCCCTATTGTACGAAATACTTGTTATCGCTACTCCTCTGAAACCATAAGAGATAAAGACTTGAAACTTTTACCAATGTATTCAGTACACTTGGAGGGTTCTTCAATCTATTCATACCGAAAGGATCTGAGGCCTTCTTCTAGTAGTTATTCCCCCTGAAAGTTTTTAATTTTCTATAAAATCATTTCCAACTTTTTTATTATTTGTCGTACAGACTTCGGACCACTTGGAATAGAAGCGTCTACCTTGGCCAAACAAAATGACATAAAGGTCAAAGGTCAACGTCAGTTAGAAGTCTTTTAATTAATGAATTTTCATATCATTTGAAATACAGAATTTTAGTAAGGGTTTCAATAGCTTGCTGGATTGCGCAATAAGGTATTCAATTGGGTCAGCCAGGTATCACATCAAGTCCTGTGGTTACTCAAGTGGAACTTGTTATTCATTTTGTATAAAGACAGCTAGCCTGTAGAACACTCTCTTCTATTGTTAGCTTTACTGTTTATACGATTGTGTAAAGAATATTCACTTGGCTCAGTTTTGTTCATAGTAAGTGGAAAAAAATTCAGAAAAGTAATTAGATAAATCTTTACCGATATATACAACATGTAATTTTTAAAGAAATGGCTTGATAATAATAAAAATAAAAAATCTCTTTTAAAACCATTTATCAATTAATGGCCCTGTGGTTTTCCCATTTTATAGTATAACATATATCATAGGTATAGTAATGTTTTGTATATCTTATTGAGCAATCTAGCAATTCATTAAAATATTAGGTGGAAAGACCTCTAATTGTTCTCGAACAATTAGCCTACTAATTTTATTTATTTTTTATGATGTACAAAACCAGATCAATGCTATACTTAAGCTGAGTTTCGTTGCAAATATGTATGACAAATGACCTTCAAAAGGTATTTACTTACATGCAATTACGACAATCCTTCACTGCAGTTTCTACATATATGGACTTGCTAATCCGATTAATGTATTCCACTGGCAATATGCAGGCAAATTCAGCAGTCGTAAAAAATGGTTCCTTATTTGTTTACAACCAAGCAAAATAATGCCACAGAGAAGAACAAATACAACAATATCTAAATTTCGGCCTTTACCTAGACCTATATAACACGGAAAATCAAATTAGATTCAGTCATTCCACATATTCCATGCAAGTCAATTGATCAGAAAAAAATGAACCAATAACAGGTTTATTACCAACGATGTACTTATAAAATCCTAATTCAAAAACACAAATATGGGATGCTTACCCCGCGTGCTGAATTTACATCAAAATTGTAATTCATACACACAATGACAAGATTGTGGCACAATATTAATATTACATTAAAAAATTAAAAACCCAATGTATTGCCAGGCATTTCGCTGTTTTACTAAGGCCCACCCTTTATTTTCATCTTTATTCAAAATCAGCGTTAACAAATGGCTAAAAATCAAGATGATTTTCCGCTGTAATTTTTTCTTAATAATAGCGATAATACATTTATCCCCGTAACAGTAATGTTTTAAACTGTTTTAATGAGGTCGTTTTAATTTAATTGTGTCTGAAAAACCAACAAATTTGGTGTGGTTTCATCGCATAAGGAGGGGGTCCCAAAATGTTGTTAGAGCATATCATCCTTTAAATTTTTCTGTATAGGTATTTAACGTTTAGTGAAACATTTCTAGTGATAAATCAAAATTTCAGCGTCAATCGTAGAATTATAAGCAAGATACAAAACTCACAATTTTCGGCTTGGTTTGAGTCAATTTTTTGTTCACAAGAGGTAATTACATTCAACTTAAGATTTTTAAACTTGGTATTTCCTATTCAAAATGAACAAAAAATGGCCTTAGTTCTGTGAGCAAAGCATTGTATATTGCTTATATTTCGAAACTTGAACAGCTGAATGTGGTTAGTAAAGAGAAAATTGTAAACAATTTAAACAGAGGAAACCTGCACTAAAACAAAGAAAGAGCACAATATATATATATATATATATATATATATATATATATATATATATATATATATATATATATATATTTATTTATTTATTTATTTATTTCTAGCAGCAAAAACAATCACCGTTTAAACTGAAAATGCAGAGCATCTTAACAAAACACGTTGCACTATACCGGTAATCAACCATAATGTAGAGATCGTACCAAATTACCAATAGAATGTATAGTATCTGTTGCTAGCGCTCTCGAGCGCTACCAACTACGTTAGTCATTTTTCACTGGAATACGCATGCTCGACTCCATAGTAGGGGATTTTGGGAATACTGTACTATTGTGGATAAACTGTACCATTTGAATTTCGTTTTATCATCTTCACATGAAGTTCTGTGTTTTATTGAAAAATGTAAAAAAAAGTAACAGTATCTTACGTTTAATTACAATGCAAAGTTATTCTAGATATTATAATAAATAGCTAGCTTTATCTAAAATGCCTTCAAGCTCGGAAAACAACCTCGGATATGTTTTCCGAGCTTGCCGGAAATGCCATGCCGGAAAGGCACGAGAAGATACGACTGCTACACAACAATACCAATGGTTCTTAAAAAATTCTCACCTCGAAATTGAAATTACAGTAGAAACCTAATGATTAAGGCACAGTCAATGAGCTATGCCATTGCCGATGTGAAGCCCACTCTAGATTCACAATTCTAAATTGAGACCCCACTCCAGCACAATTCCAGTACACCACTGTGCCTTCTTATTGTTAATTAATTGATTCAGGAATTTAAACCAATATTTAAGAAATCTGCTTCTGTGTTTTAGAATGGATACGGTGCTAGCTCACCAATCTTTTTAAAAGATAAACTTGTAATATAATACGTTGTTAGAGCATCAGATTTTGCTAATTTGGCACAGGTAAACAATTAACAGTCTGATTTACCGAAGTCTATATTTGATTCGATACGTAAAAATTCCAAAATACAGGCGATATTTCCCCTCAAGTTAAAAAGTATAAACGATATTCAAAACAACGTAAAACCACGGTCACGAGTGAAAATGTCAACGCATTAAAATATTTAACCTCAATTCACTTCACGAAATCGGCACAATTTATTTAGAATGTTTCAAGTACTAGTATCCCTTCTCACGTAAACTGTTGCACAACAAGCATATTCATCTTTGTCAATTTGACCCGTTTGTCATGCGTCAACATTCAAACATGGCTGCCTTATACAAAGAACTTTCGTTTTCGATATGGAATACGGAACCCGAAGTTATATACTGATTGACATGACCGCGATTATCTCTTAATTTTTATTTTTGTAAGTAACTCAATTTGGAACAGAATTCGCCGATAATTTTTACAATGTATATTTTCCTTTACATAAGGATTATTTATGCAAAATTACGTTGAATTTCACTCGGTAGTTCTTGAGAAGAAATTTTTTAAATGCATCCCCCTTTTTCTACAGTTTCGAGGTTTTCTCCGTTTTAAATAACGATCTGTCTTTCATTTCTGCAATTTATAATTACCTTTCTATGGGGTTGCTTTGTGCCAAATTTGGTTGAAATTGGCCAAGTGGTTTTAGAAAAGAAGTTTAAAATGTGAAAAGCTTACAAACGGACGGACAGACGGACGACGGAAAAAAGGTTATCAGAAAAGCTCACTTGAGCTTTCAGCTCAGGTGAGCTAAAAATCAAATATTTTCAGAATTTGAACAATTTCCTCTATCTCAATATAGATCGATATCTGCGATAAAAGAGGATAAAAATATTCTAAAAATAGCCACAGCCAGCCAGCTCTCTGACCCTCTTATTTAATAGTCATCTTACAATATCATTGTAATATTTACAAGCATTGAACACCGCTGCACAAAACCACTAACCCTCTTGTTTTACAATTGTCTAACAATTGTTGCCAGGGTAAGGTGGAGGTGGTGTGGGGTCATAGTTCCCTGGCCCTACCCTAGATTGGTAGGTTGGTGGTCTCTGGGGGTTGTAGTACTGGGGTGGTCCCTGGGGGTTGTAGTGATGTGGTGGTCCCTGGGGGTTGTAGTGCTGTGGTGGTCTCTGGGGGTTGTAGTGCTGGGGTGGTCCCTGGGGGTTGTAGTACTGGGATTGTCCCTGGGGGTTGTAGTACTGGGGTGGTCCCTGGGGGTTGTAGTGCTGTGATGGTCCTGGTGATGGCATGTTTTGCCTCACAGTAACTCTCATACTCACCCCTGTAATTAGGACAACAGGTAGATTCCGAAAATGGTGGGAGTCGTTGATACATTTCCTCATTCTGTGAATCTGAATAAAATAATGTAAAATAAAATTCATTTTTTTTTATCTTTTCATAAAGCTTATAAATTATACAATATAGTGTTTCTTTAACAATTACAACCCTCAGACCATCCATATATTTTCTAAATCAGACTTAATCAGTGTATCTAAAAATCAAGTGCGTTTCATTTTTTTTTTGGGGGGGGGGGGGGGTTATACATGTATATATTGACAGTTCTGACTTACACAACAGCATGGTCCTCCGAGAAGAAGCCAGAAAGGGAAGCAACCCACAATACACAGTGGGTTCATGCAGTAGTCCACTGGAGTCGAGTAGTTGTGGATTGAGATTTCCATGTGTCCCGAGTTACTGCTCCGCCTAATGTCAAAAAGATCTGGTTGCGAATCTACAGCCCAACTGTACCACTGCTTCATTGCTGGGCCAAAGTCTAGCTGTAAAAAGAAAAAAGGTGGGATAAGAACAGTATCAAAAGGCCAAGTAAATTAATGTTTTGTTTCTCAGGCACTGCCACATCAGGTCATATGCTTAATAACTGCTACATTGATTAAACGCTGAAGCTATATAGTCAGATTTGGAGTACAAAAAATTAAAAATATTCATTGACAATGAATAAAATGTAGTATGAAAATTCAATCTGTCAATAAATAGGCAAAATATTATTGCCATTTTCAAAAAGTTAAAATTCATAACTCAATTTTTCAGTTTTTAGGTTAAAATAGAAAACAGAGTTATTACTCTTTGCTCTTTTTTTCCCAACAAAAACAGGAATAAAATACCTATGGCTCCTCTGAGAAAATTTGGCCAGATCTGTTTTTCCTCCATGCTCATTAATTATTTTATTGATAAAATTTAAATTGATTCAACACGCACAGTTAAATCGCTCAAAAACTAGCAGTCAGTATTTACCAGGTAATAACATTTGCCGGAACTTAGATACAGGTATATATAGATAAAATACGATCTGCCATTTTCTAGTATAGGGCGATGTCAGATGTATGTGTTTCCAAATTGACATGTGGATGGTTTGACAATGATGATCTGAGTGACCAGACATATTCTTACCTGCAGACAAAACTCTTTGCCCTCTTGCATGTGCTGAGTGATCTCCAACAACTTGTGGGTCAGTACTTCTCGGATTCCTGGATGCCTTGTGTTCACAAGGACTGCAAACTCACCTAAAAAGCCATCAATATATGAACATGTATATAAGACAACTTGGAAATACACTTGACTGCACGAGTGTATTAAATCTCAAGTTCCAATGATAATTTACTCACTGACAATAATTTATGAGAGACTATCATTATCTTACAAGCATAAATAATCATTATGTCGGATTCAATATTTGTTATAGCGGTGTTTCAATAAACATGTCCCAACTTTGGATGTCTATACCTTTGCACAAACATTACATATTTTCTTTACAATAACTGCATCTGACAGCGTTTATTCCGGCAAAATGTATTAGAGTGCAAATACAATGTACTATGATGTCATAATTAATATTTGATGACATCATCAAAAGTCAAGTATTCAGGTAATTTGAAATGGATGATAAAAATGATCCAATATTGATATTGTAAAACTGTACTTTGAGAATGGAAAATCGCCAACCCTAGTGAAAAAGGTTTTGAAAAAGAAGTACCCAGATGTGAAACATCTTTCAAGGAAACAAATTTTTCGTAATGTTACTAAATTTGAGCAGTACGGGACTATCGGTGACAGAAGAAAAGACAGAGGACTGGCCGATCGGATGAAAATATTGAAAAGGTGAAGACAATTATCCAGGAGACTCCAACGAAATCAGTAAGGAATGTATTTAGAGAAGTGAACTCCAATATAAGTTCTTCATCTGTTTATTGAATTTTAAAATACGATTTAAATTCTATAATGCAACATATAAAAGATACGGACATTTCATCCCGGTTAAGTTTTGCACAATTGATGTTGAGAAACATTGATTTAACTGACGTCATTTGGTTTTCTGGTGAAGCACATTTCACTCTGGCCGGACATGTCAACAAGCAGAACATGCGTTTCTTGGGAACTTCAAAACCAGACTTTTACGCAGAAAGACCACTTCATAGTCAGAAATTTACAGTATGGGCAGCACTGAGTAGTATTGGTATCATAGGCCCCTTTTTCTATGAAGAAGATGGTGAAACCACAACAGTTACGTCGCAACGTTATCTGACCATTCTAAAAAAGAAATTTCTTCCTGAGCTAAGGAGAAGATATATAGAAATGAACAACGTATGGTTTCAGCAGGATGGTGCCACCCCACAAACTGCAAAAATTGTACTTGAATGGCTGGCTGAAAAGTTTGGAGAACATTTCATATCCTTACGTTCAAACATTGAATGGCCACCACATTCACCTGATCTCAACCCTTTAGATTTCTTTTTATGGGGCTATTTAAAGGACCGTGTTTATTCACCACCCCCACAAGTGCTCTGAAAAATGTCTATACGAAGAGAAATCCGACGTATAACCGTAGACTCTTATAAACATGTTATCAGGAACTTCAGAGATAGAATGAGACTAGTGACTGAGAAACAAGGCGGACATTTGGAACACGTGCTAAAATGACGTTAAATCGAGTACTGTGCGTCTAAGTTGACTTAGTTTTAAAATGCCTGTCGGAAAATAAATGATTCAGCTTTATTGAAACTTTTGATTTGATAAAATTGTATGCAATTGCTCATAACATTTTTGCAAAATTTCAGTTCATACATGAAGCATAACTTTTATTCTAAAACTGTAAAGTTGGCACACGTTTGCTGAAACATCTTGTATGTATGTTACTATATGTATGTATGGTTTTTTTTCTATTAGAGCAAAGAACTAGGTACGTTAAACAGCAAAACCGGCCCCGTTTTCGAAGTTTTAAATGAAATATTTGGAGACTTAGCCACTTCAAAACAGTTTGGTTTTTAATGAAGGGACTCATTAAATATCATGATTAGATATATCATTTGTATACAATTTTTAATTCTCAAATTTTATTTCTCATAATTTCATTTTTTGAAATATAAAACCTGAAATGACTTTTAATTGATCTCTATAGAATTAATGACCTTATTCTTTATTTTACTGACATGGACCGTTTACTTTATGGAATGTGAATTTGGAATATGAATTAAGAGGTTCAGACATAGTTTTCACATAATAAATTACATATTGCCGTGAGTGATATTACCATTACAGTGTCTGGCAAATTGAGCCTTTTCCTTTTGTGTATCAAAAGCTAGGACATATATACATATCGGTATATATTGCATGTACTTATAGCCTTTGTTTGATTACAGTGTCTGTTTATTTGAGTCATTTTCTTTTGTGTAAAAGAACACATATAATTGTATATGTATATTTATAAGGCTCTTGTGCTACAGCATGAAGTTAAATCAATTTTCCGAGACAAACCTCTAAATATTTACTTGAATCTTACCTTTACAGACAATCATTATTGTATAAAAAACGGAATGCGTAATATGTGTATATATGTTATAATTGCATTTGCAGTGACATATAGGCCCAATGGGCCGGGTGTTTCATTATCTATTTTGTATAACATTTTGTAATTGTTAAAACACGTGTCACTATTTGAGAAATAGTGTTACCACAGGTTTGGGTTATCCAGCAGAATCCAAAAAATTTCAAATCATAATATTTTAAAATTAATTGAAAATTTTAAACCAATAAAAGTGATTTAGTTATAAATATACTTTAATTAAGCCACATTAATATCAACATATTATGACTATATGTAGTGTAATAACTTCATTATAATTTGATGAACTACACTGTAAAAGGCCTGACCTTTCCAAGTCTTGTGGACTTCCATCACTCCGTAATACTCAGCCTTTTGATGCTGCAGTTTCACGTGAAACAAGATCGGCTTTGTCAACAGGTCATTGCTGAGCCGCTCTAGTTCCTCTATACTCTCCACTTTAAACTCCCTGTAATTTAAAAGTTGTCCAGTAAGTATACTTAAGTATACTAAATTAAGTATTTTACGAGCGGTATCCATATATATATATATAACAGAGAGCGAGATGAAAGGTCTTATTTTAATTAGAAAATCTCTCTCTCTCTCTCTCTCTCTCTCTCTCTCTCTCTCTCTCTCTCTCTCTCTCTCTCTCTCTCTCTCTCTCTGTAATAGATGTAGCTAAATATAGCCTAATAACTATTATATTTAGAGAAGTGCATGGACAGACAAACATTTATAGTAATCTAATCCATGTCCACTTTTCTATAAATGAGAAAGTACAGCTTTTATTAACCATATTTAGTCTATATTTTTAGTTCATCAGATGAGCTTTCTCACCAAAATTTGTCCGTTGTCTATTGTCGCTGTCGTAAATTTTTCACCTGTCACGAGCGGTATCCATATATAACAGATGAAAGGTCTAATTATAATTAGATTGAGAGAGAGAGCGTGTTGACGGCATTTTTATTTTTTTACCTGTTAATTGGGTTAGTCCATATTGCCATGTTCATCACTTTGTTCTCTTTGCGATTCGAAGACCCTGGACACAAGTTGTACAATAAATGAGGATTGGCGACAAACTCTCCCCATCTCAGAGCCGTGTACGCCGGCAATTGCGAAGAGTTCTCGGTGGTTGCTTCCATTTCCCTTTTACATGTATTGTGAAATTTTGGGAATTCCCAGGCAGCTTAAAAACATCCAGGTTGGGATGTGAAGATGTTTTTCTTTCTTTTCGAAGTAATTTTACTCACTGAGTTCTGCCCAAAATGTACCAAAAATTTAATATATCATGTGTGTCTTCAACTTGTAACGTTATAAAATTATATTTTTTCCAGACTATTGCCAGTCTTCCTTAGGCTTTAATTTAGGATGCATATTATATGTATACAGATTGCCAGTCTTTCACGGTGCGTCGATTTACCCAAATGGACCCAAATGGCGAATAAAGTGGAAAACAATTACAATAAAATCCTTATTACTAAAATTTTTAATTGTTTTAGTCATTTCATGGGGTTGTTAGCCGTTATACATGTATTTGGTTTAAAAAATAATTTTATTATAAATTAATAATTAATTAATAATTATTAAAAATAATTATATTATATAGATTGATACCAAAATTTTAACATTAAGAAGGATAAAGATATAACTTGTATCATAATCTTAATTTAAGATAAGTGCTGGTTTTAGTAATTTTAAGTATGATTGTACGAGAAACCGCTGAGTCTGGGCTCTGGTAGGGCGTTGGGTTTCACAAAACTCGATAAGAACAGTTTTCTCATTAAGGTCTTCCGTTTCCAACGGAAGACCTTATAGTTTTCGTACGATTTCTTATTAAGGTCTTCCGTTTCCAGCGGAAGACCTTATTGTTTTCGTACTGTTTCTTATTAAGGTCTTCCGTTTCCAACGGAAGACCTTCTTGTTATTCTTCGGTTTCTTTTTCCCTATTCTTATTAAGGTCTTCCGTTTCCAACGGAAGACCTTATTGTTATTGCTTTGTTTCTTTTTCCCTATTCTTCTATATTATTATTATTTTTTTTTCTTACAAATTTTGTGCACGCGAGATCTCGAAAACTACTCAATTGATTTTCATAAAACTTTCAGATCTTATAGATGATGACATGAACCGTATTGCAAATTTTTTTTATGGATGACGTCACTTCCGGTTTTGAGATATAGTCGTTTTATCGATTTTCAGAGGGGTATTTTGTCGGCAGTACTCCTCTTAAACTATAGCAGATATAAACTTGAAATTTTCAGCGATGGTAGACGGAAGACTGAAAATGTGCATGAAGGTTTAAAATCATTTCGATCGCAAAAAGCGTTGAAGCTCGCCTGGACCCGAAAATTGAGATTAAACAAACGTCATAATTTTTTCTGGTTTTCTTTAATTATCTCTTTTCTGAAAAACATTTTGTTAAGACATGTAATGTAAAAAAAGTTTCTATTTACAGGACCTTTTCTTTGAAATCAAGAAAAAGGGGCTGGTCCTTCAAATAAGGGGACGAAAGGGCTCTAAAGTCTTTAATCTGTAGCCCTTTTCTGAGAGATATTTTGTGAAATGTTATAGAAGCAAATATGTTTATCTCACAGTTATGTATCCAAGCAATGTAATGATTTTGTCATGTTTTACGTAATTAAGGGTTTTTAGGGGCCAAAAGTCCAAAATTTCGATCTCCCATATCTCAGAAAGGAAAAATATTTTGTAATGCAATACAGAGAAAAAGTTGTTCAAATTAATGTTCTTAACAATATGCAACCTTCAAAAGTTTGTTAAACGGCCCCTTTAAGGAGATAAAGGATCGGCCCCTAAAACCTTCTTTCTCATATATCTCCAAATTGGTAACGAATTTTTAAACACTTGTTGAACAAAATTTGTTTAGAATTAAATGACCTTTCATTTGATATGTAGAAAAAGGGGCTGGCCCCTCAAATAAGGGGACCAAAGGGCTCTAAAGTCTTTAATCTGTAGCCCTTAACTGAGAGACATTTTGTGAAAAGTTATAGAAGCAAATATGTTTATCTCACAGTTATGCATCCAAACAATGTAATGATTTCGTAATTTAAGGTTTTTAGGGACCAAAAGTCCCAAATTTTGATCACCCATATCTCAGAAAGGAAAAAATATTTTGAAATGCAATACAGAGGAAAATTTGTTCTTAATCATATGCAACCTTCAAAATTTCGCCAAACGGCCCCTATAAGGAGATAAGGGATCGGCCCCTTAAACCTTCTTTCTCATATATCTCCAGAACGCTAACGAATTTTTAAACACTTGTTGTTGACAAAATGTTTTCAGAATTAAACGTCCTTTCATTTGATTCCAAGAAAAAGGGGCTGGCCCCTTTAATTAGGGGATCAAAGGGCTCTAATTTTTTTTATCTATAGCCCTTTAATGAGAGCCATTTTGTGAAAGGTTATGAATGCTAAATTAGGTATAATACGTTTATATATCCTTACAATATAATGATTTTCTCTTGCGTTACCCAATTAGGGTTTTTAGGGACCAGATGTAAACATAATTAATCTTTTCAATCTTAATTGGAAGAAATTCAAGCAGGTAAAAAAGCAATGTAATAGAACTTATAAAAAGCGATGCAATAAAGCATTAGTACTTCACTCCTTTTTCCATATCATGTTTTGTTGTCGAAAATCAAAGTAGATGATGTCATATTTTCTTCTAAAAATCGGACGGAAGACCTCCTCGTTGCTCGCAACGAGATCGTGTCTAGTTATTATTATTTTTTCCCCTTTTTTTGTGCACGCGATTTCTCAGAAACGGCTCGGCCGATCTCAATCAAATTTTAGGATGTGATAGATAGTGATCTGAACTTGATTGGAAATTTTTTGTATTGATGACGTCACATCCGTTTTTGAGATATTGAGATTTTTCTAATTTTTATATGGGTATTTTGTCTTCTGTTGTTCTCCTAAACTATAAGAGATATTAAGCTCAAATTTTTACGGTAGGTAAAGGAAAGATTGATGTTTTGCATGATTGTTGTTTTGTATGTTTAGCACTACTGGCGCCGAAGCTCGCTATGGCTCGAAAATTGACATTAAAAAAGCGTCGTGAATTTTTGTGTTTTTCTCTCTTTATCTCTTTTCTGGAAAATATTTTGTTAAAACATGTAATGTAAAAAAGGTTTATATTTACAAGACCTTTCTGCTGATATCAGGAAAAAGGGGCTGGCCCCTATTATTAGGGACCTAGAGGGCTCTAAACTCTTTTACCCATAACTCTTTACCGAGGGATATTTTGTAATAAATTATAGAAGCAAATATGTTTATCTTACAGATATGAAGCCAAGCAGTAAAACGATTTTCTCATATGTTACGTAATTAGGGATTTTTAGGGGTCAGAAGTCCAAAACTTTGACCACCTATATCTCAAAACGGAAAAATATTTTGAAATGCAGTATAAAAGAGAAGATGCTCAAAATGATGTTCTTAACACCATGCAACCTAAAAAATTTGGTTCAGCGGCCCCAATAAGGAGATAAGGGACCGGCCCCTAAAACATTCTTTCTCAGATATCTCAAGAATGGTAACGAATTTCTGAACACTTGTTGAACAAAATGTCTTTATAATTAAATGACCTTTCATTTGATACCAAGAAAAAGGGGCTGGCCCCTTATATTAGGGACCTAGAGGGCTCTAAAGTCTTTTTAACTATAGTTCTTTACTGAGGGATATTTTGTAATAAATTATAGAAGCAAATATGTTTATCTTACAGTTATGAAGCCAAGCAGTATAACGATTTTTTCATATGTTACGTAATTAGGGATTTTTAGGGGTCAGAAGTCCAAAACTTTGACCACCTATATCTCAAAACGGAAAAATATTTTGAAATGCAGTATAAAAGAAAAGATGCTCAAAATGATGTCCTTAACAACATGCAGCCTAAAAAATTTGGTTCAGTGGCCCCAATAAGGAGATAAGGGACCGGCCCCTAAAATATTCTTTCTGAGATATCTCAAGAACGGTGACGGATTTCTGAACACTTGTTGAACAAAATGTCTTTATAATCAAATGACCTTTCATTTGATACCATGAAAAAGGGGCTAACCCATAATATTAGGGACCTAGAGGGCTCTAAAGTCTTTTTCCTATAGTTCTTTACCGAGGGGTATTTCGTAATAGATTATAGAAGCAAATATGTTTATCTAACAGTTGTGTAGCCTAACATTATAATGATTTTTCTCATGTGTTACGTAATTAAGGATTTTTAGGGGTCAAAAGTCCAAAAATGTGATAACCTATATCTCAAAAAGAAAAAATATTTTGAAATGCAGTATAAAAGAAAAGATGCTCAAAATAATATACCTAATAACATGCAACCTTACAATTTTTGTTCAGCAGCCCCAATAAGGAAATAAGGGACTGGCCCCTAAAATATTCTTTCTGAGATATCTCAAGAACGGTGACGAATTTCTAAACACTTGTTGAACAAAACTCTTACACCTGAAACAAAATAGTATCAGGCACTTTAAATGAAGATCCTCTTTTCCTGTTTAAATCATGTATAGCTGTTAAATAGCAAAATCAAGATCGAACATAAATCTCAATTTCTAAAATCAGACGGAAGACCTCCTCGTTGCTCGCAACGAGATCGTGTCTAGTTATTATTATTATTTTTTTTTTCCAAATTTTGTGCACGAGATTTCTCGAAATCTATTCGACCGATCTCAACCATTTTTTCACAGATTGTTGGGCGTGATCTAAACTTCATACGTTTTTCTTAATTTTTTCGTAGTCACTTCCGGTACCGAATTGTCGGCCATTTTGTAATTTTTGACGACCCATTTTGTGCAGCTATAAACTCGGAAACCATAAGAGATATGAATATGAAATTTTCAGGATAGGTAGACTATAGTTTGAAGTTGTGCAGCATGTAGTTGTTTAATGCCTGTTGCGCCATTTCTTGGAGCTCGCCTGGGCACGAAAATTGGGCACGAATTTTCATTCAAAATTTGCACACGTTTTGATTTATATCTTTTTATCAGTTGATATTTTGTTTAGACATATATAACAAAAGTGGTAGAGAATCAAAAGTTCTTTCCAACAAAATCAATAAAAAGGGGCTGGCCCCTTTATTAAGGGGCCAAGGCACTCTTAAACTCTATTACAAATAACTTAAAAACGATAAAGATTTTGTAATGCAATATAGAAGCAAAGTTGTTGATCGTACCAATATCTATTAGAAAAAATTATTGCCACGCCCATTTATTACGTAATTAGGGATTTTTAGGGGCCAAAGTACTTAAACTTTGACGCAATATAACTAGAGAAGTAGACATTTTTTGTTAGACATGATAGAAGAGAAAATGTTTAAATTTATGATTTAAATCGATTCCACTTATCAAAACACGAATTCCTGTCCCCATTAAGGATCTAGAGGGCTGGCCCCTAAAATATTCATACATTTGTATCTCAAAAATGATCAACAATTTTAGATGGGTGTAAGAACAAAAATTGTTAGTATTCTTAAGACCTTTTCAAAGAAATCAAGAAAAAGGGGCTGGCCCCCTTTTTTTTGGGGGGGGGGCAAGAAACTCATAAAGTATATTACAAATTACATAAAAACGATTAAGATTTCGTAATGCATTATAAAAGCAAAGTTGTTAACTGTAGCAATATCTATCTGGAAAACTCATTGCAACACCCATTTATTACGTAATTAGGGATTTGTATACATTATCTGAAAGTGTGTGTGTGTGTGGGGGGGGGGGGGGTAATTCTAAAATCATATCGATTATTCATGGTATGATTAAAAACAGAAATCGCAAGGAAGACCTACTCGTTACTCGTAACGAGATCGTATCTAGTTATTATTAAGGTCTTCCGTTTCCAACGGAAGACCTTATTGTTTTTCTTAGGTTTCTTTTTCCCTATTATTATTATTATTTTTTTTTTCTTACCGATTTTGTGCACGCGATTTCTCGGAAACGGCTCAACCGATTTACGTCAAATTTTCAGTTCTGATAGGTATTGATCTGAACCTTGTTGGAAATTTTTTTTGTTGATGACGTCACTTCCTGTCTCGAGATATCGTGGATTTATCAGTTTTTATAGGGGTATTTTGTACCGAGAACTCCTCTTTTACCATTGAAGATATGATGTTGAACTTTTCAGGGCTGATAGACGAAAGACTGAAATAGTGTCTAATGGTCATTAATCATCTTTATCTCAAAGAGCGCCGAAGCTCGCCCGAGCTTGAAAATTAAGATAAAAAAGGCGTCATGATTTTTCTTGGTTTTCTTTGAATATCTCTTTTCTTCAAAGCATTTTGTTAAAACATGTAGAACAAAAAAACTTAATTAAATCAAGAGCTTTAATTTCAGATCATGAAAAAGGGGCTAGCCCTTCAAATTAGGGGCTAAGGGGGCTCTAAAGTCTTTTAATGATAACTTTTTACCGTGAAATATTTTGTGATGCGTTATAGAAGCAATTATGTTTATTCTTAGGTTATTAACCTAATCATGGCAATCATTTACTCCTATGTTACGTAATTAGGGATTTTAAGGGGCCAGAAGTCCAAAACTTTGATGTTCTATATCTCAAAATTAAGAAACATTTGGATAAGCAATATTGAACAAAAGATGCTCAAAATATTGAGCTTAACAATCTGAAACCATAATTTCCTTGTTATGCGGTCCCTAAAAGGAGTTACAGGGTCAGCCCCTAAAACGACCCTCTCCAGATATCTCGAGAACGGTACAAAATTTGTAAACACTTTTTGAACAAAATGTGTTTGAATTGACAAGAGCTTTCATTTGAAATCATGAAAAAGGGGCTGGCCCTTCAATTAAGGGGCTGAAGGGGCTCTAAAGTCTTTTAATGATAACCCTTTACCGTGAAATATTTTGTGATGCGTTATAGAAGCAATTATGTTCATTCTTAGGTTATTTACCTATACATGGCAATCATTTACACCTATGTTACGTAATTAGGGATTTTAAGGGGCCAAAAGTCCAAAACTTTGATGCTTAATACCTCAAAATGAAGAAACATTTGGATAAGCAATATTGAACAAAAGATGCTCAAATCATTGAGCTTAACAATAATCAACCATAATTTATTTGTTATGCAGTCCTTAAAGGGAGTTACAGGGTCGGCCCCTAAAACGACCCTCTCAAGTAATCTCGAGAACGGTACAAAATTTGTAATTACTTTTTGAACAAAAAGTGTTTGAATTGACATGAGCTTTCATTTGAAATCATGAAAAAGGGGCTGGTCCTTCAAATAAGGGGCTGAGGGGGCTCTAAAGTCTTTTGATGGTAACTTTTTACTGTGAAAGATTTTGTGATACGTTATAGAAGCAATTATGTTCATTATAATGTTATTTACCTATACATGCCAATCATTTACTCTTATGTTACATAATTAGGGATTTTAAGGGGCCAGAAGTCTACAACTTTGATGCTCAATACCTCAAAATGGAGGAAAACTTTGGAAAGCAATATTGAACAAAAGATGCTCAAAATATTGAGCTTAACAATGTACAACCATATATTGTTTGTTATCTGGACCCTAAAAGGAGTTTTAGGACCGGATATCAAAACGATTTTTCCCAGATATCTCAAAAACGGTAACCAATTTCTAAACACTTATTAGTGGTACACAAAAATACCTTTTGACTAGACTGAATGAAAAGGAGCTGATCCCTCAAATAAGGGACACCAAAGGGATAGATAGTCTTTCACCCATTACTCATAGACCCCGCCTCATTTTCCGGATCATTCCGTTGGCGAAGATCAAGCGTAAGGTCATTCCATATTCTAAAAATCGGACGGAAGACCTCCTCGTTGCTCGCAACGAGATCGTGTCTAGTTATTATTATTATTATTATTTTTTCCACAAATTTTGTGCACGCGATATCTCGAAAACTATTCGGCCGATTTCCACCATTTTTTCACAGATGATTGCCAGTGGTCATAATTCTAGAAGTTTTTTAAATTTTGAAATTGTCACTTCCGGTTCCGATTTACGGCCGATTTTGTAAGTTTTTACGACCCATTTTGTGCAGACATAAACTCAGAGACTATCAGAGATATAATTATGAAATTTTCAGGATAGGTAGACCATAGATTGTAGTTGTGCACAAAGTAGTTTTTTGGCGCCAGTGGCGCCATTCCTTTGAGCTCGCCTAGGCTCGAAAATTGAGTATGAATTTTGCATCAAATTTTTCATACATTTTGATCTGTATCTTTTTATCAGTTAATATTTTGATAAGACATATATAACAAAAGTAGTAGATAATCAAAAGTTCTTTCCAACGAAATCAAGAAAAAGGGGCTGGCCCCTTTTTTTAGGGGCCAAGACACCTGTAAACTCTAATTCAAATAACTTAAAAACATTTAAGATTTTGTAATGCTTTATACAAGCAAAGTTGTTGATCGTCACAATATCTGTCAGGAAAAATTATTGCCCCGCCCATTTGTTACGTAATTAAGGATTTTTAGGGGCCAAAGTACTGAAACTTTGACGCAATATATCTAGAGAAGGAATCATATTTTGTTAAGCATTGTAGAAGAGAAAATGCTTGCATTGATGATTCTCATCGATTCCATCAATCAAAATACCAATCTCTGTCCCCATTAGGGATCTAGAGGGCTGGCCCCTTAAATATTCAAACATTTGAATGTCAAAAATGATAAACAATTTTAAATAGATGTAAGAACAAAAAACGTTAGAATTTGTAAGACCTTTAGATTAAATTCAAGAAAAAGGGGCTGGCCCCTTAAATTAGGGACCAAGACACTCGTAAACTCTATTACAGATAACTTAAACATGATAAAGATTTCGTAATGCATTATTGAAGCAAAGTTGTTGATCGTAACAATATCAGTTTGTAAAACTCATTGCAACACCCATTGATGACGTAATTATTGATTTTAGGTGACTAAAACCTTTAAATCTTTAATATGCAAAATGTAAAAAAGCAAAACACTTTGTTTTGCATTTTAAAGGATATTGACAATCGTATACATTATCTGAAAGGGAGTGTTTGAGGTGGAATTCAGAAATTTCATTGATATTTTAATCGTATCGTTTCAAAATTGAACGGAAGACCTACTCGTTACTCGTAACGAGATCGTATCTAGTTATTAAGGTCTTCCGTTTCCAACGGAAGACCTTATAGTTTTCGTACTGTTTCTTCTTCTTATTATTTTTTTTTCCAAATTTTGTGCACGCGATTTCTCAAAAACTATTCGGCCGATTTCAGCCATTTTTTCACAGATGATGAGTCATGATCTGAATTTTATATGTTTTTGAAATGTTTGTTGTCGTCACTTCCGGTACCGATTAATCGGCCATTTTGTAGTTTTTTTACGACCTATTTTGTGCAGAGCTGATCTCGGAAACGATCAGAGATATGACTATAAAATTTTCAGGATAGGTAGTCTATAGTCTGAAGTTGTGCACTATTATTTTGTTTCACGCCAGTGGCGCCATTTCTTGGAGCTCGCCTGGGCACGAAAATTGGGTACGAATTTTTATCCAAAATTTTTATACGTTTTGATCTGTATCTTTTTATCAGTTGGTATTTTGTTAAGACATATATAACAAAAGTGGTAGAAAATCAAAAGTTCTTTTCAACGAAATCAAGAAAAAGGGGCTGGCCCCTGAAATTAGGGGCCAAGACACTCGTAAACTCTATTAGAAATAACTTAAAAATGATAAAGATTTTGTAATGCATTATAGAAGCAAAGTTGTTGATCGTTACAATATCTATCAGAAAAAAATCATTGCCACGCCCATTTATGACGTAATTAAGGTTTTTTATGGGCCAGAGTACTTAAACTTTGTCACGATATATCTAGAGAAGGAGACATATTTTCTTAAGTATTGTAGAAGAGAAAATGTCTGTCTTAATAATAATAATCAATTCCACTAATCAAAACACCAATCTCTGTCCCCATTAAGGATCTATAGGGCTGGCCCCTAAAATATTCAGTCTTTTGTATCTTAAAAATGAAAAACAATTTTAGATAGGTGTTAGAACAAAAAATGTTATTATTCGTGAGACCTTGCGATTGAACTCAAGAAAAAGGGGCTGGCCCCTTAAATTAGGGGCCAAGAAACTTGTAAACTCTATCACAGATAACGAAAAAACGATAAAGATTTTGTAATGCATTATAGAAGCAAAGTTGTTGATCGTTACAATATCTATCAGAAAAAATCATTGCCACGTCCATTTATTACGTAATTAGGGATTTTTAGGGGCCAAAGTGCTGAAGCTTTGACGCAATATATCTAGAGAAGAAGACATATTTTGTTAAACATTGTAGAAGAGAAAATATCTGTATTGATGATTCTAATCGATTCCATTAATCAAAACACCAATGTCTGTCCCCATTAAGGATCTAGAGGGCTGGCCCCTAAAATATTCTATCATTTGTAATTATAAAATGAACAACAATTCTAGATAAGTGTAAGAACAAAAAATGTTATAATTCGTGAAACCTTTCGAATGAACTCAAGAAAAAGGGGCTGGCCCCTTTATTTAGGGGCCAAGACTGTCGTAAACTCTATTACAGATAACTTAAAAACGATACAGATTTTGTAATGCATTGTAGGAACAAAGTTATTGATCGTAACAATATCAGTTTGTAGAACTCATTTCCAAACCCATTGATGACGTAATTAGGGATTTTAGGGGACAAAAATCTTACATCTTTAATGTTCTGTATGAGAAAAAGCAAAACTTTTTGTTAAGCATTTTAAAGGATAATGACAATCGTTTACATTTTCTGAAAGGGAGTGGTTGAGGGGAATTCTGAAATTTCATTGATATTTTAATGCTATCGTTTAAAAATTGAACGGAAGACCTACTCGTTACTCGTAACGAGATCGTATCTAGTTATTATTATTTTTTTCCACAAATTTTGTGCACGAGATTTCTCGAAAACTATTCGACCGATTTCGACCATTTTTTCAGAGAAGATGAGTCTTGATGTAAACTTCATACGTTTTTGAGATTTTTCCTGTCGGCACTTCCGGTACCGGTTTATCGGCCATTTTGTACATTTTTACGACCTATTTTGTGCAGAGCTGATCTCAGAAACTATCAGAGATATGACTATGAAATTTTCAGGATAGGTAGTCTATAGTCTGAAGTTGTGCACTATTATTTTGTTTTACGCCAGTGGCGCCATTTTTTGGAGCTCGCCTAGGCACGAAAATTGGGTACGAATTTTCATTCAAATTCTTCATACGTTTTCATCTGTATCTTTTTATCAGTTGATATTTTGTTAAGACATATATAACAAAAATAGTAGATAATTAAACGTTCTTTCCAACAAAATCAAGAAAAAGGGGCTGGCCCCTTAAATTAGGGGCCAAGACACTCGTAAACTCTATTGCAAATAACTTAAAAACGATCAAAATTTTGTAATGCAATATAGAAGCAAAGTTGTTGATTGTAGCAATATTTATCAGGTAAAATCATTTTCACACCCATTTATGACGTAATTAGGGATTTTAAGGGGCCAAAGTACTTAAACTTTGATGCAATATATCTAGAGAAGGAGACATATTTTGTTAGGCAATGTAGAAAAGAAAATGTTTGCATTGATGATTCTAATCAATTCCACTAATCAAAACTCCAAAGTCTGTCCCCATTAAGGATCTATAGGGCTGGCCCCTAAAATATTCAATCATTTGTATCTCAAAAATGAACAACAATTTTAGATGGGTGTAAGAACAAAAAATCTTAGTATTCGTGAGAACTTTCGATTGAACTCAAGAAAAAGGGGCTGGCCCCTTAAATGAGGAGCCAAGACACTCGTAAACTATATTACAGATAACTTGAAAACAAGCAAGATTTCAAATATCTTTGGTACTTAGCCTTTTTTACAAAATTGATACCAGCGAGATTTTAGTCACTGTAAGTGATTGAGACACAAACTTTTATAAATGATAGACAATCGATTGAAGATATATTTAACGGGTTTTCTTTTGTCAGCCGTCACTTCCGGTACTCACCAGAAGAGTTCAAACAATTCATTTTTTTCACAAGTTTAACTGATTATCTTTGGTGTTTCATCTGCTATGATTAACAGTAGTGTACACTAAACATATGTATAAAAAACCCTAGCTTTTATTTTCATAAACCTCTTTTGTTTGTCCGTTTTCGGTCTCGAGACAAAAAACCTAGATTCACCAAGATCGCAGATTTGGCAGAGAATATCGATATTTCATCGTATCATATGAAAACAAAATCGGACGGAAGACCTACTCGTTACTCGTAACGAGATCTAGTTTCAATTATATTTTCTTTAACTTGCATTACGAGGGGCTCTCTCCCGTACAGAACTAATACTGGGAAAACCTTGAGCTTATTCTCTTGTTGTTGGACCCAGCCTCATAAAACCTCCAACAAGCCAACACGCGATTTAGTTTTCAGACTTTTTTTTATATATACATGAAATATACTTTTACGTGAGTTTGGTATGCATCAGCACCGAAGGTCTGATTCCAACTGACTATAACTTACAATTCAGAATGATATATAATGAACAATGGAACAACACAATGAAGGATTAACATTATAAGTACAGATGTAAGCTTAGTTATCAAACAGCTTGATCGAGTAAATCATGGCATTTTACATAAATGGATTTAGAAGTTGAAAGATGAAGTGTCAATAAACATAAACAGAAGTCAATTAAAAGATTAGCTATCCATCACTGATTGTGCCTCAGGTGGGATTAATGCTGCGCAGAATTTATAACGTTTATAAAACAGTTGTCGAAATAGATGAAAAGTTTTTGTAACAATTAACACAAAGTCCGAAAAAGTTAATTTACACAATAATTAAAAATAGTCCGAAAGACTGAATGTCACACCATGACACATGACATTGCACTGTAAACCCTGATGTGCACAAGCCTAAACCAGATTATTGCAAGTTTTATTGCATATGATACATGTACAAGTAGGTGTGTGATTAATGACCTTGTATTAGTATATCACTGTATAACTGTATATATTTTTTTATTGATATACGAATCTGAGTAATAAAGACATTTCTTAACTGCACTCTCTGCATGAGGACTAGCTGGTATTATTAAATAAAAGTTTTCTACTGGCAATGTAGGCAAATACATCTTCACAACAAATTGCATGCGTACATTTAAATATGTATGTTTATGCATATTTGTTTTCCCTTGGACTGAAATGTCACATTTTCATTGGTTTAAACGTAGCACGTGATTGCCTCATATATCTCTATATTTGTTCTGTGAGAAATAATATTAGGCAATATGGCCGTCATTGGTCGACGCTTCGCTTACTCATTTCGACATTTCATAGTATTTAATACATAAACCGCATGCCGTAAGTTCTTAAAGTATTTGGAGTAGTTGCCCTTTGAAATTCTTTAAAATTAGAGTAGTTGCCCTTAGAATATTGACGTCACATTGTTTTGTCTGGAGCAGAACAAAATGGCAGCGCCGAAATTTGCTCAAATCTCTGCAGAGGAAAGGGAGAAAACATTTAAAACTGAATAGCAACAAAACATTGTAAGTAAACATGGGTGAAGCAAGGATTTTTAAAGAATATTTGAAAGGTGAGATTGAAAATTTTGAAGAGTTTAAATGAGTTAAATTGGACGAGATGTTAGGCATCTTGTATACCAGTATACATAGCTTTACGTATTTGTGAATAAATATGTCGCTTGATAGTCCTCGGGAAAACAAAACACTTATTAGGTTAGTTACTGACTCACTACGGAAATATATTGGGTTGATCAATCTCATAGACGGCTCGGCTTCGCCTCGCCATCTATGAGATTGATCAACCCAATATATTTCCGTAGTGAGTCAGTAACTAACCTAATAAGTTATAATATGATTAAATGAACTTTTCCAGATATTCTTACAAAAAATATCGTTCTACGACCACAACCAAGCAAAAAGACAGCGCAGAAAATAACAACCAATAACATCACCCACAATTGCAAGTCAATTGCAAAACGCAGTAATTCTTTGTTTGACAGCGACCAAAAAATCAAATAATCATACAATGCTTACTCAGACATATATGATACATTTAGTTACATACATGTTATTATAACAAAGAACGAGTACTACTATAGTATACATGCATTCGTAACGTCATCAAACTGTATGTACATTGTAAATGTTTAATATACACAGTCACATGATCGTTGCACATTACCGTGTATTATTTTCGCGATTATATAATTTTTCGCGTTTCTCGCAATCACTTTAACAAGCATTGCAAGATATTCAATATCAGTCACATGCAATTATTAACCAATTACAGATTATACCCATTGATTTTTGCAAATTTTAGGGACACGCAAAAATAACTGGATATAAAGTATACAGTAACTATGAAACAAAACCAAAGACCTTTGATCAGAGCAATGAGGAATGAACGCTTTGTATACAGCTTAACTTGATAGGGCCAACATAGTGTCCTTTCCGATATATTTCATTTCATCAAATAAAATATCCAAAATGATTACATATACTATATATCAGAAAGAAAATTATAGCATTCATTTGATAGATATTTGTAAATACAAGCATCATGTAATGATACCAAAAGTTAAAATAAAAGTAACAAAGCACTACAACTGTCAAATGTTAATCCGTCTCGAAATAGAATTAAAATATTAATATCACATTTTATTAAGTTTAATATATATAATGTATAAAAAAAACTAGAGGTACTGTGAGCAAGCTCACAATTGATACCCCCGCTAAGAAAAACATCATAACGCGTGTATTTTTGCTATTATAGAAAATATTAGATGAATTTTATTTCACTGTCCATTTTGTATCAATAACAACTGCTCTATTTTATTAAACTGTTAATGCTTATAGGGGTAAACAAACCAATTTCTATCCTTTAATTCCATTTTATTTTAAATCAACTGTTAATGCATGAGGACATTTTGATCCTTCCGTTAACAACCATGACTCGAATCAAACGAAAGCCACATGTCAACAGTCAAGCAGCCATTTAATATTTAAACATTTTGAATTATTGGTATACTGAGCCCGATTTTTTCCGATTTTTTTTTCCACACATTTTTTTCCAAAAGAAAAATTTCATCGGGGCAGGCCATTTTCAGAGAGAAGGGGATGAGAATCTAAAAATAATTTTATGTGGCCTGAGATGAGAAAACTTTGTGTCAAATTTTAGCTTCTAATATTTCCATTAAAACAAGACATGAAACAGAAAGAATTTAGTATTTTTGAAACAATGACCTTGAACTTCCTCAATACACCTTGGGTTAAGGTCATGACACATTCTTAGGTCATAAGCAATCTTTGTGTGAAGTAAGAACTTCCAATGTTTCTCCATAAGAAAGATATGGACCGGACTATTATTTTGCATTTTTTCTGCCAGTGACCTTGACCCTGCCCGAATGACCTTGGGTCAAGGTGATGACACACCCTTAGGTCATAAGAAATCTTTGTGTGAAGTAAGAACTTCCAATGTTTCTCCATAAAAAAGATATGGACCGGACACGGTTGCACAGACAGACGGACGGACGAACATACAGACAGACGGACGGACGGACGGACGGACGGACAAGGTGATTCCTATATACCACCCCAAACTTTTTTTGCGGGGGGTATAAAAATGTGTTTAGTTGCCGAAATTCTAAATGAAAGTCCTAGTTAATTTCATTTTAATTAAGGAAGCTGAACAGTCAACAAATTAACCATCAGATCTGCCCTTGGTCAACATCATCCTAAACAAGCCTGACTCTCTTATTGAACAAACATCTAACAAATCATATCAAATATATGTATAAAACGCCACCACACAAAACCCTGTTCTTCTTGTTTTACAGTCGTCTAACAATTGTTGCCAGGGTAAGGTGGGGGCGGAGTGGGGTCATAGTCCCCTGGCCCTTCCCTAGGTTGGTAGCTTGGTGGTTCCTGGGGGTTGGAGTACTGTGGGGGTCTCGGTGGTGGCATGTTTTGCCGCACGGTAACCCTTAAACTCACCCCTGTAATAAGGACAACAGGTAGATTCCGAAATTCGTGGGAATCGTCGATACATTTCCTAGTTCTGTGAATCTGAAGTTAAAATAATATATCTACATTCTTCTTGTTTCATCGTTAATGGATGATAAAACATACATTAAGTAAAAATCCAGGTAAAATATTGGTTTGAAAGCAGACTGCAATAACTATCACAACACAATTCACACCTATACTCTGTCCCGGGTTTTTGCTTCCACCACTTCTTGCTTGATATTTCGATAAAAATAAATACCTTTGTGCTCAATCTACGTTCACCGCTAATATGAAAAATGTCCAGATTATCTGTTTTGAAACGCCCCTCTACCGCTTCAGGTTTCAGTACACATCCCAAAAATAGAAAGTCTACGGAGATTTTGCATTGCATCAGCCATTAACATGCCCGGGTGATAACGTTGAAAAATTGTGCGAGGTGTCCCGAGTACTTACGAATGGAGAAAAGATGTAAACATTTCCCATTATAAATCTCCGTAAGAATTTTGTTTTCGTTCTTGTGAACTGTTATGCGTGAAAAATGATAAATGTTCAATGAAGATATTTTGTATATATTCCCTTTTATTGATTTCAACTATACTTCTTTTACAGGTATGTGTATTTTTATAAAAAATCATCAAAAATTTGATGGATGCAATAACAGACTATAGTGTTCTATACCCATAAAACTGTCAAATGTGTGTGTGCAAAAAGGGAACACACCGTGGTGAGGGTGGGGTGTGTATGTGTGTGTGTGTGGGGGGGGGGGGGTTACAGTTGTGACTACTAGCATTAACTTACACAATAGCATGATCCCCCGAAAAGAAGCCAGAGAGGGAAGCAACCCACAATATACAGTGGGTTCATGCAGCAGTCCCAAGGGGCCGAGTAGTTGTGAATCGCGATTTTCATGTCTTCCGAGTCGCTGGTCCGCCTATCGTAACAAAGATCGGGTTCCTTATCCACGGCCCCGCTGAACCACTGCCGCATTGACGGACCGAAGTCTAGCTGTGAAAAGAAAATTGATGAAGTTACCTAAATATTTCAACGCCAATTAAGCAAATTAAAGTTTCTTTTTCCAGGCATCGCCGCATCAGGTTATATGTTGCCACATTGTATTAAAGGCTATATAGCTCTATGGTCCGATTTGGAAATGAAATGAAATATAATCTGATTAAAAATTTGATATTATTTATTTAAAATGATGAAATGTAGCAGCATGAGAAGTAAATCTGCCAATAAATAGGCAAAAAATAAGTTTTCGCCATATATTGAAAAAGTGAATTTATAGAACTGAATTTATAGAACTCATTCAGAAATGTTTCAGTTTCATTAAGAAGGCTGTAGGGTCAACAGTTACTCATCAGATTTGCTTAATTTTTTTTAGCTTAAACTATCATTTAGTGTAGACAAAATCCAGATATATAACATGGAAAAATTGAATATTTTCCTGTATGTTTCCATGTATACAGAGCTCTTGTGTAAAGGAGATTAATATGGTCTGAAAATGGCCACAACCATCCAGCCCTCATCGGATAAAAATATAGAAAAATTGAGTTATTCTTAACTTGCATAATTTGCAATAATATCTGCCGTGAGAAAATAAAGATTAATTATTAACTCAATCTATATTGACATTGCGCTATTTGCGTGTAATAAGTCGATAGAATTTGGATTCAACACATACAACACACATCTTAAAATACAAGAACACAAAAAAGGTGGATGGGGGGGGGGTCCGAGGGGGAAGCTTGACCTCCCAGACCGCCAAAGACATATTCTTACCTGCAGACAGAACTTTTTGCCCTCTTGCATGTGCTGAGTGATCTGCAACAACTTGTGGGTCAGTACTTCTCGGATCTTTGGATGCCTGGTGTTCACAAGGACTGCATATTCAGCTAAAAAGTCATCAGCAGACAAGTTAGCAAAACACATAACTGTGAGAATTAGAGTACCACAGCGATTGTGCAAGTATTATAGAGATGAATACTATCTACTATCATTTTTTGGGGGATATTATGGTAGGAAACTGCATAAATATCGATTATGTCAGCTTCAGTATTTGTTCTAAGATGTATCTTCTGTATAACTGTTTTTTCTATTGGTTCAATTTTTTTTTTAATTTTTATTGCATTTTTATTTCCTGAATGAATGAACTAATGACACTCAAATCTTAAATAGAGTAACTATTAATACATGTACAAGTTCAATTTTTTGTTCTCAAATTTAATTTGTTTCATATAATTTTTTTTTTTTTGTGAAGAAGATTTGACTTTGACCTCTCAATTAATGACCTTGATGTTTACCTATGGCATTGGCCTTTTACTTGACTAAATATGAATACAGAAAGATTTAATGTAAAAGTTGCATGCAGACAGACACACCAAAATCAGATTGCCTACCCAATTTTCAATCTCTGGAGATATTATAAAAATACACATAGTTACAATGTGTTAATTTCATGACTGTCTCTTATTTAATTTTTTACACTTTATCTATTTAATTAGTACATGTACTACATATAGTGCCTACGTTAGATTAGATTAAAATGGCCGGCAAATTGAGCCCAACCTTCCTTTAATCGCGTGTAGAGGGAAATATTAAATCATATATAAAAATATGATTTAATAATTCATGTATTGCTTTGTACTATTATATCCATGGCTAGAGCACACTTATACGTCCGTTAATTTGAGCCATTTCCTTAATTTTGTGTACATCTATAAGGACACATGACTATATGTAACTGGTATATTGCTACTGTCAGATTGTTGTGTGCGGTAATTTGAGTTTGATATCACCACAATTACTATTACATGTATTTCATGCAGTTCGTGATTTATTAATTTTTTTGGTTGTTGAAGATTTCAACCAATCGATAAACGGGGCGGTCAGAAATCAGTCATGTCAGGTTTTTTTTAGAGCTATGAATAACAATCAATTTCCGCAAGAAATAGAAGGAATCATACTTGGTGGATGTAAATATTTATTCATAAATAGCAAGTTCACTAACCATGTAGCTTGTTTAAAGACCACATTTAGGTATTTAATCAGGCAGGAGACGGTTTCAAATAATATACATGGGTGTACTTTTTCACAGAATTGCAGCTATTGAACTGTCTTGTTCTATGACAAAATGATGTCAGTGTAAGTTAGAGGTACATTGTAGCAAGGGACATTTTTGGATAAAGAAACCGTCAATATTTTCAAATGGTAAAAATGAGAATTGCTATATTTGAAGGCTCGTGGGTGTTGCTAAATTTCATGAAATGATCTTGAATGATTTTATTTGGTCAGGGGGAATGTCTCCATGCACTTGAAGTTGGTAAATAACATGTAGGACCTTAACATGAGAATCAGAGGATGTGAAACTTACGGCTAGACTTTAATTGAGTTGAATTGACTTTACACACGCAGTGAAATTGCAACTTACAAACTGATCGGGTAAAATAACACGGAACGTAAGAAGAAGAGATATACATAATTATACACGGGTAATCTGACTTGTTAAGATTCGCTCAAACATGCATACGGTACAGACTGCCAACTTTGTGCAAGGAATTAATAGCTAGGGGAGATCTAAAAAGCTAAAAAAAAAAAAAACATGGAAAAAGGTGAAACAGGCCAGGGTCAAAACCTCAGAAAAACCACAGTTAGGAAATATTACACATTTTTTTGTCTATTGATTTAAAAAAAAAAAAGATGTTAGCTAGGCCTTATATGGAGTAAGTGCGGGATGGGAGCTAAGGACATCATAGCGACAGATAGCGATGAGCTTTGACCTTACCTTTCCAAGTCTTGTGGACTCTCACCACTAGGTAGTGCTCAGTCTTATGGTGCTCCAGTTTCACATGGAACAAGATGGGCTTTGTCAACATTTCATCCCTGAGGCGCTCTAGTTCCTCTATATTGTTCACTTTAAACTCCCTGTAATTTACAAATAGGCCAGTAAAAATTATATTCTAAAACAAGTACTTAACAAAATAAATCATTATACATTTAGAAATATAACCTAGCTGCATGCAATATCAATATTAATAATAGTCTCCCCCCCACCCAATTTATTGTTAGAATTGGTGGGGGTGGAGGGGGCACTTTTCGTGGATTGCTTAAAACAGGTTCACGTGGACGTAATTTTAGTATATACTCTTATACATACAAAATGAAATACGACTTTATAACACTAGTTTATTAATTTGAGTAGGTTGTAAAATCATTGTAAAATATGCCTACGAATTCCACGAAAACTGGGCCACCACGAAATCTAATGATTTCAGAGTATAGTCTCTCCCCTCTCCCCCATCTTATTTATAATTTTTTGTGAGGAAAGGCTAAAAATATCAGATTAGATTGATCAGAGAGGGCTATAGTACCTAATTGAACATTATCATGCATTCACGGGTGCGAAAACTGGCTATATACTAACCTATAACCTAGAAGCTTTAGGAGCATAACGAAGTTACTAGCCCAAAGTCAACCCTTTATATATTGGAATATTCGCCCCATCCCCGTTTCTCTGTATACAGAAGTTGCTGTCCAACAAACTTCTTGAAAACAGAGTAAAACGTGAAATAAATAACCATAAAAAGTGAAATAAATAATCATGCAAACAATAGTTTCTGTCATATATTTAATTATTGAACCGGTTGGTTGAAGTAGTTGGCCCGGATGTGAATTCACACATTTCATTTTTTTTTATCTCACATGTTGTTTATGATCATCTAGCCAATAAGAAATGTATTTAAATGTGTGGACAAAAGCTATTTACACTGAGGATGTTATTAATTGTGAAAAATAGTTATTGTCCTGCAAGTGCATGAGTTAATTCGCTTATAGCGAGCACAGCTAGCCAGCAAAACCTACAACGTTTTTGGCAGCATCCAAGCATTTCTTCGAGCTCCCGTTGTGCTTTGCCAAAATGGCTGACTTTTCATTTGGACTTTCTGGTTTAAAATTTGTGAAGTTCATTGGCGGATCCAGAGGGGGGGGGGGGGGTTCCGGGGGTTGGAACCCCCCCCCCCCCCTTTCTCTGGGACATATGAATTTTTTTGAAAACGTTTAACGCCTATTTAAAGGCAATTTTCCCCATTTATAATAGAAATACTGTAATTATCTCAAATAATTGCTTTTAAAATTGCTTATTTAAAGAATTTCGTACTGCGTCCCATAATTTTGTTCTTATATGAATAAACCCTATCGATTTTTTATCGAAATAAAATACATTGTACTCCCCTTCAACATCTGGTGTTTACTACACTGAGTAAACATATGGAAAATTAAAGAAAAAATACATAAATTAAGCAGTATCGCTAAAATCACAGATTTATAATTATAATATCTACAATGAATCTTCTACTCAATTTTTTTTAAAAATTGATTATAGTTCATAGTTTTGAACTGACGAGCCATCGAGTAAAACGAAGTTCAAGTACGAGTACACGCATTCGTGTTACTTTAAAAAGCCGCTTTCAAATGTATTGTTTAGTTAATTAATTAAAGTAATTATAATATATGAGTTTTACTTCGTTTCATACGAAAAATACAAAGAAAATTACATGACCCGCTTATGCGGGTTATGCTATTTTTCTGGAATGCTAGCTACTTTCATACTGTCTTTTACAAAAATTTAGATTATTGATAATCAAAATTTGTACATGACAATTGTCATGTTGTATATCTTATTTGTTAAAAATAAAATATATCGGAAAGGACAATACCCACATGAAACACAAAAGAAAGCCTTTTTTGTTTTGTTTCCAAGAATCGGAAATTCTTAACAAAAATACCGTGTAAAGGGTTTATATGTAAACCATTGTGAAAATGCCCAACTTTTCAAAACTTTTCTAAATATGATTGCATGTGTACTAGTGCCGGATGATGTAACGCATCCATTACAGAGGTCACATCAAGTTCCCTGGAAAAATACAATTGCTTTTACCATTGTATTACACACGTACCATTTATTCAGCAGATAAATTATCCCCTTTCTTTTGTCATATCCTATCATTTAGATCTTTATTTACGAAGACAATCAATAGAAATCAAAATCGATAAATAGTTCAGAATTTAAAAACATCAAAGACATAAAAAAAATTACCAAAATATTCATTTTTATAATAGTTTGCCGTAATTAGTCTGAGTTATTTTTTGTTTCTTAGTGTTTCTTTTCTATCAAGCATGGGCGCACTTTCTCATTGCTGGAGACTTGGGTTTCTTGAGGCTAGATATTATGCAAATCTTCCTTACCTAAACCAAAACGGCAAAACGCTCAATAATGCAGTGCACTTCGCTGTTGAAATATATATGAAATAGATAGTGAAGAAATAAATGTTTATTAAATACGGTTGTATACGCACGGAAATCGTTCAAAAAGTCCTGATTTATTGACAAATAATGAATTTTGTACATATTGGTTTTCATCAAATGGAACCCCCCTTTTTCCAAATTGCTGGATCCGCCTCTGAAGTTTGTCAGTATCCTACACAGTTGAGTGAGAATTCAGGTAGCTATTGAGTCACACATCTCCATTTTTACGTACTCTGTTGACAAACGTACCAAAAGAAAGTTTATGTACTAGTAACTAAAGACGTTCTTTATTTCCAGCCAAAAATATAGAGGTGGATCAAGCATCCCTACTGGTGTTGTATGTAATAATTACTCGCTATTTACTTGCTATTTCAGTGTAAACTGCAATCTCTTGGCTGATTAATGTTTGTTTTTATTAATTCCATTATGACTTATATAAGGGGATGCTATACATGTACATTGATGTGAAAAGTAGTTCCTGCTGTGTTTGCCCGATCTAACGGTCGCGCTGAAATTTTCTCCTCCTGTTGTCTATTTAATTTTGAGTTCTTCAATATAGTATTTCTTTTTTTAGGAACAATGGTTTCAACTTAAGCATCAAACGATGTTTTATCAACACATTACAACATTCTCTTCATTATTTCTGTTAAGCGAACGTTTAGGCTTAGTTAACGATAGCAATGCACGTTGCAAAAATGTACATTAAAGAGCATCAAAGATTTTGATTTGGCAACAAAGTTAGATATATGAAGTTAAAAAGCAAAATAAATAAAGTTAATGCAATGTGCAAAATCATAAAAATTTACTTACAAAAAATAATCCCTGCAAAATATATCAAAAAGCTTGATAAAGAGATTTTGCCTAAGTCAACCTGACCTACAGTCCCAGTTATTTCACCCAATCAGGACAAAATAGCCACAATAGGTTGATTTGGTTATTTCAAACAGCTAGGATAAACTAGAGATCAAAATTTAAAAGACACAGTCCTTTATATTGAATCTTAGATTAACATAAGTAATAAAGATTACAGAGCTCACCGACACCAGGCCTAACAATTCATATTATATGATACCATAGTTAATGATCTTAATTGATATATTGTGTTGTACTGTGTGACATGTTATTGTATAAATATTACATTACACAATATTGAATGATATTTTTGTAATTTTAATACATGTACTGCATTGTATTTAACTATATTTACCAGTACACAGTGTATTGTGTTCTAGGATATAGTATTTCGATTTAATGTAAATAAGGAATAAGGAATCATTCTTTGAGTATTATGAGGTGATAATTTTGGTCGGGGCGTGATCAAATCCAATAAAGCCCAATTAAAGGGCTTTATGATAGATTTGATCACCACGCCCCGAAAGTGTTTATTATTTATATAATTTTTAGTCATCGTACGATTAGATATTTTAAATATAAATAAGCATACCCCGCTGGCGCCTCAATTTGGCGTCATTTGTATTATGGGTTATATAGTACAAAATCGATACGTAGTATTATCACAGGCAAAGATACTGGAAAAAGTAAATATTATTGTATAACATCATATAATTAAACAACAAATATTGAATCATGTCATATTGTATACGATATGATTTTGTGTTATATTGTATTTTATGATATGGATCATGATATGATATCATATTATGTAAATATTATTAATATATGGTAAATTATGATTTGCCACTCAATGATATAGTAGATATCATGTTATATGATATCATTATACATGATATTTCAGTATGATATGAAAAATCAACATCATTGTATCATATATATCAAATGATACAATCTCATATTACATTAAAACACGGTTACAATGAACACACTTATAGCGAATTAATGCTTACAACGAAAAGATTTTCATCCCTCGTGACTTTATTACATGCTGTAAACTTTACAGATATAACGAATTCAGCTGACAGTGAAGCAAAATCGCCCGTCTCAGGCACTTCGTTATAAGCGTGTTTAACTGTATATACTAGAGCATCATATCATACAATTTCATATGATAGTATACTAAAAAGTAACATGATATGACATCGAAGCGTATGACATAATCCTATAATATTTTTATAATTTTATATCATATGATATCAAAACAGTGCCTTTCAATCTTATTGTTGCAATCGATTGAGACGCGCAATTATCTTAAATTTTGTTTATCTTAGTAAAATACATGTATCTTTTATATAATATAATAGTTAATATAACTGTTGGTTAACATGTACAATTACAATTTAATCAAATTAAGGTATAGCTTTTATTGACATTAGAAAAGTGACAATCTGCTAAAAAAACCAATCTGCTGATTTTTACCTTGAATACGATAGGTTTATCCAATTGTCCTCTCTGTGATTCGAAGGCCCTGGACACAAGTTGTACAATAAATGAGGATTAGCTACAAAATCCCCCCATTTCAGAGCCGTGTATGCCGGCAATTGCGAAGAGTTCTCGGCGGTGTCTTCCATTTCCTTACAAACTCGAACTTAACAAAATGAAGTTTAAAGTGAAAAATGGGAAATAACCACGATAGTGTACTTTAAAAACATCCTGGTTGGGATGTGAAGTTTTGTTATCTTAAAGTAATTGTACCCTATTTTATTTATTAAACTGAGGTAAGGTATGAATATGACTGTATTTTCCCTGACTTCCGGTAATTCAAGCTCATTTAAATAGCGACTTATCTCGTGAAATTTTCCTTCTTCCTGTTGGCTTCCAAGTTAAAACGACAATTTTTGTCTCTCTTTTGGAGGAAGTGGGAAAACTAAGAGTAATTAGCGAAAATTGCAAAACCAAAAATTCATCATACCTGGTCCAGATGACAAAGAAATAGGGATATAACGTGATTCCGAAAAAAAAATATCGGAAAGAATTTTTGTCAAATACAGAGTCCTATGAGGATGGAGATATCAGTCTCTGATAAATTGATCGCAGAAGGTGAGCGGTGAGAAACTATTGTTTGTAGTAATTACATTCATGTATACTAATTTGTACTCTACGTTCATCACATGTCAACACAGTCAATTAAATGTAAAACGGTTTTCTGTTTAATATTTATGAATCAAAATTGTATCTTATTTGATGAATACATTAACATCCTTATTCAAAGGTGTGGTTAGAAAAGAGAGAGAGAGAGAGGAAGAGAGAGAGAGAGATGCACCAACCACGGGAAAGATGGTAAGCTGTTTCAGATGTTCCAAAATGAGGCACGCTTTATTCCAGTGTCATGCAACAGCAACTTACATGAACACGTATTTCAGCTGCAGTTACTTTAAATTAAAAAGAAGAGCCAAGGTAAATGTTCAGTTCACCGTTTACTTTCGTAAGTACCACAACTTCAATCTCGAGTCCAAAGACTGATTTAGTAAGTACATTTTCTTGCAATGTGACGATTGCTTTAGAGAACATGCCTACATGTATGAATGAATGTTCACTTGGTTACTGTATTAAGAGACACGGGTTGTAACGGTGTAATGGTTTAATATAAAGATCTGATTTGTGATTTGCAGTTGACTGGCTAGTGTCGAGAGTGTGTTCTTCTAGATGGATCCAAGATGAAAGTACAAGTTGCATGCGAGGAAATTGACACACCTTACTTTATAGGGGATTCTGAAGAATATGTATGATGTAATCATAGGGAACATTCCAGACGCAAGAGACCCAAAAGATCCAGATATGAATTGGAGTCGCAGTACCGCAAATGTAGTGTTAACTAGACCACAAGCTTGCAATGCAGGTAAAAAGACTAGGCCAATTTGTGTTTCAGATATTATAGACTTACATGTGACACACTGCGAGCAGAAGAGAAAAATGCTACAGTAACTCTGGATTTAATTCGTGGTTAAGTTGGAAAGGATACAGAGGCAGACCCCTAACGTTCATTTCATAGATTTATTGAAAACTTAAATCGGCCAATGTTGAAAATGAAAAAAGTTCACACAATTATAGTTGTTCCTGAAAAATTCAGGACAAAAATATGAACATCCGAACATTGATCTCTGATGTCAGGACATTAAGGCATAAAAAAGAACAATTGGCAGAGCGTATCAGAGTCTGAGGTTCTTCTGCTCGGTAGTGAAAGGAGATGTCTGGCGACTTTGTTAGTTATGTAACATTTGTCAAAGGACAACTCCAAAAGGTAGGATAATAAAAGAACCTTTTGGTAAGATGCCTGAAACATTGTAAGCGTGCTGCAGTAGATTTGTTTGGCCCCAAGTTAACCAGCAGCGGACTAAAAAGAACCGGCACATCTTCACCATTGTAGACTTTGCTTAACGGTACCAGGAGTCGGTGGTGTTAAAACGTATAAGAGCTGATGGCCGAGACAAGTCGCGATCGTCTACTCTCATTTCGACAGCTGACGACAACGCCGTACCACACCTTGAGTATTGGATTGGTCAAGGGTTTTAGCCGAACGCTTAAGAAATGATGAGACGACTTTGTGCAGAGGGCCCTAAGGACTGTGACATGAATCTGCAGCGCTATTTGCCTTTCGTGACACCTCTCAAGAAACTCTCGGATATTCAACTTTTGAATTGGTTGAAGGTCACACAGTCAGAGGTTCTATGTGGATTTTTTGTGAGCTACGGACAAAAGAGGTATCGGATCCTGAAATTTAAACAACTTATCAGTATGTTTTAGATTTAAAAAATCGTCTTCAGTCGACATTTCAAGTAGCCAAAGATAATCCGGAGAGATCAGTCACATACTGAGTTGAACATATTTTATTGACTACTGCCAAAAGGATTGGACACAAGTTCAAAAACTTAGAATGTCCTCTTCCTTGTACATAATATATTACAATGCCATACAATGCCAGTCACCTACTGTAACGACCGGGCAGGGCCGCGAGACATGAGGAAAGATGAGAAAGTTCTTGACTTGCTACCTACCTCTAACAAATTATTGATACGGGTGGAGAGGACCTTACAGAATAGTTCAGAAGGTAGAAAGTGTAGATTATAAGGTTGATGTTAACGTCAGATGATTTGGACTGATACAATAAACATGGAAAATTGAGGAGGATCCGGAATACCAGTAATCCCTTTATGATAGAGAGAAAACAAACCATGAAACCAAATAAAAAGTTTTAATGTTTGAAAAATAAGCAAGCATAATACATATAATTGCAAAACAAAACAAAAACATATAAATATCTGAATGTAAATATGAATGTTTAGTAGCACTATTTTAACGTTTGATTTTGGACATATTTTATTGATTTATATATTGCAATGGGATTGGGCACAAGCTATAAAAACATAATTCGGCCTCTCCCTTCAACTTATATAGCAGTATATAAATGCACAACAGTGTCTCTGCTTCTGACAATAAATTTGTATCATAAATACCATATATATACTTGCAGTTAGTGAACTTTAATACTATACATAATACACCTAAATTATTAATTAGTGTACATAAGCATTTATTTAGTGAATTTGACAAAAAATATGGGATTAAAAAATATGTGATTTTGTATTGCACTAAATACAGTTAACTCGTTTCTTTTAAGTATACACAATATTAATCAGAAATTGCATTTTACATCAAGTTTGCGTAACCTTGACTACATATAAGAACTCATACATTTCTCTTTTTCATACCTAATTCATAAAAGATTCTGCAGGACATTAAACAATGACATAATTTTGAAAGGAGAGCTGCTTTTTCAAAAAAAAACCTCTACTTCTCAATGAATAAACACTGTCAATTAAGTAAATTTTTCACTGTACGTGCTGTGGAGCAGTGATAAATACATGTATAAGATTATTTCAAACATTTTCAATGATAAGTTACTTATAAATGGCTTATTTCTAAAAAAAAACAAAAAAAAAAACCCACATGATAACATTGTATTTCCTAAATTGACATGCATGCATGCAAAAATGTCATCATTACAATGCAATGAATATGGTAGTATATGGCAAAACAAAGCTACACATAATTATAGTCTATTAATAATTTACTAATATCAATTATCATAAGTAGACTACCAGTTCCACACGGGTAAGTATGAAAGTTGTAAAATCTCGATGATCATTAAATTATTTTGGCATTTCCAAGTAACATATTACATGGCACATTGTAAACTATGATGTACAAAAACCATATACCGTTAATTGCTACATGTATACTTTAGCTGAGTTTTGTTGCAAATATGGATGAAAAATGACCTTCTGCAGGTAATTAATTATATTTATGTTATTAACAGATTTATAAACAAATCTGAGCAATTACCACAATCCTTCACTGCAGTTTCTACATTTGTGGACAGGCTAATCCGATGAATGTATTCTACTGGCAATATGTGGGCAAATTCAGCAGCCGTTAAAATTGTTCTTTATTTGTTCACAACCAAGCAAAATAATGCCACAGAGAAGTACAAACACAACAATATCTAAATTTGGCCTTTATCTAGACCTATATAATACGGAAAATCAAATTAGATTCAGTCATTCCACATATTCCATATAAGTCAACTGATCAGAGATAAAATAAAAATGAACCAATAACAGGTTTATTACCAACAATGTACTTATAAAATGCTAAATTCAAAAACACAAATATGGGATACTAATCCCGCGTGCTGAATTTATATCAAAATTGTAATTCATACACACAATGACAAGATTGTGGCACAATATTACATTTAAAAAAAACCAACATCGACCCCATACCATAAATTTTCCTTTTAAACAACACATGTTATGCACATGTATGTTACATGTATTTATATATACATATATATATTCTTAAAAAATTCAGATCAATCTACAAAATCATTTTAAAAAAATAATAATAATAGACTCATGGTTTGCTTTATTATTTGTTTAGCTGTTATCACTAACCAGAAATTTCAGTAAGTAGATACAACATAATTAACTGTATGAAAAGAAAACATGTTAAAATCAAACTTAGGGAAAATTCGAAATGAAATATAAAGGACAACAAATCAAACATCAGATCTACCTTAGTTTTATAGATATGATTTGTGAAGCTATAAACTATATTTTAGTTAAGAAAAAATCAATAGATTTTAGCTTTTGATCATTAAAATTTTTCTAGATCTTTATTACATGTTATAGCTCCTCTTCTAAAGAGGGTCAATTTAGTCTATGAAAAATGGCTGCGACCATCCAGCCCCCTTAATTGTATCAAATGGTAAACAATCAATACTTTTCTGAAAAAAATCTCTCATGAATGTGAAAATGAGGCAGTTATCAAAACATGAAGAAGAGAACACTTAATTTGTACAGCTTCATTTGATGCTTCCAAAGAAACCAATGTAAATACATGTACAAGCATGAAATATATCAAAGTTAACAATACAAATTGTGCTGTCTCTGAATAGAATATCATATTCTACAGAGTTGTTAAAAAAAAAAATGCTCAAAATTGCTGAGATTCCAGGTTTTCAATAATTGTATGTTTGGCTATCATTTAGTACAGAAAAAAAAATCAAATATTTTCAGAATTTGAACATTTTCCTCCATCTCAATATAGATCGATATCTGCGATTAAAAAGAGGATGAAAATAATCTAAAAATAGCCACAACCATGCAGTTCTCTGACCCTCTCGTTTAATAGTCATCTTACAATATCACTGTAATATTTACAAGCATTGAACACTGCTGCACAAAACCACTAAACCCCCTTTTTTTACAATTGTCTAACAATTGTTGCCAGGGTAAGGTGGGGGTGGTGTGGGGCCATAGTTCCCTGGCCCTACCCCAGGTTGGTAGGCTGGTGGTCCCTGGGGGTTGTAGTACTGGGGTGGTCCCTGGGGGTTGTAGTGCTGTGGTGGTCCTGGTGGTGGCATGTTTTGCCTCACTGTAACCCTCAAACTCACCCCTGTAATTAGGACAACAGGTAGATCCCGAAAATCGTGGGAATCGTCGATACATTTCCTAGTTCTGTGAATCTGAATAAAATAAAGTAAAATAAAATTCAAAATTTTTTATCTTTTCATAAAGCTTACTTATTATACAACAAAGTGTATCTTAAACAATTATAACCCTCATACTATACATATATTTCCTAAATAAGTGAATCTAAAAGTCAAGTGCTTTTCACTTGGGGGGAGGGGTATACGTATATATTGACAATTCTGACTTACACAATAGCATGGTCCTCCGAGAAGAAGCCAGAAAGGGAAGCAACCCACAATACACAGTGGGTTCATGCAGCAGTCCACTGGAGTCGAGTAGTTGTGGATTGCAATTTCCATGTGTCCCGAGTCGCTGCTCCGCCTGTTGTCACATAGATCTGGTTGCGAGTCTACAGCCCCACTGTACCACTGCTTCATTGCTAGGCCAAAGTTTAGCTGTGAAAAGCAAAAAGATGGGATAAGAACAGTATTAAAAGGCCAAGTAAATCAATGTTTTGTTTCTCAGGCACTGCCACATCTGGTCATATGCTTTATAATGTTCTGCTACAATGATTAAATGCTGAAGCTATAATATAGTCAGATTTGGGGTACAAAAATTAAAAAATATTCATTGACAATGAATAAAATACAGTATGAAAAGTCAATCTGCCAATTACTAGGCAAAATGTTATTGCCATTTTGAAAACGTGAAGATTTATAACTCAATTTTTCAGTTTTAGTTAAAATAGAAAAATGAGTTATTCCTCTTTGCTCTTTTTTTTTTTTTAACAAAAACAGGAATAAAGTACCTATTGCTCCTCTGAGAAAATTAGGCCTGATCTATTTTTCCTCCATGCTAATTAATAATTTTATTGATAAAATTTAAATTGATTCAACACGCACAGTTAAATCGTTCAAAAACTAGCAATTTACCAGGTAATAACATTTGCCGAAATATAGACACAGGTATATATTGATAAAATATGGTCTGCTATTTTCTAATCTAGTTCAATGTAAGATGTATGTCTTTTCAAATTGACATGTGGATGGATTGACAATGATGATCAGGTGACCAGACATATTCTTACCTTCAGACAGAACTTTTTGCCCTCTTGCATGTGCTGAGTGATCTCCAACAACTTGTGGGTCAGTACTTCTCGGATCCCTGGGTGCCTGGTGTTTACAAGGACTGCGAACTCATCTAAAAAGCCATCAATATATATACTGGTACATGTATATATTATAAGACAACTTGGATATTACACTTGACTGCACGAGTGAATTAGATCTCAAGTGCCAATGATAATTTAATCACTGACAATAATTTATGAGAGACTATCATTATCTTAGTATAAAAATTATTATGACGGACTCAATATTTGTTACGCTTATATGTACGTTACTATATATTAACTGTTTTTTCGATTAGAGCAAAGATTGACAAGGTACGGTAAACAGCAAAATCGGCCCTGTTTTCGAAGTGAACGAAATTTTAAATGAAATATTTGGAGAATTACCTTATTCTTTATTTTACTGACTGAATTTTAAACCAATAAAATTGATTTAGTTATAAAATATACTTTAAGCCATATCTAATCAACAGGTGTCCCATACCACCCATGAACAAAGGACGAACCAAACAATTCCACATCTTGTATATGTTGTACATGTATATTATCATGACTAAATGTATAGTGCTATATAACATTATCATGCTTATTATAGCTTTATTATTGAACTGTGAACCACTGTAAATTAACAGGCCTGACCTTTCCAAGTCTTGTGGACTTTCATTACTACGTAATGCTCAGTCTTATGATGCTGCAGTTTCACGTGAAACAAGATCGGCTTTGTCAACAGGTCATTCCTGAGCCGCTCTAGTTCCTCTATACTCTCCACTTTAAACTCCCTGTAATTTAAAAGATTTAAGTAGGCTAGTCAGTATACTTAAAATATTTTATCTTAGCTAGTCAAGGAGAAAATAAATCATTAATCAAAAGTAAAGAAGCCTAGCTGCATGCAATTATATTTATGTACAGCTTCCCCCCCCTCCCCCCCCCCCAATTTTTATTAATTATGTATAGGGACATGGGAAAGAGACTAATAGTTACAGCTAAAAAAAAAAAGATTAGAGAGGGCTACATTTTACTGCTGCATTAAAACTGAATGAATGTACTAGCCATTTTGGAACCTCTGTAGTAATTGGTATTTAGATAATGATTTAATTTAGGAAATTACAAGCAAAGCTTAATTAAGTAAATGAAATTTGTGCAAAATCTGCAAAAACTAAAGTTATCAATTAAAATACATGCTCTTGAAGAGTTATCATTAGTATCAAAATGGGCTTCAAATGGCCTAATACGAAACATGATTGTACTAAAGCACAAAAAGAGGCCCATATTACTCACCTGAGCAAGACACCCATGATAAAATCAGATTTATGGAGTGACTGGAGTCATACAAAATACCTCAGCAATTGTAGTAAGAGATTTTTAAAAAATTTCTATTCTTATGCATAGCATTGAGCCCCTTTTGTAACAGGGTAATTGAATTTCATAGTCTAAGCATTGCAGTTCTGAAGAAAATCTAAATTATTAAGCAATTGTTTATATATCGATAAAACTACATCAAACTTTGAGCCCCTGAAAGCCACTGTTAGTCTAACAATTGAGAATCAACAAAATGTTAAGATGTTTGCACTTAACAGTGTATACGTGCCAGGTAATACCATATAAAATAATATTTTAAGAATAATCTTAAGTTTATATATCCACCTCATTGTGGCCTGATTCTACTACCTGAGGAATGATGATCTGATCAAACTTGAATCTACCCTAGCTACCTAAGGATGCTTTGTAACAAGATACAGGTTTTCTGGCCAGTTGGTTAAATTTTGAGAAGATTTTTCTCTATGTACAGTGATATACATGTATTCTTAAGTACAAATTTGAACCCCTCCTCTGACCCTCATATTCCTATGTTAAACTTTGACCCCCATTGTGACCCTACACCATGAGGATCATATTTTGAACAATCTAAAATCTACACTACCTGCATGATCAAGCTTGTGAGCTATATAAATTTGGTTTTTAGAAGATTTTTTCTCTTAATATTCTTCGGTAAAAATTTGACCCCCTTTGGGGCTTATGACGCTGCCTCCGGAGATCATGATTTGATCATACTTAAATCTACACTACTTGAAGATGCTTTCATGCACACAAGCTACAGCTTATTTAATTTTCCGGCCAATTGGTTTTTGAGAAAAATTTTGAAAAATACCAACAAATTTTCATTAATTCTAAATCATTCCCCCTTTAAAGGGGACCTGGGTCTTCATTTGAACAGAAATGAAAGCAGTCAGAAATCTCTATAACCAGGAAAACGTGAGATATTTCAGACTAAGATGAAAGCTTTAAGCTTTAAAGGGACTTGGACACGATCTGAGCTCAAAATTTTCAAAATTTATTTTTTCAAATTTTATGTCTAGAATTGTTGATAGAGATGTTTTCAATGCTTTGACAAAATTTAAAAGTCAAGTATCGAGTTACAAGCGAGTTACAGAGGGCAGAATTCTTTGTTTTGTAAACAAAGCTCGAGTGCACATATTTGTTGTATTGGTATAAGTTTTAATCTAATGTTGCTGTTTGTTGTAATGAAATTATTTATGAACCCACTGAATCAGTCTATCCTGTTTCCACAAGTTATTTTGATAGAGAAATGGCAATTTCTTTACTTTACAGTATTTGTAAACAAACTTATAAGACTCGAGCTTTGTTTACATAACAGCAACTTCTTTCCTCTGTATCTCGCTTGTAACGCGACTTCTAACATTCAAATTTTGGCAAATCATTCAAAATACAAAAGTAAACTATTTTATACATAGAAATAAAAAATAAAATTTTCATTTGAAATCGTGTCCAGGTCCCTTTAAGTGTGGTTCAAACTGGTCCAGTGGTACTGCGCGCATGGAGAAGATGAAATGTATGAAAGGTGAAAAGTTTACGACAGCAACATTGAACAACTGACAACGGACAAATTTTGATAAGAAAGCTCATCTGATGAACTAAAAATATAGACTATATAACGTTATAAATATATAAGCTGTAGTACTTTCTCATGTTTAAAAACTTGGACATGGGTAGGAAGACTACAAATGTTTGAGTTACAAAGCTTTATAAAGCGAGAGAGAGAGAGAGAGAGAGAGAGAGAGGAGAGAGAGAGAGAGCGTGTCGACGGCATGTTTATTTTTTACCTGTTATTGGGGTTAGTCCATATTCCTGCCATGTTTATCACATTGTCCTCTCTGCGATTCGAGGACCCTGGACACAAGTTGTACAATAAATGAGGATTTGCGACAAACTCCCCCCATTTCAGAGCCGTGTACGCCGGCAATTGCGAGGAGTTCTCGGTGGTTGCTTCCATTTCCTTTTGCTCTCGAAATTTTCAAAATGTCGTTTATTGTGAAATTTGGGGAATTCCCACCGCAGTTAAAAACATCCGGGTTGGGATGTGGTTTTTTTTTATCAAGAATTAAATATATCGTGTTTGTACTTATATCTCAGTTGTAACGTTTTATATATATTTTTTCAGACTATTGCCAGTCTGCATTAGTAAGGTTATGTGTATACAGATTGTCAGTCTAATTTCCTATCGGGTTCGTTACTCGTGAAATCATTAACTAGGTCAAGGTCGATCGCTTTACTCGTGTGAGTCGATTTTCCCAAATGGACCCAAATGGAACGTCAAACGACCCAAATGAAACAAATGAACCCAAATAGAAACAAACGACCCAAATGGAAACAAATAGAAATTGAATTGTACTATTGAATGTTTTATTTTAAAAATAATTTCAATTATATGATAAAGAATCAATAAATATGAATTTTAATTTTGGCGATTTTTTTCCCCAAAAGTAATGATTTTTGGAAAGATGCATTGAAATCAATGTTCTATGTTATAAAATCTTTTGATGATAATTATATTGAAGAAATCTTTTTATTTATGCCTATTTGGTATAATAGTACGAAAGCCAATTAAGCTCATTTTCGTACAAATTACGAATATATTAAACGCGAAACTTTCGCGAATAAACGCGTGACTTTCCGAATAAACGCTTTTCTTTCGGGAATAAACACGAAACTTTCGCGAATAAACGCGAAACTTTCGCGAATAAACGCGAAACTTTCGCGAAAAAACGCGTTATTTTCGTGAATAAACGCTTTACTTTCGCGATATAAGTTATATATTATAATATATAATAATAAACGTTAAACTTTCGCGGATAAACGTGTTACTTTTGCGATACAACGCGAAACTTTAATATAAATGTCACCGGGTTCACAGGTGAGTGACTGTCAATTAATATATCGGGTCTCAATAGCTCAGTGGTTAGAGCGCTGGCACGGTACGTACGCCAGAGGCCCTGGGTTCGAGTCACGGTTGAGACTTGACTTTTCACAACCTGTGACATAAATATAATTGTCATTTCAGACAAGAACCCCAATGAAGAACAATAACTGAAAACAAACATATTAATTTTAAGGAAGCCTTAAGGCGTCTTCAAGGTATCAAACATACTTCTTATAATAAGATTTTTTTTTTCTTTTTTAATTAAGGTCTTCCGTTTCCAACGGAAGACCTTATTGTTTTCGTTCTGTTTCTTTTTCTTCGCTATTTTTCTTTTTTTCCAACAAATTTTGTGCACGCGATTTCTCAAAAATGACTCAACCGATTTTCATCAAACTTTCAGATATGATAGATACGGATCTAAACTTTATACGTAATTTTTTATTTTGATGACGTCATTTCCGTTTTTGATATATTGACGTTTTAGCGATTTTCAGAGGGTCGGCTTGTCCTGGGATCTTCTCCTTAACGATTGAAGATATTGAGTTCAATTGAGGGATTGTAGTCGAAAGATTGTAGATGTGTCTTTAGGTATTCATTTTTGTCTGACTCAAAAGGCGCTGAAGCTCGCCTGGACCCGAAAATTGAGATTAAAAAAACGTCGTTATTTTTTCTGGTTTTCTTTGTTTATCTCTTTTCTGAAAAATATTTTCTTATGACATGTAATGTAAAAAACGTTTGTATTTACATGACCTTTTCTTTGAAATCAAGAAAAAGGGGCTGGCTCCTCAAATAGGGGGTCAAAAGGGCTCTAAAGTCTTTAATCTGTAGCTCTTTACTGAGAGATATTTTGTTAAATGTTATAGAAGCAGATATGTTTATCTCACAGTTATGTATCCACGCAATGTAATGATTTTGTCATGTATTACATAACTAGGGGTTTTTAGGGGCCAAAAGTATAAAATTTTGATCACCCATATCTCAGAAAGGAAAAATATTTTGTAATGCAATACAGAAGAAAAGTTGTTCAAAATGATGTTCTTAACGATATGCAACCTTCAAAATTTCGTCGAACGGCCCCTATAAGGGAATAAGGGATCGGCCCCTAAAACCTTCTTTCTCATATATCTCCAGAATGCTAACGAATTTCTAAACACTTGTTGAACAAAATATGTATAGAATTAGATAACCTTTCATATGATTTCAAGAAAAAGGGGCTGGCCCCTTAAATGAGGGAACCAAAGGGCTCTAAAGTCTTTTACATATATCCTTTTACTCAGGGATATTTTGTGAAATGTTATAGAAGCAAATATGTTTATCTTACATTTATGTATCTAAGTAATGTAAGGATTTTATCATGTGTTATGTAATTAGGGGTTTTTAGGGGCCAAAAGTCCGAAAATTTGATCACCCATATCTCAGAAAGGAAAAATATTTTGAAATGCAGTATAGAAGAAAAGTTGTTCAAAATAATGTTCTTAACGAAATGCAACCTTCAAAATTTCGTCAAACGGCCCCTATAAGGGGATAAGGGATCGGCCCCTAAAACCTTCTTTCTCATATATCTCCAGAACATTAACGAATTTCTAAACACTTGTTGAATAAAATTGTTTAGAATAAAATGACCTTTCAAATGATATCAAGAAAAAGGGGCTGGCCCCTTAAATAAGGAGACCAAAGGGCTCTAAAGTCTTTTATCTGTAGCCATTTACTGAGAGATATTTTGTGAAATGTTTTAGAAGCAAATATGATTACCTTACAGTTATGTATTCAAGAAATGTAAGGATTTTATCATGTGTTATGAAATTAGAGGTTTTTAGGGGCCAAAGGTCCCAAAATTTGATCAACCAGACCTCAGAAAGGATTTTTTTTTTAAATGCAGTATAGAAGAAAAGTTGTTCAAAATAATGTTCTTAACGAAATGCAACCTTCAAAATTTCGTCAAACGGTCCCTATAAGGGGATAAGGGATCGGCCCCTAAAACCTTCTTTCTCATATATCTCTAGAACGATACCGAATTTCTAAACACTTGTTGAACAAAATGTGTTTAGAATTAGATGACCTTTCAAATGATATCAAGAAAAAGGGGCTGGCCTCTTAAATTAGGGAACCAAAGGGCTCTAAAGTATTTTACCTATATCCTTTTACTCAGAGCCATTTTGTTAAAGGTTATTAAAGCTAGATTAGGTATAATACGTTAATATATCCTAACAACATAATGATTTTCTCATCTTTTCTATCTTAATTGGAAGAGTGCAAGTATTTAAAAAAGCAATGTCAGAGAACTTATAAAAAGAGATACCAAAAAAAAAAAAAAACATTAGTACTCCACTCCTTTTTTCATATCATGTTTTCTTGTCGAAAATCAAAGTCAATGACGTCACATATCCTTATAATAATCGTACGGAAGACCTCCTCGTTGCTCGCAACGAGATCGTGTCTAGTTTTTTTTTTATTTTTGTTTACACATAAATCCACATACACACATATTTCAGACATATTTCATACATTTCAAGATTCTACATATTGTAATATCTTAATTATTAATCTAAAGGAAACATACATGTATTATCCGTATAATAAAAAATTCATAAAATTTTGACACAGTCAAACGGATCATATTACCAAATGATTCTACCAGTTTAATTAAATTTGACCATTTTGTTTTCGCATAAAGGTCAGGTCAAGGTTACAACCTTTTTCCTCAACGTAAAGGATAATAAAAATAAGTGTAGTTCTTTGTAGTTCTGTAGACATTTGATTAAGATTTGAAGATTCTATTTTTCAATGAAATGATAGAATATCAGAAAGTCTATCAGCTTATAAACTTCTAAATTGGAATAAATATTTATACTAAAATTGATATTGCTTAGCCCGCATTTCCTCCAATTTTTTTAAAGTTTGAAGAAATTTTGATTATTTTTTATGCTTACAATAATAAGATATTTCTGATTTTTATATACATGTATTATGAAGACTTTATATAAAGTTATGAATTGACAGAAAAGCTAATATATTGACCATTAAATAAGAGAGAAAAACCGATTTGAGTGATTTTTTCACAAAAATTATTGTATAGAATGGGCGCTTTAAAAAGCTTATAAAAATGTAATTTGATAGGCAAATCATATTTTAAAAACATATTCAGAAACCCAAGTATCATATCGTTAGTTCACATTAGTAAAAAAAAATCCAACATTAATGTTATTGTTTTAAAAATGCTAAAACAGACTCATTAATCTGCAGCAATTCTGAATTGCGAAACATGTGATTTTTTTTTCTACGCCAATATTACGCCAAAAATATAGTCCATGTTAGATTCTAAACATTGATTACTTTTTCTATGCCAAGTTGTATGATAGTAAAAAGGAAAGAAAAATATACTATTTTAATTTCCTTTTATCTTGATTTAATGAACAGCTAATCAAATTTACGTTTAGCAAGTCGAAAACAAGAAAAAGACTCCTTCCTTAAATTGAACAAAATAATCTTATTATATAAAGGACATAATGCATTGCGCTTCTCACATTCTCATGGGCGCTGTATTATAGAAAATGAGGCACCCACATTTTCTAATTATAATCTTCAATTTTAATTGGAATTAAAAGTTTTATTATGTATCATTTTAGAATTGAAAGGATATTATTGTTCAAAACGTTATAATATGTTATATCGCCGCAACCTAAACTAACGTCTACTTTAATATCAAAAAGATAAGTCAAGCTATGAATTGAAATTTTTAAGCTATTGATCAAATCTATATTACGTAAATTCGTCCTATAAATCTATCACATATGTCATTTGAAAATTTTGTTTATTATTAATATAAATTGTTTGCCATTATTAACAAGCAACCACTGCCAAATCTGGCCGAATGTGAGCATGAATGTGTGAGTGGATGAATAAAAAATGGCTTTGAATTATATTATTAAAATGTTTGTATGCATATGAAAAAAAAAATGAATTTTAAAACGACAATTTTCTTGTGTTGTTAATGAATTTTGATTGATATGTTTTTATATATAACTGTTAATATATGAAAACTGTGTGTTAATCCTATACAATGACGTGAAGTCTTTTAATTCCCGAATAATAAAATTAAGGTTATTGCTTTTCTTTTGAAAACCGAACCCGTGGAATTAATTTTTGAGCGAAATTAAATTATAAAATTCAAATCAAATGAATAGAAAATAAATATATAATAGGATTGTTATATATTATGAAGCACATTTGAGTAAAAATGATTTATAAAAGTTATGTTGAAATTTAAAAACTTATTCTTTTAAATATGTAAACGGTGTGACCGTTGGGCCGAGCGCAGAATTTTATCCGAAATTGTCATGAAATTTTTGGAAACCGGTCCAACATTTGGTTCAGAATTGATTTTGGAACCTTTTGGTATCGTGTCGCATTGTAAATATGCTTGAATATTGGAGATCCTGTGTTGAGATTTTATAGATTTTTTATGCTGATTTTTAAGGAGTTTAAATGTTTGGCTACTTTGAATTGACATTTTTGAAATTGTAGTTGATTAAAAATTCTTTTAAAATAGAGTAAATAATTCTTGAAATAAAGATATTTTAGTTGTATGAATTAAAAAAAACTAACAATCCATTCTTAAATTGTCAATATAACTAGCTTTAACAACACAATTTCATAACATTTTAAGAGTGTTATAAAGAATATTATATCATTTGAAAAATTTACTCCAATTAGTTGTGCATTCAATGGATTCTTTACTGTGAAGAATGTGTCAACAACACACAATGCCCCCAGGATAATCTTAGTATCAAAACAATGTATTGTTTTAAGAGGTGCTAAACACCCAATCCCCTTCCCTACGCCACATCCCAATAGAATAGAGGACAGACATGCAACTTTAAGGGGAAAATGAATGCACTGTCCATAACCATCCTTCTCTTGACTGTATTCCATTAGAATAGAGAACAGACATATACCTTTTAAAATAAAAAAAGAATGCACTAAAGAGAATGCACTGTTCAACAATGATCTCTGAAAGCTTAAAAATTACTTCCAGCATATAACCCATTTGAAAATAATTTCTCTCTCTCTTTCTCTCTCTCTCTCTCTCTCTCTCTCTCTCTCTCTCTCTCTCTCTCTCTCCGTGTTGTATATAAATACAATAGTTTGGACTGATAGAAAATACAAGATTCATGTATTTTTTTCTATTATTGCCTGAACACCTATATCTAAGATTTTCAAACCCGACAGGATGCAATAAAAAGATGAAACCTTTGAAACTTTTGCTGATCATGAAGTTCAACAGCAATCTTGAATAAGCCATTATGTTTGAACCTGATAGTGAATATGAACCAGTAAATATGTTTAAGCGTGTTTTATATTTGAAACATTTGCAAAAACTTTTTAATCAGATTTTAAATTACTTTTAAAACTTCTTGTCGACTTCTCACAAAGTAATGGTAATGGTAATGCATTACTTTACTCATGTAATGGTAATGTAATGCATTACTTCAAGAAAATTAAATAATGGTAATGGTAATCTAATGCCCAAATTCATGAAGTAATGGTAATGTAATGCATTACTTTACAATGTAATTCGCCCCAAGCCTGATATATATATACAGTACCGTCAACGCGGATCCCGTATTTGACCGCGCTCCCCCCGCGGTTATTTAATCCTTTCCGCGTTACACCATCGCGGTTAATTCATCGCGGTCCTCGCTGCAGCCATGTTTAAACCGCGGCGGTGTGACCTACCGTTGAACAAGGTGATCGGAGATTTTTACCTGTATGCTATTAGACAATAAGACGGCCACATAACACTGAGAGTCATTCTATACTGGCCATGTCTGATGTATTGTTTCCATTTCACATATTAAAATGATTACGTATTTTTAATGCACGTTTTCAAAACTCCTTATCAATTATTTCAGAGATATTTTAATTAAAAAATCATCTGCACCCGTAATAATTTTCATTTAACTGTTGATATACCTATTATTTCAAAAATATTTAATCATTTTTATAATGTAATCTACATGACGGAGAGGGTTAGAACTATAATATATTATTTTTCGATTTTTTAATGATTTTAAACATTTCCGACTACAAAAATGTTTGAATTCTTATCAGTTTTTAGCTCGTTTTACGGCACTCTCTCGATGCTCAAGACAATTAATCTAGTCCGTGACAGGCACATGCTACACGGAGAACGTTTACCTACGGTCAACAATTTTACTCAACCCGTAAAATACTAAATGATATTGACATAATTTTATGTGAGTTCAATATGAAGCTACAACACAAATGTACATGTAGTATCAGCTGCGAATACCGTTTTTCGTAACCGCCCCCTCCACCTCTTCAACGTTTTAATGACTGTGAAAATATATGTAAATTGTACTTGACTTTAGTCCCAATTGTTTAACACAAAGGTGTGAAACCATCGCATTGACGGGAAATCACTCTACGCTTGAACGCACAGAATACACTGGTACATGCATATGAGACAGGTGGATAATCCGTGTAACGATCAGGAATTTCATCTGTTTTTCAAACAATTTTACTAACAGTAATAACAATAAATAGTTATTCATTTTACTGGTATCTGTTTAACTGTTAAACGTGTTTAAGATTCACCCCCTCCGCAAAAAACCTAAAACCTTCAATGTAGACTAAACGAGAGAGAGAGAGAGAGAGAGAGAGAGAGAGAGAGAGAGAGAGAGAGAGAGAGAGAGAGAGAGACTGTCAATACTCAAGATAATTAATCTAGTCCGTGACAAGCACACGCTAAACGGTGTACGTATACCATACGATCAACGGCAAAATATGAAAATTTTACTTTACCCTTAAAATATAAATAAAAATATATTGATATCATTTTATGTGTGTTGAATATGAAGCTACTACACATGTCGTATCAGTAGCGAATTATAACGTTTTTTGTACCCCCAACCCCCTTTCCAACGTTTAAATGACTGTCAAAGTTAACTGTATTTGTCCCAATTGTTTTACACAAAGGTGTGAAACCATCGCACTGACAGGAAATCACTCTTCGCTTGAACGCACAGAATTCACGGGTATGAGGCAGGTGGATATTCCTTGCAACAAGTGACAACCAGGAATTCTACCCGTATATCAAACAATTTATCTAACAGTAACAATATATAATTGTTTCATTTTACTGCCTTCTTAAACTGTAAAAGGTGTTTAACACGTCTCTTCCCCCGAAAAGAAAGAGAGAGACTTAATTTTCTTTGATTTTTTTTTATAACGTTGTACATACGAACTAAACTTCACAAACACAATGTCAAGCATTAAATTAAACATCATAAACAGTGTTAAATACTTTACTGTAAGACAAACTTCTTTTTTTTCCTTTACCTGAAAACTAATAGAACGAAACTGTTTTCCTTTATCAAGGAAGGAGCACGTGGCGCAGCTCGCGGGCTGATTTGATTGACAGGTGAAGCACGTGGACTCAGACTGAAACTGCATGATGGATTCAATCACAATGTATACGGTCCCTATTCTTTTATGAATACTAAACTTAAGAAATTTTTATATTAGTATATTTCAAATGAAAGCAGTGGCGTCGTGGGGGGGGGGGGGGGGGGGGCTAAAGAGCACAACCTCTCTCTCTCTCTCTCTCTCGCATAAAGATCGTAGATAAAATCAAGATCGGCGACAATCAAGAAGCCTCCTCTGTAAGATAGTTGTACGGTTAGACGAAGCCGTACGCAATTTGGAGATTTTCTTTTGTCTTGAATAGGTGTGAAAACCCCTAGAGCATGTCGTTTTCTACCCTAGGTTTGTTAATCACTATACACAGGAAATGATCGCGACCTATAATTAATATACACACTAAAGGAAATATGTACAAAAATAGTTGGCCTTTGAATTTTTTAAAAGTAACTCGAGATGTATGCATTTAATAACATGTACAACTTCCCATGCTGTTTTGTGATGTAACAACCTCATTCCATTTCTTGTAAAGAAATTTCTATCTTCATGCACACCAGAACGATTAGCCATTGTTTTATGGAAATCACAGAATATACGTGTATATATCTTTTTAGGGCAACACTTACTTTAAAACTGAATAAAACCCGTGCAATGTGAAGAATCATACAATTTTAACTATGAGTACCTTTTTCCTTTGTGTTTTAATTAGGAGGACATTTAAGTGTGAGCATGTTTAACCAGAGCTGGTTAAAATCAATTTTCCGAACAAATTATAGATTTTTTATCAAAACAATGATGCTTGTTACAGCAATTATAAGGACGTAATTTTCCGTAATATGTGCGATTAAGCCACTTTTAAAATTTGAATGAATTTTTAACGGTTTGATAGGATAAAAAGATAAAATGATATTGAAAATAAAAATATACATACCTGAATATTTATAAAGTAAAATATTTATTTTAAGTAAATAAGTCTTAATAATTTTACATTTTTTTTTGTTAGATTTTAAAATTTAATTTAATCGTATATCGATATATCAATAAGTTAGTAAAGCGTGATTTTTCAACCACCTGCAGGCATGGCTCATTTCACCTCGGATTGTACAGATGACAGCTTTAAATAATTAGAATTCAAATATTACCCCAGTATTACCAAATAAACAGCAAATATTTAAAAAAAAAATTTACCTTCAAAATATGTGATTTTCTATAAAAGGATCATGATTATCTTTATGCATTCGTTAACTTACATTTATGTTATTTTTAATCGAGGGAGATAACTCGTGTTCCTTTTCGATACTTTTTTAACACCTGTAATCGATCGTTCAAACCGCGGGGGTGTTGTCATTATGGGCGATTGAACCGCGGGGGCACGCGGTTTTTACCTGAGACAGGTATTTAAACCGCGTTGCAATTTGGACCGCGGGGGTGCGCGGAAAATACGGGATCCGCGTTGACGGTACTGTATATATATATATATATATATATATATATATATATATATATATATATATATATATATATATATATATATATATATATTTCATCACATTCAAAACTTTTGAGGCAAAACCTCCACAGAGGCCCTCTATATAACTATTCCTCAGCTGGGGTTCCAGGGGCCCCCTGGATCGGAAGTTTGTTATATACAAAACATTTTTTAAATGTAATCATAACTTGATAAAGTTTACATTCTTACTTGGTAGCTGAATCATACATGACATAAGTTCATAAAACTGAAAAAAGAATATACGCGTCTATAAGTCTATGCATATAATGCCTTTTTAAGCATCATTATTTGATCAAAGTTAAATCTACAATACCTGAAATTGCTTCCACATAAGTTCCAGCTAAATTGTTTTTGAGAAAAAGATTTCTGAAAAATACCACAAATTTACAAAATTAAAAAAAAAAAATTATCTTCCCTTTAAAAAGGTGTGGCCCTTTATTTGAACAAACTTGAATCCCCTTTACCCAGTGGCGCTTTGTGCAAAGTTTGATTGAAATCGGCCTAGTGGTTCTGTAGAATAAGATGGAAATGTGAAAACTTAACGACGCCGATGACGACGACGCCGACGACTGACAACGGACAAATCTTGATCAGAAAAGTGGCTCAAATGCACCAAAAAAGCAAAATCATTATATCTGAATGTTAATACGAATATTCAATAGCACTATTTTAACTTATATAGTAGTATATAAATGCACAATAGTTTATCTGATTTTGGAAATAAATTTGAAACCAAAAATACAATCATATACTTGCAATGGACGCACAAAATATCAATTAGATACTCATACATGTAATTTGTAATTTTGAAAAAAGGAAGTATTATTTATTTTTATTACAATTTTAAAAATATTAAATTGCACTGAATTTTGTTAACTTATTCTTTTTAGTAAGCACAATATTCATCATAAATTGCATTTTGCATAAAGATTGCTTAAACTTGGTTAAATGCACATGCATTTTTTTAAATATCAAGTGTATTGTTTACAGCAAATCAGTGATACAAGTAAATGTAAGATTATTTCGAACTTTTCAATGAGAAATAATTAAAACTTTTAAGGTATTTCTAAAAACCATGTATTTTGCAAATTGATATAAAAATATAAAAAAAAAATTAAATACATATGGCACTTTATATAGAACGTAATATTGCAAAACTACATGGTATAGTCTTTTAATATCAATTTTAATTAGAAGCATGAAAGTTGTAAAATAAAATATCAATACAAGTTATTACAGTGGCATATCTAAGTTACATGTACATGACAAAGCATTGTAAACCCTGATGTGCACAAGATTAAAGTGACTTGGACACGATTTGAACTCAAAATAAATTTTCAAAATTTATTTTTTCAATTTTTATGTCTAGAATTGTTAATATAGATATTTTCAATGCTTTGACAAAATTTGAAAGTCAAATATTAAGTTACAAGCGAATTACAACGGTTAGAATTCTTTGTTTTGTAACAAAGCTCGAGTCCTGTTAATGTTTACATATTTGTTGTATTGGTATAAGTTTCAATCTAATGTTGCTGTTTGTTATGATGAAATTATTTATGACCCATTGATTCAGTCTATCTTGTTTCCACAAGTTATTTTAAAATGACAATTTCTTTACAATATTTGTAAACAAATATGACTCGAGCTTGTTTACATAACAACGACTTCTGTCCTCTGTATCTCGTTTGTAACATGACTTCTAAAATCAAAACTTTTGTGAATCATTCAAAATACATAAGTTAACTTTTTTATAAATAGAAATCAAAAATAAAATTTTCATCAGATATCGTGTCCAGGTCCCCTTAAACCAGACAATTGCAAGCTAAGATTTGTTGCATAGGTGTATGAAAAATGTCATTGTGTAATTAAATAATTAAATTTTATTGATATGCAAATCTGAGAAATTAAGACAATTCTTCACTGCACTTGTTGCATGTGTACTGGCATAATTTAATAAAAATATTATATTTGCAATATAGACAAATTACCATTTTCACAATAAATTGCCAGTGTAGATTTAAATATGCACATGGTGAGTACCGGTATATATATCTATACAAATACAGGGACTTTTACAATTTCAGATATCCACATTGGTCATTGGTCAGCGGTCATTGAAACAGTTCTATAATCACAACCAAGTAAAATGATAGCACAGAAAATTATAACCAACAATATTGACTTAGTCTATATTAATTCATCATGAAAATTCAGTACTTTTTATGTTTATCAGAGACCAAATAACGAACCATATACAAGTGTATTCATAAAATACTAATACAAACAGACAAATAAGATATTAAATGTTAAGCTGTATACATAATAACCATATCTGAGATATGAGTACTTCAAGTATTACATGTATTCATAATATTATCAAAACTATATATATATATATATATATATATATATATATATATATATATATATATATATATATATATATATATGTATTGTGTGTGGTCTTATATTTGCTTTATCCAACGAGTTAAAATGGTGTATATATTCGCGAGGATTGCCGAGCGAATATAACCATTTCAACGAGTTGGATAAAGCAAATACTAGTATAAAATCACACAATTTTAGATGTTCTATTCATCTCATACGATTAGATTTATATCATGAAGCGTTTGAGACAGTCCCTTTATGACCTAAATCATGATTTTTTGAAAGATTAAAAACGATGATGCAACGTTTTATGATGCGGTTATTTTTGAGAGCTCTGGGAAAAGTCCTTTTATGACCCTAATCATGATATTTTTGAAAGATTAAAAACGATGATGCAATATCGTATTATGCAGTTATTGTTTTCTTTCGAAACATTCTTTAGAATATGAAAAATGAAAGCAATTATCAGATCATTGAGGACTTGATACGGCCAACTTATCATGATAGATAATTGTAAATACAAGCATCATAATGATACCTAAAAGTAAAACACATGTAACAGTGCATTGCACATGTTAAATCTGAGAAATGGCACAGTTTCATATTCTAAAGCGTTAATTTAAAAAAGTAAATGCTCAAAATGGCTGCGATTCCAACTGAGAGTCCATGTTAATTGCATTTTTGTGAAGGAGGCTGAATGGTCATAAAATTGCCCATCTGATCTACTTTAACAAGAGGCCAACAGTCATCGACAATCACCTGAGTATATAGCCCTTAGACTGAAATATAAGTCAGAGAGTTTTAGCTTCATCTTGAAGATTAAACCTAAATCTATTTAAGTCACTTTTTACTGTTACCCTGCTTTTATCATTTCACGATTCATCCATTCATTCAAACATTCATCTATGAATATGGAAAATGGAGGGGGGGGGGTGTCCAAAAGTCAGAGGAACCTTGACTTGTATTTTCTATATCTTGAGGGCAAAAATTGAAAACTTTTGGAAATAAAACACATGCAGGCCTTTTTAAGGTCAAACAGTCAATCATTCATTATATTCATAGTTTCATTTATAATGCACACAAAATGCATACAGCCTATTTCTAAAATTATACAGTGTACAGTATATTAAAGTATATTTCGAAATATAGAACAGATATTTAATTCAATATTGCCAAGGGACAATTTACTATGTAGTTTTCAAGATAAAGTTTAAATTGTAAATGGATGACACACACCAATTACCCTAAGTAAAAATATTTGTTCACTATAATTACATGTATGGTCATATTTATCCCTCTCCAATAAAAAGCCCCATGGCCCAGGCAGTGAATTTCACAACTTAACATCACGACCATATGAATATGAATAACAATGCATGACTTTATTTAACATGTCTGTGATAGTACCAGGGACCATAATTTTACAATTTAGGTAGAGGACGTTGTTGACATTAGAATTATACATTAAGGTTTTTCTCAAATATATATGGGGGAAGAGAAGAGGTTTTTCTAAGTTTAAATACATTTTTACTATATGGCCATATTGGCCCCACCCTAGGGTCTGAACTCCTGACCCAGGGATCATGAATTTTCTCACTTTTGGTAGAGGGGTTCATGGATATCATAACTATACATTTAGTTTTTCCCCACATGTATGGGAGTAGAAAAAATGATTTTTGTAAATTTTGCCTTTTCTTTGCCCCGCCTATGAGGCACCAAGGGTGGTAATTCCATGAATTTCTCAATTTAGATTAATCTAACCATTTAGATACTTTAAACCAAAAAGGGAACAATTGGCCTCGTAGTTTTTAAGAAAGACCGAGTGACCCAGGTGACCTTAAGATTTAAATAATAAATCTCTATAAATTATCATGAAAGGAGATGAAAAAAGTTCAAAATATGGTCACGACCATCTAACCCTCTTTTTATCGATACCATTATAAAAAGCCATACCTTCTTGTTTAACAAGTCGTCTATTAATTGTATTATATACATGTATCATTCACACACTACACAAAACGCCTGACCGTCTTGTTTAACAGTCATCTAACAATTTATTATATAAATGAATGGGACACAACTGCACAAAACGGCTAACAGTTGTATTATTTAATATATGTATCAAACATCACTGTATAAAACTCCTTACCATCTTGTTTTACAGACGTCTATTAATTGTATTACTGGGTATATACATGTGTCGTAATCCACAGTGCACTACACAAAACTCCCGACTCTTTTGTTTTACAGTCGACTAATTATTGTACAATATACATGTATCAAACACCACTACTCAAAACCCTTGGCCGTCTTTTTTTACTGTCGTCTAACAATTGTTACCAGGTAAGATTGGATGAGTGGGGCCTTAGTTCCCCGACCCTCCCCCAGGTTGGTAGCTTGGTGGTCCCTGGGGGTTGTAGTACTTTGATGGTTCCGGCGGGGGCAGGTTTTTCCGCACTGTAACCCTCGCACTCACTCCTATCAGCGGGACAACAGGTAGATCCCGAAAATTGTGGAAATCGTCGATATATTTCCTAGTTCTGTGAATCTGAAAAAAAAATGAAAAAAAAAACCCTTAATTTTTTTTGTGAAAATTGCTTAATAAAGCACACTCGTTTTTATAAAGGAGGCTAAGTGGTCTACAAAATTTTACTATTTTCCTTTATCTTCATATTATAATTATTATATATCTTTTCTTCTGTATGGAGATAAATATAGTCTAAGAATGACCACGACCATCAAGCCCTCTTTAACTTAAAAAAAAATATCAATTACTGATACATCTCGTTGACAGTTCTGACTTACATAATAGCATGGTCCCCCTAAAAGAAGCCAGAAAGGGAAGCAACCCACAATACACAGTGGGCTCATGCAGCAGTCAACTGGGGTTGTGTAGTTGTAGATCTTAATAAGCATGCAACAAGCGCTCGACCCATCGCTCGGGTAGAGACTTGTATCAAACGAATCTACTGCTCCGCTGTACCACTTTTACATTGGTTTGTTGAAGCTTAGCTGTGAAAAAAAAACCAGTATTACAAGGCCAAATAAATTACTCTTTTTTTCAGGCACCGCTGCATCAGGTCATATATGCTGTCGCATAAATAGGACACATGATACCACATTCAGAAAAGGCTCGAGCTGTATGGTCTGATTTTGAAAGAAAAAAAATAAACGCTGAATTAAGCTTCAGGTGAAATTCACGTGAAATTCGTGTGAAGTAAAATTCACGTGAAATTCACGTGAATTTAAGGTAAAATAGGTTCATGTAAAATTCATGTGAAAGCTCACATAATTTTTACACAATTTAAAGTGAAAACTCTTTAACGTGAAATTTCAAACAATTCTTTAAACAGCCCTGATTATTTGTTTGTTTAAGTTGTGTATTTTACTTGAGTACTGGCTGTGAGTTATTGAATTTAATTAATTTATGATACTTTCGACATGACACCAAAATGATATGACAATAATGCATATAACAACAAAAACCTGAAGCAATAAACGTCGTCTTAACATGTATCAATAAAATTAAAAATACACACATGCTAACAATTTCAACTCGTAAATTATTATTTTAATGCTATGAAATGAATTCCAGATTGAAGTCTGTGTCGTTCTCGTACCGACGTCACATTTTTACGTCACACGTTGAAGCAAATATTGACTGTACTATGTACGTTTTGCTGTAGAATTGACTGTCTCGAAAACGCAATCGACACCTGATGCCTACTATATAAAATATTATAAATATATATATATAGCGTGATGCTGATGAGGATATTCGAATGACCTACATGTACAAAGTTGATAGGTCACTTTATATGAAATAATGTTGAGAATCAATTTGACATTGGTAGGCTAGTTATGTCAATCCAAATTTGCTCGGATAGATCTATAGTTATTACTTAAGCTGTGCAGATTTCATTAAAAACAAGTTTAAAGAAGAGTAAAAGCAATGTATTTCACGCATATGTATTTATTGAAAGTTCAGTTAGATAAGAGGTAACGATGCCAACAACAAAAGATGAAAAAAATATAGAGCAGCTTTATAACGGATGAACATGTTCAGGTTTTTATGAGTGACTTATTTAGGCCTTTTTGTTTAACGTAATCAGCGATTGTTGATAGTGTCCCTCCTCTTTTTTAAATAAAACAATTAACTTATACGTGTCTTTTTTAAAGAAAAGACGTCGGTATTTTTAAAAAAATAATTGATCACTTAAACTCTTTGTAATCATGTAAATCATATTTTGGTTATTTTATTTACCATTAAATTATTTTTTTTATTTTTTTAGGAATTGTATGATGATCAGAAGGCATTGTCTACATAATGTTGTCTTACAGAGAGTCTATCATAGAAATCCAATGTGTCTCTTTAGAATATTAATTGTGAGTATTCAAGAATATTTTAACAATTGCTTGTATATTAAAAATGAATAAACGTAGCAGCTGGCATAAGATTTAACTCAGTTTGCCAAATTAAATCAAAATTATCAATAATTTATAATGAAAATTGCTTAATTAATAATTATTTAACAACTCCAATAAATACGCCAAAAAAATACGAATAAAATATCTGCTGCGAGAATAAAAGTTGGCTCCACCAATATTCCCTTTGCACTTTTAAGAAGTACATAAAATTTTGACTACACATACACATTCAAATCTCTTAAGATATAGCACGTTAATTTAGAGGTATCTGTTTTCCGTGTGTTTCTTGTAAGGAGATTTAATATGAGTGTACCAGGCTATTTTGTGACCAGACGTTCTTACCTTCAGACAGAACTTTTTGCCCTCTTGCATGTGCTGTGTGATCTTCTGCAACTTTTTGGTCAATACTTTTCGGATCCCTGGATGCTTGGTATTTACAAGGACTGCAAACTCATCTAAAAAGTCATGAATTGACAACTTAGAAATACACTTGACTGTGAGAATTATATATAGAGTATCAGGTAATTAGGTAAAATTAGGGATGGCAGAAAATAGCACTTATAATAAATATGTTATGTCAGCTTCAATATTTGTTGTGCTATGTATCTATTATGTAGATGCTTTTTTCTATGGTTTCAAATTATCTCATTTAATTGCAACAGTTTAAGTTTTCTTTTACATTTTCCGAGTTGAAAACCATATTTCAAATAGGGATAATACTTTGATATGGGTTTATTTCAATTTGATTTTATTTGATATTCTACAACATGAAATTATTAATTCAGTGATTCATTGATTGCGCAATCTGTTGCATACTGTTTTAATTTTTACGTTTTTATTTTATCTATATGCATATAAGTCCTGAAAGTAGTTGTTAAGATCTTTGATTTTCAATGTTGGTGGGTATTCCCGCCAAGTTTTTTTGTACTGGTCAGAGAGAGATCGACTTTAAAGGGGCATGGTCACGATTTTGGTCAAATTCTATTTTTATGTTTTTATTATTTACAATGCTTAAGAAATGTACGTGTAATGATCAAATAAAATTTGAGAGTCATTCGTAGAGTTATGTGCAAGATACAGGGCTCACAATTCTTTGTCATGTAAACAAGGCTCGTGCCCTGTTTTTGATTACATAGGTTCAATATACCTGTAAAAAATCTTTTTCCAGCTTATTTGTCTTTCTTTTTATTTATTTTAGACACAGATAAACAGTTTCTAACGTTTAAAACATTCGTTTTAGGTTTCAAACTGAAACGCTCAAAATGTAAACAAAAGCTTTGTTTACATAGCGAAGAATTTCAAGCTCTGTAACTCGCTTATAACTCAACAAATGACACTCAAATTTCGGTTGCCTATTAAAAATGCATTTCTGAAGCATTGTGAATATCAAAATCAGAAAAATGATATTTGACCAAAATCGTGACCATGTCCCGTTAAGCCAGTGTGAGGTCAGGATTGATCAAAGACATATTATGAGGTTTTCTTGAATCATTTACACTAACTATTTTTTATTTATTAAAGATCTCAGAACATCAACTGAAAGTTGGACTTCTCTTTTATACTTGTTGTTTATTATCCAATAATTAATTTAAAATTTACTTGTATATGAATATATGCATGGATGGCCGAGTGGTTAGAGTCGTGACCGCTCTCCGCCAGGAGCGTAGGTTCTAGAGGTTGTGAGTTCAAAGCCACGCCCAATGTAGTAAATTTTGCTGTGCTGTATTATTTATTCATTTTTATATCAGCAATTCAAGTGTATTTTCAAGAAGATTGTATAGAAAATTGCATTTTCTATTATTTTGCAGAAATGCCTGGTAAGGTAGTCTAATTTTTTGCAAAAAAGCTTGTCAGAGTAGTAGTAAAGCATTAACAAATTCCTGGAAAATTTTATATAAAATTGAGAAACGTGTCGTCTGACCTTAAGAGTAGATTCGGCGGAAATCTGGCAGCACAGGGAAAGGAAGATTTCAGTCGGTTAATTTTGCACATTTTTCGAATTATAACTGTTACTTGGTTTTTATGAGACATGGAATGGATAAAAAAATAAGGTTTTATCATAATTGGTCTAAATATAACAACAAGACGCAATTTTTATCGTTTTACTAACAGCGTGCCAGTTTGCTTGTCGGGCCGTGCTAAAATTTTGTATGCCAATTATTATATTCCACACCGATTGGTTGTTTGATTTCATTGATGTGAATGCTAATTTGCACAGAACCCAGAAACACACTGACCATGTACATTACATGTACATGATGTTTTGGTAGTGAATATCAACACCTGGACAGTCCAAAGCCCGTTGTTTGTTAAATTTATTTCTTTACATTTTTAACTTCGGTAATATCCAAAGCCTATTTTTTGTTAAATTTATTTCTTAACATTTTTAACCTTGTTAATGATGCAGAATCATTATATATGATATATATATGATAAGTGTATTGTTATTATAATGTTTTCTAGTAATATAATTATGCTGTGTATTATATGTTGCATAGTCAAGGTTATTATTTAAATAGGTTTTACTTACCTCGGGTAGTCTTTGATATTTCTTAAGCAATTAGTATGCAGTCAAGCATAGTGCCTGGCTGGTCAGTGAAATTGCCTGAGGTATATAATTAAGTATTGGCCAAATATTATTTAGATATCTCTTTTAATCCTATTTGTGTTTTAGTTTTCTATTCTGTGTTTGGATTGGTTAGCAAGGTTTTCCCTCCAAAAGTTCTTAGATTTTGGTGACTCTTTGTCATTATTTTGATTTGGGCAGACAGTATATCTTTGACAGACCTGACAAAAACATCATACTGTTTTAAGACTGACATTTCCTCTGTATTGATTCATGCATATGGCAATAATCAGATTTTGATAAAGACCCTTTCCCACAGAATGGGTCTTCTAAACTCTTAATACATAAAGCCAAGTTTGAACCCTCAACAGTCTTGACTTATTTATGCTTATGCAAGGACTGTTACATTAATATCCGATAGTTTCCGTAATATTTGATTTACTTCAAGACTGCCAATATAAATAGATTTACCGGGGAGTATTTGATTAATGCGACGTTCGTTTAACAAGTAGAAACGGTGGAGGACGTTTATTTCATTTGAAAACATTGTCCATCTGTCCATTTCTAGCGTTTTGTTACCGATATGAAAATGGATGAAACAGTATGTAACTGTTAGTACCATATACAGAAGATCCTGTCAAGGAGGTCCGAGTAAAATGGTGTAGGCGAACTACTATAAATGACTTATTCTAGGCATATATATTTAATACATTTAACAAACAACAAACTTTGGACTGTCAACGTGTTAATATTCACTGCCCAAAAAATCATGTAATGTCATTGGTCAGTGCGTTTCTGGGTTCTGTGCTAATGATATGCAAATTAGTATTAATCTCAATGAAATCGAGCAACCAATCAATGAGTAATATGATAATCAGCGTACAAAATTTTAGCACGGCCCGACAAGCAAACTGGCACGTTGTTAGTAAAACGATAATAGTAAATATTTGAACATTTCAGGGCTTTTTTTTTGGTTGGGAATATATTTTCTATATATCTTATTCAACAGTATTGCTTTAATTGAAGTAATTAAGAAGCCTTATTTTAAAAAAAATTGTTTGTGCTCTATGTTGTATCAGGAATCGAGAACAAAAATGTACAGTAAAAATCATTCCGCTTAAGTTTACACATATACCAGTATAAGTTTTCCTTTAATATTGTTTATTCATAAATGTCTTTTGAATAACATTTATGAAATATATTTTTCAAATTATTCTAAGCAGAAATACTATATAATGCAGTGCTAGCCAGGTGAACATTCTTTTCAAAAGACTATGAATACAATGGGAGAGAGTGTTCCAGAGACTCTCTTTGTGAATGAAAAATAACGATCGACACTTGAATAACCACAAGACCTAGATTTAGGCCGGATGTGATACCTGGCTCACCGAATTGTATACCCTATTGAGCGATCGAGCAAGCTATTGAAAACTCTATCGGTATTCTGTAATTCGCTGTTAAGGTAACACACGTGTCACCCCTGCGAATGTGTTCGGAATATTTTCTTTATCGTTGCTAAGTATGTAATAAATCCAGAGGTGCTCGAATGAAAGTTCACGAGACTTCACCGAGATTTGTTCAGTTCCTGTGAAATTTCGAGCGGAAGTATAAGTGTTCGGATAATATTCTCAAAATACGCAAGTACTGGTCGTTTTTATATCATATCCTACTTGGATTTATGTCAAAATATGAAAACCTTTTAAGATGTATGTCTTATTTCACCATCTAATGGTTATTTACATTAAACGATACTATTTAGAACAGAGTTATCGTTCGTGTTCAACCACGTGTAGAATGGTTGAAAATATAAACATTGGGTTGCTTAATAAAATCATAGCCATGTTTGATGCTTGTAGTGTGCAATACCATATTTTTAGAAAAAAAATGGGTGTCTGTTTTGCATAAAAACTTTGTATATCGAGCCATTTTCAAGGAACATTCTGCATAAAATATATGGTCTGTTTCTCTATTGATGCTATTACTAGGTCAGGCGCGGATCGAAAATTAATCCCCAGGGGGGATATCTACAAGCATGTTAATTGTTGCAACAGCAGACAAAAGCTATTTTTTGTTTTGTCGCATTTATTTCTAGAACACATTTTATCCACCAATTAATGAAGATAAAGTTTAAAATCAATAAACCTCTAGATTTTATATTTGACTACAAGTACCTAGATTCTATGAAATAGACTATAAACACGAGGCATGATTTTTACTGCGAAACTAAAAGGGTCAAATAATATCACGTGGTCTTAAATTTAAATGACAATAACATTCGCAGGGGTGCGTGTGATATTTGGTAAAACGTTCGCTGCATTTAACAGGTTGAGACACAAGTGCTTGAGTACAGTAAGCGATGGTCTAACCAGATTGCTTAAAAACGATATATTTTATTGCATGGGATTGAACAAAGATTTACAAACTTTTAAAGGCGAACGTGATAGTATGGGAAGTAAACATGGGGAATGTAGAAGTTGTCTATCTCGTTAGTGTGTACGTCCCTGCTTATTGTTATAATTGCTTTCAAAGAATCAATGAAATGTATTTTATTTAATTTCTCGTGTCCACAATATTCACGACGATGATACCTGGTTTTATGGCATGAATGCTTTCATATATCATCGATATATCATTTAATAGCATCGCTAATTAATTATGTTCCGATACTCGCCATTCAACATGTTTTAAGGCGAATGTGCGGCCATATTGTACATTTGAGAATAAAAATGTTAACACTTCTTGAACTGGATTGTTTCTGGCCAAAATTGTTGCCAAAAGATATAAAAGCAATAAATACGAAGTCCTGCATGTCATTTTGTTTTAAAAGTATGCATAAAAGAACAGCTAGAAAATGCCTTTTTAATCTCTCAGAACAGCTCTCGAACTGCGCAGCTACAAACTTATTTTGAAGAATTAAAAATCTAAAAAATAGGAAGAGGGTTATTTGGTGTCCTCTTTACAATCTTTTGTTGAAAAAATGTCTAAGCTTGCTTATTCATGTTGTAACTTTGTCTCAAAGTAAGGTACCCTTTTCTTAAATTGAGCCTCAAAAACCACAAGATATATTTGTCTGCGTCTATGGAGGTACATTGCAGATATATTTTCATTGAAATATGATGTATTCTCTTTTAATATAAGACAATCACTTTTTTGGACCCCTTTCCCACTTCTATCAAAAATATAAAAGAAAGTAATTTGTAATGAGTTTGAGGAAAAATATACATGAAAAATGACAATAACAAACCGTCAACCATCTCAAAAATCCATAAAACGAAATACAAATTCAAAGCAGAGCAACACGGACCTCCAAAAAGATAGAGGTAGGATCAGGTGCCTAGGAGGAGTGAGCATTCTCTGATGACCGGTCACACCCGCCTTGTGCTCTTTGTTGTAATCGGAAAAAAACCCCGAAAAGTCCTGAGACAATTAGGTGATTAATTATTGTCTAACAATTAGTATGCATAACGTCAGTCAGCAAACGGCCAAGTGGAAGATGGTATTTGCTGACAAGGTCGTTGTATCGACCATAGAACTTGCGAAAAGATAACTTCAAACGAGACATTGGTTGATAATCCTGTTTTATCAACTTGTTTTTTAGTAGCTTGCCTCGCCTTAGAACTGTTCATACAAACAGCATGTCCTTGCGTATCGAATTAACTGAGAGACAAAAACACCATATGCAGGTGATAAAGGTATATTGTTACATGAGTAAGGAAAGCGGACTGTAGAAAAATTGAAGTCATCTCGTTTATCATAAAATTTTATTGTTATGTTACCATCAATGTCTATTTCCAGTAAAATATCCAAATATGAAACAGATGACGTAGACTCTGAGGTATCTTTTATTTCAAGTTCACTGGGATATATCGAGTCGACGTAAGAATGGAGATAACAATTGTTATTTGATAATACGCCGTCAATATACTTGAATATTGAGTTGAAGGCCACTGCTAGTGATTTCTTTTTTTTCACTTACAAGTTTTTGAATAAATTCTGCTTCATAAGAATACAAAAATGGGTCTGCTAACAATGGGGCACAATTGGTACCCATGGAAATTCCAATAAATTGTTGGAAGACTTGATTTCCAAAAACTACATAGGTGTTGTCTATCAGAAACTCAAGCATCGTTTTACTGTCAACTTCAGAGTACTTGTGTGTGCAATTAGAATCATGGTTTTTAACAAAATAATTATTTAGATTATAGATTTCTAATCACAAGGTAAGTATTTTTACGACTTCCATTTTTATTGAGGAAACAACTGCCGATGATATCAAAAAGCCTATATTTTAAATTGTCATGGGGGATGGTTGTATAAAGCATTGAAAAATCGTACGTTTTAATGATATTGATATTGGTAAGATTTTGTGAACTCAAAGATTCAAATAATTCTTCAGGATTTTTTTAGTATCCACATCTATTTCACACCACTTCTGGAATATATTGTTGTACAGTACCCTTGAAGTTTCTCCTTCACTACTGTAAGAATTTTACTAGGGAGTAATTAGAGAAGTTTGGTAGAGCATTTACTGGAACCTGCTATACATCTCTGTTTGTAAGGACTTTTGTGAAGCTTCGGATTTCAGTACAAATAAGATCAATCAAATTCATTTTATTTATTGGGGATATTAAAGATATCCATAACTGATTAATGATTTTGAAGTATTTCCTGCTTGGAAAGGCTGCTATGGGTGAAAGTAGGATTACCAAGTAGAATCGAAACCTAGTTCTTTGAAAATGTAATTAACATAATATGCCTTACAAACAAAGCTAATGTTGTTAATTGCCTTAGCAGCAGGAACCAGTACATACTGATCGTGCAATATATCTAGTTCTTTTCTCACTTCTGCTTTATTGAAAATAGAAGGATATACGGTTTTCATTTGACCTCTCAGTCGTTTAATTCGAGGTTTTAATATTATAATACATCTGATGCTTTTAACCTTGACAAGGTATCAATGTCTTCTTTTTCAGATTTTGGCCATCGCCTGGCTTAATCTTCAACTGAATTCATATAAAATTACGACGCCATGTGAAGGATCTAGGCTCCCTAAATTTTGGTCCTTTCATAATAAGTGATTTGAGGTCGTCGCTCTGAACTAAATTAACATCACCAGTAATGACGTGTTCGGTAGATACTTTATTTTATACTTACAGAACTAAAATTCCCTTTAAAAGAAACATGGGATAGGTATGGAGATGTACATTTGTATATCAAATTCATAGCGGATTCTTTTGAATTGACATTCATTTTTTTCTATGAAAATACAACGTCAATGTGTCTCCATAGACACAAAAGTTCTAAGTATAAACTGTACCCTATTTTGATGCAAAGTTACAAGTTAAATGAGCAAAATTCAAACTTTTGCTGAACAAGTGATTGTAGAGAGGACACCAATAAACCCCCTTCATATTTTTTCAGATTTTTAAATCTTCAAAATAAGTCTATAGCTGCGCAGTTCAACAGCTCTTCTGAGATTGAGTAAAAAGGCGTTGTCTTGTTATGTAGGACTTCATATTTATTGCTTTTATATCTTTTGCCAACATTTTTGGCTAGTTTCGGGCAGAGACAAGCCAGTTCAAGAAATGTTTACATTCTTATCCTCAAATGTACAAGATGGCCGCACATCCCCCTTAAAGCTGACATGAATTCATAAAAGCATTTGGTCGCCATATTAGTTTCGATCGCTCCTCTACTGCCACTGGGGTATATATACCGGTTGAGAAAGTTACGGTCGATTGCTTTCCGATCAAGGCATTCAGGTTGCACGGACTTCTAAATGCATGAACTACACATTGTAGTAAAATGTTGTAATAAAAATAATGGAAAACAACAATGGAATACAAAATATATTTATTCTTTGAAAGGATTTCCGAGGTATCCGTATTATTTTGCACAGACAGTGTTGCATTACTTCGCATGCACATCGAACACCTGTGTTGTTCATACTGAATACGTAGCGTCTGCATCTTCTTGAAAAATCCGGCGGTACTACATCCAACACAGTAGCTAAATGATAGTAAATCGAAGAAAGTAACACAGTAACATCGTTTCTATCCGTTCCTACAAAAACGCACCGTTTCTAAAATCCATGCGATAATTGACATTGCTCGATCTGCCACAGTGTGTGGTTTGCGCATGTGCGATGTTATATTATACACAGGAAAACGGTCTACAATTAGCAGCGAATTTTTGAAGTATCTGTGCCTAGCTGGATTTCTGTCTGTCTTATTTCGCCGTATATCTTGCCAGTGCAGTGGTTGTCATATTTTTCTTCAAAACGCGTTCCTCCATGTCTTTTAGTCCAAGGTAACGTGTTCGGGTGTACGAAATTCCTGAATGCGGTGAAGCATGAATAGTGCTTTCGGCCTTATATAGGGGGTGTGTAGCGATGAGCAGAACAATAGAAATCGACAACCAATATGGCGGTAGCTGGAGATAAAAGGGAAATAATGCGTATTTATGAATTCATGTCAGCTTTAAGTTGTGTTTATGCCATAGCTCGTATATAACCCGTTGTTTCATTCGATTTAAATGTAAATATGAAAGGGGCACAACTCAAGTAGCTCGCTAAATAGCGTCACCGCATTAACAGGTTTTTGTAATGAGATCTGCCAAGGGTTTATGGGGAGCGAAGTGGACCGAAAAACCTTGGCTAGCGAAGATGTTGTAAATAGACTTTAATAGAAACACATGTATGATCATTGGTAAAACATTCGGTGATTTAACAAGTTGTGACACAAGTGAACGAGTACAGTGCCTCCCCAAGGATAACAAAAATGCTTATGGTTATTGCTTTTAAAACTTCAATGAACTGTATTTTATTTACTTTCTTGTGTCCGCAATATTCATGACGACAGTACCTGGTTTTATGGCACGATAATTTTAAATATCAGCGATTTTTCACTCCCAGTACTGGTTCCTACAAAGACTATAAATGAAACATATCTTGCTTTCTTTAGGTTCTATCTTAATTCCTATTTAAGGGGATGGGCGGTCATCATGTACATTTGAGTATAAAAATGTAAACATTTCTTGAATTGACTTGTTTCTGCCCAAAGCTGGCCAACATTGTTGTCGAAAAACATAAAAGCAATAATATGAAGTCTTACATGTCATTTTGTTCGAGAAAAGGTTTGAATATTGCTTATTAAAGTCGTAACTTTGCCTCAAAATAGGGTACCCTATTTTTCACTTGGCATGGGATCTATTTTTAGAACAAGAAAATCCAGTCTTTACTAAGAACTCCTGTGTAAATGGAGACACATTAACGTTATATTTTCATAGAAAAAAAATATCAATTTCATATACATTTCTATACCTGCCCCATGCTTGTTTATGAGGGTTTGTTAGTTCTATAATTAGTATAATAATTTAAAGTAAATTCTTTTTAAGAAGTGGGATAGGGGTTAAAAAATTGATTGTCTTAAGTTAAAAAGTATACATTATATTTCAAGGAAAATATATCTGCAATGTACCTCCATGGACACAGATAAATATATCGTGTGGTTTTAGAGGCACGTCCCCTTTAATAGGATCGTAAATTCTGTTTTGATTCTCGCCAGTCAACATGTTTTCAAGTTGTATGTATGCTGTAGCATGCATATTTAAGCATTGAATCATTATTTTTTGAAAGATGTGGTCTCATAGCTGCAACGATGTGTGCATACGAATTGAATAACGCGCACATAAATTTGTATGTAAGCTGCTCATTATTGATCAAGATGTATAACACTTTGATACAAATCCTTAATTATTCCGAACTCTTGAAAACTCGAACTCTTGAAATCTCGAAGTTTTTCCTCGGTCCCATAGACTTCGAGCTATCGAGAGCTACCTGTACATGTAAATTACTAATAAATAGTATTCTAATGTTTTTGCGTTGATAGTAAAACATCTACACACTTACATGATGATAAAATAATGTTTTCTTTCCATGCATAAGAATATCAACCGAAGTATATTTCGTCTACTAAGAGTAAAGTCTAAACTTCATGCCATTCTATTTCGGAAATCGACAAAACTGTGGGATATGTGATATTTATCGTGTCTATTGCATGTACCATAATGCATTCGCATTACATAAAGAGAGCTGGCTAATGAGATATTACATGCCAAACATTCCTTGAAAAGGAATACTTGTTACTCAAAATATTGTCATGGATGTTAACCTCCAGTTGTGAGAAAGAGGTAGATTTAGAGATCTTTAAACATTTTGTGTATTATGACTATATACATGTACTGCAATTACTATAATAATTTATAATTGTAGTTTGATTAATGAACTACATTGTGAATGGTCTGACTTTTCCAAGTCTTGTGGACATTTGTCCAACCGTCGTAGTCATAATCATGATAATATTTGTTAAATATTGTAAAATTTAAAATTGATGAAATTAATTATAATTTACTTTTAGCCACTGGCATTAATTAATATCGCTTAAATGAATAAAGGACAAACATCTTGTAGACATGACTATGTGGTGCTATAACTTTAATGATTTATTGTAACATGATTAATGAACTACACTATAAATGGTCTAACCTGTATAAAGCTTGTTGACTGTCATCCCAGACTTGTTATACAGCATTTCCGCGTGAAACAAGATCGGCTTTGTCAACAGGTCATTCCTGAGCCGCTCTAGTTCCTCTATACTCTCCACTTTAAACTCCCTGTAATTTGAAAGTGGGCTAGTAAGTATTCTAAATTAAAGCTCATACAAAACAAAACAAATCATTAAAGTAATGTAATCTAGCTGGCTGCCTGCAATATTGATGCATCCTCCGCTCCAACTTCTTTCATGTATAGGGGCATGTGGGATAGAGGCTAAAATTTCAGATAAAAAAAATAAGGATCAGAAAGGGCTATATTTATAACGGCAGTATTATATCTGATTGAATATAGCCATTTAGAAACCTCAATTGTAACTGGTATTGAGATAAAAATCTAAGAAATTGAATGCAAAGCCTACAGTGACACAAAAAATGTTTTACTTTTTTATTTTGACAACTAAAATAAGAAATATACGAAATTTGATCAAACGGAAGGTTTTACGCATTATAAAGTCATCACCTTTTAGTTTACAAGTTGTTAAAACTCAGCCGCACCTCAGATTTCCAAGGAAGGTGCAAATGTAGTCCGGGACATATATCCCGTTTAACTTTTTCGCCGATAGTTTACTATAAAAACGATAATAGAAGAAATCGTTTGACGGTTATGTAAGTTCACTTATTATAAGGATGCTGTATAAAATCTGCATCGTAATAACACTTAATTAGTTTTCAATCGCAAAAATATATCGCGCTCAGTGTGTAAATGTTGTCCCAATAATTCGGCGATGATTTTCGGTTTTTAGACGGGTCACGTAACCCCGTCTGTTAGTTTACTGACAGCCGAAGTCTCAAACCGGAAGGCACACGTAGAACACATGAATTGAGTCTACGCGTAAGAAAATAATGCAGAAAGTTTTCATGCATATCAGTAAATATATATTATAAAAACACGCATTAAATCTTTTTAAGTCCTCTGTGTATAAACTAAATTCTATTTAGAAAATAAACAAATAGTTTTATTGATCAAAATATTCTTGCTGTGGTTCAAATGTGAGCAATTTGTGGAATGACTTACGTAACTGCATGAATGCACAACGCCGCTGACAATTCAGTTGGTGTTCGAGCTCATTAATCAATAGAAGAGGTTGAAGGTTGAATCGAATGTTAGTAATGTTCCCAAACGCAATGTACCATTTTTGAAAAGTTGCGAATTTTATTTTGACAATCTTTCACCTGAATACTACCGAACTTCATGCGCAAGCCGAAGTTAAAATTAGGACGGATTATACACAGATATCTTACATATTAACTATGTGTTTCATTGGCTTCCAGTCTACCTGCAGTATGACTGCTGTTCGTCTCTAAAGGAATTTTGTACATAGAAAATAACAAAAAATCTGAATTTGCCTTCTCGTTCATTGGCTCTTTAATGAATTAAACTGAATTAAAATTTTGAACAATGCATTGTAAGCAAAATCTATATAGATTATACATTTTGGGTGATCAATACATCAAATAATATATACAATCTTATCGATTGAAGAACCAAGTTAAATGTTAATGTTCATAATGTCCGGCTTAGTTGGAATCAGGCTTGGAGTGAATTACATTGTAAAGTAATGCATTACATTACCATTTCTTCATGAATTAGGGCATTAGATAATCATTACCATTACTTAATTTTCTTGAAGTAATCCATTACATTATCATTACATGGGTAAAGTAATGCATTACCATTACCATTACTTTGTGAAAAGTCAATAAGTTTTAAAAAAGTAATTTAAAAGCTAAATAAAGAGTTTAACTTTTGTATATGTTTCATAAATAAAACATGCTTAAACATAATTACAGGTTCGAGTTCACTATCAGGTTCAAATTTAATGACTTATACAAGATTGCTGTTGCACTTGTAGTTCTCAAAGTAAGGTTGGTCCCGTAACATTTACACGCTAATGGCGGAGTTGCCAATCTCTGTTATTTATGTCTCTGATTTTCGGAGTATGATTTTTAATGAACGGAACGGTTTTATCGTAATTCATGTAGGTGATGCACGAGTTTACACAAAAAAGTAGTAAGTGGCGAACGAGTTTATTTTTACCTATTAATTTTGCATGAATCGCTGCAAGAAAATCGTGTCAGATAAGTCGGTCTAAAAAATCAAAATGGCGACCGTGACAAACCTTTTTATTGTTAGAGTACTTAGAATCTTATTGTAAAAAGAAATATTTCTAACGTCAGGTGCCTCTGTTTGTTATCGGTATACAAATATTAACTTTGTTAATTAATTCAGCAGTTTGAGAGTTTTCGGGGTTTTCATAAACCTTGTATAACGGATACCGTCCGACTTGTGGATTTTCTCTTGGATCACAAAATTGAATAAATCTTATGATTCAAATTACCTACCTTGATATAGTTGTTTTGATTTTCCCGGTAAGTAGTAATTTATAAAAAAATTTCCTTGGGGTCGTATTTTACATAAAATACCGTTGTGTCAATTTTCTACAATTATGAAGGCTGGGATTGAGTAAAATTTAGACAAAGTATCAGACAATTGCAAAAAGCCAGTTTAACGTAGATTGAAACAACTAATTAAAATTCATAATTTTTGGAAGCATATTCGAGAAAATCAAGGACAAATACAAATTCAAACTTTCAAGACCCAGTCTTTCAGTACTCTCAGTACTTTGATTAGTTTATGTTTTGCCAATGTGACATTAAACAAAACCTATTATAAACAATTTTACTGATGCTATATATACTTTAAACATTGTCTTTTATTAAGAATGTATTTATTTATTTTCTACCGATAAAGCAATGTTTACTCTATTTTCTGTAGGACATCACAGGTTAGGTTGAAATTTGGAGCAAAAGTAAAACATGACACCAAACTGGCTAAACTGTTATAATTATCCCAATTTATCACTGAGCGATTTCTCGGGACTACATTTACAATCTATACAGACGAAATAAAACTATAGCGATTATAATTTAGCTAGCTACGTACCAGCATGGTCGATAATTTGTATAATATTAAATGAAAAGCAATTGTTGTATAAATATGCTAAAAAGTCTTTTACAAATGAACAAAAGGATTCATGTAATTGAATTTGTGGGGAAAACACCAAAATGGGAAATAGCGGGAGACAATTATTTCTAGAATATCGGTGTAATCAAATAAATAATTTAACTTATATAATAAATCACACCGTCATTAAATTTAAAATGATTGATTGAATATTAATAAGTTTTAAAAACAAAACAAAAAAATTAACAAAGCAAGACTTAGATATCAATAAAAATAACATACTGAACTCTAATTTTAAAAAGTGTATATAATTAAGAAATTATTACATAATAAACAGAATTTTTTAGCGGAAGGGTTGTTTTAACTGATATTTATACTTGTCAAAGATAATGTATAGCGCTAACCCAGTGCGTTTTTTGTTAACTTTTGCTCTTCGGTTCATCATAAACCACGATGTCCCGCAAAAAAGGACTCCGAGTTATAATTTGCTTTGTCGATAGAAAATGAACAAATTAATACATTCGTATGAAAAATCTATGTTTGAAGAGTAACACCAGTGAATAATTTAATTCTGGTGGTAACGCGCTTTCTGATTAACTGAAAAAAAATATTTTATATTGTATAAAGAATGTTTCCTACGTCACAGTAAGACTAACGTTAAAAACGTTGAATCCCCATTGTGGCCCCATCCTACCCCCGGGGGTCATGATTTTCACAACTTTGTATCTACACTTAATGAGGATGTTTCCACATAAGATTCAGCTTTTCGGGCTGATAAGTTTCTGAGAAGAAGATTTTTAAAGATTTACTCTATATATTCCTAAGTGAAAATTCGACCCCCCCCCATATATTGTGGCCCCACCCTACCGCCAGGGGTCATGATTTTCACAACTCCGATTCTACATTAGTTGAGGATGATTCCACACAAGTTTCAGCTTTCCTTGCTGATAAGTTTCTGAGTAAAAGATTTTTTAAGATTTACTCTAATATATTCCTATGTAAAAATTTGGCCCCCCCCAATTGTGGCCCCACCCTACCCCCGGGGGTCATGATTTTCACAACTTTGAATCTACACTAGCTGAGGATGCTTCTATATAAGTTTCAGCTTTCCTAGCCAAATGGTTCTTGAAAAAAGGATTTTTTTAAAAATTTGTTAAAATTTTCCAATAATTCATAATTATCTCCCCTTGAATAAGGGTGTGATCCTTAATTTTCACAATTTTGAATCCCCGTTGCCTAAGGGTACTTTGTGACAAGTTAAGTTGAAATTGGCCCAGTGGTTCTGGAGAAGATGATGAAAATGTTACAAGTTTACGGACAGACAGACGGACAGACGAATGGACGACATACAAAATGTGATCAGAAAAGCTCACTTGAACTTTCAGCTCAGGTGAGCTAACAAAAGGCTAAACCCTTTTTAAAAGGGTGATAATTGCGAAACAGTGAGTATAGGGACTTCGCCTTTAAAAATCTTCCTCTCAAGAACCACTTCACCAGAAATGCCAATATTTACTCAAAAGCTTTCTGAAGATTCCAAATTTTAAAATGTGTAACCCCCGGGGTCCCCGGGGGAAAGGGGGGGGGGGGTCAAAAGTTAATATAAAAATACAAAGGAAAAATGTTTAAAAATCTTTTTATCAAGAACCACTGCACCAGGAATGCCAATATTTACAAAAAGTCTTGTATACATGTATTTAGTTAAGATTTTAAATTGTAATCAAAGTACTGAAGTAATGCAAGCCGGGCTCTTTTGTTGTGTCATTATACACATTGTGTAGTAAAAACTGGCCATCTCTCTCTTCTCTCTCTCTCTCTCTCTCTCTCATGCAATGTCAGAAATGCGCCAGAAAGCGACTGAATTATTTTATAAGCAGCTATCTGTCAGGTAGAAATAAAAAATCAGCGGGGCGTTGAGTTTTGAAACAAGTGTTATAAAATCAACCCCCTTCCCTTCGTACCAATGTTTTGAAAAGTAGTTCATGAAAATTCATGCGCATTGTATATGTGCCAAAAATGCATAGTCTTGTTTAAAGAAAACCACGTACTTAAGAAGAAATGAAAAAATTTCAGCGCCAATTTATTCGCAAACAAAAACAATAATTATTATATACCCATTAGACTTGACAAAACATGGCTCTCTGTGTAATTACTCAGTATTTAGTATAGCGGAAGCTTTTACTTTGACGCTGTTCGGTTTTTTGTTTACTTTTGATAGTTGTGCTATTTTTAGTAACATTGGCGAGTTGCCTGCCTACAGCTAGGACTCTGGCATGACCCCCGGACTTAAACTGGGTCAAATTTAACATAGAAGTCCATAGGAAAAATGTTAAAAAATCTTTTTCCTAAGAACTACTAGCTGCACCAGGGGTGCCAATACTTACAAAAAGGTTTGTTTTTTTAGTAAAGATTGTAAATGGTATTAATCGTGATCCTCGTACCAACCTATGGCCCCAGGTGAGGTGCAAATTTAACATGTCTATAATTATAAATTGCCAATAAACTACGAAACCTTTGCACCAGAGTAACTGCTTATACCTTGATACATGTTCTTCAACACCTGTGATATGATGTCTGTAAGTAAGCTATTATAATTGAATTTTACCTGATAAGTGATTATTGAGAAATTAGTTGAAAACCTACTTTTATTTCTGATAAATAAGCCCCAAATAGCAAAAATGAGAGTAAGGTGGTGGACACGCTTTGCATGGCGGAACACGACCTCTGGTGAGAAAATGGATAGAACTTTCAGAACGAGGTAACCAAGGTTGACAGGAAAAGTTCGTCAGGCAACACATGTTGATACCTTGGAACGGCGATCTATGTTAAATAAAATGGATTAATTTGATACGATTTTAGTTTTGATGAAATTTTTAAGAACGGGTGCCGAGAAATGCGGTTATACTAAGAAAAAGAAGGGCGAGTTAACCATTACGCAAATATATACACTAGCGGTTTTTTATTTCAAACAATTATTAACTCGACAGATTGGTAGTAAACCTTAAACATTAATTTGTAAACAATGAACATATTTTGGGTTGTACGTCTATATAAATAAATGTATGCATAAAACGGGGAAACGGGGAAGTTGAATGGGGAAAAAGAAAAAAAAAGAAGCTGACACAAATAGCATTTTAGAAATGATGGGTGCTGTCCTTGAAAATAAATATTTCAGTTTTAACAACAAAACAATATACATGTATTCAAGCAGAAGGAACTGCTATTGGATCTAAACTAATTGGCAGAAACTACGCATATAAATATATAAGTATATACAAATGTATATGGGGGATTGGGAATGTATTCTTTTTAAACAATGTAACAAACAACCCATTTGATGCAAGATATATCGATGACATTTCGAATCTGGCCAGGAACAGAGGCTGATCTTCAACGTTTTCATAAATTCCTCAATGATATACTGTTGATGATTATTTTGTAATAGGTATTGAAAATTGTACAAGGATGATATTTACAGAAAATTCAGAGAAAATTTGTGGAAGAAAAAGTTAAATGCATGTACTTATATGCCGTTTGGTATCAACAAATGGAATCATTTTTCTCTTTAGACTAAATAATTACAAGTTTATATAGGGCGAATTTATTGATCAAAAACTAGTTCGAGTTTAGGTTTATGGTTTGATAATAGTTTCATATCTGTTGGAAGTTTGGAACTAATATATAAAATTTGTATTAATTGTTTTTGATCGCGTAACTATATCTTGTAAACTCTTTAACGGTGCAGAAATGTAATTTATCGTGTCCATTGTATTGAATGTGTAATCATATTGGTACCAATTTGATTATTTCTAAAGCAGCATCACTTGATTTGATCTAAATCACAGTTGGTGTTATGTCTTTTTCGTATAATACCATAGTATTTTCTAACTTATGGAACCTCCTCCACCCTCTCAGTTTTCTTCGAACACCATTGTCCTATTTGTGCATCTTTGCCAAGGCGATTAGTGAAAAGAACATGACTACTTATTGTACTATGCGATATAAGCAAACAGATCTTTAAAAGTTGTCTGTAGTTTGATTCTCCGCATGTTGTCTTTTGCATGTGCAGTTTATTTTTAGAAACTTATTTAATCAATATAATTGTCAAAATAAAGACAGAATCACATGGACAACAACTATATTTACACAGTGGATATATGCCCTGTATGAAGGTCAAAAGACATGCATAACATTTTCGCGCATTTTTTATCAAACGCGGCAAGCACCAATACTCAGTACATGTAAATCTTTTTAAAAATACAGGTATATGCGGAGATCCTGAAAATTTTTTAAGGGGTTTCAGATGAATAATTTTGTTTTTCGGGGAGGGGGAGAATGCGCGGATCCAGAATTTTTTTTTCTGGGAGGGGGGTTCGACGGTTATTTGAGTTTGCCGGGGGGGGGGGGGGGTGTCCGAGGCATATATTTGGTAATTTTATAATGAAATTTGAATTTTGCAAGGGTGGTATTTTTAATCATTTTCATTGAATTAAATTTTTTCAAAATTATCGGATGCTGATTTACATGTTAAAACTTAAACTACGATCCAGTTAGTCTCGGTAAGTATTCGACCAGTCTGCGTACGTGTAAGAAAGAAATGACAATATTCAAGAAATTTGGATGGTCGATCTGGTTCTAAAGTCGTCCATCCGAATTTTTTTTTCAGACTGAGAGCTACAGACCTGCTAGAAATTGTCATACACTTATTCAAATGTAATTGATCATGTCAATTTATTTTGTCTCAAAAAGGCAGTTTTTTTTTTTTTTACATCAATGAGGTTTTCCCTTAAAAAGGGAAAGAAATCAGGCACAATTTTCATTGTCATCATTTTACGATTTAAGGGTCTTATTAAATTTTATTTGAAAGTTTCAAAATACAACTCTTCATTGCTTTATCCGAACCGTTGCATAGAAAAAAGATTTACATCCCATTCTTTTAAAATACAAAAAGATATGTACAATGACCTTAGATTTACAGCTAACAAACAACCATACCGAGAGATTAAAAGCAATTAATTTCTTATTATTTTTAATAAAGAGAAATTCAAGAAATAATCAAAAGATTATTTACATGCGAGGATGAAAACATTGATTAGCAAGGGGTTCTATGTCGTGCCAGCAATTACTCGATACATTGTAACATGAATCTCTCTTTCTCTCTCTCTCTCTCTCTCTCTCTCTCTCTCTCTCTCTCTCTGAATTCAAAATGCTCAACCCACATCGGCACCTGACGTTACATATTTTTCTCACAATGAAAATATATATCCTATATCTTATAATACACAAGGTACACATCGCCGCCAACTTAATTGGCATCGGCTCTTCGATCGAACCACTCCGCTCCCCATGGAAAGCGGAGTGGACCGAAAACCTTTGGATGGGAAGCGGAGTGGGCATCCGCCTCTGTGATAAATACATGTATTCCCCTGCGCTTGTAAGCGCGTGTAAGCGTGCATATAAAGCGGCAAGAAAACGAAATATTTTGTGCAATGTGTTGGTCCAACGACTAATTCTATTTTTCTCTTTTTAATTGCGAGAGAGAGAAAGAGAGAGAGGGAGAGGGAGAGAGAGAGAGAGAGAGAGAGAGAGAGAGAGAGAGAGAGGACGGCGTGCTGATCAGTTTTACCAGTTATTCAACTTATTGCTGTCGGTCATGTCCACCACATTGTCCTCTCTGCGATTCGACAACCCTGGACACAAGTTGTACAATAAATGAGGATTGGCGACAAACTCCCTCCACGACAGAGCCGTGTACGCCGGCAATTGCGAAGAGTTCTCGGCGGTGCCTTCCATTTCCTTTTTGAAAACGCCGTTTATTGTAAAATTTTGGGAATTCCCACGCGGCAATTAAAAAACGCCGGTTTGGGATATGAAGTTTTTTTTTTAAGAAACTGTACCCAGTTTTAATTGGGTTGTACCTAAATTGTACATAAAATTGCACAAGCAAGCCTGGTCAATCTCTTCATTTTTCTTTTTTTTCAGACTAAATTGCCAGATAAAGCGATCAGCGTATTACACACATTGCTTTTCTAATTTCATATCGGGTTCGTTATTCTTGAAATTATTAACTCGGTCAAGGTCGATCGTCTGGCTGAGGCTGGTGAAGAGAGGGGGATGGCCGAACAAGAAAAGACACCGTGGCCGAACAACCGAGAAGACTATGAACTAAAAGACGTTATTGGTAAGCTATATTTCATTTTATTGTAAAGACAGCCCTAAATTATTCGTCGTTAATGTGGTTATTAATTATTGTTGACCTCAATTTGTGACACATTTTTCTATCACACACTAAATTAATTCGGATACTAGGTCATTCACCTTGCACCTATTGTTTAAAAAATATGGGGAAAAAATCACTGACAATAAAGAATAAGAATATAACAGATTCTTTCTGGATTTTTTATTTATATAACAACATATACCACGTTGCTTCTTAAAACACGTGCACATCATTCATTTTAAATTCACTCCCATTTGGCATGTTTCGTGAAAAATTGCAAAAAGTAGTCAAATACTTCGTGAATAAGGATAAAAATGTTTAAACTAAAGGAAATCTGTTGATATTTTTTACAGTTTTTTCGTCAATAATAGAAAGAAAGCAGGTATATAAACTGAGTCAATTCAGATTGTACAGGAAATGTATTGTTCTCGGCAGTATGAAGTTTGTTTTTTAGCGTTACTGGCGTGCGACCAGTTCTCGCCGAGTACCATTTCTCGCCAGTACATTGTGACGTCATTTTTCGTATATAATTTTATGTGTTGATAAAATGACGTCACAATGTACTGGCGAGAAATGGTTCTCGGCGAGAACTGGTCGCATGCCAGTAGAGTTTGGTTAAGTGGAAACAAAGTGTCTTAGTTATAAATATTAAGGATCTGAAAATTTTAGATCCCATGACTTCCTTAAAAGTATGAGGTATCATGGTATTCAGATGGAAATAACCCAGGAGAAAATATTCCCTGGAGAAAACGTACCCATGACTTAGGATGCGTTTTCTCTTGCATTCCTATTTTTTAATTTATGTCTTCAACAAAACAGAAGTGCAGTATTTTGACTACTGATAAAATCTTCTTTTAGATTTACATAATTTCAAAATTTATTTACTGATTTACAAGAAAGAAACTGGTATGCAAGGACTGTATTTTTCATGCTTTATCCACATCACTATAATGTTGTCAATCAGAGTATTATTTGAATTTGGAATTATTTTGATTCCTGGAATTTTGGGCTTTTAAGAAAATTGCCCTTAGACTATTTATAAGGAAAATTCATGTAAGTTGACTAACTTAGCTAAAACTAACACATCAAACAATATAAATTCATGTTAATTGTCTAAGTGTAACTAAGGGCAATTTTCTTAAAAGCCATAAATTCCAAGAATCAAAATAATTCCAAATTCAAATAATACTCTGTTATTATTATTTGATCAAATTTGATATATTGCACATGTTGCAGAAAGAAAGTGCAGTTGCAAAAATATCTTGCCTCACAAACAAGTGCAATATTAATTCTACCAGTATTTGGTTAGGATTATTAATCATTATATGGACTTGATAATACAAATATTTGTCCCTGGGAACCATTCTATAGACTAGTACATGTGCTAGTCAATGAAGATAGTCGTCATGGATGTAAATTTCATATACAGCAATTTTTTCCTTTCACTCACGAACATTTTATTACAGTAGAGATTGTGTGTCTGCAGGCAGCAGGCAATCTTTTATTTTAATTTACAAAATTAATCTGTAATTCTGTAATAATTTTGTCTTTCAGGGGCTGGAGCAACAGCGGTGGTCCAAGCTGCCGTCTGCAAACCAAGAAATGAGAGAGTAGCCGTCAAACGAATCAACCTGGAAAAATGCAACACCACAGTCGAGGAGTTGCTGGTGAGCATGTTTTAAGATTACACAACAAACAAGATACAATGGGTTTTTGGGTGAGGAAGGGAGGAGAATTCCATGGTCACAAATGCTTACTAATTGTTTTTATAGGGGGAAATGGAAAGGAGGGGGATATTCCATGGTCACAAATGTGTGTTATGTTGTTCTTTTAAAAAATACAGATTGTGTGCCAATTTAGATTGAGAATTTTTTTATGGATGATGTAGGATTTTTGGAGAAAAATGAGTGAAAACATGTATGTAGAAAAATGATACTTCACTCTCTAGCGATGTTATAGTTAAATATGATGTTAATTTTTGTTGCTATGAATTATAAATTCACAACATCTGCCAGCTGAAACCCCCACAAAAAATGACTGTCACAGTTTCTAGGTTTCACTGTGTTATCAATTATACCCAGTTTTTTAGTCAAGGATAAGAAAATTTTTATTTCATGACTAAGGTTCAGAGGTAAATCACACGAAATATCCAATACACGTAGGTACAAGCAGTGTCAGACTTGTATTACATGTAGTATATCACATTTCCATTATTGTAGTAAGTTTTTCACAGTACATGTAATTTCATATATACAAAGTGCAGATTTGCAATGGCAATGTGCAATATGATATTCTAATACATCTACCACAAATGCACAGTTTCTAAATGCATGTGAATTAAGGTCTTCCGTTTCCAACGGAAGACCTTATAGTGATTGTAATGTTTCTTATTATTATTATTATTATTATTATTATTTTTTTTTGTCCGTTTTTTGTCCGCAAGATTTCTCAGAGATGGCTGGATGGATTTTCTTGAAATTTTCAGGACTGACAGAAAATTATAATATCTCCAGGCGTTTTTTTCATTATTTTAAAATTCACTTCCTGTCGTCCGTTTCCTGTCCCGCGACAAAAAGCTATGGACAATGAGATCTCAAAAACGATAAAGACTTGAACCTCCAAACTTTGAGGGATGATAGACCTATAGTTGTAGATGTGTTTAAACTATTTTGTTTTGTTCGTCGTAACTTCCGGTCGTCACCGGAAGCTCTTCAAAAATTATACTTTTACGCATTTAATATATTTCTCGGAGAATTGAAATATAAGTATAAATGCTTACATATTGCATCTTTCCGATGTTAACTTAACATAAAAATTCTACTTCCGGTGAGATATCTCAAATATCTCATGTAGCCTTTTTTAAACAAATGTTTGAACCCCGAGATCTCAGAAACTGTAAGTGATCAAGACACGAAACTTACAGGGATGATAGACATTTGATAGAAGATGTGTTTAACCGTTTTTATTTTGTCGACCGTCACTTCCGGTCCACACAGGAAGAGTTCAAACAAATCAAGTTTTTTAAAAGTTTAACCAGATTTCTCAGAGATGGCTGGATGAATTTTCTTGAAATTTTAAGAACTGATAGAGAACGATAATATCTCCAAGTGGTTTTTTTCATTTTTTGAAAATTCACTTCCTGTCGTCCGTTTCCTATCCCGCGACTAAAAGCTATGGACAATGAGATCTCAGAAACGATAAAGACTTGAACCTCCAAACTTTGAGGGATGATAGACGTATAGTTGTAGATGTGTTTAAACTATTTTGTTTTGTTCGTCGTAACTTCCGGTCGTCACCGGAAGCACTTCAAAAATTTTGTTTTTACGCATTTTATTTCTTTAACACAAAATTAAAATAAAGGTATAAGCGCTTTCATATGTCATCTATCCGATGATTAATAAACAAAAACAAATTACTTCCGGTGAGATATCTCAAATATCTCAGGTACTCTTTTTAAAACAAATATTATTATAGCGAGATCACAGAAACTGTAAGTGACCAAGACACAAAACTTACATGGCTGATAGACATTTGCTAGAAGATGTGTTTAACCGCTCTCATTTTGTCAACCGTCACTTCCGGTCCACACCGGAAGAGTTTAAACAATTCAAGTTGTTTAAGAGTTTAACTGTTTTTGTTTGACAATAGAAGATATGTTGATAGCCAATTAGGTCCTGTTGTATAATGGTTAGGAAATACTTACTTTCATTTTCATTGAACACTTCCGTTTGTCCGTTTCCTGTCCCGAGACAAAAAACTTTGTTTCCTAGAGATTTTAAAAACGGTGACGACTTGAACAATCAAACTTTGTGGGATGATAGACCTATGTATGTACATGTGTATACACTATTTTGTTTTGATCGGCGTAATTTCCGGTCGTCACCGGAAGCACTTCAAAAATTTGTTTTTTTTTCCATATTTTATTCATTTTACATAAAATGAAAATATCAGTATACAATCTTACATATGTCATCTATATAATGTTAAATTAGCAAATAAAGTTTACTTCCGGTGAGATATCTCAAATGTCTCTATGTAGCTTTCCTTTTTACAAATTTGATATCTGCGAGATTTTTGTCACTGTAAGCGAATTAGACACGAAACTTTCATGATTGATAGAAATTTGATTGGGATGTGTTTAACGGGTTTAATTTTGTCAACTGTCACTTCCGGTTTTTACCGGATTGGTTCAAACAAATCATGTTTTTAACAAGTTTAACTGACTTTCTTGGGTGTTTCATCTAGCTTGATAAACAGTGATGTACGCTGAGCAAATGTATAGGAAATACCAGCTTTTGTATTTATTAATCACTTCCGTTTGTTCGTTTCCGGTCCCGAGACAAAAATATTGTTTCAAAGAGATCTTAGATTTGGCAGAGACGTGAACAACCAAACTTTGAGGAAAGATTAACTTATGAATGTACAAATGGTTAACATTTTTGTTGAGTTCGGCGTTACTTCCGGTCGTCACAGAAAGTACTTCAGAAATTAATTTCTTTTTCATTCTCGTTGTTTTACATGTAAGTAACGTCCGTATATATCATTCACAATAATTATCATATCCACTTTTTTCTCTGTTAGAGAAGCAATGTCTTACAGTTAAATCGATAAATGTATATCAAAACGGAAGACCTTTTTGTTGCTTTTGCAACAAGAGTCTAGTTTATCTTATGTTTCCTATAATCTTTGTATTTTTCTCACATACAAAGTGCAGATGTGCAATGGCAATATGCCATATGATACTTTCATCAAGTAAAACTAATACAAAGAATGTTCAGTTTCTAAATGCATGTAAATTAATCTTATATCTCCTAATCTTTAAAGAAGTTTAATGTTTCCTTCTATGATTTGACAAGTGTATGCATATATACATGTACAGGTAAAACACTTCACAGGTTATCTACCCCAGGTTAAATACTGGTACCTTTTTGAAAGAGATAATCACTGCTTCACTGGGTACAATATAAAATATTTTTAATTCATAACTGGTACTTAAATTGTATTAATTTTGTCTTTTCATAACTACATGTACAAGAATTTGTACTGGTATATTGTAATTTGTGACTTTGAAAATTGATTATTTTTTTCCAGAACATTTTAGTTCGTTTAATATTTATGAAATATCTCAGTTTAGTGTAGCAGGAAACCAGATGACATAAACTGAAATCAATTTGCATTTAGTTCAAAAGATTTGATGCATGAACATAATGCATTACTCTAATTAATTCAAGAACCTTGTTGTGCAGTTTAACCTGGTGTGTACTATATAAATGAATCTAAACCTAGCTCGTTAATTTTCTTATTAACATAGAGAGCTTGCAAAATTTACATATAAAAGTAAATTTTCTGACATTCTCTTTCTAAAATTGTGACACTGACACCCCTGGCCCATTTGTTGTGAGAATAATTCATGGTGAATGAAGAACCCACTTAAGTATCGCATAATTCTTGACCCAGGTATTTTAATTATAATATTGTGATAAATGCATTCATAGTAATGATGAACTGATTGCTACCTTCATACATCCAGATGTTTATTAAGAAAGATTTTATATACCGGTACATGTACATTTCCTTGAAGTATTTGTCCCTGTGTGTGATGATTGTGCAGTGCATTTAGCTGTCTCCAAAACATTTTCTTTTGTCTGTGTTGTTTTTGTGGATTACTGTATGCTATACTTTACAGGACATCTGATGCTATTTTGATATATATCATGTTTATGTACTTGTCACATATAGGATGTTTTCATTAGTGATATATAATGAAGATCGTGAGTGTTTAACACAGCCAATGTTAGCATTAATTATTGCCCCCGGCCATTAATTATTGCCCCCAGCCATTTGGCGTAGGCAATGCTGACCCCTTGGCTGTCATTCTTCATGACGATGACATTACCATATTGACAATTGTAGATTTAACAATTACCTATATAGATGTCACAAACCTGACCTCCCAACCTCTCCCCCCCCCCCCCCCCAAAAAAAAAATTCCTTTCGGGTTCAATTCATGATTTTTAATACCCCTGCTTATTAACTATTCAATGCAGATGCTTAGAATTTTACCACACTCTTTGTTTAGAATTAGGTATATTTTCGAAACAGGAAGTCAGACGTCAACTTCCTGTTTAATGATGACTTTGTTTTTATCCTAAATTTTCAAACAAATTTCGTCAAAGATTTCTTAACAACCATTAATTGCAGATGCTTGAAATCATTTTTGAACAAATTTGACGTCAACTTCCTGTTAAAAGTTGACTTTGCTTATTAAGGTCTTCCGTTTCCAACGGAAGACCTTATAGTTTTCGTACTGTTTCTTATTAAGGTCTTCCGTTTCCAACGGAAGACCTTATTGTTTTCGTACTGTTTCTTATTATTAAGGTCTTCCGTTTCCAACGGAAGACCTTATTGTTTTCGTACTGTTTCTTATTATTATTTCTTATTATTATTATTTTTTTCCAAATTTTGTGCACGCGATTTCTCGAAATCTATTCGACCGATCTCAACCATTTTTTCACAGATGTTAGGGCGTGATCTAAACTTAATACATTTTTCTTAATTTTTTCGTAGTCACTTCCGGTATTGAATTGTCGGCCATTTTGTAATTTTTGACGACCCATTTTGTGCAGCTATAAACTCGGAAACCATAAGAGATATGAATATGAAATTTTCAGGATAGGTAGACGATAGTTTGGAGTTGTGCAGCATGTAGTTGTTTAATGTATGTTGCGCCATTTCTTGGAGCTCGCCTGGGCACGAAAATTGGGTACCAATTTTCATTCAAAATTTTCACACGTTTTGATTTATATCTTTTTATAAGTTGATATTTTGTTAAGACATATATAACAAAAGAGGTAAGGAATCAAAAGTTCTTTCCAACAAAATCAAAAATAAGGGGCTGGCCCCTTTATTTAGGGGCCAAAACACTCGTAAACTCTATTACAAATAACTTAAAAACGATAAAGATTTTGTAATGCTTTATAGAAGCAAAGTTGTTGATCGTACCAATATCTATTAGAAAAAAATATTGCCACACCCATTTATTACGTAATTAGGGATTTTAAAGGGCCAAAGAACTTAAACTTTGACGCAATATAACTAGAGAAGTAGAAATATTTTGTTAGACATGATAGAATAGAAAATTTTTGAATTAATGATTTAAATCGATTCCGCTTATCAAAACACGAATTTCTGTTCCCATTAAGGATCTAGAGGGCTGGCCCCTAAAATATTCAAACATTTGTATCTCAAAAATGATAAACAATGTTAAATAGGTGTAAGCACAAAAAATGTTAGTATTCTTAAGACCTTTTCAAAGAAATCAAGAAAAAGGGACTGGCCCCTTAAATTAGGGGCCAGGGCACTCTTAAACTCTATTACAAATACCTTAAAAACGATTAAGATTTTGTAATGCATTATAGAAGCAAAGTTGTTGATCGTACCAATATCTGTTAGAAAAAAATAGCCACGTCCATTTATTACGTAATTAGGGATTTTAAAGGGCCAAAGAACTTAAACTTTGACGCAATATAACTAGAGAAGTAGAAATATTTTGTAAGACATCATAGAAGAGAAAATGTTTGAATTAATTATTTAAATCGATTCCAAATATCAAAACACGAATGTCTGTCCCCATTAAGGATCTAGAGGGCTGGCCCCTAAAATATTCAATCATTTGTGTCTCAAAATGATCAACAATTTTAGATGGGTGTAAGAACAATAAATGTTAGTATTCTTAAGACCTTTTCAAAGAAATCAAGAAAAAGGGGCTGACCCCTAAATAAGGGGCCAAGGTACTCGTAAACTCTATTACAAATAACTTAAAAACAATAAAGATTTTGTTATGCATTATAGAAGCAAAGTTGTTGATCGTAACAATATAAGTTTGTAAAACTCATAGCCACACCCATTGATGACGTAATTAGGAATTTTTAGGGGATTAAAACATTAAATCTTTAATGTGCTGTACGGAAATGTGAGTGGAAATTCTGAAATTTCATTGATATTTTAATGGTATCGTTTGAAAAATTGAACGGAAGACCTCCTCGTTACTCGTAACGAGATCGTATCTAGTTAAGGTCTTCCGTTTCCAGCGGAAGACCTTATTGTTTTCGTACTGTTTCTTATTATTATTATTATTTTTTTTTTCCAAATTTTGTGCACGAGATTTCTCGAAATCTATTCGACCGATCTCAACCATTTTTTCACAGATGGTTGGGCGTGATCTAAACTTAATACATTTTTCTTAATTTTGTCGTAGTCACTTCCGGTACCGAATTGTCGGCCATTTTGTAATTTTTAACGACTCATTTTGTGCAGCTATAAACTCGGAAACCATAAGAGATATGAATATCAAATTTTAAGGATAGGCAGACTATAGTTTGAAGTTGTGCAGCATGTTTTTGTTTCATGCCTGTTGCGCCATTTCTTGGAGCTCGCCTGGGCACGAAAATTGGGCACGAATTTTCATTCAAAATTTTCACACGTTTTAATTTATATCTTTTTATCAGTTGATATTTTGTTTAGACATATATAACAAAAGAGGCAGAGAATCAATAGTTCTTTCCAACAAAATCAAGAAAAAGGAGCTGGCCCCTTTATTAAGGGGCCAAGGCACTCTTAAACTCTATTACAAATAACTTAAAAACGATAAAGATTTTGTAATGCAATATAGAAGCAAAGTTGTTGATCGTACCAACATCTATTAGAAAAAATTATTGCCACGCCCCTTTATGAGAAGTAGACATTTTTTGTTAGACATGATAGAAAAGAAAATGTTTAAATTTATGATTTAAATCGATTCCACTTATCAAAACACGAATTCCTGTCCCCATTAAGGATCTAGAGGGCTGGCCCCTAAAATATTCATACATTTGTATCTCAAAAATGATCAACAATTTTAGATGGGTGTAAGAACAAAAAATGTTAGTATTCTTAAGACCTTTTCAAAGAAATCAAGAAAAAGGGGCTGGCCCCTTAAATTATGGGGCCAAGGCAGTCATTAACTCTATTACAAATAACTTAAAAACGATAAAGATTTTGTAATGCATTATAGAAGCAAAGTTGTTGATCGTAACAATATCTATTAGAATAAATCATTGCCACGCCCATTTATTACGTAATTAGAGATTTTTAAGGGCCAAAGTACTTAAACTTTGACGCAATATATCTAGAGAAGTAGACATATTTTGTTAGACATCATAGAAGAGAAAGTGTTTGAATTTATGATTTAAATTGATTCCTATTATCAAAACACGAATATCTGTCCCCATTAAGGATCTAGAGGGCTGGCCCCTAAAATATTCAAACATTTGTATCTCAAAAATGATCAACAATTTTGAATGGGTGTAAGAACAAAAAATGTTAGTATTCTTAAGACCTTTTCAAAGATATCGAGAAAAAGGGGCTGGCCCCCTTTTTTTTGGGGGGGGGGGGGGGAGAGACTCGTAAAGTCTATTACAAATTACATAAAAACGATTAAGATTTTGTAATGCATTATAAAAGCAAAGTTGTTAATTGTAGCAATATCTATCTGGAAAACTCATTGCCACACCCATTTATTACGTAATAATGGATTTGTATACATTATCTGAAAATGTGTGTGTGTTGGGGGGGGGGGGGGGGGTAATTCTAAAATTATATCGATTATTCATGGTATGATTAAAAACAGAAATCGCAAGGAAGACCTACTCGTTACTCGTAACGAGATCGTATCTAGTTATTAAGGTCTTCCGTTTTCCAACGGAAGACCTTATTGTTTTCGTTCGGTTTCTTTTTCCCTATTATTATTTTTTTTTTTCTTACAAAATTTGTGCAGGCGATTTCTCGGATATGGCTGAACCGAATTTCGTGAAACTTTCAGATCTAATAGATATTAGTACGAACTTAATATACATTTTTTTATTTTGATGACGTCATTTCCGTTCTTGAGAAAATGACGTTTTAGCGATTTTCAGAGGGTCGGCTTGTCCAGGGATCTCCTCCTAAACGGTAAAAGATATTGAATTCAAACTTTCAGGGATTGTAGACAAGAGATTGTAGATGTGCAATTTGGCATTTATATTTGTCATGCTCAAAAGGCGTTAAAGCTCGCCTGGTCCCGAAAATTGAGACTAAAAAAACGTCGTAATTTTTCATGGTTTTCTTAGTTTATCTCTTTTCTGAAAAATATTTTGTTAACACATGTAAAGCAAAAAAAGTTTATATTTACAAGACCTTTCATTTGATATCAAGAAAAAGGGGCTGGCCCCTAAAATTAGGGGACCAAAGGGCTCTAAAGTCTTTTATTTGTAGCCCTTTACTGAGGGATATTTTGTGAACGGTTATAGAAACAAATATGATTATCTTACAGTTCTGTATCCAAGCAATGTAATGATTTTATCATGTGTTACATAATAAGAGGGTGTTAGGGGCCAGAATTATAGAATTTTGATCACCAGTATCTCAGAAAGGAAAAATATTTTGAAATGCAATAAAGAAGAAAAGATACTCAGAATGATGTACTAAATAATATGCAATTTTCAAAATTTCGTTAAACAGCCCCTATAAGGAGTTAAGGGATCAGCCCCTTAAACGTTATTTCCCATATCTCTCAAAAACGGTAACGAATTTCCAATCAGTTGTTGAACAAAATGTGTTGAGATTTAAATGAGCTTTTATTTTATTACTGTAGCTATTTACTGAGGGAAATTTAATGAAAGGCTATAGAAGCAAATATGTTTATCTTACAGTTCTGTATCCAAGTAATGTAATGATTTATTCATGTGTTATGGAATAAGGATTTTTTTAGGGGTGATGAGTCCATAAACTATGACAAGCTTTATCTCAAAAAGGAAAATATTTTGAAATGCAGGGTAGAAGAAAAGATGCTCAAAATGATGTAATTTACAAAATGCAACCTTCAAAATTTGGTTCAGCGGCTCCAATAAGGAGGTAAGGGACTGGCCCCTAAACATTTTTTTTCTCAGATATCTCAAGAACGGTAACGAATTTCTAAACACTTTTTGAACAAAGCTCTTATCCCTGAAACAAAATAGTATCTGGCCCTTAGAATGAAGACCCCGTTTTTCTATTCTAAATCATGTTTAGCTGTTAAATAGCAAAATCAAGATCGAACATGTATCTCAAATTCTAAAATCAGACGGAAGACCTCCTCGTTGCTCGCAACGAGATCGTGTCTAGTTATTATTATTATTATTAAGGTCTTCCGTTTCCAACGGAAGACCTTATAGTTTTCGTACGATTTCTTATTATTATTATTTTTTTCCACAAATTTTGTGCACGAGATTTCTCGAAAACTATTCGACCGATTTCGACCATTTTTTCAGAGAAAATGAGTCTTGATGTAAACTTCATACGTTTTTGAGATTTTTCCTGTCGGCACTTCCGGTACCGATTTATCGGCCATTTTGTACATTTTTACGACCTATTTTGTGCAGAGCTGATCTCAGAAACTATCAGAGATATGACTATGAAATTTTCAGGATAGGTAGTCTATAGTCTGAAGTTGTGCACTATTATTTTGTTTTACGCCAGTGGCGCCATTTTTTGGAGCTCGCCTAGGCACGAAAATTGGGTACGAATTTTCATTCAAATTCTTCATACGTTTTCATCTGTATCTTTTTATCAGTTGATATTTTGTTAAGACATATATAACAAAAATAGTAGATAATTAAACGTTCTTTCCAACAAAATCAAGAAAAAGGGGCTGGCCCCTTAAATTAGGGGCCAAGACACTCGTAAACTCTATTGCGAATAACTTAAAAACGATCAAAATTTTGTAAAGCAATATAGAAGCAAAGTTGTTGATTGTAGCAATATTTATCAGGTAAAATCATTTTCACACCCATTTATGACGTAATTAGGGAGTTTAAGGGGCCAAAGTACTTAAACTTTGATGCAATATATCTAGAGAAGGAGACATATTTTGTTAGGCAATGTAGAAAAGAAAATGTTTGCATTGATGATTCTAATCAATTCCACTAATCAAAACTCCAAAGTCTGTCCCCATTAAGGATCTATAGGGCTGGCCCCTAAAATATTCAATCATTTGTATCTCAAAAATGAACAACAATTTTAGATGGGTGTAAGAACAAAAAATGTTAGTATTCGTGAGAACTTTCGATTGAACTCAAGAAAAAGGGGCTGGCCCCTTAAATGAGGAGCCAAGACACTCGTAAACTATGTTACAGATAACTTCAAAACAAGCAAGATTTCAAATATCTTTGGTACTTAGCCTTTTTTACAAAATTGATACCAGCGAGATTTTAGTCACTGTAAGTGATTGAGACACAAACTTTTATAAATGATAGACAATCGATTGAATATATATTTAACGGGTTTTCTTTTGTCAACCGTCACTTCCGGTACTCACCAGAAGAGTTCAAACAATTCATTTTTTTCACAAGTTTACCTGATTATCTTTGGTGTTTCATCTGCTATGATTAACAGTAGTGTACACTAAACATATGTATAAAAAACCCTAGCATTTATTTTCATAAACCTCTTTTGTTCGTCCGTTTTCGGTCTCGAGACAAAAAACCTAGATTCACCAAGATCGCAGATTTGGCAGAGAATATCGATATTTCATCGTATCATATGAAAACAAAATCGGACGGAAGACCTACTCGTTACTCGTAACGAGATCTAGTTATTATTATTTTTTTCCACGAATTTTGTGCACGCGATTTCTCGAAAACTATTCGGCCGATTTCGACCATTTTTTCTCAGATGATAGCCAGTGGTCATAATTCTAGAAGTTTTTTGAAATTTTGAAATCGGCACTTCCGGTTCCGATTTACGGCCGATTTTGTCAGTTTTTACGACCCATTTTGTGCAGACATAAACTCAGACACTATCAGAGATAGGAATATGAAATTTTCAGGATAGGTAGACCATAGGTTGAAGTTGTGCACAATGTAGTTTTATGGCGCCAGTGGCGCCATTTCTATGAGCTCGCCTAGGCTCGAAAATTGGGTACGAATTTCGAATCAAATTTTTCATACGTTTTGATCTGTATCTTTTTATGAGTTGATATTTTGTCAAAACATATTAACAAAAAAGGTAGATAATCAAAAGTTCTTTTCAACAAAATCAAGAAATAGGGGCTGGCCCCTTAAATTAGGGGCCAAGACACTCATAAACTCTATTACAAATAACATAAAAACGATAAAGATTTTGTAATGCATTATAGAAGCAAAGTTGTTGATCGTACCAATATCTATTAGGAAAAAAACATTGCCACGCCCATTTATTACGTAATTAGGGATTTTTAGGGGCCAAAGTACTTAAACTTTAACGAAAAATAACTAGAGAAGTATACATATTTTGTTAGACATCATAGAAGAGAAAATGTTTGAATAAATGATTTGAATTGATTCCACTTATCAAAACACGCATTTCTGTCCCCATTAAGGATCTAGAGGGCTGGCCCCTAAAATATTCAATCATTTGTATCTCAAAAGTGATCAACAATTTTAGATGGATGTAAGAACAAAAAATGTTAGTATTCCTGAGACCTTTCGTATAAAATCAAGAAAAAGGGGCTGGCCCCTTTTTTTAGGGGCCAAGGCACTCTTAAACTCTATTACAATTAACTTATAAACGATAAAGATTTTGTAATGCATTATAGAAGCAAAGTTGTTGATCGTACCAATATCTATTAGGAAAAATCATTGCCACGCCCATTTATTACGTAATTAGGGATTTTTAGGGGCCAAAGTACTTAAACTTTGACGAAAAATGACTAGAAAAGTAGAAATATTTTGTTAGACATCATAGAAGAGAAAATGTTTGAATTTATGATTTAAATCGATTCCACTTATCAAAAAACGAATTTCCGTCCCCATTAAGGATCTAGAGGGCTGGCCCCTAAAATATTCAAACATTTGTATCTCAGAAATGATCAACAATATTACATGGGTGTAAGAACAAAAAATATTTGTATTCTCAAGACCTTTTCAAACAAATCAAGAAAAAGGGGCTGGCCCCTTAAATTAGGGGCCAAGGCACTCGTTAACCCTATTACAAATAACTTAAAAACGATAAAGATTTTGTAATGCATTATAGAAGCAAAGTTGTTGATCGTACCCATATCTATTAGAAAAAATTATTGCCACGCCCATTTATTACGTAATTAGGGATTTTTAGGGGCCAGAGTACTTAAACTTTGACTCAATATAACTAGAGAAGTAGACATATTTTGTTAGACATCATAGAAGAGAAAATGTTTGAATTTATGATTTAAATCGATTCCACTTATCAAAGCACGAATTTCTGTCCCCATTAAGGATCTAGAGGGCTGGCCCCTAAAATATTCATACATTTGTATCTCAAAAATGATCAACAATTTTAGATGGGTGTAAGAACAAAAAGTGTTAATATTCTTAAGACCTTTTCAAAGAAATCAAGAAAAAGGGGCTGGTCCCTTTTTTTGGGGGGGGGGGGGGGGGGCAAGAAACTCGTAAAGTCGATTACAAATTACAAAAAAACGATTAAGATTTCGTAATGTATTATTAAAGCAAAGTTGTTAATTGTAGCAATATCTATCTGGAAAACTCATTGCCACACCCATTTATTACGTAATAATGGATTTGTATACATTATCTGAAATAGGGAGGGGGGGATAATTCTAGAATTGTATCGATTATTCATGGTATGATTTAAAACAGAAATCGCAAGGAAGACCTACTCGTTACTCGTAACGAGATCGTATCTAGTTATTATTATTTTTTTCCACGAATTTTGTGCACGCGATTTCTCAAAAACTATTCGGCCGATTTCGACCATTTTTTCACAGATGATTGCCAGTGGTCATAATTCTAGAAGTTTTTTGAAATTTTGAAATCGCCACTTCCGGTTCCGATTTACGGCCGATTTTGTAAGTTTTTACGACCAACTTTGTGCAGACATAAACTCAGAGACTATCAGAGATATGAATATGAAATTTTCAGGATAGGTAGACCATAGTTTGAAGTTGTGCACAATGCAATTTTTTTACGCCAGTAGCGCCATTTCTTTGAGCTCGCCTAGGCTCGAAAATTGGGTACGAATTTCGAATCAAAATGTTCATACGCTTGATCTGTATCTTTTTATGAGTTGATATTTTATGAAAACATATATAATAAAAGTAGTAGATAATCAAAAGTTCTTTCCAACAATATCAAAAAAATGGGGCTGGCCCCTTAAATTAGGGGCTAAGACACTCGTAAACTCTATTACAGATAACTTTAAAACGATAAAGATTTTGTAAAGCATTATAGAAGCAAAGTTGTTCATTGTACCAATATCTATTAGACAAAATCATTGCCACGCCCATTTATTACGTAATTAGGGATTTTTAGGGGCCAACGTACTTAAACTTTGACGAAAAATAACTAAAGAAGTATACATATTTTGTTAGACATCATAGAAAAGAAAATGTTTGAATAAATGATTTAAATCGATTCCATCAATCAAAACACGATTTTCTGTCCCCAATAAGGATCTAGAGGGCTGGCCCCTAAAATATTCAATCATTTGTATCTCAAAAATGATCAACAATTTTAGATGGGTGTAAGAACAAAAAATGTTAGAATTCTTAAGACATTTTCAAAGAAATCAAGAAAAAGGGGCTGGCCCCTTTTATAAGGGGCCAAGACACTCGTAAACCCTATTACAGATAACCTAAAAACGATATAGATTTTGTAATGCATTATAGAAGCAAAGTTGTTGATCGTTACAATATCTATCATGTTAAATCATTGCCACGACCATTTATTACGTAATTAAGGAATTTTTAGGGGCCAAAGTACTTAATCTTTGACGCAATATATTTAAAAAAGGAGACATATTTTGTTAAGCATTGTAGAAGAGAAAATGTTTGCATTGATGATTCTAATCGAATACATTAATCAAAACACCAATGTCTGTCCCCATTAGGGATCTAGAAGGCTGGCCCCTAAAATATCTAAGCATTTGTATCTAAAACATGAATAACAATTCTAGATAAGTGTTAGAACAAAAAATGTTAGTATTCGTGAGTCCTTTCGAATGAACTCAAGAAAAAAGGGCTGGCCCCTTAAGTTAGGGGCCAAGCCACTTGTAAACTCTATTACACATACCTTAAAAACGATAAAAATTTTGTAATGCATTATAGAAACAAAGTTGTTGATCGTAACATTATCAGTTTGTAAAACTCATTTTAAAATCCATTGATGACGTAATTAGGGATTTTAGGGGAATGAAATCTTAAATCTTTAATGTGCTGTATGTGAAAAAGCAAAACTCTTTGTTAAGCATTTTAAAGGATATTGACGATGGTATATAATATCTGAAATGGAGTGGTTATCTCGAATTCCATTGATATTTTAATCGTATCGTTTAAAAATTGAACGGAAGACCTACTCGTTACTCGTAACGAGATCGTATCTAGTTTTGTATAATTATTCATATCAGAGTGTCTGAGTGGGGGGATTACTAGTGAGCATTGGCTTACAGATATCTTGTTATTCATTTTCTTATAAATGAAAAGAAATTACATGTACTACATATTCTTCAAAGTTTGCACAAGTTTTTGTGCATTATAAATCCGCCATAAATTTCAACTTTTTAACGCATACAAATCTGAAGCACCCAAGTTGTCCATCCATATTTTTTCAGACCAAGAGCTTCAGACCTGCGACTATATAATAACAAAGTTTATGATAAATAAATGGAATTTTTGCAGTGATGGTAGTCCAGACCATATTTTGTATTTCATAATGATTATACTCTTTGCTGAGGTTGAGATGAAGATTTTTAATTGAAAATTTTTTCATAATTTCAGAAAGAGATTCAGGCTATGAGCCAGTGTAAGCATGAGAATGTGGTGGGGTACTACACATCGTTTGTCGTCAAAGAAGAACTCTGGGTCATCATGAAGCTTTGTAGCGGAGGTAAGTGTCTGACCCTGGGGGCCGTAAAAATTAGACAAGCTCACTTTTGATATCATCTTCACTTTCATATATTGAATATAGTGAGGAAAATTGAGAGTTATATCAAAAGTGAGCTCTTCAAAGTTTATGAGGCTGTTCATTGCACATGTAAATGTAGCTGTGCGTGTAAGGATATTTTCAGATGTCCTTTTCATCGCATTTGTAATTCATAAGTTGTTTGAACTGATTCACACAGCAGTTTTTTTTAAACAATGACAAACATTTTTAAGTCTGTCCATGAAGAAGGATATTAAGCTAATCAAAGGCAAGAGCAACGTTCCTCTCAGTTGTGAAAAACAGAGATCAATAATTTTCCTTCAAATTGCCAAGCCACAGTGTAAAATGGTAAACCTCATTTACTGGTACTTTGAACAGAAACTTATTTAAAGATATTTAAGGATATAAATTTGCTCAATTAATTTGCTCAGGGTCAGTACCATATTCTATCTGCATTAGTTTTGTACCATCAATTTATTAGGGCCCCGCAAGGATTTGCGGGTGCCCTATAGTAATCACTCTGTCCGTCCGTCCTTCTGTCCGTCCGTCTGTCACTCTTCCGTCCACAAATTTTCTGTTTTTTTCTAATAACTTTTTTTATGGTAGCCCAATCAAGATCAAATTTGGTATGGTAGTTCAGTAGACAGAAATACATCTTATGATGCTAAGTGTGGTTCTCTATGTCTTTTGGTTTGGAGCTGGGGTGGTGGGGTAGATTCCTTAACTATGAATAAGAATGAATGGGCAAAGAGAGATAACTTCTGAGAATGTTACCAATGTATACTTGGAAGGCTGTGCAATATTTGTCCTTTGGGATTAATTAACCTTCCACAGGAAGAAAATCCTAAGCTTTATCTTTATCTGTCACATTAAGATTAATTACTGCACTGCCTGTGTCTGCAAAGGAACTTTGTTTTGAAGTTAAGGTCAATTTTGAATGATGTTTAGTATTGTGTACATTCTTTGAAATATGGATTTAAAATATAATATTCATACTTTATTTTGGTTAAAATACCGTACACAATGATTTATGATAATTTTATTGAATTCTAAAATCAAGATATATATTAAGATGTCCTTTTTCACTATTTTATTTTTTAATTATTTATTTTATTTTTTTCTGCCTTAATGCTGTTAATTTTAACAGGTAATCAGATAATAACCACATTCTGTCATTTCTGAAAAAAAAATCTTATTGTAAATTTAGAAGAAAAGGATGAGAGAGCAGAACAATAACCCCCTGGGATTAATTATCTTGCCTGCTGCAGAAAATTTAGAGGCTTATCTCTATCTGTCATATGAAGATTAATGAACACCTTTGTATGCAACTGATGTTTGTTTTGAAGTTGAGGTCAACCCTGGGTGATACAATGTATTTGCATTCACTGAAGGCTTGCATTTTATAAAACACCTGTTCAAATCTTTTTTAAATTCACATTTAATTTAGTTTTTTTTTTTTATAAGACATGAGGTTATCCCTGTTTTATGCAGATACAAGGTTACCATTTAGAGTTTTTGGACATTCAGGAATTATCTTGAAATTTTAAAAATACAGTTGTTACTTATAATTTTCAATTTTTTTTTTAAATGTAATCAAATTAAACTCTCATTCCATGAGCTGCACCCTTATATTTTTACCCCTCAGTTTAACACTTTAATTGATGGATGAAAATTATGAGATCCTATATATTGCAGTTCTTTACATCTTATGCCGAGCATTTATTTTTCATCATTGTTAATATAAAGAGGATGGATTCAAAGTTTTTTTCACTTCTCTATATTAATTGTCATAGCGGGGCCCTTCCTGACTGGTCAGTTTTCTAGTTAATGCATCCATGTGGTACTGCTAGAACAGGGTCTTTATATCCATAAGTATATCTGGTAAATGGATCCGTCTCAATGAATTATTCACTGTTTTTTTTCCCCAACCAACATTTACTCACAGGTAATAAAAAAATTCTCTGATTCTGGCATCAGGTCATGTGAGACAAGGAAGAAATATCTTAAGAAAAGATTAATGAGGTCAAAATCACCAGATGGTAATAAAAAAACGGCACTATATATGGACACTGTATTTTCTTTTCTGCTATACTTTTCCAACAGACCAAGTTTTTGAAGAAAAATTCAAAAAAGCCACCCCCTCAAAAAAAATAAATTACAAGTATCTTTATTTGCTCCCATTAGACTTCAACAGACATTTTTACTGCAAGATTTGAAAGGGGAATAACTCGCTTAGATTTAGTGAAAATTTGAGCGATTTCCTCTTCAGACTAGAAATGAAATTGATCAGTGCTGCATCATTTGACTTATTGCAGTGGTGCCTGATAATTTTATCTTTAATATGTTTGGCCTTAGAAGGAAACAGTATCCAAAGGTCAATGAAGCCGAGTTAAATATATATACACACTAAAAGAATTGTGTGATTTTTTCCCAATTCAGGCCGAACGATTTCCATCATATAATTCTATAATTTATAATTATCAGCTTAAATTTTCCAACTCATTTTGATATGTTCAACATTACTGTATATTTTTTATTATTTTATGTACTATTCCAGGTTCCATGTTGGATATCATAAAGAGCCGGATGAAATCCGGACCATGTAAGAATGGAGTGATGGATGAGGCGTCCATTGCTACGGTTTTGAAAGAAGTGTTGAAGGGTCTGGACTATTTCCACAACAATGGACAGATACACAGAGACATCAAAGCCGGAAATATTTTGTTGGGAGACGATGGGGCTGTCTATATTGCAGGTGTGTGAACCATTTGATTCAGTGTATGCGTAAAGGATCAGTATGTGTGAACTATATATTTAGGTGGATGTGAAGTATTATTGTATGTGTTAACTGTCTGATTAAATGAATGTATTAAGCATCAGTGTATGTTATATAGCAGCGCTTGCCGTTTTATTGATGAGGTGGATCTAGGTAATTTAATTTTTCCAGGGATGGGGGTTAGGTTCCATAACACATAGAACAATATATTTGAAATCAAAGGTACATGAGTAAAGTTGTGGAAAGGGATGGGGGGAGGGAATTAATTGCCCTGATTCTGCTGCTACATCTAGTACTGTTCTTGTTTGTATAAACACATACATATTAAACATAAGTGATTACTCATGCATCATCTTTATAATCATACAATGTTATCAAATTTGAACAAAATCGAATCTACCGTGGTACACTACATAAGGATGCCTCCACATAAGTTTCAGCTTTTCCAGCCATATAGTTATTGTAATCAAACAGTGAGTTGAGAGAAAGAAAAAGCTCAAAGCCAAAAGAGTATACCAGCTAGTACAATGTAGTAGGAATATTGAGTGAAAAATTGTTAAACCACTGTAATTGCCTTTCACAAAGTTGTTTTTGTGGAAGAAACTATAATTTAAACTTGCTGTTGCCTACAACGTTACCAACCATGAAGGGAACAGAAAGTTTAATCCTCAACGATTATTTATTACTTTAAAGGGCAAATCCAAAGTTCAATGTCTGACCAAAAATTAAATTCACAAAGATTTTATCAAGACCACCCTCCTCCTTTTAATTGTAAATGTTTTTTTAAATGTAAATTGTCAAGTACTTACATGTATAATTACCGGTAGCATTTTCTTTTATTAAAGGGACTTGGACACGATATGAGATCAAAAATTTTAATTTTTATTTTTTATGTATAAAATGATTTACTGGAGCATTTTAAATGATAGACCAAAATACTGAATGTTAAAATCAAGTTACAAGCGAGATACAGAGGTAAGAATTGGTTGTTATGTAAACATAGCTCGAGTCTTATAGTTGTTTACAAAAAATGTGATGTAGAGAATTACCATTTCTTAGACAAAATGACATGTAAAAACAATTTAAACTAACTCAATATCTTAATAAATACTATTATCAACAAAAGAAAGATGCATTTGATTGAAACTTACACCAATTCAACACATATGAAAAAACGACAATATTTACAAAACAAAGAACTATGAACTCTGTATCTTGTTTATAACTTGATATTTGACTTTCAAATTTTGACATAGCATTAAAAACTTCTATATTTATCAGTATAAACATTGAAAATGGAAAAACAAATCGTGTCCAAGTCCCTTCAAGAATTCTTTGTATTTCTTTTGTTTATCAATATTATAAAATGGAATTTTGATCACAAATACAGTAATGCAAAATCCCAGGTGAATTATGCACTTTTTCTAAACGTCTAACCTTCGCGACTCTTAACACCCCCCCCCCCTTCCCACAAACCCCTTTCCCTAACCTAAAGTAATTAGTTTTTATCTCACATTGATCCCCTTATCTTGAAGATAACTATACTTCTGAAATGTAATGGCTATATTAATTTCGAAATGACAATTTTTCCCTCTGTCTGCAGATTTCGGGGTGAGTGCGTGGTTAGCGACCGGCAAGGACATCACCAGAGACACCGTGAGGCACACCTTTGTTGGGACACCCTGTTGGATGGCCCCAGAGGTCATGGAGCAGGTTATTAAACATTTCTTCTTTATGGTTTTGAAATATATTAGATTATATTGATTTCTTTAAGATTTTGTTTTTGAGGTGATCCATGAAATTGTAACGGTTTGTCAAGTAAAAAATGAAACAACAGATTTTATAAAAATGCATGGTCACATTGTCAACAATGTTCAATTTTGCAAAATCAATGAAAATTGATCCATGTGAATATTGTAGGACACACAGGATAAACAGTGTTTTTGTAATTTGATAATTTTCCTTCCCTGTTAGGTGACAGGCTACGACTTTAAGGCAGACATCTGGAGTTTCGGAATTACGGCAATTGAGCTGGCGACTGGTACCGCCCCTTATCATAAATATCCTCCAATGAAAGTCTTGATGTTGACACTGCAGAACGAACCACCAAATCTGGACACCAATGCGGAGGATAAGGAACAATACAAGGGGTACTCCAAAATATTCCGTAAGATGATCAATGAATGTCTGCGAAAGGAACCAGACAAGAGGTGAGTACCAGTCAGCAGATTGAAGAATTCTGAGTACAGGGCTGTTAATTAATCTTCTTGATTAAGGTCCAGTAAAGGGACCCTTCTGTCTTGAAGAGTAAGGAAATTTTTTTTTTCATGCTGATGTAGTCAAGTAATTCTCAATTATGAGACTATATGTCATTTACCTTAACATTTTTGATCTGGATTTTAGTTTTCGTTCTTGCTAATGCACCGGGATTTTAAGAAAAAGAATATTTGTATACATGTTGTTCTAAATAATGTTTTTCTTCTTTTCTTTTCTTTTCAGACCAACTGCAAAACAACTTTTAAAACATGAGTTCTTCAAGAAAGCAAAGGTAAAAAAAATTCACCTTAAGTTGATTTTGATATGTAGGAACATATTTTAGAAAAAAGAACAGATTGAAAGAAAATTAAACCTATAATTTTCATAGGAATGGCATTGTCAAGTAGATATACCTATATACAATATACTGTACACAGTTCTACTCGTTTAGAATGTATTCCATTCCTCATAACAATCAAACTCAATATATTCAGTATGTTAATTATTGATTTAATTCCACATATTCAAAGTACATTGAGTACAAGTAATTGCTTTAATTTTGTTGTGTTATATATGTATGACCATGATTTAATTTGAAGATTCCATTTATGGTACATGTATTTGAATGAAATAGATAACTCAAAATTAATGAACAGATATAATTATGGAATAAAAAGGCTATTATGCATTTTGGTAAATATTCCATTTCATGATATTTGCATGAATGCAGACCTGACAATCTTTGTCAAACTATGATCTTTTTAGCAAGCATGTTTGGCAAATATTCAGTCTATAAGCTTCCTCAGGAATTCGAATAAAGGGAGGCAATTTTCACCATTTCTTTATCAGCTGCATCAAATTTCATGATTAGTGAAAAAATTAGCTTTTGGAACCAGAAAAAAGCCTCTTGGAATGTGTTATACACATGTAATCTCTTCATTTCATTATTAATAATAAGCCTGTGAGTCATCAAAATTTCCTCCTTGGATTTTTTCATAGGACAAGCAATACCTGGTGAAGTCCTTAATATCAGAGGGCGTGTCTGTGAAACCCCAGAAAGTGAAGAGGGTCCCGGGCTCTAGTGGAAAACTTCATAAGAATGAGGAAGGAGAATGGGAGTGGTCAGATGATGAGATGGATCCAGATGAACATGGGGTAAGTGATCAGATGATGAATGATGAAATAGATCCAGATGAACATGAGGTAAGTGATCAGATGATGAATGATGAAATGGATCCAGATGAACATGGGGTAAGTGATCAAATGATGAAATGGATCCTGATGAACATGGGGTAAGTGATCAGATGATGAAATGGATCCTGATGAACTTGGGGTAAGTGGACTGATGATGAATGATGAAATGGATCCAGATGAACATGGGGTAAGTCGACTGATGATGAATGATGAAATGGATCCAGATGAACATGGGGTAAGTGATCAGATGATGAATGATGAAATAGATCCAGATGAACATGGGGTAAGTGATCAGATGATGAATGATGAAATGGATCCTGATGAACTTGGGGTAAGTGGACTGATGATGAATGATGAAATGGATCCAGATGAACATGGGGTAAGTGATCAGATGATGAATGATGAAATAGATCCAGATGAACATGGGGTAAGTGGTTAGACAATGAAATGGATCTTGGTGAATAGTAGTAAGTGACCAGATGATTAATGGATCCCGATAACTGTTAGTGGTCAGATGATGAAATTTATTTTATTTTGAGTATGCTGAATTTCTTTTGATGAATTAATCATGTTTTCTGACAGAATGAGGACACGGTTACTTCATCATCATCGGTCACTGGCAACAATGCGACAGTGAAAGAGAAACCGGACGCCACCCCGACGCCGTCTGTGGAGTCGGTGGCATCTGAGGCTTCCTCTGCTGCATCCACTGCGACACTGGTCAATGAAACCACTGTAACAGAACCCAGCCCTGCAAAAGAAACTGCTCCTGCTGCTCCTGAACAGGCCCCAGCCCCGGCCCCGGCCCCCGCCCCACAGGTAAGCTTGGTCAATCTGTGTTTGTCTGCTTGCTGTGGAATGATACTGTGTATATATGTTTAAAATACATGGTTACTGTATTGAAATATAAGCTATATTTGGGCGAGGGTAAGAAAATGTGACAGAGGGCAAGGCTTGCCGGGCCCTTTTCATGTTTTCGACCCGATCCCAAATATTGCTTATATTTTAAGACAGTAACCTTGTATTTTGTTTATCCTGGAACGTAATATCAAGCAAATCACAATATTTTAGGCCTCATACAAGCTTTTTTCGAAAACTTTTGCTCCATATCTGCTATTGAAATCATGACGCCATTGCGTAAACGAAGCAAATATGATGATGTCACAGTGTATTTAAGCTTCAGAAAAATGCATGTGGTAAATTTTGGCATTGACCGAATATAGCTTTGGTTTATTGGGTTACTTTTATTTGGTCAATGCAAGGAGTAGTTGCAGGATAAATTTGGTTATTTTCGCAATCATCTACCAGGTAAGTTTTTTGTTTTTTTCCATGATCAATTTTTCTTTGCAGAAAATACAATACGCAGAAATTATTAAGGATTTTTATGTCATCAGAAATTTTTTAAAATGCAAAAAATGACATGCATTTAAAAATGGTTACATATCTACCCCATTTTAACAAATTTTGTGGTATGTGAAAAAAAAACCCTGACGTATGGTTAGTTAGTCGGTCATATTCTCATTCATTGACAGTATTTTACAGGTTTGTGTTGACATAACTTTCAGTAATTATAAGTAACGAATTAGATCAAAGTTTAGATTTACATTAAAGATTTAAATTTGGGAATGATGGGTACCTGCAAAATCCATTGAAATTGAGCACCCACTTAGAACCATTTTAACAAGAGCTTGGACTTTGGGTAGTTGTGTCAGAACCATTTTAACAAGAGCTTGGACTTTGGGTAGTTGTGTCAGAACCATTTTAACAAGAGCTTGGACTTTGGGTAGTTGTGTCAGAACCATTTTAACAAGAGCTTGGACTTTGGGTAGTTGTGTCAGAACCATTTTAACAAGAGCTTGGACTTTGGGTAGTTGTGTCAAACAGCAATGTGATGTAGGCCTGTCTAGTTCATTGTTGGCCCCCTCAATCATGGCTCTTCGAAATCAACAGTATTTGTCTGGCTTTTGAGCTAAGTCTACTCAATCTATGCATATTTCTCTCGAAACCAGCGTCTTTTTTTATTGTTTTGATGCAAGAAATAAGTACTTACATCTTACCAAAATACATATACAAAGTCTTGTTAAAGTGGCTCTTTTCAAATAATTCACAGAATCTTGCACAGTCTTGTATATTGAGTCCTTTAATTTTGCCATGGGCCCTTTTAGCATTTGGTAAATGCTACTTTTGAAAATAGTCAATTTACCGGTAATATGATAAATTTTAAGCATAAATTTGATTCTGGAAAAGATAAGCAGTAGGCCCATTGATTTATTTAGGATTTACCTGTACATTATCTTCTGAATTTCTGTTTCTTTTTAAGGTTGAGGCCCCACAAGGTGCAGTGCCACTGAATTTAGTGCTGAGACTCAGGTGATTTACATCTCTTCTGACTCAAAGAATTATAAAATCTTCTATATCTATATTAGTTGTAGTTGGTGGAGGGGAAGTGATATTTTTGTAATTTTTTGCATTTTTGAAAACAAGCAATTTGATTTAGCCTTAAATTTCATTTCAGGAATGAAAAGAGAGAACTTAATGATATAAAATTTGAATTTACAATTGGACAAGGTAAGAACATGAATACCAACAGAAAATTTGAATTTACAATTGGATAAGGTAAGAACATGAATACCGACAGAATTGTGTTTACTGTACTTTACAGGACTGGATGGCCATGGCCATTTTTAGATTACGGGTATACTGTTTACAGGGAAATATTTGTCCCTCGTTTTGTTTCTGCCCCTTTTGCTCTCATTGTCAGCAGGTGAATATAAGACTTGACAAATTCCATTAATGTCCCAAATTCTCTCTGTTTAAATGTAATGGTTAAAATTATACGTGGTATTTGCGCGAATCGCGTACCGTATATTTTACCTGTGTTTATTCTATTTATAGAGTTTCTGTTCAGCGCAAATTCTTTTTGATTTCTAAGATTTTCTCTGCTGTATCTCTCTCTAGTCTTGGTCTCAACCTTATTTCATCTTTAGCTTGACCACCTAAGTTATCCATTAAAAAATCTATCCTAGCATCATTGTCATTGATAACTTTCAAATGTTGCCTAGCATCATCAAGCCATTCTGCTACATCAGGGTCACTCTCTTTCACAGGTCTCCCACACAACCTTGCAATCTTCTTCTCTCTCGCAACAAACACAGTTTTATTTGGATTTGAATCACTCTTTTGTTTCATTTCTTCATCTTTCAAACTTAATTCATGCTCTGCTTTCTTTAACCTTCGATGTAGTAATAATACCTCACTTTCTAACTGGTCAGACCTTTCTCTTTCACGGTCAAATAATTCTTTGATTTCGTTTTTAGTAGGCATTTTCAAATACAAATCAATGCACAAAAAACAATGTTATAAGTGAGTTTACAGTTAATAATAGGTGCAATTGTTGCTTATCACCTCAATGGGCGTTGATTGTTGATTGGAACACGCGCACTGTAATGAGGATGGAATGTCCAAGGTCCTTGACAATGTATCGTTGCGTTGAGAACGGTGTTTGTACGTAGTTCTTGATATCAGTTGACCGTTAGTCTATGATGATCATCGAAGTATTGTCAACACAATAACAGGGTCTTCAGCCAAAATTGCCACAGCCACATCAGATCACAACGTTGAGCGTCTTCACAGTGTATGGACCCTAACCGTAACTCATTGCCAATTAAAATGTTTGAAATCCTGTCCACGACGCCATTTTGTAATAGAATAAAATCGCTTATTCTGTTCAAGTTCTTTATTTCAATTAAATATTTAATTTATTGGCAATGAGCTCCTATATAAACAAAATAACTCATATTACAAATAGACACACACAGAAACACTAAAAAATTAATAATACACAATTTGCATTTACTTCAAAATATGACATCAACGAACCTCCAATATATGGCGGCGGTGCCACACACAGTCAATTAGTAGACTAGCGCACTCACTTGCAACAGGTATGACTGTATATAATAAAAAAAACCACCATATATATTTATGCTTAAATCTAAAAATACTACAGACTTATTAGAAGTTATCTCAAATCGCTATACATTTCTCTAAACAGTCTGCATATAAAACAATTTTATTATTCTCACATAAATGATATTTAAATTACTGTGTTTGGAATATAATACAAATGAATAGTTATTCCAAACATGAAAATAACTCTCTTACCGTAAATAATGTAAGGTACTAGTATCACTCACACGTTTCACCCGTTTCACACCTGAACACTCTCAAGGGCGTCAGCGAAGTGAGACTCCGTATAAACTTGTTAGACTAGTTTAAATCTCAAATATTATAATAAGTAAATAAATAATTTCACAAATTAGTCTCACTTTGCTGAGTATCATAATAGAATCGAAAACAACTAGATAAATGTTCAAAAGATATTTTTAATAAGTTTAAAGAAACATAATCTCTAAAAAAAGAATTTGCGCTGAACAGAAACTCTATAAATAGAATAAACACAGGTAAAATATACGGTACGCGATTCGCGCAAATACCACGTATAATTTTAACCATTACATATCCACAACTGTATCTGGGCGAATTTAAAACAGGGGAAAACATATTGCAAGTGTATAAAGGCGAAAAAATTACTTGGGGCGAAAATATCCCTGTATACAGTGTTAATCTCCTTAAGAGGTAGAGCTCTATATAAGAGATAAAACAAAATATCAAAGTTTTAAAGCTTAAATTTAATATGTGGATTATTCCTTTCCTAAAGAATAGTTTAACATGTTTAAAGCTTAACAAATTAAGTCTAAAAACTAGAGGAATGTAAGATCTGATTGTTAATATGTTAACCACCCAGCTCTATTTGAAAGTATAAAAAATTGTATAATTATTATAAAGAACTATATATGATATTAGTCAAATTTGGTCCCGAAAATTTGCTATTTTTAAAATGATTCAGGTACATACATTAATTTGTTGTGTTATTTAATAAAAGAGTTGATATGAAATATGTTTTTCACCTATTTATTTGATTTATATGCACTCACTGGCAGTATATGATGTCAGAAATGACGCTATTTTTATAATTCAATCAAAATCAACCAAAAATTGACATTTTTCTTATCTTTTTTTGAATGGGAAATATAGAGCGACTCTTTGAACAAGAACAAACTTTTTGTTACTTATAAGTATTGGAGAGATACATCTTCGGTGAAAATATTTTGTTTGTTCAAGTAGTCGCTCAATGTTTCCTTAAAGAAAAACTGCTTCAAAACAAGCCATTTTATGCTAAAAATGCGAAAATGGCGGGAAAAGGTCAACTTTATGATGTCATATTTTTAAATTGTGGGCACTAAAATCTCAAAATGAAAATTATGAAAAAACTTCAAATGTATATTTGTACAAATAAAACAAAGAATTACAGTAAAATGACAATGTTCATTTTAGGGGGCCATTTTAGGCTCAAACCATATATAGTCCTTTCTCTATGGTTCATTATCGGCTTTTGAACATTAAGGTCAAGTACATTTAATTCATATGATCTTGTCTTGGGGCATTATTACATATGTACGATAACATGGGTTTGACTATCTTTTGTGTAGATACAGCTGATAGTGTGTCCAGAGAAATGGTGGAAGCTGGTCTCGTAAATGGAAAGGACATGATTGTCGGTTAGTAGGTCACATGCAGAAATCTTTTGCAAAAAAAAAAAAAATAAGATTTTTAAGAGTGGCATTGAATCAAAAGTGAAGGTCTTAGTTTTCTTTTCTTTATCAAAAATTCTCTCTACTTGGTCCAATCTTTCGCGGACTCACAAAAGACTGCCTTTAATAGGGTTGTGCAGTGACCTTGAACAAACTTTCTTGGTCAAAAGTTAAAAGTTTAGCAGTTGTCTGAAAATTCCCAGTAAGAGTATTGTGTATTGATGTAAATCAATTGTCTATTGATGGCTTACTTTCAGTGGCCATGTATATTCAGATTTCGTTTTTACATCCTGCTTGCAGGAAGGATATTATTGTGTGTACATTGTGTAGAAACAATCTGTAACTTCATATTCTATTTTCTTATAATTTCAGTTGTTATTTAGTGTGTGCATTATGTAGAATCAGTTTGTGACTTGATAACTATAATATACTATTTTCTTATAATTTCAGTTGCTGCCAATTTACAGAAAATTCAGGACAACCCTGACCTGAAGAATGTAACCTTTGCTTTAGTAAGTCAGGGTGTGATCATTGAGTTAAAAATGAATGACCTACTGTATCAGGGAATGTATTATCTGAGTACTGTTGATTCCTAATTCCTAACTTTCCAATTAAGCCTCGTTTTATAATACGTGAAACATTGTTAATCAGGTCCTGATGAGAAGTCTTTAAGTTAAGATCTTTTGAACCTTGCAAAGTTTTCTAGCTCATGTAAAGGAATAAAAGTTGTTTTTAATACAGTATTTTTGGGATATTTTTATAGGATTATATGACATATTTGAAAATAATCAGAATCATAGTGAAATTGATATTACAGTAAAACATGCTATAACGTACACACTTATAATGAATTGATGCTCACAGTGAAGTTATTTTCATTCCCTGTGAGTTTTAAACATATTGTCAAGGTAACGGATATAACAAATTAGGTTTATAACAAGGCAAAATTCCCTATCCCTGGCACTTCATTAGAAAAATAGGCAGCTGGAAGTAGTTATGGAATATCATCGTTTCCCTTTTCTGTTGGTAGAACTCTGGCTGTGGATCAAATGAGGCACCCTGTGACAAGACATTGATTGGCTTCGCACAATTATCAATAAACGACGGATCTGTGGCACCACTACAGTAGTCCGGGTTACCCAGAAGCTTCTGTGATACTCTATTATCAAGTGCTGTGCCAAGCAGAGACAAGACTAGGATTGATCAATTCTCAATATATATTACGACTTCTAATTGACACATATTGTGTTAATTTGTAATTATATGCAGTCTTTCTTTTTTGTTGTTACTGTCATCCATGAGTGGTTAAGCAAAAGTACAATCAGTCAGTGATGAAATTGTATTGCTGCATTTACTACAGTTATTGTACTAGTAATTGACCAAAGTTAACCAAAGTGAATGAAATAAGGCATGATTTTTTTTAATCCATGCATGCAATTGAAATTAGATATTTATTTTTTTTACACTTGTATAAGAATTCTTTTAAGTGCTCTGAAATTATAATGCACAAACCTCTTTTTTTTGTAAAAAAAAATATGAAACTCACATTTTAAGAATATGCTTCAAGGTTCTGTTTTAAAAAAGATTGGCAATGATGATAATTGAGGAATTTAATAATGACAGAAATTTTATATTTTTTTCATAATAGTTGTGTGAATAAACACATTATGCCTCTTTCTATTAAAAAAAAAAATAATGCATTAATTTTACCACTTAGTAGTGCATTTGAGAAAAGTTTTTTAAGTTTGACGATTGCAAATATAACAATTTTCTCTCTTAAACAAAGAACAAGCTAGGGGAAAATTAGGATTTTTTAGGGTTCAAAACTTGAATATGCAAATTTATTTCTTTAAAAATAAGAGCTGCATGTATAATAAGTCATAAGGATATTGAATGCAGATTTTTTTTTTCAAGCTTTACATCTTGTAAGGTCTAGTACTTTAAACTCAACTTTTTTTAATTACAAACTTATTGTTTATTTGAGGGGGCTGGATGTTTATGGCCATTTTTAGACTTTAATAATCTCCTGGAAATGAAGAACTTTATATAAAGATACAGGAAAGTATTCAAATTTTACACCTCAAACATTTTGAATGTTTTTCTTTACAGAATAATATAGTTTGTAGCTAAATGTTTTGTTTAAAATTTTAAAGGTAGATGAAATGGGTAATTTGTTGAGAATTCAGCCTTTTTAAAGCTAATTTTTCTTTTATTGAAAAAATGAACAATTATTTTGGATAATCATTTTAAATATTTATCAAAATTTAAAAACTTACTCGCTACAGTGGATAAGTTTACACCTCTGTCTAAATATAAGCATTAAAACTAGAAGTCTTCCTCTTCGGTACATGTACATTTTGCAATTTTTTTTGTAGACATACCGTAATATGAAGTTTTTGTATTCAGTTATTGGTCCATGCATGCAATCTTCTTGAAATTAGATAAATTTATTTTCTTCACAACTGACCTTTGGCATTTTGCAAAACAAGAATCACTCGAATTTGTTTGTTTATTGATTAAAGCCCTCTTATATGCACAATTGAATTCCACTTACATTCAATTATATCTCAAGAAACTCTTTACTGTTTGGAAATAGGAAACTAAAAAAAAAAAAATAGCCACCAAATTAAAATATAACGGGATGGAATAACTATTTCTTTTTAAAGTGGAAAATTTTTATTTTAATGTATCTGGCATCCTACCGTAATCTAGGATCATTTTAAGATAAAATTAAACATTAACTTAATCTTACATAAGGAATTATGTGGGATGTGAAATAGGCATGTGTAATTTTAGAGAAAACTTACAGTATAAAGTGCTTTGCTAGAATCTACATCTAGGTGTCAATATGATTTTCCTTTAAAGGAAAGATTGGTCAATGTTATGTTTTGTATTTTTACATGTGAGAAGCTATAATTGTTTATTTGAATACAAACAGCTACTGTGTTCATTACCTCTGAGTATATATATATATATATATATATATATATATATATATATATATATATATATATATATATATATAAAGCCCCTGTTGACTGTTGTTTTTGTGACTGGGTGGTCAGTTTAGTGTAAGTGTCTGTCTATAAATTGCATTTGTTCAACATGTAACAACTCTGCGACGGTCTGTATTAGATATATTTTGTTTTTGTCATAATTATTGGTGCAGTTTTAGTCAGAGCTAAGGTGAAAGCTTTTTTTAGCTAAGGGGAAAATGTGTGAATACCTGCTCAATTATAAACTCAATATTTAATGTATAACCATCATATTTCTTTTTTATATAAGAAAAACAGTCTGTAGGCCTATGAAAACCGGTTAATTTATCATGGAAGAGAGATAACTCTTATTGTTAGCTGTGATTAATGATTATTATAATTTAATTAAATAAATATAGATATGTAAAATATTGTATCTGCATTTCAGATGATAGATTAAATTTCTTTAAGAAAATGATTAAAGTTTAACATAGTCACTTTAGCAGATTTATTCCAGATGGGTGGTGAACTTGTATATTTTTAAATCCATTGAGGGCGAAAGAAGGTTAATAAATAAACATCTGTCTCAAATTTAACAGAGTTCCTTAAGGTCCTTAAAATTTGTTGAAACCTGATCATACAATTGAAATCCCTGGACAACCATTTATTGACTAATCTATTGGAAAATCCATAGTTATAAAATTGATATTTAATCCATTTGACCGGTAGTTTACACATTATATTTTTTTCTTTAACCAAAGTCAAGGTATATACCGGTACACAATGTGAAACTTTACAAGCAATGAGTGAATTTGTTGCTTTGTATTAGGATATTTCTTCCATGTGAAACTAAAGAGTTGTCGATTCAAAAATAAATTTTTTCAAAAAGTTTTTATTTGTGCTATTTTTTATGTCATCTTTAGATATCCTATGAAAACATTAAAGTGTAAAGCTGAAAAGTCTGCATTTTGGAAGAAGAAAAAACTTGACTGAAAATACTCTTCTAATTACTTCTGTAGTACATGTACACTGTACATACTTTGGTGTTGTCTGAGTTACTTGCCCTTTTAAGAATTAAAAATATTTATTGTGCCACGGTTAAGTAAACTATTTGTATAACTACTCTCTTTGCAAGACATTTTCCCATTTGTGATTTAGCGAAAGAGATTTCTGTTTATATTAATTTTCCGTTGTCTTGCTCTTTCTTTGACTAATGTTCACAAAATGAATAGTACCCTATATCTGTTTTTTTCACAAGTTACAAAATATGCAAAAATGATGTAAAATCTGTATCTTTTTTTGCAATGTAAAAATAAAAAAGACTGCAAACTAGCAAAATTTAGATCAGCGCCAAAGTAACCGGATATACGATATTCCTGGGATTTTTAAATCTCTCTCTCTCTCTCTCTCTCTCTCTCTCTCTCTGTGTGTTTTAGTGTAGTGTCAAATATATTCATATCAAATGTTAATAAGACTTGTTTGGCGGTTGCCATAGTGAATTTGATCTGTCTGCAAACGTTATGAAGCCAATTTTATTTACATTAAACCGAATAAAAAATGATTAAAAATATGTACGAGAAACCTGTGTATATATAATTATGTTAATAAAAACTATTTGAATTATAATTCAATTGTAACTGAATTATTATAGTCCTGATTTTCACAGCCGTTGTATGTTTGTTTTGCAATGGTAAATATAATAACACAACTAAGTATATTTAAGTGCAGAACATACATAGTACATGTAGTTTAAGATGAAAATAAGTGTTTGTGACTTAGAGGATATAAACATTTTTTGTAGTTTAAAAAAAATAATAAATAAGTCACATGCGTTCTTCAAATGGATCAGTTTTGGAAACTGAACTAAAAAGGAAACCGGATTCCAAAATAAATATGATTTTTTAATAGGAAACCTTAATCACAGACGCTATTATTCTCATCAAGACATGACAGTCTTATTTTCTGAAATTTTTCCATTCAAACATCTATAGTTGACAAAATTGGCATATTCCTTTGCCCACTTTAATGTGATGTACAATGAATAGCATAACAGCATTATTTTAAGGTAACTTTGTACCTTAATAAAATCCATGTAATCGATCCATGTTATCTTAAGAAGATCATTGAATTTTTACTTCCCGGCCTCAGGATCATGAAGCATTTTTAGACTTAAGTCTAAATTGCAATCTTTTATAAAATTATTATATGTCATTAAATTACCCTTAAACTTTGTAACAATCAACATAATATAGAGACACTTTCCAATAGCATTGCATTTGTTCGATGTTGTCAATCGCACGACAATAAGACAGTGTATAAAATTTGACGTAAGTCTAAGACTTCTTCATGATCTTGTTCCCACTTCAATAATGAGGTGTATTTATTCCTGTTTTGATTGGTGCATCGCGTCACGTGACTACTATAGAGATTGGTGTATTCTTTCACGTGACTCCTAAAGTGAGTGTTGTTTTTGTCACGTGACTTCTCTTCTATGCGCGGTTGTCAAAAAGAATAGAGTTGGGGTGGTTCTGTGGACACGCTCCAATAGTTAAAGACCCAGCCACCGTGTAATTCCAACACTGCACGCCGTCGAACGTGGCATTACAGTAAAGTCTGCCTACACAAATAATATTAGAAGAAGGTACAATATATAAATAGTGCCTGTTTGGGAGGGTAACTGTTGAAATTGACACCCCGAGAAACCAATTGTCAACCGACGCGAAGTGGAGGTTGACAATGGTTTTCGAGGGGTGTCAATTTTAACAGTTACCCTCCCAAACAGGCACTATTTATTTTATTATACTGAATGTCTTATTTTTAAAGAAAATTTTACTGCTTTTATATAGAAATGAAGTACATTATACGGCGAACCGTACGCGCATAATTTACGCGCATGTAACAATTCGTTGTGTTACCCGTTGCCAAGTGTGTTGCTAACGCTGAGGGTAATAGAACGGATTAACAACTGCGTCTAAACCAATCAGATGTCAGTATTTAACACGAAAGTATAATAATGTAGAATATATTCGAATTTCGCTGAATTGCCGTTTTTTATAGTCTGCCTACAATAAAGTCATGATATGATGTGCTGTTTATTCATTTTAATCATGGAGGCCCAGTTTCAAGGATTAAGTGGGTATCCAAGCGAATTATGAAATGCAAATATTTATTCATTGTACATACATGTATAAGCAAAAAACAAAAATACATATATGTCGATCTACAAAAATTGACTCCAGTATTTTAATAATTTCACCGTTCCTGAAGACACTGCATGTACATTTTAAATTCTGTAAAATTGGTGCAGGGTGTCCCAAATCTAGCCAACATCTCTTACAACATTTGCGACTATCAATTGTAGCATTATAAGTTACCAAGTTCCTATATTTCATATAGTATATTATACTTAAGTTTTTCTTTATATCAATATTAGTGAATATCGTGGATTTCATTACAATCAAAATTTCAAAGATAAGTATATTGAAGACAATTACCCTATCAATACAACAAGTTATTGAAATTGCACTTCAGTTGATTGTTATTTCACCTTTGAACATTAATTTTTCCGGATCAACTCAAAAACTCGAATTATGAAAAAATTATATTTTACAAAATCTGATGAAACAACATAATAAATAGTTTGTGTTTTTGAGGTATACACAATATGCATACTACCATATATATGAAAGTTCAAGAATCACCTGCTCTGTATACTAGCTTAAAGCTCTGGATATCGTAATTCAAACAGGAGGAAAAAAACGGGGCGGGGGGGGGAAATAACAAGAGGTACATTCCTTTTTTATAGCCCTTTTTCATCTGTAAAATTAAAGTTGTTATAAGTGAAACACTATGAATCTCGTCAGTAGCATGAGCATAAGGGATAAACAGGAGACATTAACCTTTACCTAGATTGATTCAGTAAACGAAAGCCATCTTGATTAAAGAGACATTTCTCAGCAAACCCCTCCAATGTCACCCTATTGTCTCTTTGTGGTCTATCAACACTAAGTTGGGAGATTTGAATTTACATAAAGAACGATGCACTCAATCATTGGAATTAACCATACAACCAAGAGGAGAAGAAAGAGAATATAAGAGTATTGTTTAGAGGGCTGGTTGGTCGTTGCCATTTTTTAACCATATTAATCTCCTTACGAAAAAGAGTTCTCTATAAAATGATATCGCAAAATGTTAAAATTTTAGCACTCAAGGGTATGTATAAACATCTTTACAAGCTAATAATTTATAGGTAAACAAATCAAACCAAAAATTTAAGGAAGATCTGACCAGTTATTAGTTGATCACACATACAGCCTCCTGAAGTTGTTGTATCTGACATGGCAAAGCTGATTGCTATAGTATCAGCAGAAGCAGTTCTATTTCAATTTTAATTTGCATGTGACTTTATCATTCTTATTCCCCGTAGGGCAAATATTGTATTATATCAAAATCATATTAAATGTTCCGGTTTTCAAAAGCTGTCTCTAGAGTTTCATTTTCTGAATTTTTTTTCTGTCGTAACAACATTGAGACAAGATGTAACTGCAAATGATTCAGACCGTACAGACATTTAATCGGAAATTTACATGCCTCCCTAAAATTACTGCAGAATTCCTATTTTTTCTCTTGAGATGTATTTCATTTATAAAATCATTTTTGTTTTTTGCGCCGACAAAAATATTAGATGCTTCTGAAATGTTCATTTGACTGTGCTTTACATCTCCTAATCTGTCTCTGTCTGTCTGTCTGTCTGTCTGTCTCTCTCTCTCTCTCTCTCTCTCTCTCTCTCTCTCTCTCTCTCTCTCTCTCTCTCTCCAAACAAAGAGAACATAGCTACATGAAAATGACTCATTACTGAGTGCAATATATTAATTAGCCCATGCTTTTCCCCCTCATGGTGGGTGTCTGCTTCACATTCTTGTAAAATTTATAATTAGCTGTGCGTGTTTCTACTTAATAATCTATACCAAGTGCGAAGAAGTTATAATATTGACAGTATTTTGTTTTTGCTGACTTCAGATAGAATAAAGCACTTTGTTAGGTTTATGGTTTTCATTTATACCGGTTTGATATTAAGTCTAATGCAAAACAATCGATTCATCAATCGAAGAGAGAGAGAGAGAGAGAGAGAGAGAGAGAGAGAGAGAGAGAGAGAGAGAGAGAGAGAGAGAGAGAAACAGACAGACAGAGACAGAGAAACAAACAGGCTCTGCAAGAGGAAGGCTCGCAAAGACCGACAGATGGAAAAGCAGAGACAGAGACGGGACAAGAGGACAGACAATGCTATGAAGGAGAGCAAACACCCTATATATGGTTGTATTTAAAAAAAAATGAAATACAAACATATGAATATGCGCCGCAAAAAATTTTATTTTTGATAGATTACTTTATAGAATTTTTTGAACTATTTATGTGAGATCAATTATCAAATCTTATTATTTATGCATAATGTTGAGTTTCAATATTTTTCCACCGTAAAATATTCCTTGATGTGCCTTCTACGATTCTCGTATATTTATTTTCTCATTGTGTATGCAATAATTCTTTTTCTAGTTATAAAAAAAAATATGCCATTTCAGTATCTCTCATCTCTTAAAAAAATACTGATTTTTGATATGTTCTTTTTTATTAAATAAATTCAATTTTTATAAAAAGTGATGTTGAATACAACAGCGGGATATCTAATCAATATTTTATTTACTACATGTATAAGATTAGTATTTCATTTGATTTAAGGTAACTTAAAGGTGGCTAAAATATCGTATATATTTTAAGCCAGCTTTACGCCACCTTTAAGCCACCTTTAAGGACTTGCTTGAAGATGTGTTTTCGCCATGTGCTAGATTTAGATTCATTCCAACTTATCTGTATAAAGATTGAGTAAAATATTAAAATTTTAAGACTAAAATGTTTTTATTTTTTTCTTTACTAAATGTTAATTTATATCATATAGCAAAGTTTAAGGCAGACCTGATGAATAATTTGTTGACCACCCAGTCTGCTTAATATATATATATATATATATATATATATATATATATATATATATATATATATATATATATATATATATATATATATATATATATATATATATATATAAAACTTGAATAAATGAAAACACAAAGATCGAGTAAAACATTAGCGCTTTCATTTTCTTCAGATGTTTTACAATACTAACATGGTAACGTTTGTTTTTCTTGGATTTATATATATATATATATATATATATATATATATATATATATATATATATATATATATATATATATATATATATGTTCTAGTTAATGAGATTTTGTAAACAAGTTTGTCCTTGACATATGTGTTCTATTTTCGTTGCCTTTGCAGACTAATCTCTCGATTTGCAAAATTCATTCACATTCTCCAATGGTGATCGTAAAGACATTGACACTTTTAAGAGACGCAATTTCTTTGCGACAAAATTAAAGAGAATAAGTGGTTCTTGTATTGACATTCTCACTGGATTTATTTTTATTAAAAGATGTTTACATTTTCGATGATTCACTGAACATCATTCTAAAAACCATTTCCGACTGTGCTCATGCATTCGCCCTTAATTCTTACTCTGGAAAACCGTTCTGATTGGAAGCCTTTTTTATTTGTATGTGTGGTCAGATCCAGAGGGAGAAAGAGTTGAAAATATGTTTTGTATTTTACTTGTCACAGGACATCGCCAGTTATGAATCAACCTTATTTTTTTTCTTTGAGCCCCCCCCCCCCTCTAGCACACGGGTTGCACATGAAAAGTGGCAAACACTATTGAAATAATTTTGAAGGAAAGATGGTATTTTGGGCACTGGTCGTAAGAGGGGCGGGGATGGGGACTGCCCCATCTTTTTACTCGCAGCAAACATGTATATATAAAAAAGTAAATTATCATGCCCCCCCCCCCCACTTTTTGGAAAGCATGTTAAAGGTTGAAGAGAAAAGAAGGACATTAGAAGGGAAATTGAATAATCGGTACACTACCCCACCCCAACGGATAAGGATTTGCATGGTGATAATGGGAAGTTTTTTTTAATTTTTTTTTGTTTCTGCTTGTCAAGAATTTTTAACTGAGTCTGCCCCTCACTTTTTAATAAGCGATGCTCTGTGCCTGCTGGTACAATGTGTGCTGTAGTAACATCTTACATATGCTTTACAAGTACAAACACACCTCAAAAATTCTTCACAAAACTGTTTTAAACAGAGAAATTGGTTTTAGATCTCAGTGAAGGTTTTTTAAAAAAAAAATCGTATCATAACCTCTCTTGTACATGTATGAGTTAGTTATTCCATGTATGTTTAAAAAAAACCCCAAAAAACAATCTCACCTTTTTTCATCTTGAAATCAATATCAGCTGCAAATCTGCAATTATTATGTTTTTAATCACTAAGGGGGGAACTATAAATTGCTGTTCATACAAGGGAAATAAAATTGAAAAAAGAATTAAAATTTTGAAACGTATCTACGCATTTTTCCATGGTTTAAATTTACTTATCATTATACAGAGAGTGATAATGCTTTAAACATTTCCTTATTGAATTGAAAGTCCCTTGAATTTATGTATCTTTAATATTATATGTTTTTGAAGCCGTGATTTATATAGAAAAAACGTTGTTTATGAATACTTTAGTTACTTTCTACAGCTTTGTAAGCAATTTCTTTAAGTATTCCAGCTTAAATATGTCTTTAACGGTATGTTGAGAGTCCTTAATGTTAAATCAATACAACCATTTCAACAAGACCTTAGACTTTTGCAAATGTCTATCGAAGAAGAAATAACGCTAGTTTCGATTGAAACCTGCAAAGATTGCGTAATCTAACTCAAAAGCGACGCAGACAAATCTTGATTTCAAAGAGCCATGGCTGAGTGGCTAACAATGATATATACAGGGCTTCGTCAAATTGCTGTTTGACACAATGTTCTCGTTAAATTGGTTCTACTAAAAGAACATTTTCTTACATCTTTATGTAGAACTCTTCGTCAAAAGGAGGTAAATATAGCTCTAAAAACCAAGACTATATATATAATTATACAGCTCTCTTACGATAAAAATAATGGAGGACATTGAAAAACACTTTAATACAAGTTAAACAATAATCAGAAAATGCGAATTCGAATTGAGTCTTCGTGTAGGAATATATTTAGTAATTGACGCGTCTGTTCGGAATGTTTTCTGGAGCAGCTATAGGTTAATTTGCTTCGTGTCAGCCTGCCCGCTTTTTCATGTATTTGATTATTCAATGAGCAAGTAATTAATAGAAAGGTGTATACGTCGCCAGACATACTTAGGAACTCACCATGTGCGATCAAAGCCATTCGTTGAAATACACGTAAAATTTGAAAAGATATGTAAAACCGAGGAACGTGCAATTTAAGCTTTATAAGAGTTGTTTGTTGGTGACATATAAAAAATATGTTAGGCCATGTAACAGCTGGGCAGAGTGTGAATCTTCTGATCACAATGGATTTTAATGGAGATGGGGTTGTAATTAGGTATTAGATCGGAAGGGTTTGGAGGTTGCTGGTCGCTCCGATAATCAAAAAATTTTGAACGGAAAAATAATATTCTTTATATATTTTTGTCATGATCAATAATGAGAAAATATAATGAATATACAAATATTGTTAGGTTTTTCAAAAATTCATTCTTTGTACAAGATAGAATTGGGAGGGGAATATAACCTCTCATTAAGGGCATTCAAAAAATACTATTAAAAAGCCTACGATTCAGCTTAACAAATCGATGATCTGTCTTCAGTAATATGCATATTTTGTATAACTTGATCTTCTGGCGACCTATACTCCTTAATACTCTTGTGTCGTATAAGATCAGAGACATGAGGTTTTATTTTCAATGTGGTTTTTTTCTCCCCCCCCCTTCATCGCATATTTCAGTAAAAGCTTTTTAAGTGCGTCTTGCAAATTATTATACATGTAATTAACTCCAAAATCGAAAATGCATACTTCGGCTGTATCACTAATCAAGGACGCCAAAGTCGTCGTTTATTACATTTTTTGTAGCATGTTCCGTTATAGCGGCGTTGTAACCAGCATAATCAAGCGATAATTGTTTGTTCTGTTTAATTTGTTTTTAATTGTTTTGAGGTTTTGTTTTGTTTTGTTTTTTTGTGTTTTTTTTTTTTTGTTTTTTTTTTTGGGGGGGGGGGGGGGGCTGGATACAATAATCACAGAATAATATCTTTTAAGGTACACGATTTTTCTTTCAAATACAGTTTGGGCCTTTGAAGGCATACAAGTGATGTACGTTAGTATTGTAAAGCAAATGAAAGTCAAAATTAAAAATTCATATGATATAATGTTTAAAAGATAAGAAAGAAAAAAGCCCATTGATAAAAATATTGCCATATTTAGTGATAAAGTAGATTAAGAATGGAAATTATGGTACTTTTATTACTAGTTTTGGCACACAAAAAAACTTGTTAATTATTACGCTGTATGATTATATAGACTCGTTACATTTCACCGTACTAATACTTCCTGGTATGCTCCTATTATCTGCAATCATCTGGAATTATTTCTTCAACCCCCCCCCCCTTCAAACTTCACCTTGATAACTGTATTAAAAGGCATATTTAATACTCTAAATCAGTCGTTAGACGTAAAATGTTTCCCTTAATTAAGAGTTTTACGTTCTTTTGTCTTCTGGGTCTCTATGTATGTCCAATTGGTGTGCTTTGTTTTTAAAGCTAAGCTTCAGGAACCCATTGTTACTTTATACATACGATGCAATAATCAATTTGCTTTGATCTTACATTTGAGGGGAAAAATTGAACCTCATAAATTGAAATCAATAGAATCTGTTGATATTTTATTAGTGAAAGTGTATGATTACTTATTGATTAAAAGCCAAGTAAATAGGTAGCCGATGTTTTTTTTTAAAAAACCTTTTTATCTCTATTCAATTACTACTCCAACACACCATTGTGTAGACATTTGGCGAAATATTTCATGAGAAACTCTTGTAACTTAATTTTTAGAGATGTTCGTTAGATCTTTATGAACATCTAGTGTCTTTGATATGTATTTTGAAATTGCTTAATGATATATACTGGACTAAAATATGGGACCAGCAAAAACTTTTTGTTTTTGTTGAATTCTTTAACATTTGATTGACTTTATTTCTTTGCAATCTTGTATACGCAATCATTTTGCCTGCTTCTGATATAGAAAGGCTAAAAACACAAGTAAATCCGGTTTTCTCATAATTTTTGTAATATATTTATTTAAATATAATAATGTAATTTGAAATTAAAGTCATAATTATTTATATTCTATTTCATATATTTAGATAGATAGATAGATATAGAGAGAGAGAGAGAGAGAGAGAGAGAGAGAGAGAGAGAGAGAGAGAGAGAGAGAGATAGATAGATAGATAGATAGATAGATAGATAATATACAGCGGGTTATATAAATGTTTCATAACCCGCATGAAACATCAAAGAAAAGATTTTTATTATTTTTATTAACATCTTTCTTTTAACTAATTAATAAATTGATTATGATATCGACCAGGCGATAAACGGGGCATGCAGATTTCAGTCTGGCTGTTTCTATAGAGCTATGAATTAACTAGAAGTTTCCGTAAGAAATAGAAGAAATAATACTTGGTAGATGTAAACATATAACTAACAGAACTCTTCATTGTATGTAGTGGGAAAATATTCCGTAGAAAGCAGTTTTTATTTCATGGTACCAGGCCGCTTACAATAATCTAGAATCATTTTGAAATAAGATAAAGCCAGATGTTTTTAAATCTTGCGTAAGAAATTTTAGAGGACGTTAAATAAACACTTGTACCTTTCAAGAAAATTTAATAGTGTTAAGTGCTTTGTTAACATGTAGGGCTCAGAATGAATTTTCTTTGAAGAAAAGATTTGTCATGTTATGTCTTGTATATTTACATGTGTGAGGCTATAACTGTGTATTTGAATACAAACAGGTTATTGTGATTATGGCTGGGTGGTCAGTTTCGTGTAGTTGTCTGTCCGCTGGATTTGTCTTGTTGTTCTGTAATTTCTTGCCACATGGTTGAAAAATAAAGATTTATGGACTCTCATGCTATAAAATAACTCGTTATTACAAGTCAATTATCTTGTTGTTACGAGTTAATTATATTGTTATTACGAAAAAAATTCTATTAAATGGTATACTAAAACACAAGGAGCGAAGAGCATAATAGCATAATTTCCCTTTTGCATGACACAAATCATATAGTTTATAAGCTCCAGGTCCGTTTTTTTTATCTCATTCTTCATGCAGATCCCGTATTCAGTGTCAAAATTTTTATACGTTAAAACTATTTTAAATTCTATATTTTTTTATTCATTATTTCATTTTATCCTTTAGGAGGTTGAATGGTCAACAATTTAGCTATCAGATCTGTCTTAAACTTTAAGATACGATATTTTTAGCTGTAAGCTTTTATTCAGTTAAGAAAAAAATCAAAATATTTTAGCTTTAAGATTTGAACATTTTCCTTAATACATAGCTTTTCATTTAAAGGAAAAAATATAGCTTACATATAGGAAATGGGCATGACCATTAAGCCTTCTTAAATTTTATCAGTATTTTTATAGAGAGAAAAAATATGGAAGAAAGAGAAAGAAAAGGAGGAAGAAAGAAATAATTTATTAACATCTTTCTTTTAACTAATTAATAAATTGATTATGATATCGACCAGTCGATAAACGGGGCATGCAGATTTCAGTCTGGCTGTTTCTATAGAGCTATGAATTAACTAGAAGTTTCCGTAAGAAATAGAAGAAATAATACTTGGTAGATGTAAACATATAACTAACAGAACTCTTCATTGTATGTAGTGGGAAAATATTCCGTAGAAAGCAGTTTTTATTTCATGGTACCAGGCCGCTTACAATAATCTAGAATCATTTTGAAATAAGATAAAACCAGATGTTTTTAAATCTTGCGTAAGAAATTTTAGAGGACGTTAAATAAACACTTGTACCTTTCAAGAAAATTTAATAGTGTTAAGTGCTTTGTTAACATGTAGGGCTCAGAATGAATTTCCTTTGAAGAAAAGATTTGTCATGTTATGTCTTGTATATTTACATGTGTGAGGCTATAACTGTGTATTTGAATACAAACAGGTTATTGTGATTATGGCTGGGTGGTCAGTTTCGTGTAGTTGTCTGTCCGCTGGATTTGTCTTGTTGTTCTGTAATTTCTTGCCACATGGTTGAAAAATAAAGATTTATGGACTCTCATGCTATAAAATAACTCGTTATTACAAGTCAATTATCTTGTTGTTACGAGTTAATTATATTGTTATTACGAAAAAAATTCTATTAAATGGTATACTAAAACACAAGGAGCGAAGAGCATAATAGCATAATTTCCCTTTTGCATGACACAAATCATATAGTTTATAAGCTCCAGGTCCGTTTTTTTTATCTCATTCTTCATGCAGATCCCGTATTCAGTGTCAAAATTTTTATACGTTAAAACTATTTTAAATTCTATATTTTTTTATTCATTATTTCATTTTATCCTTTAGGAGGTTGAATGGTCAACAATTTAGCTATCAGATCTGTCTTAAACTTTAAGATACGATATTTTTAGCTGTAAGCTTTTATTCAGTTAAGAAAAAAATCAAAATATTTTAGCTTTAAGATTTGAACATTTTCCTTAATACATAGCTTTTCATTTAAAGGAAAAAATATAGCTTACATATAGGAAATGGGCATGACCATTAAGCCTTCTTAAATTTTATCAGTATTTTTATAGAGAGAAAAAATATGGAAGAAAGAGAAAGAAAAGGAGGAAGAAAGAAATAATTGGAGTCTTTTATAATGAAATAAATAATGAACCCATTGTTACTTTATACATACGATGCAATAATCAATTTGCTTTGATCTTACATTTGAGGGGAAAAATTGAACCTCATAAATTGAAATCAATAGAATCTGTTGATATTTTATTAGTGAAAGTGTATGATTACTTATTGATTAAAAGCCAAGTAAATAGGTAGCCGATGTTTTTTTTTAAAAAACCTTTTTATCTCTATTCAATTACTACTCCAACACACCATTGTGTAGACATTTGGCGAAATATTTCATGAGAAACTCTTGTAACTTAATTTTTAGAGATGTTCGTTAGATCTTTATGAACATCTAGTGTCTTTGATATGTATTTTGAAATTGCTTAATGATATATACTGGACTAAAATATGGGACCAGCAAAAACTTTTTGTTTTTGTTGAATTCTTTAACATTTGATTGACTTTATTTCTTTGCAATCTTGTATACGCAATCATTATGCCTGCTTCTGATATAGAAAGGCTAAAAACACAAGTAAATCCGGTTTTCTCATAATTTTTGTAATATATTTATTTAAATATAATAATGTAATTTGAAATTAAAGTCATAATTATTTATATTCTATTTCATATATTTAGATAGATAGATAGATAGAGAGAGAGAGAGAGAGAGAGAGAGAGAGAGAGAGAGAGAGAGAGAGAGAGATAGATAGATAGATAGATAGATAGATAGATAGATAGATAGATAATATACAGCGGGTTATATAAATGTTTCATAACCCGCATGAAACATCAAAGAAAAGATTTTTATTATTTTTATTAACATCTTTCTTTTAACTAATTAATAAATTGATTATGATATCGACCAGTCGATAAACGGGGCATGCAGATTTCAGTCTGGCTGTTTCTATAGAGCTATGAATTAACTAGAAGTTTCCGTAAGAAATAGAAGAAATAATACTTGGTAGATGTAAACATATAACTAACAGAACTCTTCATTGTATGTAGTGGGAAAATATTCCGTAGAAAGCAGTTTTTATTTCATGGTACCAGGCCGCTTACAATAATCTAGAATCATTTTGAAATAAGATAAAACCAGATGTTTTTAAATCTTGCGTAAGAAATTTTAGAGGACGTTAAATAAACACTTGTACCTTTCAAGAAAATTTAATAGTGTTAAGTGCTTTGTTAACATGTAGGGCTCAGAATGAATTTCCTTTGAAGAAAAGATTTGTCATGTTATGTCTTGTATATTTACATGTGTGAGGCTATAACTGTGTATTTGAATACAAACAGGTTATTGTGATTATGGCTGGGTGGTCAGTTTCGTGTAGTTGTCTGTCCGCTGGATTTGTCTTGTTGTTCTGTAATTTCTTGCCACATGGTTGAAAAATAAAGATTTATGGACTCTCATGCTATAAAATAACTCGTTATTACAAGTCAATTATCTTGTTGTTACGAGTTAATTATATTGTTATTACGAAAAAAATTCTATTAAATGGTATACTAAAACACAAGGAGCGAAGAGCATAATAGCATAATTTCCCTTTTGCATGACACAAATCATATAGTTTATAAGCTCCAGGTCCGTTTTTTTTATCTCATTCTTCATGCAGATCCCGTATTCAGTGTCAAAATTTTTATACGTTAAAACTATTTTAAATTCTATATTTTTTTATTCATTATTTCATTTTATCCTTTAGGAGGTTGAATGGTCAACAATTTAGCTATCAGATCTGTCTTAAACTTTAAGATACGATATTTTTAGCTGTAAGCTTTTATTCAGTTAAGAAAAAAATCAAAATATTTTAGCTTTAAGATTTGAACATTTTCCTTAATACATAGCTTTTCATTTAAAGGAAAAAATATAGCTTACATATAGGAAATGGGCATGACCATTAAGCCTTCTTAAATTTTATCAGTATTTTTATAGAGAGAAAAAATATGGAAGAAAGAGAAAGAAAAGGAGGAAGAAAGAAATAATTGGAGTCTTTTATAATGAAATAAATAATGAACCCATTGTTACTTTATACATACGATGCAATAATCAATTTGCTTTGATCTTACATTTGAGGGGAAAAATTGAACCTCATAAATTGAAATCAATAGAATCTGTTGATATTTTATTAGTGAAAGTGTATGATTACTTATTGATTAAAAGCCAAGTAAATAGGTAGCCGATGTTTTTTTTTAAAAAACCTTTTTATCTCTATTCAATTACTACTCCAACACACCATTGTGTAGACATTTGGCGAAATATTTCATGAGAAACTCTTGTAACTTAATTTTTAGAGATGTTCGTTAGATCTTTATGAACATCTAGTGTCTTTGATATGTATTTTGAAATTGCTTAATGATATATACTGGACTAAAATATGGGACCAGCAAAAACTTTTTGTTTTTGTTGAATTCTTTAACATTTGATTGACTTTATTTCTTTGCAATCTTGTATACGCAATCATTATGCCTGCTTCTGATATAGAAAGGCTAAAAACACAAGTAAATCCGGTTTTCTCATAATTTTTGTAATATATTTATTTAAATATAATAATGTAATTTGAAATTAAAGTCATAATTATTTATATTCTATTTCATATATTTAGATAGATAGATAGATAGAGAGAGAGAGAGAGAGAGAGAGAGAGAGAGAGAGAGAGAGAGAGATAGATAGATAGATAGATAGATAGATAGATAGATAGATAGATAGATAAATAATATACAGCGGGTTATATAAATGTTTCATAACCCGCATGAAACATCAAAGAAAAGATTTTTATTATTTTTATTAACATCTTTCTTTTAACTAATTAATAAATTGATTATGATATCGACCAGTCGATAAACGGGGCATGCAGATTTCAGTCTGGCTGTTTCTATAGAGCTATGAATTAACTAGAAGTTTCCGTAAGAAATAGAAGAAATAATACTTGGTAGATGTAAACATATAACTAACAGAACTCTTCATTGTATGTAGTGGGAAAATATTCCGTAGAAAGCAGTTTTTATTTCATGGTACCAGGCCGCTTACAATAATCTAGAATCATTTTGAAATAAGATAAAACCAGATGTTTTTAAATCTTGCGTAAGAAATTTTAGAGGACGTTAAATAAACACTTGTACCTTTCAAGAAAATTTAATAGTGTTAAGTGCTTTGTTAACATGTAGGGCTCAGAATGAATTTCCTTTGAAGAAAAGATTTGTCATGTTATGTCTTGTATATTTACATGTGTGAGGCTATAACTGTGTATTTGAATACAAACAGGTTATTGTGATTATGGCTGGGTGGTCAGTTTCGTGTAGTTGTCTGTCCGCTGGATTTGTCTTGTTGTTCTGTAATTTCTTGCCACATGGTTGAAAAATAAAGATTTATGGACTCTCATGCTATAAAATAACTCGTTATTACAAGTCAATTATCTTGTTGTTACGAGTTAATTATATTGTTATTACGAAAAAAATTCTATTAAATGGTATACTAAAACACAAGGAGCGAAGAGCATAATAGCATAATTTCCCTTTTGCATGACACAAATCATATAGTTTATAAGCTCCAGGTCCGTTTTTTTTATCTCATTCTTCATGCAGATCCCGTATTCAGTGTCAAAATTTTTATACGTTAAAACTATTTTAAATTCTATATTTTTTTATTCATTATTTCATTTTATCCTTTAGGAGGTTGAATGGTCAACAATTTAGCTATCAGATCTGTCTTAAACTTTAAGATACGATATTTTTAGCTGTAAGCTTTTATTCAGTTAAGAAAAAAATCAAAATATTTTAGCTTTAAGATTTGAACATTTTCCTTAATACATAGCTTTTCATTTAAAGGAAAAAATATAGCTTACATATAGGAAATGGGCATGACCATTAAGCCTTCTTAAATTTTATCAGTATTTTTATAGAGAGAAAAAATATGGAAGAAAGAGAAAGAAAAGGAGGAAGAAAGAAATAATTGGAGTCTTTTATAATGAAATAAATAATGAACCCATTGTTACTTTATACATACGATGCAATAATCAATTTGCTTTGATCTTACATTTGAGGGGAAAAATTGAACCTCATAAATTGAAATCAATAGAATCTGTTGATATTTTATTAGTGAAAGTGTATGATTACTTATTGATTAAAAGCCAAGTAAATAGGTAGCCGATGTTTTTTTTTAAAAAACCTTTTTATCTCTATTCAATTACTACTCCAACACACCATTGTGTAGACATTTGGCGAAATATTTCATGAGAAACTCTTGTAACTTAATTTTTAGAGATGTTCGTTAGATCTTTATGAACATCTAGTGTCTTTGATATGTATTTTGAAATTGCTTAATGATATATACTGGACTAAAATATGGGACCAGCAAAAACTTTTTGTTTTTGTTGAATTCTTTAACATTTGATTGACTTTATTTCTTTGCAATCTTGTATACGCAATCATTATGCCTGCTTCTGATATAGAAAGGCTAAAAACACAAGTAAATCCGGTTTTCTCATAATTTTTGTAATATATTTATTTAAATATAATAATGTAATTTGAAATTAAAGTCATAATTATTTATATTCTATTTCATATATTTAGATAGATAGATAGATAGAGAGAGAGAGAGAGAGAGAGAGAGAGAGAGAGAGATAGATAGATAGATAGATAGATAGATAGATAGATAGATAGATAGATAGATAATATACAGCGGGTTATATAAATGTTTCATAACCCGCATGAAACATCAAAGAAAAGATTTTTATTATTTTTATTAACATCTTTCTTTTAACTAATTAATAAATTGATTATGATATCGACCAGTCGATAAACGGGGCATGCAGATTTCAGTCTGGCTGTTTCTATAGAGCTATGAATTAACTAGAAGTTTCCGTAAGAAATAGAAGAAATAATACTTGGTAGATGTAAACATATAACTAACAGAACTCTTCATTGTATGTAGTGGGAAAATATTCCGTAGAAAGCAGTTTTTATTTCATGGTACCAGGCCGCTTACAATAATCTAGAATCATTTTGAAATAAGATAAAACCAGATGTTTTTAAATCTTGCGTAAGAAATTTTAGAGGACGTTAAATAAACACTTGTACCTTTCAAGAAAATTTAATAGTGTTAAGTGCTTTGTTAACATGTAGGGCTCAGAATGAATTTCCTTTGAAGAAAAGATTTGTCATGTTATGTCTTGTATATTTACATGTGTGAGGCTATAACTGTGTATTTGAATACAAACAGGTTATTGTGATTATGGCTGGGTGGTCAGTTTCGTGTAGTTGTCTGTCCGCTGGATTTGTCTTGTTGTTCTGTAATTTCTTGCCACATGGTTGAAAAATAAAGATTTATGGACTCTCATGCTATAAAATAACTCGTTATTACAAGTCAATTATCTTGTTGTTACGAGTTAATTATATTGTTATTACGAAAAAAATTCTATTAAATGGTATACTAAAACACAAGGAGCGAAGAGCATAATAGCATAATTTCCCTTTTGCATGACACAAATCATATAGTTTATAAGCTCCAGGTCCGTTTTTTTTATCTCATTCTTCATGCAGATCCCGTATTCAGTGTCAAAATTTTTATACGTTAAAACTATTTTAAATTCTATATTTTTTTATTCATTATTTCATTTTATCCTTTAGGAGGTTGAATGGTCAACAATTTAGCTATCAGATCTGTCTTAAACTTTAAGATACGATATTTTTAGCTGTAAGCTTTTATTCAGTTAAGAAAAAAATCAAAATATTTTAGCTTTAAGATTTGAACATTTTCCTTAATACATAGCTTTTCATTTAAAGGAAAAAATATAGCTTACATATAGGAAATGGGCATGACCATTAAGCCTTCTTAAATTTTATCAGTATTTTTATAGAGAGAAAAAATATGGAAGAAAGAGAAAGAAAAGGAGGAAGAAAGAAATAATTGGAGTCTTTTATAATGAAATAAATAATGAACCCATTGTTACTTTATACATACGATGCAATAATCAATTTGCTTTGATCTTACATTTGAGGGGAAAAATTGAACCTCATAAATTGAAATCAATAGAATCTGTTGATATTTTATTAGTGAAAGTGTATGATTACTTATTGATTAAAAGCCAAGTAAATAGGTAGCCGATGTTTTTTTTTAAAAAACCTTTTTATCTCTATTCAATTACTACTCCAACACACCATTGTGTAGACATTTGGCGAAATATTTCATGAGAAACTCTTGTAACTTAATTTTTAGAGATGTTCGTTAGATCTTTATGAACATCTAGTGTCTTTGATATGTATTTTGAAATTGCTTAATGATATATACTGGACTAAAATATGGGACCAGCAAAAACTTTTTGTTTTTGTTGAATTCTTTAACATTTGATTGACTTTATTTCTTTGCAATCTTGTATACGCAATCATTATGCCTGCTTCTGATATAGAAAGGCTAAAAACACAAGTAAATCCGGTTTTCTCATAATTTTTGTAATATATTTATTTAAATATAATAATGTAATTTGAAATTAAAGTCATAATTATTTATATTCTATTTCATATATTTAGATAGATAGATAGATAGAGAGAGAGAGAGAGAGAGAGAGAGAGAGAGATAGATAGATAGATAGATAGATAGATAGATAGATAGATAGATAGATAGATAGATAGATAGATAGATAGATAGATAGATAGATAATATACAGCGGGTTATATAAATGTTTCATAACCCGCATGAAACATCAAAGAAAAGATTTTTATTATTTTTATTAACATCTTTCTTTTAACTAATTAATAAATTGATTATGATATCGACCAGTCGATAAACGGGGCATGCAGATTTCAGTCTGGCTGTTTCTATAGAGCTATGAATTAACTAGAAGTTTCCGTAAGAAATAGAAGAAATAATACTTGGTAGATGTAAACATATAACTAACAGAACTCTTCATTGTATGTAGTGGGAAAATATTCCGTAGAAAGCAGTTTTTATTTCATGGTACCAGGCCGCTTACAATAATCTAGAATCATTTTGAAATAAGATAAAACCAGATGTTTTTAAATCTTGCGTAAGAAATTTTAGAGGACGTTAAATAAACACTTGTACCTTTCAAGAAAATTTAATAGTGTTAAGTGCTTTGTTAACATGTAGGGCTCAGAATGAATTTTCTTTGAAGAAAAGATTTGTCATGTTATGTCTTGTATATTTACATGTGTGAGGCTATAACTGTGTATTTGAATACAAACAGGTTATTGTGATTATGGCTGGGTGGTCAGTTTCGTGTAGTTGTCTGTCCGCTGGATTTGTCTTGTTGTTCTGTAATTTCTTGCCACATGGTTGAAAAATAAAGATTTATGGACTCTCATGCTATAAAATAACTCGTTATTACAAGTCAATTATCTTGTTGTTACGAGTTAATTATATTGTTATTACGAAAAAAATTCTATTAAATGGTATACTAAAACACAAGGAGCGAAGAGCATAATAGCATAATTTCCCTTTTGCATGACACAAATCATATAGTTTATAAGCTCCAGGTCCGTTTTTTTTTATCTCATTCTTCATGCAGATCCCGTATTCAGTGTCAAAATTTTTATACGTTAAAACTATTTTAAATTTTATATTTTTTTATTCATTATTTCATTTTATCCTTTAGGAGGTTGAATGGTCAACAATTTAGCTATCAGATCTGTCTTAAACTTTAAGATACGATATTTTTAGCTGTAAGCTTTTATTCAGTTAAGAAAAAAATCAAAATATTTTAGCTTTAAGATTTGAACATTTTCCTTAATACATAGCTTTTCATTTAAAGGAAAAAATATAGCTTACATATAGGAAATGGGCATGACCATTAAGCCTTCTTAAATTTTATCAGTATTTTTATAGAGAGAAAAAATATGGAAGAAAGAGAAAGAAAAGGAGGAAGAAAGAAATAATTGGAGTCTTTTATAATGAAATATATAATCAACATTTATCCAAGCACGTGCAAACCAGTCGGATAGTAGTATGTTAGAAAATATAAAGACAACAAGGAGATAAAAACAATTTTTTTTAATACAAAACTCCTGCATCACAAAACTTCTGTAGAGCTCTCCGAGTTGAATTTTCATATATCATTACTGTGTTAGTGATCACTTCTCAGCAACGTCGTTGTTGCATCGTTTTGTTATGTCGAGGCGTAATCATTGTATCATATATCTCATACAACTTACGTTATAAAAATATGCACATGTACAAGGAAATAGTATCTATATATTATTCAACACAAGTCATATACAGTGTACACTAAAATGGTAACCTTTAATAACATATAGGTTGATTTGATCCATGATGGAAATGTTTGCAATATATGTGCTTGAGATTACAAAGCTATAAACAGATTATATGATCTAATTAACATGGCAGTTATTTTATCTTGTGAGAAGCATCACTGATCACTTGATAAGGAGCCTCACGAACATCAGAGCCAAGCGTTGAGTACGCATGCGTTTCGTCTGTACCTGTTAAATCAGTATAGGTTTGCGAGGAGTCTTGTTTTTGAGCCATTGGGATATCTGTTTGGCGTTTGCTGGATCGATTTGAAATAAGCTTTCGTCCCGTGAATATATTGATAAGTATTGCAATTACCAACAAAGTTGAAAGGACCGCTATTGCAACCGTTCCAGTGGTTGGCATTTCTTCACCTGTGAAAAAAAACCACATCAACTTATATAGGTACCTTTTCAAAGAATTCAAACAAATGACTGTTTTAAAAATTATGACATTAAAACATATGCGCTTACTTTGTATTTGGGATTCTGCAGCATCTATTTTAACTGCAAATAAAAAAAGAAAAGAAAAATTAAGTCAAGTCATAACATATTGGCATGCCTCTTAATGGTAAGCAAACAGACCACACAGACACTAGTAACTTAATATGTCACACACAGAAATCTACCTTGGTAGCTCAACCTTTACACACAACAATCACACAGAAAAGTAACTTACATTGGACTTGTCACTTACTTTTCAGACAGAGGTCCCCGGTCCATCCGTCCTCACACCCTTTCGTACACAGACCGGTGTCTGTAGAACATGGCATCCCGTCCTTACAGTGTCCACAGTCAAACGCACAGTTAGGGCCGTACTTGTAAGGTACACATTCTAGAATACCAAAAGGTACTAACTATTGTTATCATCAACGACGACGCATCATCATCATCATCATCATCATCACCATCATCACAATCATATTGACAATGTAAAAAAAATAATAAAAAGAAATCATATTGACGCAAGCGTCAAATGGGCCGCAAAAATATAATTGTTGTATGAATCCTCACTGGTTGTTTACATAAAAACACACCACAAAGAAAATAACGAGTTGGTTGTACTTATTTTAATGGTAGATTTTAATTAAAATTTTAATTACATGTACTATATTTTCAGAAACTCGTTTTGAATTTTAACATTTAACTATTAATATTAAGAATAGAGTTCGATAATTTTTTTTCCTAAATGGAATTATAAATCTTATCTACAGTACAGTTTATAAAGATAATCATTGTTATTTCAAATGAATTAAAAAATAAATCAGGTTAGCTCAAATTTTCAGGTCCATACAAATTTTCATTTTTTTCATATTTTTGCGTTAAAAAATGATATGGATGTCATTTAATGATAATTTTCTACTACAAAAGACATGGCAATATAATAAATTCAAACACAAAGTCATTTTATTTGACGCAGCACATAGAAATTCAAATACATCATGTATATAAAAGTTCATGTCATTCAGGTCTTTTATATTTCAGGTCTTTAGCATGTCCCGTATACCGATCCCGATACGATGGAAAATTCCGAAATTTTCTCGATAAAAACGCGTCTACCACGACAGCCTATGACCAACTTTTCATTTACGAGCAACACAACATATATGTAATATTTTTAAAAGGCATCAAACATATTTCTACATGCAAATTTACTTTTAATTGATAAAAATGAGCATAATATTAATTCATTAAAAAAAACTACCCCGCAGAAACGCACTTACAATATTTAAATGCGTATCAAATAACGGACCGCCTCCTGGCGGCCCGTAATAAATCCTGTGTCACATCTATTTTTTGCATTAGAACTGAATATTTTTCAAATGCCAATTACTTCATTGTTAAAAAAATATATCAATGCCCAATTTGAATATGTTAAAAATGATTAGCTAAAAATGTTCATTTAATTTGAAAATAAAACATCAACAAATTCATTAACGATTATTTGTTGAACTTTTAAAAACAATACTTTTTTTCTTAAAACAGTATATTTTTATATTGATAATTGAGTTCATTCTTTCAACTCAAAACTGTATGACTTGACATTAAAAATTACCGAGTTTCCCTTTTAATACAATTTTTTAACCTGCTTCAATACTATTTTATTTCTATGTACATTGTATTATAGTTATCTTTATAAACAACATCATTTTAGAATAGCAGTAATTATAACAAGATCTAAAAGCTTGCTTCTTCATAGCATAATTTTTATAAAATTTAAGGAAGATGATGTCGATGTAGCTAACATATGACAACATGTTTTATCATTTGTAAATAGCTAAAATAAAATCAATCATTGGTAACATCCAGATACCATTTAAGGATATCAACAAATTGATATGCATTTTGAACCTGATGGAGACTGATTTTTTTTTTAAATTATTTTAGCCTAGTGTTGTCAAATACAGATCTTTATCCTTACTTGAAAATTGAAAATTTGCACTGCAACCTTTTTTTTCATTTTTTTAAAAAATTTTCCTAAACCTTTTGAAAAGCGTTGACCTGAATTCTACCAGTAAAGAGTTATCTTTAAACAAACCGAACTTGTCCATTTAGTTCAGAAAGTCAAACTTTCACATACGAAACGCGACAGGCAGACAAGGCATACTGACAGGCATACAAACTGACGACAGCTAACATGTACATGTATTTAAAAATTTATGAGTCTTAGTGGGCTTAAATTATCAATTATCTAAAAGGAGAAAGAAATATCATTACTCAACAACCTTAGCATAAAGGAAACTCGAAATAAGCCTGACATCCTTTAACACAGTTTTCACTCGTTATATGGCAAATTTCTTATTTAAACATTTTTTACTTTATGCGCTACAGTTACTGTTGTAAAATCCATCTTTGCAATCTAAAGTATTTATTTGTGACAGAAACCTGTTCTATTTCATTTTAAGCACCACAAAGACATCTCTGTTTTTACTAGATAGGAATAATTACATATCATACACACCTTGACACAAAGGACTTTGGAAGTTTGAACTGCAACCATTGAAACAACTTCCACTCTCCTTATCACATGGTTGTTTATTCTGGCAATGGCCACATCTGCCGGTACAGTTGGCGTTGTAGAAACCATTTTCACACACTTTGATGTTTAAACAATAATTTAAACATTTTAGCTAACAAAAAGCATAAATGAATATGTCAGCAAAACAGTCAGAGAAGAAAAATTCAATTGTTACAGTTACCTTTACATTGTGGTGGCTGAAAGTTAGTAACACAACCATTAAAACAAGTTCCATTGTGTTTATCGCAAGCATGTCCATCTTTACATAGACCACATCGTTTGTTACACATATTTCCGTAATATCCGTCTTTGCATACTGAAATGTAACAATCATACATCAATTGATGGATTCTTCTGCCAGAAAATATTTATAAAGCCAAGATTGGAAGATGTTTTGGTATGCACGAGTATTTTTTTTTTCTTAATTTTTGTTATCTGCAAGTTTCACTTCTTCAGTTTGGAATTTTGTTTCGAATATTTTTATATCTTTAGTCAACTGTCAATAAAAAAAGACAAAGATATAAGCAAAAGATGTTTTACCCTGGCACAAGGGATGATAAAAGTGGTTGCTGCATCCATTAGCACAATATCCACTAATTTGGAAACAATATTCTCCATTTGCACAATGTCCACAAACTCCAGTGCATGTTCGATTGTAAAATCCGCCGACACATTCTACCAATTCAAACAATGTCCAGAAAACAATTATAACAACTACGAAATCACAGCATTAAAAAAACAAAAACAAAAATTTATCAACAAACATAATAAGATCACTTCAAATCTTTTGAATAAGCAAAACTTACTAATTAGAGAACTAATAAAAATATGATGAAAGCTTTGATTATAAATATTGTTTAATATTACCATTTCACTTAAGACTTGCTTCACAAAGCATAATATTATTAAAATTTTAATAATTGCTTGCTTCGGGTAAAAACGGATCTTACTCCCTCATCTATTACATGGCTTTTTAAAATTTGAATGCTAAATTCAAAATTAAGAATCATATTAACTGATCATACTGTAAATAATGAACCTCATAGAAACATTGGAATTTTTTTAATAAACTAAATGTTGTCGTCCCATTATTTGGTTATTTATCCCACTTTCATAACTTTCATTTGAATATTATTACAATTTACCTACAAACAACCATTCTCAAAATCCAACAATAAAACAAAATGCATTCTCTGGGTATTTTTTTTATCGGGAGTACAAATAGTATTAACAGTTATACGAATTATATGAATTATGTTGGGGAACGATTAAGAAAAAAGTCAATACATTAAGATCAAAAGTTGGTCATTTATGACAGTAACCCTATGGTATTTAATTTCTTTGCGTGTATTTTCATTTCCTTAACACACTGTGCATGTTTAAAAAGAAAATAAAGTATTTACTGATAAAAACAGTATTTATATAAAAATTGTTTTCACGCAGCATATTTTAAGATTACTTATCTACATATAAAACGGACCTGTCCACAACAAGAGAAGGCCTGAACAAGTACCGTAACAAATGTTTGCGTCTATAATAGATCTCAGATTACTTCAATAGAAAAAACAAATAGAGAATTTTTTTATATTTTCAATTGTAGAACGGACAGACCTGAACTTTCATAATTCTAGTAATCTTTCGCGTCTCTGTAAGTTTGAAACTTACCTTGACATAAAGGAGCTTGGAAGTTTGAAGTACATCCACCTGAACAATAGCCGTTCACCTTGTCACAAAACTGAGCATTATTACAGTGACCACATATTCCAGTGCATGATGCGTTGTAAAATCCATCTACACATTCTAAAAAATACAAAACGAATACTCTTGATTAACTGCTATTTCTCAATTGTCAAAACTTAGTTACTTTAAAATGAAACAACCCTGAGAGAAACCAAGTTGAACATTGTCACATATATAAAAATATACTCCGCTTTGTCTTACATTTTAAAAAAAGAATATCGACGCTCTAACATATTACTAGTATTTTCTAGAAGTGTCTTAAAATATTCCTGTTTTTATGCCACAAATGATACATTTCATTTACTCTAATCTAAAGTATGGTAGCATATCAAAAGCCTAATTCTATAATTATTTTTTTTAAAATGTCGGAAGGGTAATTATTTAGGAACCTAAAAGGTTAACAAAACATTATCAGATCAATTTTTAAGTTTCAATTGGCCATCAAACTTTACTTTTGAATTATTTATAATCCTATGACTGTTAAACCATGACAATATTAAAAAAAATGTAAAAAAAATGGTAATATAATATGAACAATAAATAAAACAAGGACCGGTGATCTTCAAGTTTTAGTCGAACGCTTTATAGCCTGCTACATAGCTATTTTTGGAATATTGTCACCATATTGTATAAAATGACCAACTGACTGATCTTCTTCATTATGAAAAGAAAAATAAAGCTTTATATACGTACCGTCACACCTGTCCCCCTTCCAATGAGACTGACAGCCATTGGGACAGTGGCCTGTGATGTTGTTGCAAACATTGTTATCTCTACAATGTCCACACGGAGTGTTACAGTCACTGCCATAGTAGTTTGCAGAACATACTGCAATAAGTTATGGTTTGTAGATAATTAATATCATATGAAACTAAAGGAAAAAGAAAGGGAATGTAAAACCAGTCAGTTAAAATGTTCTTAACTAGGTATATGAAATGACAAAATGATAGGAAATTTAAAAAATTTCCATAGCTAAAAACTAAACAATAAAAGTAAAAAATAAAATATATTATTCGCACAGTCTTTTTAAATAATTGATTGATAAATATCAATCTTATATGGTCACAAATTTATCTACGATGATTTGATTTGTACGTGTTACAGTATACATTACAGTAATATTCATGGAAACTTCATCTACATTGATATACAAAGTATTTTAAAATAAAACCAACACTACATACATTTTTTTATGTTTACTTATAACTACCTTTGCATCCGAGGGCGAGTAAGATTGTAAGACTTTTTGGGTACATTTTTCTCTGTTTTACATAGAATTTAATTTTGTTTTATTTACATAGATGTTTCTATTTTTTAAAAGTTGTCAATTCTTCTAGTCGAATTACGTGCACGTGAAAGTTATTTTAATATTAAAAAAACATAGTTTGCATTTAATATTGCTTTATTAAGGTATATCTAATGATTAACCAAAATTTGAGTGTTTCAAAATATGAGACAGATATCGGACAAATATTTCATATATGTAAACAAGGCTCGCGTCATGTTTTTGTTTACGTGGTTCAATATACCGTTAAAAGCCAATTTTTCTATCTTTTTGGTTGACTGTTAGAAATGCCTTTAGTTACTAAAGCATTATATACATTTAAAACGAAAGAAGATAATTTGACCAAAATCGTGACTATGTCCCTTTAAAGAAAGCTAATATCACAATCAAATGCTAGAAATTAATTTCATTAAAAAAGTAAACAAGAGGCCCATGCGCAACATTGCTCACTTGAGGAACCATAAGCATGATAAAATCAGCTTAATGGAGTCATAATTCAAAATATCTGGACAATGTCATAGAATACATGTAAATACTTTAAAAATAAAAATACATTTCCTCTTGGATATTCTTATGTTTATAGTTAAGACCATTTTCTATTAACAGAATGATTTTGTAGTCATATCACATGTTGAGCATCATAGTTCTCAAAAAGATCCTCAACAATTTATTGTTTATTTATGGGATATAAACCTACATGAAACTCTGAACCCCTTGTGAGACCAACGAATTGTTTAAAAGCGAGAGTCTAAACAATTCTAAAGAATCAGCATTATGTCAAAATGCTTGCATATACATGTACTAGTTAGTAAAACCATATATGATAACATTTCAGTCTTTTGTGAATAATTACATGTTTTCCTTTGTATAATTCAACCCAATCTGACTCCTAAAAATACTTATTTGAACAAATTTAAATCTGCACTATCTGAAGATGCTTTCACTAAAACTACAGCTTTTTACAGGCAAATGGTGTTTTTTTTAAAAAAAAAAAAAAAGAGATGCAAATAATTTACATACTCCTATGTAAAATTTTGCCCCCCCCCCCCCCCCCCGTTGTGACCCCATCCTACCCCTGGGGATCATGATTTGAATATACTTTAACCTACCACAAAGGGTCATGATTCACAACCTCTAATCTACATTACCTAAGGAGTTTCAGCTTTCCTTGCCAAAAGGTTCTTGATAAGAAGATGTTTAAAGATTTACTCAAAATATTCTCATGTAAAAAATCAACCCCCCATTGAGACCCAACCTACCCCCAGGGGTCATTATTTTCACAACTTTAAATTCACACTACAAGAGGATGCTTCCAAACAAGATTTAGCTTTCCTGGCTGATTGTTCTTTGAGAAGATTTTTAGAAGATTTTTTAAGATTTACTCTATATATTCTTATTTAAAAAATTCGACCCCCATTGTGGCCCGACCTTACCCCAGGGGGTCATGATTTTCACAACTTTGAATAAACACTACCTGATGATGCTTTTAAACAATTTTCAGCTTTCCTGGCCAATGGTTTCTAAGAAGAAGATTTTTGAAAATTCCTCGAAAATTTTCAATAATCTCTATTTATTTCCCCTTGTAAAAGGGTGTGGTCCTTAATTTTCACAACTTTGAATCTCCTTAGATCCGTTGTGCAAAGTTTGGTTGAAATTGGCCCAGTGGTTTTTGAGATGTTGAAAATGTGAAAAGTTTATAGACAGACAGACAAAATGTGATCAGAATACTAGTAGCTAAAAACAAAAAGTCAGTTTTCAGTCGATAAATATACAGCTTTATAGCTAGTTGCTTATGAATTATATAAACTTATTCTGTCTATTGTAACTATCGCATCAGTACCGCTTGTGTTTAGTTTTGACAAAAAATGTTCACTCTACAACATACTGTTACAAAATGCTCCAGTCCACTGGTTTGAACACCCGTTGTTACACATTCCCGTCAACTTATCACACGAAGCCCCGTCTTTACAATGACCTGGACAGTCTACGCATACTTTGTTTGATATATATTGTCCACCATTACACACTGCATTCAAATAAAATTTAAAAAATATCTTTAAAAGATATTCATAATCATAGGAACTTGATCAAATGGATGAACAAGAATTGAGTTATATATGGAAGTGACAAAGTAACGTTTCTTTACATGTGTTCAAACACACATGCACAGCAAAAGAAGGCAGCGAAAGACTCAGACCAAAAAACAGAACATAATATGTAACTTTGCTTTTAAAGCAATTGATCTGTACAGAAGTACGACATACTGTTCTAAGCAAATAATAATGAAATGCAATACCAAACCGTTCCAAAAAAAAAATATTTATTTCAGGCACGAAGCATCAGCCCCCCCCCCTACCTCCCCACCTTTTTGCGCAGCAAAGATTTTTCTTAAATTAACATACAAAAAAAAATAATTAACGAGGCCGAGTACAGAACGAGTACGCACGCCTTCGCGCAGCGTTTCATTTGTATTGTGACGTCATCTTTTTGCTTTGTTGACGCCATGGCTTGATAGTTTCAACTGCAGATATTCAGCGAAATTTGTTAAAAATAGCTCGATTGATGCGTAAAATTGATATTATATTGTGGAATAAACATAAATGTCTCGAAGTATAAGCTATATTTCACGTTCGAAAACGTGAAGAGGGTTCAACAAGTTAAGCCCTCTGTCACGTTTTCTTAACCCGCCTAAATATAGCTTGATTCATATATTTCAAGACAGTAATCATGTATTTTATATTAATGACCCTTAATATGCGATGTTATTTATTTATTTATTACTGAAATGTGTCTGAATGTTTTAATAATACTATAAAGATCACCATTTCCGTCTTTGTCAAATAAAAAAAATAGCCAAAAAAAAATAAGGCCCCTGGATCAAACCAGGAGGTAAAAGGGTATTTTTTTATTTGACCATTTGATGCCTTTTAGCAATAACTTCAATATGTAGAACAGAAAAAGAAATCCCTAGGGCAGAAGTTTTAAAAAAAAATGTAAAAAATGTGCAAAATAGATACATTTCAAACAAAATCCCATAGGGTCCTATGTTAAAGATTAACAAACTTTGAGGTGACCCCTTGAACAAACGGTGTGGTAAATGTCTGATTTTTTTCCCCTAAAAATAATAATTATATCAGTAGAAATTCATGTAAAAAATTTAATTAAAAAATCTAGGGCAGAAAAAATTAGACCCGGCCTCGTTAACATGGAGTTCCCCCCCCCCCCCCCCCAACACTTTTCTGGAACCATGTAAAAATTGAATTGAAAATAAGGAAATAAAAAGTGTTAAAAGTAAAGCTACCCCCACCCCTCAACCCCCCAAAAACCTTCTTCCTTTTTTTTTATTTTTGCTTGTCGTGATTCTTTGGATGAATCCGCCCCCCCCCCCCCCCACCTTCAACAAAAGCAATACTACGAGCCTGTATTTTGATATACAAACTTGGTTTAGATATGCATGTAAATAAAATGAACATCAGTTATTCATAATAACAATGTATAAACAACTTTTTCTTGTAACATTCTTACCAATGCAGTCAATGGTGAGCGCTTTAGGATCAGAGCACCCATGTATACAGGATCCATTGAAAACGTCACAACGTCCACTACATTTAGATGGACAAATCTTTGTACATCCAATCGAATACCTCATTGAATCACAACCTAAGCATTTCAAAATATTACATCAACAATGAAACATTTTTATTTTCATCCAACATTTTTTTTATGAAAACGACCAATAAGAATGCATATAAGGCTATGTACAAATGAAACGTTTATGAGAATCATTTAAAAGTACTGGGTGTTATTTGCCCTATTTATACTATATTGTTCATCTTGGTAAGAATGGATCTGCATAAAGATGTTGTAATAAAAATGAGGGTATACCTGAGATGTAATGTTTTGATTAACCAGTCTCATTAATGTGTTAATATGCAGTGATGAGTTACAATGTATACTCATTTTGATTTTTATTCAGTTTGATTTCTTTTTGTCGATTGCACATCAGTAACCATACATTTTCTATTTTTAGTCAGCACATGAATTATAATTTGGTTTTGGTATTAAAAGCAACATTTTATTTATATTAAGTATCAACATAGGTTATAAAAGGACTATATGTACATTAATATGTATATGATTTACAATACTAACCCATTACTCTTATTTCACATATTTCTATCCCTGTATACATGGTACTATCTCCAGGGCAGTTGGATGTGTATCCCTGTGGTCGTGTGTTGATGAACGCGATCCCTTGTGTAACATTGTTGACTGTGATATTCATAATAGACGTTGGACATCCAGACATGGGATCATGGTGGTACACCAGATGTTTTGGATCATATAATGGATGAAAAATGTTTGGGATATAGGTGTAAATGGAAAATCCCGTTGATCTTTTATAGGCTTGAAAATAAGTAATGATAATTAAAAACCAATATGACATGTATGTAGTCGATAATGATATTTTTAATGACATTATCTATTGCAAAAACTAACACAGTAAAATAAGCTAAATTCTGTGCTAATAATTTTGATGTACATGTACTTACTATCAGATTTGAAGAAAATTTCTATGTAAGCTACGTTGAATTTTTTTTGTAACCACACCTTCCACCATATAGAAGTATTACGGTTTCCGTCAGTATTCGTTATAGCACAGGAGTTTGATAAGTAGCTCTGACTAGTGTTACCATCAATGGCTGTACCGGCTGCCCATTCTGGTCGTTGAGGAGCTGCACCCATGGCCGCTGATCCTCTTAATCCCTGGTCTTGAACTAAATTAACTTCAAACATAAATAATTAAATTAAAATAATGATATCATGTATAAGATCGTGAATGGTCTTTCTTTTACATTTATCAATGATTAAGTTGCCATTCATTAAAAGTAATCCTTAGGTTGAAGGTTTCAATAAGAGGGGGTGTATAAGATATCGTATGTAAGATTTAAAACAAAAAGTTGCAAATGTGTCATTCTGCGGTGTTTTTTTTTTTTATATTAAATGGATTCTATTTCCCCAGAAATCGTGTCAATTACATGTATCATCTTTAATTATACAAATGGAAAATAAAAATCACACCAGACAAGCGTTTTAGACATGATGTCACAAAACACAGAATGACAGACTAGAACATTTACTAAATGATAACTAAATGGAAAAAAAGAGGAAAAAATATTTTGCTATCAAATAATTTCAACGGTAGACCATTCCTTTTTCAGGGGAGGGGGTATATAGGTGGATGGCTAATAATTAATTAATTGTTTGCTCACCTGAGCTAAAAGCTCAAGTTAGCTTTTCTGAACACATTTCATCTGTCGTTCGTCTGTCCATTTGTCCATAAACTTTTCATATTTTCAACATATTCTTCAGAACCACTAAACCAATTTCAACCAAACTTGACACAAAGCATTTTTCATCCATAGGCAAAGGGAATTTAAAGCTGTAAAACTTGAAGGCTACAACATTTTTCAAGGAGAGCTAATTAAAAATTATTTAAAAAATTTGGGAATGTTTTCAAATATTCTCTTCTCAAGAACCATTTGGCCAGGAAAGCTGAAACTTATGTGGAATCATTCTCAGATAAGGGTTAATTTAAAGTTGTGAAAATCATGATTAGTTGGGTGGGGCCACAATAAATGGTCAAATGTTACATATTAATATATAGAGGTGATCTTTGAATATCTTTTAAAACAGGTCAGCAAAAAAAGCTGTCACTTGTGTGAAAGCATCCTCAAATAGTGTAGATTAACGTTTATTTAAATCTTATCCCCGGGGTAGAGTGAGGCCACAATAGGGGAGGGTTGAATTTTTACATAGGAATGTACAAAGAACAATCTTTAAAAATATTCTTCTCGGAAACCGATCGGCCAAAAAATACGTTTCTTATACGGTAGTATTTTTAGGTAAATTAGATTCAGGTTTCTTAAAATCATTACCAACAGGGTACGGTGGGGTTTCAATGGGCGTCGAATTTTTACATCAGAATATTTAAAGAGAAATTTTTAAAATCTTGTTTTCAGAAACTGATCGGACCGAAAAGCTGTAACTTGTGTGAAAGCATCTATACGTAGTAAAGATTCTAGTTTGTTCAATTCATGATCCCCGGGGGTAGGATGGGGCTAGAATGGAGGTAATAATTTTACATTGGAATATACAGGAAAAAATCTTTAACAATCAACTATATTTCTATATATGGGGAACCATTTGCTCAAACACAATTTTACCTAGATTAGCTTTAACTTTAGTCAATTCAGATAGTGTACATTAAATTTGTCAAAATCATAATATACACGAGTAGGGTAAGGCCACATGGGGGGAGGGGGGAGGGGGTTGCAATTTTACAGAGGAAAACATTTAACAAAAACTAAGAATATTATGATATATGGTATTATTTACGTATATGTAATTTTGACTTACTTGTTTGGTTCCTTCTTTAAAACTACATTAATGACACAAAGCTATAATGTTGTGTCCGATTTTTTTTCTTAAACTATTCTTTAAAATTAAAATAAAAAACAAACTCGTCATTAGTCAAATTTCACTACAATCTTTATCATTATCCCAAATGAGAATTTTAGATAAAAGACTTATTTGGAAAAAAAACCATTGGGAGGGTGAACACCCCTTCCCAAAATTTAACTTCCCGTTTAACTTCATACATCATTTATTCATATAGACTTAGAACATTTGTTCCTTGTTTACAAATTAATGTCTAAGGTTCACTACCAATCTGTCGTGGTTTGAATATGTATGAAGTTATAAAAAAAACCTGCTAGTTTATGCATATCAAATTGCATATTTTAAACCAAAGTTGTCATATCTAAAGTATCTGTCTAATTGTTAACTCGCCCAACACTTTCTGCCATGGCTAAAATTAGACTAAGTGTAGCGTCGTTCATGGGCACCCCGTTGTGGAAAATAATTAAATCGATCAAAACTAAAATTACATAAATCTTATTTATTAACTTTTTTGAATTAACTAAAGATACCCCATCCAAGATATGAATACATGTGATACAAAATGAGCTCGTCCTACACCTTTCGCCATGACGTTAAGGTCAAGATCTAGTAAATGAATGGTGCCTACAGGTTCATAAAATTTAAGATATAAATTCTTTCAATAATGCTTCATAACAATAGCTTTGTTTGATAGGGTGTACCGGGGCTAAAATTTTTGGTAAACACAATGAAAAATCATATTTTAAACTGTCACTTTCAATGAAATATAAAGGAATTGAGGAACAAATTTCAGAGTTTGACTAATAAAATATGTCTAGAATGCCTACAGTCTCCCTAAAAACGGAATTAAACAAGCTCTTGACCTCCTCTTTAAAATGATGTCATATTGAATATAGGTACCGGGATTACTTTTATCATGATTTAACATAGAATGTCAAGAAATTGTTTAATTTTCTACATAATTCCTTTAAGGATGACGTTTACTCAGAACGAAAAAAAATTCCACTGATGATAATGAAAAACCAACTTTTGTGTGTTATAGACCTTTAATTGTAGTGTTAATTTTCATTTTCAAAAAAGTAGGTCAATGACCTACTTTTTGAGTTCATGGCCATTGTATATTTTTGGAAAATTAAAGGAAAATCACTTAAAATTTTACACTATGATTGAGATTTTCTTAATAGTGAAAATAATACAAATTGCTCAACACTTTTGAAAATGAAATACAATTTATGAATGGCAGTGACATTAAATACATACAAAGCATTTAGTTTTCGTTCAAAATTTTTATAAATATTCCAGTCCGAATTTCCTCTATCACTTTTCAAATTCCTACCCATTTTTGATCCAATTTTACAAAAAATTGAATGATGATAATACAAAAACATTTATAGTATTAAACTACTTATATTGATCTTATTCTGTTGGCATATAGTTTATATGAGGTCAATGATCACAATTTTGAGATATGGTGTCTTTTATCGTTTTTAAGCATATTTCAATATTTTTTAAATTCGGGCCATACGGTTATTTTAATGAATAAATGAGGTAAAACTAACAGAAAATATGTAAAATTATATAGACTAAAATATAAAATCTTAACTTTTAATATTAGAGTACTTCTAAAAATATTTTAGCGGAAAACAAAATCTGCAAAATTTAGTCCGAATTTCCTCTGTTTGGCTAAAAGTCTATTTTTGTTTTGGTATAATTCCATAATATACTAGAAATATCGAATGTTATGTCAATAATAATTCATTTCACTGATACTTTTTGTGTTTAGAGCAAATTTCAATCATGACATTGAACTTTATAACAATTCGAATTTGAGAACTCAAACCCTGAGTAAACAACACCCTTAAAGTCGTAAACTATGGGGAAAAAATTTCTTCAAATCAATTATGACGTCATAATGGTTCTAGCACCAAAAAGACACTCTGGAATCATTTACTAGATCTTGACCTTAACGAGGTTCTTGGTTTACCTGTTCTGGAAAGTTCTATTCCATTCTATCGCCAGAGGTCGCGCTTTGCTAGCTTCTATCAAACAAAACTAATATCGCACATTCAGGAAACGAGTTGCCTTATTTCATTTATTCAGCATTTGTCAAATCTTTTATATATATATATATATATATATATATATATATATATATATATATATATATATATATATATATATATATATATATATATATATATATATATACACACACCATATTACGGGTAATTTTTACTGCTGTGATTTTTTACGAATTTGTCTTAAAATATGGCGTTTGAATTTTTACGCGTAATTTTTTTAACGAATTGGACATGTCCGTAAACATTGATATCATCTGTGGTAAAAGGGGGAAATTTCACCGTGACTTTGTTACAGTTAATACACATACAAATCAGAAAATCGTTTTTCTGTTAACGAGTCCTTAATTATAATGATTGTGTTTATTAATTTACCTTTATTTCATATGTGATATACATGTACACTTTACTTATTCCTATTAATCTCAGATCGATTTACCGGGAAAAAAAGAAAGACAAATCAATTTCAAAATTCAATAGCGGCACGATCGAAACCGATGTATTTCGTATATTTTCCCCCTTTTCGGTGTTCTTGGTGTAGAATTTGTTGTGGCAACCGATTTATTTAAAGCAGTTATATCTTCCTTTGGAATCATTTCACTTAGCGATCCATTTGGATTTGGCATTGTAGATACTGGTTTAAAATAGCTTCGTATCCCCGCCATAGTTATTATTTGACTGAGTGATTGAAATCTAGCTACTAACGTGGCATTATACGTAGTTTTAAAAATTACTCAAGACAAATTACTCAAGAAAGATCTGAACTGTTATCACCACGTGACCAAAAACGCTCAAATATACCTACATGTACAGCCGTCAGGGACTGAGCTGAAGGTCATGAACATTATTTCATACGTACGATGTAGAAAATTTACGTGCGGTGTTTTTTTTACTTCTGTGAAAATTTACGCGTTTAATTTCTACGGATTTATAAAACTCGTAAAAATTAGTAAAAATTAGCAGCACGTAAAAAATACCCGTTATACGGGGCTATTTTAATGCTAATACCGGTTCCAAAGCGTGTCCACCACCCATTTTTGCTATTTCGAGCTGGTTTATCGAAAATGAATGTAGGTTTTTAATTAATTTGACAATAAATTTTAGCAGGTAAAATTTAACTATAGCATACGGACGTCATATAAAATGTGTTGAAATTACAAAGGTTTAAGCGGATACGCTGGTGCAGGCATTTTTTAGTTTATCAGGAAAAAATCTTGATTTAAAAGTATAGATTGTTAAGACTCTGGCCTTGGGCCTCACGGGGGGTTCAAAGTTAAATGTAGGTTTATAATCCATATATAAACAGTTGTTTAAAATCTTTTCAAGACCTGCAGCTCTGCTTAATATGTGATATGACTGTAAAATCCTGTTACAAAGAGGCTCAATGATAAACCTAAGAATATGTAGGGGGATTTTTTTTACAGGATCTATAATACGACATTATTCAGATATTTTGTATAAGACTCCATAAAGCTGATTTTATTATATCTATTGTTGTTCAGGTGAGCGATGTGGCCCGTGGGCCTCTTTGTTCGTTTTTTTTAAATGAAAATCAAATTTACATGTAGCATACACATCTATGGATATCTCTATTGTAACATTTATTATCCGTTTTCTACTAATATCATTTTTTTACAGAACAGAAGATGATGATATCATACAAAACTCAATGCAAATTATACTTATGTGCATATTAAGACAATCGCAAAATGCATAATTAGTAGAACTTACTGAATCCAAGTGAGTTTGCGACAAATATCTGTACAAGAATTATCTCTGGTATGAACTCCAACCACATTTTGAATAACTTATTATTGAACTATTAAATTCATAGCTTATCTATTCTTCCGGGTCGATAAACGATAGCGTATTTTTCCGTCACCGGTCTTATCAAAGATAAAATACAACCTATAAACGAAAGTGTATAATCTGACTACTAAGGTATGCTTTGAAGAAGTTTCGGGTACTAGAGACAAATCATTTTTTACGATTTTGATGTAGATGGTCAATGATAAAATACAGTAAGCTTTCTTCTTTAAGAATTATAACCTACCTGTACTTAAGTTTTTATTGTTTTTTGTGTCTTGTCTTGTACTTAACAATTACGTAATTTTGATGTCTTGCAATTTAAATAGTTATATTCAAATATTTACATTCAGTGTATATTTCCCGATATGATTGAATTGGAAATCTGTGGCCTTAAATTTCCTTTAAATACACTTAGTAAATTCATGCGCTATGAGCACGTGTTTTGAGTATATTTATTATTGCAAAATAAAAGTTACTAAACAGTTACTAAATAACACGTTAATATGGCAGCAGCTGTTCTATGCATGGTTCATATCCCTGACTAAGAGCACATATAATGACTTTACAGTGACAATACACAAATATTTCATACAAATAGGCATTTGTATAAACATGAATATAAGCATTAAATGCTTATTTTTGGTTGGCGTCGGTCCTATAATACACCAAGCGGTGCAGACAAATCGGATACCGCGTAAACGCGGTATGATAATGCTTAGCTGCAGGTCTGTAGCTCCCGGTCTGAAAAATTCGGATGAACGACCTGGGAGCTACAGGGTCATCCATTGCAAAAATTGTTTATTTATTGCGCGACTAATTTACCTTATGTATACGCAAATTCTGTGAAAACAATTAGTACCATTAAATTCTTCATGCAATTTACTACTGATATCGTCTCTTCACTTGCCTCGGATAGTCTTTTAAACACCATCACCTGTCCCGTAAATTCATGTGGTTCACTTTGTTTTCATGTAAAAATGGCGACTCTCGATCTCGATGTAAATTCAACATACTTGATTTTCCGAGGTCGGTAGCGTGTTTCGGAGAAAGTCTGAGGCAAATAAAGAGGCGATATCAGTAGTAAATTGCATGAAGAATTTAGTGGTACTATTTGTTGTCACAGAATTTGCGTATAAATAAGGTAAATCAGTCCAAAACTAGCGCACGTTTTTCTGCGCAATAAATATACAATTTTTTAAATGGGTGGCCCTGTAGCTCCCAGGTCCTCCATCCGATTTTTTTCAGACCGGAAGCTACAGACCTGCAGCTAGATAATGCTTAAATGAATCTTAAACGTATGCTTGAGTCTGTGACGTAAATTCATTAGTCGGTGTACGTCCAGATTGTTTAGTTAAAGGTTGAACAATTTAACATGATATGGAACACTTTTATGATTTGAAATTTTCTTAACTGTTTAAATTCAGAGAACTTTACTACATGTATAGTTAAGAAACTGAAGGATGTAATTGTAAATTAAAATGGTAGATTTTTTTGGAGTGTTATTAATTTCTTTTTCTTTTGGAGGTTTACGATGTTATCAATTCCGAAAATAAAAGTTTCGATAAGAAGAAATTTAATGGTGACAAAGACTTTAATTCAAAAAAAATAGTTTTTGTCAATTTTTTCAAATGAATGGCTGTGTTTTAATGATTACGTTAACTCAGGGACAAAAATCCACTGATATGAACCAAAAACTGCTCATTGTATCCCTGCTATTGTTGTGATATTTTTTACTTACAAATAACTAGGTCAGTGAACTACTACTTATGTTGGCGACCTTTGAAGGTTTAATTAAAAAAAATTCAAAATTGTCCACCCTTACCAAGGTTTTCAATATTCTGAAATAATTAGAAATAATAAAACCATATGATGGTTTTCAAGTGATACACTGGCAATACAAATAGATTTCTTAGTTTGAATATAATGAAGTCTGGATTTCCTCTATAAATTTTCAAAAACTTCAAATGTTCTTTATATATTTTTTTAAAAAGGCCATATTTAAGACAACAAAATACTGTAATACACTGGGTCAAAACAAATTGGACAAAGTATCATTTAAATCGCATTGCAAATAAAATATTTCGACAAGAAGAGCTTAATAAAAACCATCTTTTTTTAGCCTACATAAGAATCAAATACATTTGAAAAAAACACCAAATACATGGATATATACCAAAGAATAAAACAATACACATATACATCTAAAAGAAATAAAAATGCAATTTTTATATATTAAGTTAACCACGACTGATATTTTGAAATTCCCTCAGGCTGGTACTTTTCCCTTTACTAAGTCAAATCAACCTTTATTTTTGGAGTATATATTTTTTCCTCCGAAATAAAGAAAAGATGCAAACCAAAACTCTACCTGGCAGTGATGCTTCTTTTCATCTTAATACGTGTTGATGTGCTGATCATTTGATTGTAATTAAATAAATAGTTGTTAATCTGTACCATATGGATTGCAAATTTTTAACATACAACTCAATCAATATTTCGATAAGTGCATTATTTACTTGATTTGGATGCTTAAGGAACTCAATAGATTGTTGGAAAATTCAGTTAAAAAATGTTAACAGTTTTTTAAATTGAGATTCAGAAGAAAAACACTGTAAGCACGTGCTGTCAGTGCTACAATGTAGCTACGTCACTGCTCTTGATCATATATTTGTGGATATAGCCCTTATTTATTAATATCAAACGAATCAAAGCTTTTGTAAATATAAACTATTCTGTGCTAAAAGTTTTCACAAAAATTTCCGAGAAAAGATATACACATGATATTCTTAATGCTTTTTTAATCTGAATTTTTGAGCACGGGGACCTTTAGTAATAGTGCGTTTTGGTAAGAAAACAATGTAAACCCCATGCCATATCTTCAAGTTTTTTGTCTGCAGTATCATTGATCGTATAGGAGAGGATCCTCGGACACGCCTATCTTCTCTAAAAATTAGAAATAAAAAATTATATCAATAAACGGAAATGATGTCATCAATTCAAAAAAATATAATAGTGTCAGATCAGTATTTGTTAGTTCTGAAAAAACTACGATAAAAAATTATATCAATAAAGGGAAATGACGTCATCAATTCAAAAAAATATAATAGTGTCAGATCAGTATTTGTTAGTTCTGAAAAAACTACGATAAACTAATTATATCAATAAAGGGAAATGACGTCATCAATACAAAAAATATGATAGTGTCAGATCAGTATTTGTTAGTTCTGAAAACTACGATAAACTAATTCAAACTTTTTTTTATTTGAGAACTTGCTTTTACAAAAATGCGCAAAAAATAAATCATATAAAGTAATAAAAAAAGAAAAAAAACAAATAACAAAAATGAAACGGAAGACCAAATAAATAAACTGTAGAATAACAAGCGGGTCCTCCGTTTGATTGAATTAAGTTAAGCTCCACTTTATACAAAAAAAAAAGAAAGTCTTTTAGCCTAAATGTATGTTTAGGTATCTAATCAAGCGAGTTGCCATGGAGGCCTTAGAGGTTTTTTTCTTCGATTCTCGGACAAGTCCAATAACAAATTATGAACATGATATATATGATTGTGTGAAAATGATTTAATATTTTAAAATAATAACAGTTTTGTATCATTAATGTTAGATTTCCCCCCCCCCCTCCACAGACACAGTTTAGTAAGTATGGGAGTATACTAGTATAGCTCCTGTTATTCCAAATGGTCTACGAATGGCTAGTTTTTTTCTTAGCACATTCAGACGGAGCTTGCGCATCCATCAAGAAACACTTCCGCTTCCTCTTGATCTGTCTGCAATCTACGAGTGCTTGATTTCAGGGAAATTTTCTCTGTCTCCTCACGCGAATTAGAACAGCAATTACACAGCTTTCTCTTGATAATTGTTAAAACCTGTAAAAGTATTTATTATTACTTTATATATTAAGTAGAATTAATTAAGATACTGAAATTTGATTTATGTTAAATTCTAAATAAAAATTACCTCGCCATTTAGGAAGCAAAATAAAACAGCAACAAGGGCTCCCTGTAATAAAGAACAAATTTTCAACATACCTGTATAAGATATATTTATTAGCCAGCAATTACATACATATAAGAAGGCTGTATTGTCAAAAAGTTTTCCATCAGATCTATCTTAAAATTTCTAAAATGATTTCTTTCTTTCAATCACATACTAACCTGGTACGATGTCACTAGAGCGGCAAAGATTTTGTAAGCTAGCGAGTCAATTACAACCGGCATAAGGATGTTCTGCAATCCCAGAAGAGGGACCAAAATCAATATGGCCCGTGCCGTCTTTCTGCAATTCCAAGGAAAGTTTAGATTAAATAATGATGAATTTATTCCAGAACGTTTAAATAAATCTAACCACCTAGTATATCCATCACTGATTAAGTCACAGTATCAAAAAAATAGTTTTGCATCTGCATGTAATATGATGTCATTGTGCAAGTGTTTCCTCGAATACCAATCATTGACATTAAAGAATGCTGACCTCACAAAACCCATAACTATTAAACCTAGTCCTTTGAAAACCACTTATGAAACTAGAAGAACAATCTGACTCCACATAATTTCATAGTTAATTATTTCAAATATTGCGTTAGAAATCAAAGGGGTCTGGAACTGTATTTTTATCATTCGTTGGATACCAATTTTCATGAATCTCATTGTTAAGTTATACATAAAACTGATACACGAAATTACATTTCATTCAAATGCCATTTAAAATAACGTACAAATGTATTGTATTGATATGATTATTGGCTACGAATTTACGGATCCTTGAAACTGAGCTTTGTACTAAATCTGCAAATAATGGTGGCCTCGAATATTGAACATATGAAACCCTATAGTATTGTAATTGATGAACGAATCCTACATCCAACAGTGCCTCCATCATTTAAACATGGGGTAATCTTTATTAAGGACAAAAATATACCAATCTGGTTCACTTACTTGTACTGGTTCCCGTTTCTCCGGTTGACTGATCGAAGTTTAGATGATAGAATCCTCATGATGTTGATCAAGAAAATTATATTGAGCTGTGGTTTTAAAAATAAATTGAATATCGTAAATATATCATTTTGACAACAGTTCCTGCTATTATGTATGCAATTTTTTACTTTAGCAAATATATCTACAATTATGTTTACAAATATTTTGCAAAGTTATTATTGTAAATATTACTTGATATTATCAATATTCAAGATTAGCTTTCAAATATACTGAAGTAATACATCGGGGGAAGATTTCAATATATATACTCTTTTAACTAAATTCAAACATATCATTTCTTAACGTCACTGAAAAAATGTTAATTTTTTGGCAAGGTAAATTTCAGTTTAATTATCAAGTTACTTACCACTAATGACAGAATTATAGGAATACTTATAATCCAAATGAATGGGCGAGTTTCCGTCCAACACCTTTTAGCAAAACAAGCATTCATATTAAAAACTGGAGTTTTTTAATCTTGTAAAGGTCTGAAATTTTTAACATTATTTTTCCATTCATAATTCAATGTTTTTACAATAATCTGCTAATATCAAGCAAAGATTCGTAATTTTGTTATTTTAATTAAAATGTCCAGTATATTCATTATACATAATTGATAACGAGTCGCTAAATGCATTTTAACAAGTTTTAAATAAAATGATACAGCAATGCAAGTATTAAACAATAATTCACCATACCTATCATATATATACTTTTTTGTCTCTGACAGTCTAAGCTATGGGGATGAATTCTACATGACATAAAAAAATTCCTATAGTGGCATATTTCTGCTGTATCTATATACACGTATCTGTATTGTCATATACACAATGTAGTTATTATGGCAACTTAAAATGATCTTTGTACCGTCTTGTCAGAACTATGTCACCATATGATGTAGACAATGTTATTAAACATTTAGTGAATTACAACACAACAATTATTAATTTTAAAGGAAGAGTAGAAATACAAACCTCTCCAATTTTTTTTCTCCCACAATAGTTCGAACAATACAATACGCTCCTATGATGACACCAGGTAGAACTGAAACAAGTAACAGTTATATATGCATGTGACACTGAAATATAATATATGACTTCAAACTGAAAAAAGATAAAACTACAAATATTTACTGCTCCTTGTGCTGCTAACTTATATGTACTACGACAATATAATTTTTTGGCTCAACATTCCTCTTTTCACAGAACATGTGTCACTTTCGTATAAATATATAAATATATACATGACAAAAGCGCAAAATATTTCTTATGCATGTGGAGTAAGATTTACATCGCATACTTATAAACCATTATTATTTGTGGATTTCGCGGATTTAATGGGTACCTTTAAGCCACGAATGTAGTTCCACTTTGCATCGTAATATCTGTGTGTTGCATTGATGTTGCAGATGTGTCGTACTCTCTCCTAACTCAAAATTCTAATCAAACATATTTTGACAAAAACATCATTTGCGGATCTAGACGCTCGGCCTCCGGACACCCCTCCCCCTCCCCTTGGTCCTCACTCCCGGAAATTCACGCTGTGATATGTGCAACCAGAATTGGCTTTTGATCCCCCCTCTTACCCCACCCCCTCCTCCCCCTCCCCAGCACACCAAATCATCTCTGGGTCTCACCCCTTCCCCAACGCCCTCGGTAAAAATTCTGGATCCGTGCATGAACACGTCACCTCAGACAATGTTGTTGATATAATTATGCTACGTACCCCATCCGATGATGCAGCACGTGATTAAGAGCTTGTTCCGGCTAGAGAAAACTTGCATTAGGCTGAAGTGTAGGAATACTCCCTCTGATAACATCCAAGCGTATTTGCAAAGCGTTGTGTATAACGCTAATCCATGCATGAAGTAGCACCATATCTATAAGCAACCCCAAGATATTTTTTTAAAAGAAACTAGAAATAAAGGAATGCACATTCAGGTAAAATGGTGGTTTGATTTTGAATTTTGAGGATATTAATTCAATCTACAGATGTAATTCTATTAAACTAAAATATGATTTTACATGGTACATGTAAGATCTACATGTACTAGTCTAAATACATTGTATGTTAAATTGTACACATAATTTTGAACAACGCGGGAAAATTACCGGTCTTTGATTGGATTCTAAGCTGTCTGACATCATCAATGAGTAATAGATGACCCATGAAGCTCCACTCAAAATGAAGGATGCGAACAGATTAGAATGGATTGTCACTCGTTTGCAGTGGAGTTGCCTGTGAAAAAAGACAAATTAGAAAAAAGTTTTCTATTGCTATTGTACATTATTTCTTTTGATATAATCATATTACATGTTTTTTACTCTGCAGGCACGTAGCAGTTTACATAAGGCGCCTCAACCCCAGTCCCACTTTTTTCAAATTTACACGTCGGTGTACATATTACGTATATGAAAAAGAGTAACTTTTTAAACGAACTGGTCCACCTTAAATTATATATATTCACTGTGTGTATGGAAATATATTAAAAAATGATACAGATCACAATAACAATGTTTTTTGATTGTAGGAAATCCCTTCTTCCTTTATTTTTCATAATATGTTTGGGAAAAGCCCCATACCCCTTCCCTCGATACTATTAAGCTTTACTACATTTGAACTAATCGCGCTCAGTATACTTATTTTACATGGAGTTTTTCAGCTACAATGTGTAAATGGTTTATCAATTTAATCAAACGGAACTATAAAGGGAATTACTTTCTTCACCACAAAGTATGCCTAAAATATTGCAATCGGTTAAAAATGCGTTATCCAACTCACGGGCGCTTGTTTCCGTAATGGAAGTTCACACTCTTAATGATACTACTGATGACAGTTTTATGATAAAATAGTAAAAGGGTGAACGGTTTCGCAGAAATAAATTTTTGTGCGTGATCTGAGTACAAAAAAAGGCTAATTTTGGATTGTTCACCAAATATTACACGGACTTTTCTGTTTGATAATCCCTTTATAACTTAAATCTACATATATTCTCAAGTATCATACTAACATGTCATGATCTAGCTCAGTTTAGCTAAATATACACGTGTAACACAAAGGAATCTTATGAAACTTAAACATGAAAATGTAAACATGAACATTTAAACCTGAGAGAGAGAGAGAGAGAGAGAGAGAGAGAGAGAGAGAGAGAGAGAGAGAGAGAGAGAGAGAGAGAGAGAGAGAGACAGACAGACAGACAGACAGACGGACAAACAGACAGACAGACAGACAGACAGACAGACAGAGAGGGAGTGAACCTACTTGAAAGCTCCGAAGACCATCAGAGCCAAAATCAGTAGCACGACAGATATGACATAGCCGCTGATGTAAATGTACGTAACCAGTTTGACTCTCTGCAATAAAAGCCCCAAATTGAACACAAATTTGATGTAAAATAATGTCATATACCGACATCGCCTTGGAAGGGCAGTCATCTATTTTGATTTATAAATATGTCAAATTTATCATAATTATATTAAGCACATATTTATCAAGTTCAACCAAAGCTGGAATTGGTTTTCTCCTGTGTGCAATTACTCTAACTGTTTTAGAGTGTTTTGAGTTACGGTGTATAGGGGTTTCCGAAAATGCAAGCAAGGCAATCTAGTTATATTCATGTATGATAAATGAACTATTGTGAGCTATATATCAAGTTAGTTTCCCGTTTTTATAGAATATTTCACGTTAGAATGTTTCTCTCTCACTTTTCTCTCTCTCTCTCTCACTGTTTCTAAGCCTGAATGTGTGTAAAACAACATATACATACAGAGTTTAATATCAAAATAATCACAGGGCCAAAAATACATTATCATTCAAAGATGTGTCTGTGAGAGAGAGAGAGAGAGAGAGAGAGAGAGAGAGAGAGAGAGAGAGAGAGAGAGAGAGAGAGAGAGAGAGAGAGAGAGAGAGACTGTGGGAGGAAAAAACAAAGGAAGGGAACAGAAGGGATACAAAAAGAGAAAATATCGATAGAGAAACGAGGATTTGATTTAACTTAATCATTTCTCTCCGACATCATGACAAAAAATGACCGGCAAGATATCTGTCTGCAGCTAATGGAGCCTTGTCACGAGATGTTACTGTTAGCCGCTAATCTCCTCTATTATATAAACTGCCAGACATTCATGTATAGTCAGTGGAAAGATGGGGTCGCGACAGGTGCCTTAACGATGTATAACATTAAATCACATTACTGAAATTGTAAGATACGATTTAAAGAAAATAAATGTCCGTTATTGCACAAGAAAGCATGTTAGTTGTCGTTACTATTGATTTTTGGGAGTTGATTTTAATCAACTCTCCTATGCAGTTACTCTGGCAAACCGAAAGTGAAACAGTGTTTGGACCTAAGCACAAATTATCACCGCTGAAAAGACTTAGTTCTCGAAAATAATCGATAAATTCGCTGTAATGAATTCTGAAGCATTGTTTTCAAGGAAACTTATTTATGAATACCTTGAAAAAAGTCAGGTTTTAAATGGTAGGGACAATTTAGATATTTTTTGTAGTGGTATGTATTCCTACGCTAGAGAATACTATAGTCTCGTTCGACCAGACGAACGGTGGTTTCCGGAAATTTTCGACAAGCAGAGAATCTCTTTTGCTTGTCGGAGATTAACGGAGAAAGCCGAGCGTCTGGTTGAACGAAACTTAAGCCTAGTATTGCTTGGATCCATACAATTTTTCAGAAATATTTCGATTACTGATACATACATGTACCTTGATGGAATTAATAGTTTCTTTAAATATTACACGACATGATTCTTATGGGTTTTATTGAAATTCTTTTCGGAAAAGTCCGAGTATTCATATTATAAAAAATGTGCGTAATTCAAATACATTCATGCATAAGCAGGGACATACATATTTATGTCTCTGGTATAAGAAACTATTTGCCGTGCAAAATAACGTATCGTTGATTCTAAAATAAATAATAATCGATAAAATCAAAAAATCAACTCCCGTCAGTACTTCAGTACTTTGATTATAAAAGCATGAAGCTAAATTTCAAGCTGTATTATAAGCTAAATCCAAGGTTTCTTTTAGACCATAATAATCTTCTTTATATGAGCACTCCGCATGTAGGTAGGTATGATCGGCAATTTGTTTACCACTTAACCTCCTTAAACATTACAATGTACTTGTATATATACACTTTAAAAAAAAAACAATGTCCATAGACTGCAAGCCAATTTTTATTCGCGGTGACTTTATTTCGCGATTAATTGCAGATAAACTGGTTCGCGACGACTAATGTTCGCTACCAAGCCTCATCCAGACCTGTATTGTTAAAAAAATTTAGACAAAGGATTTGTTCGCGGTGAGAAATACTCGTGACGACAAGGCTCTCGCTAACCTTGCGAAATTTTCTCGCTCGCGAATAAAAATTACAGTTAACAGTATATTGCGAATGTCCAATATGTTATTGGTGTTCGCAAAATGTTTTATAGTTCACTTTGGAACCAAATTTTGCTGGGATGAGTTGACAAATACTTACACAATGTTGTTCACGACTAATTACTCGAGCAAAAATAGTGAGTTTTCACTACAATATTTGCATTTCTCAGTGTATTTGCATGTAATAACACTACGGGTCAACTTTGTACTACACAGTCCAATAGATTCAAATGATGTATAATCGGGCTGCAAGCGGGGTTTGCATATTTATATAAAAAGTATTTAATCGTACAATAGCTGAAAATTAAATGAATATAAGTAATAAGGAATCATTCTTTGAATATTGTGAGGTGATAGTTTTGGATGGTGTTATAGTTTTACTAATGGTTAGTTAATTAAAATTAATTAAACTACATGAAAAAAGTTATACTCACATTTTTATCAACCGTCAGAATAGACTTCAAAAGAAAAATAAATCAAAACCAAACATAGAAAAATTCTAAGCTTAAGGTACATGTACAATGTCGTGCTAACAAGAAAAATAACTCCGCCAGCAATTTACAAATTATCACCAGAGCAACCCCCCTCCGCGACATTTATCCATTTTATCAGTTTGAAAACCGTTAACGTATCCGATTCGAGTATTACAAGTTTTACATATTTATATATATATACAGTGTGACATTGAAAGTTATGAAAATACAAAATAAGTACATTTATATTTATCTTTTAATACTTATCTTATTATGATTGATTGTACAATTCATTTTAAATTGTTATTGTTTGCTGACTTTTTTGTTCAATTTTGACTCACGTTGGCTTTTTGTAGGGTGTAGAGTGAGGCGCAAGTGCGATAATCTGTTTTGGTGAATTCGTGGGTCGCATTCTTACTCCTGCTCCACCATTCTCCGTTTGCATCACATTTTCTGTACGAGAAACCTGTTTATATATAATTTTGTTTTTGAAAAAATGCCTGATTGCGATTGAATTACAGTAAAACTAAGTCTTAGGGACCAATGGAATTACTTCGTTATATCCGTAATTTGTTATATCCGTATAACGAATTCGTAATAATATCTGTAGCGAATGTTTTCTTTCACCAGACTATAATCTTGCTAATTGAGGCTTAAAATAAACATTTATCACTTCCACACATTTAATAATCGGGTTTTGAATTGAAAAAATTATATGGAAATAAATTCATTCAAACTATTTTGTTAAATGGTAGTGCCAACTTTTTTAAACTCTACACAAATTCGTTATAAAGGTGTTGAATTTCGTTTTCATTCACCTCTACTGCATTCAAAATAAATTCGCTATATCCGTAAATTCGTTATATCCGAATTCGTTCTAATCGTAAAATTTTGCAAAGATTTGTTAAGAACGTAACCGGGGACTCCAAAAAACATCGCTATATCCGAAATTTCGCTATATTCGTGTTCGTACGAAACGAGTTTGACTGTATTGTGTTCCCGTTTTTGTTGTTGTTGTTTTTTTTTTTTTTTTTTTTGTTTGTTTGTTTTTTTTTACAAAATATCACTATACGTAAGGGCTATAGATAAATCATAAAAGATGTTAGACCCCTCTGGGTCCCTTTTTTGAAGGGCCAACCCCTTTTGGAATCAAATGATCGGTCATTGATTAAAGTTCAAATTGCAAATTCTCCATGCTAACACCTAACTGACTTTAACGTAGCTCGCGGGTTTGCTGACGTCACAATAGGAATCGACGTAAAGAGTTGACCGTCATAGTAAACTCATAATTTTTTTAAAAAATGACAAATGAGATATTTAGAAGTATAAACGAAAATATTTTAGAAAGCTTATATGCGGTTTATGACTGTTTATACAAAGATTTATAATATCAAGTGCTGAAAATTTAAAGATGTCACATACATTGTCACATTTTGTTCTACAAAGATAAAGAATGCGTGTGCGTTAGAACTCTTCCATTTAAAGTCATGTTTTAAAATAGAATGTACGCATTAACTTCGCTTTTTTTTTTTACAATTATAACTTCCGTAATCTGTACTACCGATTAAAATCTTAAATTTCTTTTGGCTTGAGATAACTGTTTTATTCGATTACTTACTTATAATGTCAGTAGTTGCATGGCATTTTATTTTTGCATTGATTGACTCAGAGTTTCATAAAAACAAAAATAGCAATTTTCTGTATCTTTACAGCCTTACATTAATTGCATTTGATAACATTCACAATAATGTCTAATAAGCATTTACATGTTCTAAAATGTGTTAAACAGCTAGTCTTGTCAATAAATGCATTTCAATTTTGGTGTTCTAAGAAGTAAGGAAATGATGACGTAAGGCTAACGTCGTAATGAAAATATAAGGTTTTGAGAAATCTTTTAAATCTTTAAAGTTTTTTTGCCAAAAATTGGCCGAGAACACATACTGATATTTTTTTATGAATTGATTCATAATTATCTCCTCTGTTTTTGTGTTGAGTATGATTAATTTCGTCTGAATCGTTTAAAAGTTTGGAACATAGTTTTGTAATGCGTTTCTCGGTTAAAATGTGCATTTTACTATATATTTCATTGAAATGGCGTTGCTTGATTTTATTAATGACACTGTATTTGAAAAACAATAACATAATTACCGCGCAGACGAATCTTAAATAAATTTTAAAAATAAAACTATAAAACCTATGGATCACTTGGACAAATTTTCAAGGTAGGTTTTCTCACAAGCAGGTAAACCCGCGAGCTACCTTAATTTTCAAAATTACATTGTAATTGTATCATTTTTGTTATTCATTTGTCCACACAAATGTGGTGTACAACGAACAACATAGCAACATGAATAAAGATAACTTTATACTTTAATCAATCATTACACTAAGAAGATCTTTTTGATTTTTGGTACCGTGCACACACACATATATATATATATATATATATATATATATATATATATATATATATATATATATATATATATATATATATGTATATTATAGATTCCATTGTTAATGTATAAATTCCTGTTTTGATCGGTATTTTCTGTCACGTGACTCCTAAAGGGATTGTTGTTATCTGTCACGTGACTTCTCTTACCTGCGGGGTTGTCAAAGAGAATAGAGTTGGGGTGGTTCTGTGGACACGCTCCAATGGTTAAAGACCTAGCCACCGTGTAATTCCAACATTGCACGCCGTCGAACGTGGCATTACAGTAAAGTCTGCCTACAAAAAAATTGCGTTTATGTAATAAACAAATGAATGTAATTTATAATCGAATTCTACTGAATTGCCGTTTGTTATATCTGCCTACAATAAAGTCAGAGTCATATGATATACTGTTTATTTATTTTTATTCAGGTGGGCCCCGTTTTCAAGGATTTCGTGGATACCCAACGGATAAACAACCCCAGCGAATTATGAAATGCAAATCTTCATTCATAATTATTCTAAAAGCAAAACAAATACATGTACTATGTCATATCTACAAAAATTGACCCCCACGAATTTTAATGAATTCACAGTTTTTGTAGATACTCGAATTCCGTAAAATTGGTGCACGGTGTCTTAAATCTGGTCACAATCTCTTGAAACTGTTCGCGACATCCAATTGTAACATTTTAAGTTACTAAGTTATTTTATTACATATTATTACATGTTATTATTGTATATACTGTTGTTTCACCAATACAAGTGGGCGTCAATTTCCGTGGATTTCATTACAATTATATAACAATTCAAAGGATATGTAAATATGGAAACTATGGCCCTATCAATACAATAAGTTATTAGATATGACGCTTCAGTTGATTGTTTTTAACCTTTGAATATTAAATTTCACGGATGAATTCAACAATGAAACTGGTATTTAACAAAATTTGATGAAATCACAGAATAAATATTATGTGTGTTTGGGCATACACAATGTGCATAATATATACATGACTATGCTCTGTATAGCTTAAAGCTTCAAACAAGGACAAACCAAAAGGAAAATACCGAGAGATACATATATTATTTATAGCCCTTTTTCATCTGTAAAATTAATATTATAGCCCTTTTTCATCTGTAAAATTAAAGTTGTTTTAAGTGAAACACAATCGATTTCCTCAGTATATCTGTAACTTAAAAGATAAACAGGAGACATTAACCTATACTTAGATTGATTCATTTCACGGAAGCCATCTTAATCAAAGAGACGTTTCTCAGCAAACTCATCCGATTTCTTACCCTTGTCTCTTTGTGGTGATTGGAAAAAGTCCATCAACACTAAGATGGGAGATTTGAATTTACATAAAGAACGATATACTCAATCATTGAAATTAAACACTACAACCAAGAGGATAAAAAAGAGAATATAAGAGTATTGTTTAGAGGGCTGGTTGGCCGTGGCCATTTTTATACTATATTAATCTCCTTACGAAAAAGAGTTCTCTAAAAAAAAGATATCGCAAAATGTTCAAATTTTAACGCCATGAAATAAATGGATTTTTGTTCTTTTCCAAATAATAGTTCATAGGTAAAGAAATAATATCAAAAGTTAAAGGAAGATTTGAAGGTTTATTTGTTGTACCATTCAGCTTCCTTAAGTTTTGTTTCTGATAGGACCAGGCTGATTGATATCATAGCATCAGGAGCCGCTCTGTTTAAGATTTAATTTGCATGCGACTCTATCATTCTTATTCTCCCTAGAACCAGTGTTGTTTTACACCAAAATCGTATTAAATGTTCCAGTTTTCAAAAGCTGTCTCTAGAGTTTTTTTCTGACATTGCATCTCTGATTTTTTTTTTCTGTCGTAACAACATTGAGACAAGATGTAACTACAAATGATTCCGATCGTAGAGACATGTAATCCGACACATGCCTCTGCAGAATTCTTTTTTTCATTTCTCTTGAGATGTATTTCATTTAAAAGATCATTTCTGTTTTTTGTGCCGACAAAGATATTAGATACTTCTGGAAGGTTCATTTCTCTCTCTCTCTCTCTCTCTCTCTCTCTCTCTCTCTCTCTCTCTCTCTCTCTCTCTCTCTGAAGGAGAGCACACACCGTATGTTTAAATTTCAAAAAACAAAAAATGAAATACAAACATGTCACTATTTTTTTCGGATTACTTTAATTTATAGATTATCTTATTAATTAATGCCAGATAAATTGTAAAATCTTATTATTTATGCATGATGTTGAGTTTAAATATTTTTTCACCGTAAATTATTCCTTGGTGCGCATTCTATAATTAATTTCTTATTGTGTACACAATTATTTTTCCTCCAGTTATAAAAAAAATGTTGAAATTTCAGAATATCTCATCTTTACAAAAAATTACTGATCTTCTTGTTCTGTTTTTGCATTAATTCAATTTTACAATGCATATAGTTGGTAATGTAGTCAACAAAACAGTGTGATAATCAATAATTAAATACATGTAAATTTCTACAAGTATTTCACTTGCATCATACGTATCATACTACAAAAATAACACAGTAATACAGTACATGTAAGAACAAAGTCAGCAGACTGCGTGAAATCAGAAAAACAAGACAGAAATCAGATCTTACCGTCTGCAGGGTACGGTCCAAAGTCGCACATCTCCATGGCTTCACTGAATAGCTCCCTTTATTTCTCCTTGTTTAACAAGCTACTAAATCGGACATCAAAAGCCTATGTTCCCTAAATCACAAATAAGCACCAGACCATGAATATCGTGTTTAAAACACAACCGGCCCCAAAAAAATAGCAACTTGAATTGTAGGCGTTGTTAACATATCTTTACTATAAACTATCAATAGTGTTCTGTTAATGAAGCTATATAGGGGCGTGGTCTTGCAGAGTTATTTCCTATCTCAAAACAGACAAGAGTTTTAGATATGATTTTAATGTGGAACCCGATCAATGCTCTAACAGAATATGAATTATTAAGCGATTTTTTTTTAATTGTACCAAGATGTCAATGGTGATTATTGAGATACAGCTTTAGACAGGTTCACGATGGTTAATCAAATAATTAATTATTGACGACGTAGCCTCATTAGATACGATTTTCTTAACGACTGACTGCGGATTTCTCCCGAAAGAGATTGTTTGCAACGACATGAAAGGATTAGTAATTTGCGTATGTAAAAATATTCAAATTGGAGATGTCTGACGAGTTTCACTACTTATCTATAATTTAGACTGTAACGCATTATCTTCTATTTGGAAAGATTTTTAGCCAAGAAATATTATCAAAGTATTATTTTTTAAATTTAGGTAATTTACTGTTGAACACCAACTTCAAAACTGAAATTTATATTATTTTCTGTTCTCCACAAACATATTGATTTAGATTTGCTCTTCCAGACTGTAAATATCTCATTAACGACCATTTGTACATTGAAATGAACTGAATTAAATCTGATCTATAACTATTTCTGAACTACAAAACCAGCAAATTATAACACTAAAAAAGCAATTATTATCAACTAGTCATTCAGTGAGATGTCGTTATTTTTTTTTATCCAAAGCCTAGATTTAAGGAGGCTCGATAGCCAACAAATCAAGATCTACGTAAAGTTTGAAGATATGATTTGTTTACCTAAAAACTATTATTAATTTAAGAATAAAGCCATGTGTTTTGAGTTTTAAAATTTAGGTATTTTCCAATATTCTTATAAAGAGCTCTTCTTCTAAAATTGACCAATTAAGGATGATCGCATGTCTAGATTTTGGACTAACGACCACATGCTTAGATTAAGGATCTATACCAACTGATCACATGCCTAGATTTGGGATCTAATAGTATACTAACCGACCACATGCCTAGATTTAGGATCTAATAGTATACTAACCGACCACATGCCTAGATTGAGGATCTATATCAACTGATCACATGCCTAGATTTAGGATCTGTACATGTATATCAACTGATCACATGCCTAGATTTAGAATCTACATGTATACTAACCGACCACATGCCTAGATTTAGGATCTATACCAACTGATCACATGCCTAGATTTAGGATCCATACCAACTAATAATAAGCCTACATTTAAGATCCATATCAATGTATCACATGATTAAATTTAGAATCAAAGAAAACATGGTTGTTGAAACCCCCTGATTACAGAAAAAGGAGAAATATATGTAATCAATATCTGATATCGGTAACAAAAAAGGACATGGTTTAATCACAATCAACATCACAATGCAAATCTTACATTTAAGTCAAAACATCTAACTGTTAAACATTCTTATTTAATTAATTCAATTTAAATGAATTAATATGCAAAATGCAAGTATAAGATATTTGATATGTACAATAAATTCGAAATAAAAAAGGGTTACAAGTAAAAACAAAGTTATCACAATAAACAAAAACCAGGGAAATAAGTTTCTGTTGAAGAAATAGATCATCATGCATGGTGACTAGACTCGTACTACAATATACACTACCAATATAATTCAGAAGTTGAAATTGTCGAATTAGAAATTGTTAATTCAATTGATTCACTTTATTCAACGGTTTTTTAAAATTTATTCAAAGAGCAGGGGCGTACAAGGCGTTGCATATCCCCCACTCGGAGCAATGAAGACGAAAGAATTTCAACTCAAGTTTGAATATTAATTTTTGACTTGTATGCATTGTTTTCATTACAAATTTCATGATGGAAGTCAATATTGTGCTTTCATTCTATAAACACGACAGGTATTGATTTCCAAATTAAGCTTCACATCGGTTTTTGCCTAAATCTTGGATCATTCACTGTTCTTAATTGCAAAATTAGGTATGAATGGGTCCTGAATCCATCCTAAAAGTACTTTTATTTAAAGAATGAGTTTATTTTGGTTTTTATTATTGATCTATTAAAATGGAGTCTAGACCAATAATGGGTCAAATTTGTGATTTTCACCAAAACGTTTTACTTTATTAATCATTGTCAAACTGTTATATTTATTCACCTGTTCTCTAATGTGTCAACGTAGCTTAGTGTGATAGGCGGAGGCTCGTAGTCCATCCTTCTCCATGGAGAGGGTGTTCGAATCGTATAGATGGCGTTTTATTTTTAATTCATTTGCCTTTAAGTAAAATGTGTTTTGCTTTTTTATTGATTATGAGAAAAATATCTAATACTATTTATCTAATGACAACTATTACGTGATGTTCATGTTATGTACATACAATGTCGGATAGAAAAGAGCTAGCACAAATATATGAGATCATGCTGTAATAATGCTTAGAAAGCATCAAATAAAACATAGGAGATAAGTACGAAGTTCATGATTTTTAATATGTTCATATGCCATTTTAAAATTCCAGGTACGGGGGGATTTGTCAGGCCTTGTACGCTCTTGTCCTTTGGTATGGTATTGCAATACAAATCAAATGCTACTTTACTACCTGGCGTCACTTTCAACTAAATATCAAAACTCAGTATAGTGTTTGCTATGTACAGATGTTTTGTTAATAACTTTAATAAACTATAATATATATAATACCTTTACACCGATACATTCACATGTATAGTTGGACAAAAAAAAAAATCAAATTGCTTACTTTGCGACAGGTCAACAATCCTCTTTAAGCACATAAATCACTACTGGATCAGCCATTCCTCAAATGTAAAAGCAATGTGGTCGTCTATCTCTTTTTATACATATTTACCTAGTTCACGTCGTAATCCGTAATTAGACGAAGCCTCATTGATGTGTGATACCGTTGTTTTTTCAAAGTTCTAGATCACAGCTCCTTAAGTACTCTAGCTATCTAGCTTCTGAGACCGCTAAATACCGGAAAATCAATTCCGCGCTCTTTGACTTTTGTGGTAACGAAACAAACAAATCCCCAATGGTTTATTCCCCAAACAGTTACAATTCATTGCAGAGAAAAGGTGCTGTAAGAAATCAAAGTGTAAAATTTTACGTTTGTAAAGATCACTTGCATTATGCAACAAGTATTATTTTTATTTTCGAACGCACACATGATCACTATGAAATTTTTAATGTTTAATATATAAACAAAATATTTTGCTCTATTGACAAAATTGACAATTGCAAATAAATATTTCAGCACAGATCACCCCACATTATTGCTGTAGGTCTGTGGCTCCCGGTCATAGGCATCTGACGTTATAAATTGATCTCATTTTAAAAATACTTAATAATGCAAAAGGGATACTATAAACTGTCTGTTATAACAGTAACCTCTATTTCACGTTTTTATAAACATGTGTATATATTTTGGAAATATTGAAACAAACACACGATGCAGGGAAATCTCATTTACTTATAGGTGACAACTTTCGTCCACCCTTAATATACACTCATCACATATCTAAGGAAGTAGATGCAGAATAAGGATGATTTGTATCCCAGGTGTAATGCACCGTTTTGGTTGAATTGGTTGTGAGCTAAGGTGTTGAAGCACCGATCGGGTGACGAAAAGAATCGCAAAATAATTTTATCGATAAGTTTTAAGCAAATATTTCACCTGATGTGACAGTTTGAAATAAATCATTGAATCGAAATAAATGAAGATGTCGCCAAAGGGGTACCTTGTGTATTATTAGGCATAGGGTATTTATTTTATTATGAGAAAAATTTTTAACGTCAGGTGCCTGTGCTCCTGGTCTGAAAAAAATCGGATTCAATTTTTTTTTTCAGACCGGGAGCTACAGACCTGCAGTTACAATGCATACCCACACCAGTATAACTACTGGATTGCAGCGAGTATCATCCAAAAATAGTTGTTGTACTCATGGGACTATTCCATGTCCCTTTTGACCACTTGATGGGGCTAGGTATATATTGTAGTCGATATCTTAAGATTGTTGCATGATTTTTTAACCATAAACTATTATTTACTTTGTAAAGAAAAATCCTTATAATTAAGCTTTACTTGAATATGAATATGTTTCTATATCTTTATAAGAGCTCAACAGTCATGAAAAACAAAAGGCAACATAGATCATTAATTATAACTGAGAGGTCATGGCCATTTCTAGATTATATTTACCTCCTTCAGGTGAAGAATTCTGTGAAAAGATTTAAAAAATGTTCAAACTCTAAAGCCAATTAAAACAATTGGATTATTTCTAAACCTAAATAATTAAGTCTAAATGATAGCCTTATCATGTTTTAATGTTCTAATAAACAGTCTAAGGAAGATCTGATGGTTGACTTGTCGATCACCCATCTTCCTTAATATGTTTACGTTTAAGTTAAACGAGAAGGATTAAGTAAACAAGTCGGTCCTTGCGTTCTACTTTCTTTGCCCCCTGTAGATCAATCTGTCGATTTGTGAGATTCATTTACATCTTCATGTTAGGGTGATCGTAAAGACAATTTGACGCTTATTCCTTGCGACATAAATAAAGAGAATAAGTGGTTCTTGTATTCGCATTGACAGGGTTCATTTTTAAAAGATGTTTACAATCTCGATGATCGAACATCTTTTAAAAAACATTACCGACTGATCATTAATCCCCACTCTGGAAAATCTTTCTTTATTTATTTGTTGACGTGGTTACATCAAGGGGGTTGGTGGAGTGTTGAGGAGGAGGAGGGGGTAAAATTTCACCTGAAAAAAGTATTTTTATATTTAGCACTTTTTAAGATTATGAGGCTGAAAATATGTTGTTGTTTTTTTATTGTTACACGACATCGCCATTTATAAATTGATCTTTGAGCCCCCGCCAACCTCTAACACAGGGGGTTGTACATGAAATACGGTAATATACATATACTATTAAACTAGTTTCGAAGAAAGATGATAGTTTGGGCACTGGTACAATGTATGTTATAGTAACAACATACATAACTATGCTTTAATCAAAAAGGACATGCACACCTCAAATTATGGTAAAATGTGTTTTCTTCATAAAACTGTTTAAAACAGAGAACTCAGTAAAGGTTTCCATAAACAAAATTGTATCATAAACTCTTTGTTATGAGTTAATAATTCCATGTATGTGTTGCATTAAAAGTTTAAAATCAAAGATTTCTAAAATTATCTATGGCAATCTAGATTGTTACAGATAAGTTTAGAAATCTAGATTGTTATAGATAAGTTTAATTTAGAAATCTATAATTATAAACATTTAATGTGACATATGTTAACACACACAGAGAGAGAGAGAGAGAGAGAGAGAGAGAGAGAGAGAGAGAGAGAGAGAGAGAGAGAGAGAGAGAGAGAGAGAGAGAGAGAGAGAGAGAGAGAACAAACACACCAGAAAACTCCATCTCACTGTTGCGATTTTTTTTCATCTTGAAAATCAATATCAACTGTCAATCTGCAATTACATGTTACCAATCACTAAAGGGGGAAACTATTAATATCTGTCCGCAGGATTGACATAAAATAGGGGATATCTGAAAAAAAGCATTTGAAACACTATATTTCTAAAACGTATCTACGCATTGTTTTGTCCCTGGTGTATATCTACAAATCATTATACAGAGGGTGATGACGATTTAAGCATTTCTTTATCAGAATCTTTCGCTTTTAGTGAATTGAAGTGCCGTTGTATCTTCAATATTATATAAGTTTCGAAGCTGAGATTTATATGAGTATAGAAACGCTGTGTATGTACATGTATAATCTCTATAGTTTTGCAAGCAATACCGTTTAGTATTTCAACTTTGATTTATGAATCACGCCATGTTGAGAGTCCTCCATGTTCAATAAATTCGTGCACGTGTTATAAATCACATGGAACTGCAATTTCTCTTCTTTATTTATAACAATTTTAACAAGATCTTGGATTTTCGGTACGACATCACAATGTATTCCTTGCATCAAAACAGGTAAAAATGACCCTGGTTTCGAGTGAAATATGCATTGATTGCGTAGGCTCAAAAGCAAGAACAATCTGGTTGATTTCAAACAAAGATCCATGGCTAAGTGGCCTACAGTTAAATAGACAGGTCTACGTCACATTGCTGTTTGACCCAACCTCTTAAAGTTCAAGCTCTTATTAAAAATGTTCAAACATGACTGTGGGGTTTTTTCGGGGGTTTTTCTCTTCTCTTTTTTTTTTTTTTTTTTTTTATCTAAAATGTGTTTAAATAGTATGTTAATTGATACTGTGAAATCATTAGGATTCGAGGTGGCTCAATTTTCGTGGTATTCGTGGGTAGCCCTCACCCACAAATTTACATCCTCCACAAAAACTTATTAAAAAAAATTACGTTTTCCTACTGAGACTGAAAACCGAAGCATCCACGAAATTGCATCCCCACGAATAAGCGAAAATCCCATAATCCACGAAAATTGACCCCAACAAAATTAAATGATTCTACAATATATCTTTATACCGATCTCTTTGTCAAAAGAAGGTTAAAGGGACTTGGACACGATTTTATATCAAGATTTTCTTTTTCTTTTTTTGTTCATGTATAAAATGGTTAGAAATCATTGTTATGTAAACAAAGCTCGAGTCTTATACATATATTTGTTTAAAGTATGGAATTACCATTTCTTTGACCAAATTGTTCCTGGCAAACAAGGTAAACTTATTCAATGTGTCCATAGATGATATGATAAACAGAAAAAAGCAACATTTGATTGAGACTTATAAAACACACGTGTAAACCATAACAAAGCTCGAGTTTTGTTTACAAAACAAAGATTTTCAAACTCTGTATCTTGATTATACCTCAGTATTCGACTTTCAAATTTTGATAGTTTTGATTACAAGTACCCATTTTAACCATTTTAAACATTAAAATTGGAAAAATAAAATTTTAAATTTTGAGCTCAAATCGTGTCCAAGTCCCTTTAATATACATGTTGCTTTAAAAAGGCTAAGACCATCTTGCCTTCTTAACATAGAAATAATGGAGGCCGTAGAAAATACGCAACGTATAAGTAAAAAAAAAATCAAGAATATATATTAAAAAAATGCGAATTTGAATTGAGTCTTCGTGTAGAAATATTATCATAGTAATTGGCGCGTCTTGTTCAATCAGAACGTTTCTCGAAGCAGGTTAATGTGTTCCTTGTTAACATGCCCGCTTTTCCGTGTTTTTGATAATTAAATGAAAAGAGCAAGTAATTAATAGAAACCAGTATACCTCGCCGGGCATAATTGAGAACAGACCGTGCGATCAAAGTCATGCAACAATGTACGCGAAAAATTGGAAGATACATGTGATGCCGAGGGACTTTTGTGATAAATATGCCAATTTGTAAGGTTATAATAAATGATCTGGTGGTGACATATAAGAAATGTATTAGGCCAACAGCTGAGCAGAGCGTGAACCTATATAATTCTCTATATTTTGTGTCAAAGCGAAATTGAATAAAGACGGGGGGGGGGGGGTGTAGTTAGGCAATTAGAGTGAAAAGGGAGAATGGAGGAATGGAGGGGTCCTGAAAGTTCCAGTAATCTAGAAATTTTATATTTTATTTTATTTAGTCTTCCTGTTGTTTTTTTTTTTTTGGGGGGGGGGGGTACTTTTTCTTATATATATGTCCTTTACAAAATTTAGATTATTGAGAATCAAAATTTAGTTGTCATGTACAAATTTTGATTCTCAATCATCTAAATTTTGTAAAGGGCATACATGTACATGTTAGTTTTACAACCTTTTTTTAAGATACAATCACCGATAAACCAATTTTGAATACTCTAGCGCAGCGTATTAAAATGATACAGAATTTGTAAAGTGAAATGAACTATAAAAAGAAAGCTGGAATATACAAATACATGAAGTAAATTTTACAATAACGACCAAAAAACAGTGCAAGTTTCATGTTGAAGTATGTTTCGCACAAATGTCATTTAATAATTTTGCATACAATGCTTAGGGCACTGAGGACTTTCAAAGATTACTGTTAAAAAGGCCGACGATAAAGTTGAACAAGTAGATGATCTGTCTCCAGTGGTATGCGTATTATGTTTGATTTAATCTCTCTCTCTCTCTCTCTCTCTCTCTCTCTCTCTCTCTCTCTCTCTCTCTCTCTCTCTCTCTCTCTCTCTCTCACATAATAACTAGTGGCCCCCAAGATTAGAAGATCAGAGACATGTTTTTTTCCTTTCATACATTTTTTTCCTTTTTTTCATCGGATATATCAGTAAATGCATTTTTCAGGGTTTCTCACATTTGTCTTGCAAATAAGATACATGAATTTTTATTTTTTCCCTTTATCGGATATTTCAGTGAAAGTTCTTTTTTTTTTCAAATGTGTCTCGCAAAGACATGTCTCTATACGTAATGATTACCAAATCCCTACGTGATGTGCCGCAAGTCATAATATATTAGTTTATGATCATGATAATGGATTTTAATAATAGAAAAAAATTCTCGAAATCGTATTGCGAGCGTATTGCGAGAATCAATATGTTGAAATAAGAGCGACAGTCATGTAATTTAATTGTCTATAGACTTACTTACTTTGACATGTGCGATGAAGTCTTGTTTATTTTTTTTTTACCCAAAATGGGTGGGGGTGGGGTTGTAATGATCACGGGAAATAAATCTATACAGCCATGAAATAAGATTTATCGAATCCAATTTGGAGCCCCTTAGAGCATACAAGTACAATATAGGAAAGTCAAAATTCACATATATGATAGCATATAAAAGGGAAAAAACACCAATAAAAATAATATTGATAAAAATTATTAATAGCATATTAAAACTGGAATTTATGAACATGTTATATTGATTTACGATACTTTTATCATCATTATTATTTTAATTTTTAAAATTTTATTTTATATAATTTTTTTTGGCATATAACCCCCCCCCAAAAAAAAAAAACCCAACTGTATTTGTATGGGTTCAGTACTGCGATGTATTGATACACACTCATTACAATCCACTATACTTATACTTCCTGGTAAGCTCCTATATTATCTAAAATTATCTGGAACCATTTCTTTCCCCGCTGAAAACTAAACTTTGATAACTGTATTGAAAGGCATATTTGATACTTTAATTCAGTCATTAAAAAGACAATGTTTCCTTTAATTAAGAATTTAACGATCTTTCGTCCTCTGGGTCTCCTTTTATGTCCAATTAGAGTGTTTTGTTATTAACTCTAAGCTGCAGGTACCTATATAGCCTTTGTTGGTTTAATGCAAAGATACATTTACAATGAAAAAGGTTTTCTTTTCTCTTACGACGGATTAATCAATTTGATAAAGCTTTTATCTTAAACATTTGAAGAAAAATACGCGCCTCGGAAATTGAAATTAATATATATAGACTATGTTGTTATTTTATCATTGAAAGTGTAAGATATTTCAAAAGCCAACTAAGCAGCCGGTGTTTTACTTTAAAATGTGTTTATCTTTATTCAAGTATACAATTCGAACATTCCAATGTGTAGACATTTGGCCAAGGATTGTATGGGAAACTCGTGTACTCTAATCATCATGAGAAGTTTGTTATTGATCTTAATGAACATCTTGAGCGTCTTAATTTCATGTGTATATAATTATATGTTATTAGATTGCTTAGCATTACCCAGTCAAAAAGAAAGGACGAATATACATGTACAGTATATCCCTTGCCAAGAAATTTTTAGAAAGTTAAACTTTCCCAAGAAATTATTTCTTCAATACATTATTATAATATTAGTTCTTTAATATTTGTATATACATGTAGTGAACCATTTTCCGCCAGCTTCTAATTTAGAAAGGATGGTGACGCAGGTAAATCAGGTTAAGTCATACCGCGGCACTGTATACATAGAAAAAAAACAACCAAATTCACTAAATTAAATATACATGTATATACCTACCTTCTACTTAAGTGTATGAAAACGAAAGGAATTTCATGCATTCCAGGGTACAAATATGTATCAAAAAACCTTTCAAAAATGAAATTCTATCAAACATTTTTATTTCATTTTAATATCTTGAACAAACACCATCCCATGTTCGCCAGTTAATAGGTCGATTTATATTTCTTCATGCATATGATGGGGTGGAAAGAAGAGACCGTCGAATTTGACAAACTTGACAATCAAAGGCCCTCGGGGAGCATATGCAATAAAGCAATAAAACAACATGATTATAACAGATAATGGATGAAATATATAAATATTGTACTGTTAAATATAAGCACAGTAAGTTACAATGGGAGGTACATGTGTACGTACCATCTAATATAACACATAACAAGTTGTAGGGTAGATGTTTATTTTCAAGGCTATAAATACACAATCCCTCAGAGCAATACTGTACAATTGTATGTAGACATATAATTATAATTATACATTTGTGATATATATATTTTCAAGGGAGGACAGTGAGTGGAAGTATAGAATTTTATATAGAGGGTGAAAACTGTATTTTGTTGGCCTGACCACATAGGGCACCAAGGGACAATGCCTATTGCAGCATATGACTATGCGTTTCATCAGAGCCATATTTGTGCGGTCTTGTACCCAATATTTTTATAAACTTAAGATATGTTTTTGGGGGAGGCGAGGTTAACGATTCAACACTTATCCATCACCAGAATTTTTCTTAATTCGCCACTGAACCGGCACGCAATACTTATCTGACATATCAACTTAACAAATTATGGCATACAACCTCATGCGTGGATCCAGAATTTTTTTTCCGATGGAGGGGGAGGGGGCGGTCTGGCGGTTATAGATTTTGAGTTTGTTGGGGGGGGGGGGGGGGATCTGAGGCATATTTTTGTTAGTTTTATATTGTAAATTCATTGGCGGATCCAGAGGTGGGCCGGGGGTCGGAATCCCCCTTTCTCTGGGACAAATGGTTTTTTTTGAAACTTTTAATGCCTATTTATAGGCAATTTTTCCCATTTATAATATAAATACTGTTAATATCTCAAATAAATGCTTTTAAAACTGGGCAGGCTTATTTAAAGAATTTCGTATAGCGTGCCGTAATTTTGTTCTTATATGAAAAACCCTATCGAATTTTTATCGAAATAAAGTACTCCCCCTCGGCATCCGGTATTTAATACACTGAGTAAACATGTGGAAAATAAAAGATTTGTAATAACATCTACGATATATTTTCTTCTCTATTTCTTAAACAGAAATCGATTATAGTTCATACAGTTTTAAACTGACAAGCGATCAAGTAAAACGACGTTCACGTACGAGTGCACGCATTCGTTTTACTTTTAAAAGCCGCTTTCAGATGTATAGTTCAGTTAATTAGCCTAAGTAATTATAATAGATAACTTTTACATCGTTTCATGCGAAAAATACAAAGAAAATAACATGACCCGCTTATGTCGGTTATGCTATTTTTCTGGAATGCTAGCTACCTTCATACCCACATGAAACACAAAAAAGCCCCTTTTTTTTGTTTTGCTTCCAAGAATCGGAAATTTTGTTACAAAAATACTGTGTAAAAAGGTTTATGAGTAAACCATCATGAAAATGCACAACTTTTCAAAACTTTCCTAAATATGATCGCATCTGCACTACTATCGGAAGATGTAACGCATCCATTACAGAGGTCATATTAAGTTCCCTGGGACGACAATTGCTTGTACCATTTTATTACACATGTACAATGTACAATCTATTCAGCAGATAAATTGTCCCCATTCTTTATCATTTAGACCTTTATTTAAGAACCGGGCAATCGATAGAAATCAAAATCAATAAATATTTTCAAATATTCCTTACCTACACCAAAACAGCAAAACGCTCAATAATGCAGTGCACTCTGATGTTGAAATACATATGAAATAGATCACTGTAGATAGTGACGAGGTAAATTTTTATTAAATTTACGCACGGAAAACGTTCAAAAAGTCCTTGTTAATTGAAAGGTAATGAATAATGAATTTTGCACGTATTGATTTTCATCAATTGGACCCCCCCCCCCCCACCTTTTCCAAATTGCTTGATCCGCCTCTGAAATTTTAAGAAATCTTAAGGGGGCCGGGGGCTGGACCTCTAGATCCGCGCATGAACCATGATATATATATATATATATATATATATATATATATATATATATATATATATATATATATATATATATATATATATATATATATATATATATATATATATATATATATACACATTGCGAAATAGAATGTACACCAAACCATAGGCTTGCGACGATGAATAAGTGTATAAAGAGAGAACTAAAATTTTTAAACAGAGACTTCTTCATTTTTATGCCCGAAAAATATAGCAAATAGCTTTACCTCCCTTTGCCAAGCTCTTTTGTATTCCCGCCATTTTTAAACAAAAAACGACACGACAGAACATGACGAGAAAAAAGAATATGTATTTATGACGGCATGTTGTAAATATGAGTAAGTCCAAGGATGCAAATGGTATGTATTTTGTTCTTCAAAAGTTTACAGTTAATTTCATGATAAAGTCTATAGATTAGACCTATTGCTCAAACAACAGTCAGGACGGTTTCGACTTTCTCATTTCTGTCTTTTGACCTTCAGCTATAGCATGTATAGCACCTCATTCTGTTCACGGCAAATTTTAGGCCATAGGATTGTGTATACGAAAACAATGAACAAGCTTGGACGAACTTTTGACAATATCTTTTCTTTGTTCATATTTGTAGAGGTAACTTTTTTTTTTAGTGTTTGTATTTCCTTGGCACTGATAAAAGATGTGAAGTTGTTGATATTGTAGCTGCCAAGGCAGTGGTGGAATATCTGAACAGACAGAATAGGCCGTACAGTGCCATAGATATCTTCAACAACCTCCACAAAGAGTACGGCAAGACGGTCTGTCTACAGTTTTCACTACACGATTACAGTCAGCTATTGGTCACTGCATGGCCAATATGTAAATTCTTAAAACTCATAATACAAATGCAATCGCAACTTCTCGGGCCTCTTTGACAGGCTCGGAAAATCACCTCGAATGTATTAACATTACTGGATGTTAGAATTTTATACATAATGGAGTCGCTTCCCATTAAAATAAGTATTGGCTAGACAGCCTCATAAGTCGTTTCTATGTTATATTTTAAGGTATATCGAAGTCTAGCTTACATCTCAACAGATCGTAAAAATTCTGCTGTGTTTATATCAAGTTATAAAAAAGGGGGGTTGTCATGGACGCCCAGGTAATACATTTAAGGTAAGGAAAGGCCTGAGAAGTTGCGATTGAATACAAATGATGTGAATAATGATGAGGGAAGGGTTTTTTTTGGCAAATTTTTGGCAAAAAGAGAAATAAATTGCAAATTAGGTTTATTACACATCTAAGTCTTTGATTGTGTTAAATTAAGAAGACTATTAACATTGCATACTTTGTACATATATGAAATTTAAGCGAGGAACATGGCCCTCTTTCAATCGTAATGCCTAAACGTAACTGAGAGTACATACTGGTATTTATGATTCATTATCTGCCTTTATTGGCCAAGACATTGAAAGCAGCTCTTTAATTATTAAATATGGACATTTCTTAGTCCTTTGTCTTGATATATTTCTTTGAATTTACTGATCTTAACAATTATACAGAATATGGTTCAGATCTGTTTTGTTTGCAGGCCATTGTGAAAGCTTGTGAGAGTTTAAGTCAAAGTGGACAAATCAAAGAAAAGGTTTATGGAAAGCAGAAAGTTTATGTGGCAGATCAGGTAAAAATAAAACCCAAAGAAAAATAACAATTTCCTACTATATTGTACATAATCTCTCTGTATATACATCCAATATATTGTGTGTACATCACATGCATGTATGAGGATTGCTTGTATTCAAAGGAAAGGATATTACAAGCATATTCCTTGTTTCTTTTTAATTTTAATTGCACACAACACTGTAAAGTACTAATCTGCATACAAAAGTGTATTTTTCATTTTCAAAAGTACTTAGTACAATGTACAACCAATAACATTTATGATTTTATACTTCCAAAAAAAAATGGATTAACAATACCAGTACAGTACCCGGAACATTATCTTTTTACAATATAAACGATAGGATAGGATTCACTTGCGATAGGATAGGATTAACGCACGATAGAACTGTATACATGCACGATATGATAGGATTAATACACGATAGGAAAGGATAAACGATGTTCATGATAAGCGTATAACCGCGTTAAACGATCTTCATGATTAACCTGATAATGGCAGAATTTGAGAAAGAACTCGTACAAATCAAGATATACATGACATTTCTTGTTATCAACAAATGCCCAGTTGTTGTAATCGCTGCATCATTTATATAATGCATTAAAATGACCAGTTAAATTTTTTAACAAATATTATGAGTTGAAATGATCAATTATTTGTATTGTTAACCTTGTTTTCAATATCAAACAACCCTGCCGATCGCCGCAAACATTTCAGCCCAAGAGCAAATAACACATAAAATAGCAGACTCAATGAAAATACAACTCTTGCTCTAAATAAATATAGAATCTCTCATAAATACATTTAATTCTGTATAAAAAATGATGCATTAAAAATAAATTATATTGCACACACATCAAAAAAAATTTTTTAACACAGATACACATTCCGCGTACGATTTGTTGACATTGTTTTTCTAACGGCATACCCAAGCCGATCGCCGGGAACATTATAGCCCGAGATCACATATCACACGGAAAAAATAGCGGGTTCAATTAAAATAATACTTTTGTTTTAAGTAAATATTAATCATATAATAATTACGTTTGTTCCTATAAACAATGATACATGCAATACTAATTATGTATCATACAAGTTAATGTTTACACAGGTATACAGTCCGCGTACGATTTAATATATTTGATATACAGGTAAATATGTTACCTTGTTCCTAAGAACTTCGATTTTTCACTTCCAATGTTAACAGATATGATTAACATGTACTACTGGTTAAGATGATCTAATGAATTGAAAATTTAGAGTCAGGATAGAATGCTGGATATGAATTTACATTTTTTGTTTGATAAGTGTCCGTTTACGGCGCACTGCTTGACCTGTAACTTTGAAATAACTGTACTAAAGTCTTGCTTATGAAAAGGCATAAAACGACTAACACAATAGGATAAACGAAAAAAACTGTTAAAATTAAACGATAATCCTGATAGGATTAATGCACGATAGAATAGGATTAACGCACGATAGAACAGTATACACGCATGATACGATAGGATTGATACACGATACGATAGGATAGGATTGTAAAGAATAACGTTGCGGGTACTGTAATTCATTTTATGTGGGTCCTGTGTAAAATATGCACAAATTTTGCTCAGGATGCATAATTTCATAAATGTGCATCCCTAAGTACGCAATAGATTCAGAAATACAAATACACATTTTTTCACTAAGAAATTCCAGAACATCGATTGTTCCTTATTTAACCTACTAACTGGATGCCTGAAATATTTCAAATTAAAATGCACACAACACAAGCTGAAATTTCATTGGTCAACACTTGGTGATTAACCAATGAGATTCAATGATACATGACATAACGGCGGGGAAATTGATGTCGATCACAATACTACCAAACAAAACAGATAAAACTACTCCCGATGCAGGATAGATTAACCAGAGTTTATGAAAAAGTGAACAGATGGCATTTAATCATCTTAAATTAATAACAACAAAGAGTTTCATGCTGAAAGGAATGCTGATACAGAATGTGCAATAAATGATTATTGATAATGGCAATAAAGAAACCGAGAAAACTCAGAAGTTTTAAGGGTCCCAGTGATGGCACTAAGCCTGTTTTTTAGAATGGCCATCTAGAATTGGAGTTTACATATAATGTAGCTTATCTAATATTATTTTCTATGTGGAATGAAATATGGACTCATTGATTTAGGTTTGAGACTCATAATTATATATGGTTAGAAGGGTCCTCTGGACTTGTAACTTATCTATAGACTATTTTCAAAATGAATCACTGACAATATGTACATGCACTCTGACCCAAACATACCCAAAATTTTTCATAATTTCGTAATTAACCCTTGTATATTACCGGTATTTATTTTAAACTGTAAACCAATTTTTGTTTGCGATAATTCTATTACAGTGATAAACTAGTTGTCAGGGAATAATTCACACAATTGTGCATATGTAGATAGTACAGAAGTTAAAAGGAATACAATGATTCCAGTCTAATGCTTGGTTAGTGACAATCTGGCAGGCCTCACAAAAATTTCTCTCTCATTAATTAAATTACAGTTGGACAGACACAAAAAACATTTGTTCTTTGTACATTTGTACCGCAATGCATCTATAAATATGCATTTAATTCATTGCAGGGCCAGTTTCCAGACGTCGATGATGGGGAAATTCGAGACATGGACGCCAGAATCAGCGAACTGTCGGCGCAGTGTAAAGAGAAGGATGAGGAAGTGAGAAGATTGGATGCTGGTAATCATTGTAGTCAATATGTGTTGATAACAATGTAAAAAAGTGTTTGTGTCCCTATCACAACATCTGAATGACAATTAAGTTCTGTTAGAGTGGTTCAATCAATTCTTTAGTGCGGAGCTTTCAGTCAAGACGAGGAACTTTAAGATATTTGTAGGATGGAGACGGACAATTTTTTAATTGAATTTTCAACAAAATTTTGATATTAAAACTCGTAAACATACTTTTTCTGTCAAATCAGGGCGGTAAATGAGGAGTTTTAGTAGAATGTATTTTTGATTGTTTTATTTCAGTATATTTCTGCAATATCAAATTTTAAAAAAAATATTTAGAGAAATTTTGTTACCTTTTTCTTTTTCCTTTTGTTGACAATAGAATTCAGAGGACTCAACAGTTCAATATCGACAGAAGACGCAATGTTACAGCTCAAACAGCTAACAGAGGAGGTCTGTACCATGTTTTTATAGGGCCAGTTCTGTCTCAAGAGTATAGAAGCATTCACATGGAATTCTTATGAAAATTTTTATGCTGCAGCTATATTTCATATGAACATCTTGACATGAAATCCATATTGTGATTTGCAATTTTTGTGTATAATTCCTGTGAGGAGAAATTGATTGTGTAAAGTTTTCCAGATTTAATTTGATTTCTGCATACCTCTTGAATTTAAAAATTGTTTTTATTTCACTCTCTTCTTCTAATATATCAACTCTTTGCTTTTATTATATCATGCACCTGTAATATTTAAGAGGGCGGTATGGGTGTGGCCATTTTTAGTCTATATTAATCTTCTTGAGAAGAAGAGCTCTGTATAAAAATATAGGAAAATGTTCTCATTTTAAAGTTTAGATATCTTATTAGATATATCTGAAAATGTATGGTAGATTGTTTGGATACTCTAATGACCACCAAACTTCATTTAAACAAACATTATTTGCTCAACATATTTTGATAATGTCAATGAAGGATTTATATACAAAAATTTATTCAAATTTGTTGGAAATTGAGAACTTTCCTTTAAATAAGTTTGCGATTTTTTTTTTGGTAGTGTGAAGCTTGCAACTGTAAATTAAATACACTGAGAGATGGTGGGAAAACTGTTTCACCGGAAGAGAAAGACCGGGTAAGTTCGTTTGAAGAGTTAAAAGATATAATTGGCTATTTGTCATGCTGTATTTTCACTGCATTTTGTTGAAACTTGATTCATTGTTATTTGCTAGGTTTATATTGATCTGCATGATGCTATTTACTGTTTTCATGACTTAAATGCACTCCCTGGCAAGTTTCTGCTATAATTCGGTTTCACATGCATCATACACAAGGGCAGTCTGAAGCAAATATTGGAATATTTATGTGCATTACTTTTTTGCTTTGGTTTTATCGTCACCATGAATTTACTCAGAAATGATGAAATAAGTCCCATGCAAGCTATAATTGAATAATGTTCGTTCTTTCTGTTATGGCAAGTAATCTTCAGAAATTAGTTTGATAGTTGTTGTTTACGGCTGTATGAAAATGTTTCCAATTTTTCTTGTTTATAGATTTATGAAGCAAGAAAGAAATATGTCAAAGAATGGAGGAAAAGAAAACGAATTGTAAGTGGAATTATAAAGTAAATGTGATCTGATAGCATGTTTTATAGGACCTTTAAATAATGTAACAAAGTCTTTGTGTCACATTAACGATCTGAGGCTCTCGGACCATTTATCTTGTTATTGTTATTTTTGGCTTGTAGAAAAACATGCAATTATGCAATACAAATATTCTTTATCATGTTTATGAGTGCGATGTTTTCATTTTATTCATGTTTTCAGAGTAATGATATTCTAGGAGCAATATTAGAAGGCTATCCCAAGACTAAAAAGCAACTTTATGTGAGTAATAATCATAAATTCAAAATGATCATTATTTCCAAATAAAGAATGTCTTTATAATGAAGAAAAAAATAAGAGCCTAATCAATGTTTCAATACAGTATTCTTATAATTTGTGAATATCTTAAAAATATCTGACCACTTTTTCCTAACATTTCAAAATTAAGAGTTTTTGTTCTGTGTAATAATATATCTGTTATTTATTTGGCTTAATCTTGAAAGAAATAGTTGATGAGATTTCTTATGGATGATTACATGGTTTTAGTTTAGACTTCATAGGCTAGCTGGTGTTGGGTTTGGAAAATTCTCAAAATGGCTTTATAAAAAGAAAGATGGTTTTGTGTGTCTTTAGTTGATCAGGAGAGATTTAGGCATTTCTCTGTTGAAAGAAATTATGATCTATATTCACTAGGTTTGGGGTTTGAGTGATTAAAAATATACATGTATACTGAATTCAGCATTTTCCTCTGAAGTTTCCCAATGTATAAGTTTTTCTGTCATTATCTAGGTTCTGACATATGAGATACTGAGAATGTATGAGATATTAAGATATAGAATTCCTTCGGGTTTAAAAGTTAAATGGCAATGAAGGTTTGTAAGGTGCTCTTTTCTAAGGACAGAACAATTAATGGAATTCATTATTGATACATATATGCTGAATTCAGCCTTTCCTTTTGAAATGAAATACTACTATGGTTTCAATTTTCATGTCAGAAATATTTGTTATAAAATCATAATCCATTACTGTGGAATTAATTAAATTTGAGGGGGGGGGGGTGCTAATTTTCGTTGATTCGGGGCTTTTTGCTTATTCGTGGGATGTAATTTCGTAGATATGTTCAGTAAGAAGATAACTCATTCTAAATTTGGTTTCGTTGAGAATGTCGTGGGGGAGGGCTACCCAGTAATACCACGAAATTGAGCCACCATGTATTCTAATGATTCCACAGTACTTAAATGACCAACAAAATTATGAATTGCAAACTTGCATTAGTTTTAGAAAAGGATATTTAGAGAATCTTTACTTTGAATAACAACCATTTGTTTTCAACTTATTCTTCATGATGATCAAAGTTACACACAGAATTATCATGCATGTATTTGCATGTTTTAATTGGTAGTGAAATAAAAAATATAGCTCATATTGCTTGAAGTTTTGTATTTGCTCTAAGGGCGGTCAGTTTACCTGATTTGTGTCTGATAAAGAAACCTTTCCTCATGAACCCCCCCCCCCCCCCCTGCCCCCCCAAAAAATTTTCTTTAAAAATCCTATATACCAGTAATGAAAGAAAGGGAGATCATGCTTAGCTTTACATTTGATCTGAATTTCAATTTCTTATTGCTAATGCAAAATTATTTTTAAGCACAGAAAAATACAGTTTTACAAGACTTTGATGAAAAAAAAATGTTTTTTCATTTAATAAAATAAAGATGTTATTTCCAAATACGACCATACTATGCAAGTGATTTTCATAATCTAAAGGACCCCAGACCTTGTAGCTAAAGTTCAGTGGCAGCCCTTTTCTATCGTCAGAAGAATTAATAGCTTTGAATCAGTCTGTAGTTTGGAGTTGTTGAGTTTGTTTATTCAGTGTTCTCAGCTACGGTATATGATTTTGTAATGTGCTCTTCTCTAGATCCAAAAAAAAGGAGAATTAAATAGATTTCAATCAGTGCTCTCTCCCTCCCTAGGTTGGAGTGGATAAGTTACGTGTACAGTTCAGTTTATACAGTATTCTCTGCTGTATAGTTTTATAATGTGGCAAATGTGCTCTTCTCTATGAAAAGAAGTTTAGGAAGGTTGGGTGGTCAACAAGTTATCCATCAGATCTACCTTATATTTTCAAAAATGATATCTTTGGCTATAAACTATTATTTAGTCAAGAAAATGTCCAAATATTTAAATCTTAACATTTGAACATTTTCCTTTTTATTTAAACAGGGCTCTTCATCTGAAAGAGATCAATATAGTATATCTTAAATCTGCCACGACCATTCAGCCCTCCTAATAATAGATTTCAGTCATTGACTTTTTTCTTGGTTGAAGAGGTTGCGTTAGTGGTGCCCTATGGCGTATCGACTTCCCCCAGAGACTGGGGAGGGTGAAATGCAGTGCATGCTCCTTCTGTATTGCACCCGTCCCGGCCTGTGGGTGGGGCCAATGTGTCGGCCATTTTGTCTTTTAAAGGTCAAGGTCATATGATGTCAGTTTCAGGTCTTGAACTATGAGTATATAGCTTATGATTTTTAATGACCCTCTAGGCTTTTATTTTTATATAAAAATTTATATGATTTCAATTCCTTTTTGAAAGATAACCATCATCACTTATAATCAGAGTATTATACAGATGTAGCTTTAAAAACATTACATCTAGAGGCAGAATTATTCTGATTGTACCTAACTGCTATAAAACAAAATGGTGACTGTCAACAATTCATTTATAGTTTCATAAAAACCAAGGCTATAAAACAAAGCTATCAAGAATTGTTGATAAAGGCTTTAGATACAATGAGAAATAACTTTTTATAACGTCTGTAATTTCAATAATGAAAGGCTTTTGGATAATCAGTTCTACTATGAGAGATATGTTTTCATTACTTTTTTTTTTTTAATATTGAAAGTTGTTAGATAAAAAGCACTGATAATATAAGATCACAAGGTTGTGCTTATGATATCTGAATAATTATCAATGTTTATTCCTGTTTTTGTTGTGTTCCAGGAGGAGATTGGGATTGAGACAGACGAAGATTACCAGCTGTCCCCTCCAGATATTTGATGGACCATTAAAAGAGAGAGAGAGAGAGAGAGAGAGAGAGAGAGAGAGAGAGAGAGAGAGAGAGAGAGAGAGGCTACCAGTATTTGGTGGTCAATTAAAAGCAATGAGAGAGAGAGAGAGAGATGTAAATATTCATTGCTTGGGCCAACAAATAAGATGATATAATTTATCAGGCCTCATTCAGGATGCTTTAAACCCGTTTTATCCCTCTTATCAATATTCCATTTGACACTAAAAGGGGAATAACTCGAATTCGTATATGATATTAAACTGAATACAATATTTGACCCAAATTACTGTCGATTTCGATTTTTGTTTTGTCTTAATCTTGTCGATTGTGAAAAATGTATTTTATAAAACCATTTGTGTTCATGAAAATAATGCAATAACCTGCTCAGACATTTTGGTGGTTATGGCAATGATTTAGTTGTTTTATCTACTGTTTAGTTATATTTACTTAAGAAAATAAAGAGTTATTAAAAAAATTATGATCTCTTGTTATATATTATTTTACTGATGAGTTGCATGGATGTAAAGGTGACGGGCATGTAGCAATTAATATTCATAGGGAGAAGGGACAGCTTAAAATTTTCATAACAACCCCCCCCCCAAAAAATAAAGAAAAACAGAAAAAAATGGAATTAAGATGAATTTGGTTAACATATTTATTGGCCAAATAAATTCACTTCAGCTTCCTCTTGCATACAAGGACAAGAACTAATGCAAGCAAATTAATGTCATGCAAGTCCCAACACTACAAGTACGTCAAATACAGCAGTTTTTTCTCTATGAGGAATAATATTAGCGAGTAAGCCTATATATGTATATAGTGTAATATACATTAAGAGGACTGGGTAGCCATTCTAAAACTCTTAATCTCCTTGAGGACTGAGGAGAAGAGTTCTATATTTATAAAGGAAAACATTCAAATTCTAAAGCTAGATTATTTGATTTTTTTTTCTTCAGAAGACGAGACATTTAATGGCTAATTTAAAAATTAATATTCAAGGTAGATCTGACGGCCGATTTGTTGACTATCGAACTTCCATAACTGAAACTTAAGGTGCATTAATCCTATGTTCCTTCAAAAAATAATAAATAAAAATATAAAAGAGATATTTTTTGAAACCAAACTAAAATTGATAATGTCCACCCATTTCTGCGTAATCTTGCGAGAATTTTATTTAGTTCAATAAATCAATTTTGGTAGATACAGTCAGAAGTTCATGTGGTACGCGTACATGTTGTTTTATCTCGGGAAACTTGTTGAGAATCTTGATTTGAATTTCATTAGTTGTATACAAAAAAAAAACAACCAGGAAACTGCGGTACATGTACGTGTAACATATAGGAACACTTAGATTATAAGATAACGAACCAAAAACTTGATATACCAATGAACTGATTAAATTGATATAAGATTAGTTACATCTAGCAATAAATAATATATATAACTATATACCAATATCATAGAAATTCAACGTGTTTCATCGCAAGCGCCTTTTTATTTTATTTATTGAGATACATGTACATGTACAATGGCACGATACTTATAACGCTCCAAAAATGTGAAGACATACGATTTTTTTTTATATGTACATGTATACAAATGTTGAAAACTACAATGAATATTTAGGTTTGCTTATATATGCATGGAAATTATATTGTATGCGAATAATAGTACTGATTGTCTGCGTGTAAAACACACAACGAATAAAAATAATGAAAGATATAAGATTACTTCTTAAAAAATGTAATGTGACAATTATTATTAATCCCATAATTCAATGTGATTAGATATGGCGTTCCGGGTAAACTTCTTGATGCCATTTTGAGAACAAGGACATAATTAATACCTCGTTAATTAAGCATGGGGATTATTATCCTCAGTAAATGGGTCCCAATTAATTATAATACACCTTTAAATACTCACCAATTAACGGATTCATTGCTATTTGATGATTTGAGTAAATGTCTACTCTAAATGGATTATATTGATATATATTTCCACGCACCTGATGAATTATTCAAAATCTTCAAGTGCAGAATTAGCAAAGAAAAGTCAAAGCGGATTTTGGTAAAAGTTTCTGTTCTTCATTTAGCAAATATCCATGATACGGATGAGTCTTTATGTTCCTAAATTACTGACAATACTTGGATTTAAAAAAGTATATATTACTTTACTGTTGATTAATATTTTTTATTTAGATATGCCCTGCTTTTTTCAGAATTAATTGCGAAATGGACTTCTCTAGAAACAATACTTCATTCATAATCGAAGAATGGAACACTTCAAATATACCGGGTAAGTTTCTTTGATGAAAATGTAATATTACCATCTAAATATTGAATTATTTAAAATCATGATCAAATTTACCAATAGTAAAACCAGCTTTTACAGCAAACGTATATTTTATATATTAACATGATCAGAGTTATGAGGAGTATATGTTACATGTACAACAACGGAATTTTCTTCTTGTTATATTCAGGTTTGGTTGGAGCCATTTTATACACCGTGGCGGCAGCTTTCCTATGTGAAGCCTTACACGTGTTCATCAAAGTCCAAGAGCTTAAGTTGCACTGCAGGTAAAAACCATAAAAAAAATCATTTCCTCTGAAAAGATGACGACGATTATAAAAATGACGATGATGATGATATAATGATGAAGATGATGATGATAATGACGACGATGCTTTATTGAATTAAACTTTAATCAAACGAATGTAATCATGTAATCGATATTAAACAATATTTAAACATTAAGAAATCTAGATTAAAGTCTTCAAGCTTTTAAATCTATTTTCACAGGAAACACAAAGTCCCGGTGCATTTGGGTCTGTCCACGTGTCACGTGGTCCTGACAGGGCTACGCATCAGCCTCGTTCTCGCTGTGTTGTCTGGAAACATGTGGGTGTGGATCTCGCTGGGAGTGGGTGCTGGGACCGGCTATTTCTTTCTGAGACCGTGTCTGAACAGCGCAACATCCGGGGTATCAGAAGATGATGACGTCTACGGACATGGTCGTGCTCGGTTGAAGACAGTCAGGAAATTAGGCCACTACAGCGTGCACAAATCAGCTCAACAGATCTGCCGTGCACAGGAGGAGAAACGTGACGATTACTACAAACTGACGACAGAAAACAACAACAACAATAATACAAACAACAGGTTCGACACGGACAGACAGACGCAGCCATTACTCCACACAGCTCCACAATGTGCAGAGGTACCGACACTCAAGGAAGAGCGCTCCTCCACTACCTTCCTCCCGAGCGCGCAACCCACCTGCACAATACAGAACATGAGCAACGAAGAACGATGGGACTACATTCGGGAAACTTTCCAGAAGCTGTCCCGTTCTCACCTGTACGCCGGGCTGGAGAGACGCCGGATGCAGGATCAGAGTAATCTCTCTTGTCAGAGCCCGCGCAACACTAGCCACGCACACTGGGAGAGTTCCTTCGATGTGTCCGCCGTGGACTTTAACGATCTGCTGAACGAGGAGTCGTACCGGGCGCAGGAAATCGCCCAGGGATCCTGAGGGCGATTGCTTGAGTCAAGAAGAGTGTCCGGCCCACGGGGCAACCCCCACAGCATATTAATTTTATTAAGGTGTCCATCGATCCTGAAGGTGTCATTGATAGGAAAAGACATATCCACCTAGCATATTCCTTCAGATACCGGGACCCGCCGTTACAAATTTCCGTCACGTGTACCCTGAAATCTGAAGTTTTACCTCAATAATACCATGGACTTGTCTTAAATTAGGAATTTAGTAATGCGCTTAGTAACTTCAATATGTTGGGTTCTTTGGGGCCATATGCCCCTATTTCAACGGATATTCCTCGGTTAAGAAGCCGGTGTGCTGATGAAGTTCACTAGCACTCTAAAGCACATTCACATTTTCTAAACGTCTCGTGCATGTTTATGAACTAGGCACAAATGTGCAGATCTAGGTCTTGATCCCTATTGGAAAATTTACATTTTTAAAAATTAAGCAAAGAAGTTACCGAAAATAGGCATCGGCCGCAAGCAGCAATAGTCCCAAGGAGGAAAAAGTCTAGATCCGCGCACAATTCACCTGTTGCTACATGTATTGAGTAATGTTATGTTTTGTATATAATAATTGTTTATTTATAGTTATTTTCTACTCGTTTCTTTGCTTTTTATAGTATGTTTAGAAGTAAGAGTTTAACATTTTAAATTAAAAAAAACCCACAGAAGAGGTCCAAGGAAAGTGATATAGATGATATCGATGTCGTGTGTAAAACGTTGCGCTGATTTTAACGTTTGTGCCTGTTCTATTTATAATCTTAATTTAAATTAATTTTGTGTTCAGACATGTACCTTTGATTAATTTATTTTGTTGTCTATATTAAATAGTTACTATTTATACTAATAAAACATATTTTCAAATTAAAAAAACAAAACTGCTATTCGTTAACAATCGCTCTCGATCGGTTGTGAGTGACAAAATACCCCCCCCCCCCCAAAAAAAAAAAATTAAATAAAATAAAATAAAAATAAAAGCGTTTAAGAATGGTGTCATGTCGGTTTTTTTAATGGTACAATAAGCAGTCTAATTGTAGTGAACAACTATTATAAAACCCAGTACATGTAATTTATTAAACATGACAAAATCTACAGAAAGAAATGCAAAATTAAAACATGTTTTTTAATACAACAGCTGAATTCCACACGCAGATGACATGATTCCCCTGTAGCTATTTTATTTGTGATAAAGTTAATCAACTTTTACATATAATAAGCATGCAAGATATACAGAGAGGACATGACATAAAAATTGATATTATAAAAAGACGTAAAAATAAAACATTCATCTTATTTTCAAAGCAACAACAATCTACTGTAAAAAAAGATGTTTAACTTAAAAAGTAAAAAAATATAACGCTTGATATGACGCTTCATTTAACTTCCTTTAAACTCTGTAAACCAATTTCTATTCGCAAGCAAGGTTCATGAGAGCCTTGTTGTCGAGAGTATTTCCCGCCAAGAATGTAAACCATTGTCCAGATAATTTTCATCTTTATCCTGAACAGTGGTCTGTGCAAATCTATCTATCTATCTATCTATCTATCTATCTATCTATCTATCTATCTATCTATCTATCTATCTATCTATCTATCTATCTTTCTTTCTGTTTGATTAAATTTCATCACTTACACACATTTTGTACAAAATAGTACAGGTGCATGTTACAGTAAAAAAAAATATAATAAATGATGAAATGAAAAGGTGTTTTCTTTTTAATCGAAGACTTCCACTAAGTTTTACATTTTTGTCAAAGTCCTGAAAAATCGTGATATTATACAGTGTATATCAAACCTGGTAAATCTGCGTGTTTTCGTGTTTCTCGCATGCATCACAGATTTTCCTAACTTTTATACTTAGCAGTCTTCCTTATGCAATTTTTTTAACGAATATTATGAAATATTTTGTTGCGTTCGGCTTCACTTAATGCAAATTTATTCAAAACTAATGCTATTCTATATTGTGTGGCACTCTGTATTGTGTGGTATGGTTTCTGTCTGAGTGATTGTTGATAAGACTGTAACGCCTCGTGTAGGTCCACCACAACGTGCTGGCAGATCCCCAGTATCTGCCACGAGAGGTCTCTATAATGTAAATCTACATATCTCCCGTCATCATAGAGCAGCAGTGTCTGTAGGTCTGTCAGTGTCTGTAGACACTGGGACCGGTTACCTAGCCTGTAGTTACATAACACACTTAACATGTCTGTCATTACATATGGTGAAATAAACAAGATAATATTACCGTTGTCGTTACCTGCTATTTGTTCTAAAACCAGTTCCTTAATGTAATAAACCTCTTTTTGAAGACGTACATTGAATACCAAAGCTTTCTTCATACGTTTAGACAGAGACCAACCTGCCACACATTCATTATACCTTTCTCTGTCTACTGTGTCATACATGTACATGGTATAGGGCTGAGTGAGTCTTGATTTAACCAGAGCTGTAACATGAAGCGCCTCTCTATATCTACATGTTCTGTAATAATACATAGCAAGATACAACAAACAAGACACATCACCCAATCTACCTGCCAGCTTCAACAAGTTACTATTAAGTCTATCTGATCTGTAGACTTTCTTGTTTGTATTACTTGATAAACTACTAGTACTGAGATTCATGAATGCTGTTGCAACTAAAACATCTGCCGTACATTTCTGTAATGTTAATTTCTCATATTCTGTAAGCGACTGATTTGACACAATTAGTATGAACCTCAAAATTAGATAATTTTTCTTTATGCATTCTTCTGGAAAATTGTTAGATCCTATCTCTTTTCTGATACAAGCATCAGTATCAGCGGCATTCTTCATATGACTTAAAAGTGGTTCTATTCCGACAAAACTGTTACACATAGCTGGTTCAATCATTTCTCGGACCGTCGGACTTTGTAACAAACAGGTCACACCCATTCCGTAATACCTGTTAAGCTGTTCTAACAGACACTTGCGTGTGCGTTCACCTCTAACTGTAGACATTTTACTGGCAAACATGTTGTTCTGGGGGACAAAAAAGTTTGGAAACACACCACGATGAACGCATTGTAACAAATATTTAAAACATTTCCAGAAACAATCCAGTAAGTTATTTGGACACCATGTAATATGTCCTATTTGTATCAGCCAGAACATCGTTGTCTTCACAAAATATGAACACAGAAATGGTTCTTCCCTTTTAAGATTGATGACTTCCTTAAGAAATATTTTCAAAAGTCCATAACACAGAAATTGCGTATGATTCATGGAATACACTAGTTTTTGTTCTGCCTGAGAAAACGATAATCTCCAATCAAGTTCATTTTCATCGACTGCTATTTTATGTCCGACAGGCACAAAATGACAGCCATTCCTAAGAATATCATCAAAAACATGGTTTTGAGGCCAGTTATGCAGAATGCATCTTTTTCTCCAATAACAGGTTAACCGTGACCAGTGGGAACAATGAAAACAAAGAGCATTGTCAGTTTCTAAATCATCAACGAACCCGTTTGCACAAGGACCATGGCTTTTTGCATTGTTAATAGTGTTTATTCCACTAAGCATAGTCAACATTCTTTGTCTCCACCTCATACATGATATGTACATGCCGTCATTATATGGAACAACTGACGATTCAATGTCTCCATCTCGTGATGACGTCAGAAGCTGTAGTCTGACAAACCCCGGTGGTGTATCAGTGTCCTCCATGAGAATAATGGAATGTTTTGACAGATCATAAACACTGGACTGTGATAAGTCAGTAATTACTTTATGATTGGTATGCCAGAACATCATGTCCATGTCAGAAGATTTAAATCTAGAACCTTCCCTATAACTACCACTGATCATATTTCGCATACCATTATATACCTGTACAGGTTTCATTATCATCTCCGCCATGTCCATCACCTCCCTCCTGACGGTCACCTCTGTCGGTGTCCCTATATAACCACACAGACCCACGTACAGGGCCTCAGACACACGGCAATTGTCAGACATTCCGTGATTTGAACTTTTGTCCAATTATCTCATGTTTCCTTTATAATATTCAACAGAAATTATTCGTCATTTCCATGTATCACACCGTCATATAAACCTTTGTTCTTGTTTACCGATCGTATACCCGTATTTTGAAAATTTCCAGTCTAAAAATAGCAATACTAAAAACTAACCTTGATTTTTTTAACGAATATCTACTTTCTCTTTAGATGTTTACCAATCGTATATATGCCCGTATCTGAAAAACAATGTAATAGCAATAATAAAAACTATATCTTTTCCGCTTTAGATTATCTGACAAATTATTAACGACAAGAGTTTCTGTGATGAAAGTTTAACCCAAAGTCGAATCTTAGTTTTTCCTTCTTTTTTTTTAAATCTAACTGAGATAACTTTATTTTTTGCTACAGAAAATAGAAAAAAAATATATGATTTTCCAGACGATAATCACGCTTGTTTTGTACGTTAGTATTCAATAAGAATTAATAACGATTTTAGCTAAGGTTTCATTAATTTAAAAAAAATCGAGTTTAATCATACGAATTAAACAATTCATGCATTAACTGGATAATATAGTGGTTTAAATTACCAACCGCACAATGCTAGTATCTGATCAATATTTGTAGAAAAACCTATATTAGGCACAGGTGGACTCCCCAAACAAGTCTTAAAATCTAGTACTTTGTCTCTATCTAGACATATCATCACAATCCACAGCTTAAAAGCTGTTTACAAGTAAAAATGTGGGACAGTGACTCTAAAATCTAAACAATCTTACACATGTGTATTAACGAAGTCTTCAGTCGGTAATGTCAAAGTATACACATTACACATTATTATGAACACCATATAAAGCCCACTTTTAGGTGTAATTAGGAATAGACAATTTATGGCAAAGGAGAAAGGCCATTGGGCCACATCACTTATCTCAGCAACTCCTTCGAATATAAATATATGAACATTTGCACTAGTCTGGGATTAAAATTTTACTCGCTTATGCTTAAGATTTAACCCCCAAAAATTTAACCTGAGACTGGCAAAAATGAAGCCTGAATGTACGTAAAGCAAATTTTACTTCATTTTTATTTACAATATATTCAAAACATACTCTTCAAAAAATAAAAATTCCTACGTTCAAACTTGGTCACAAAAATATTAGAAAAGCACCGAGGTCTGAGAAAAATTGAATTATTTATTTAATGTAAATATAGAGTTATCTCTCTCTCTCTCTCTCTCTCTCTCTCTCTCTCTCTCTCTCATATATATATATAAATAATCAACTATATATTATTCCGCACTAGCGCGGAAAATTAACACTTTATGTTATGTGATACAATGTTTCTTGTAGGATCTTGTAGGAATATATGTGCATGGCATTTTTTCTTTGCTTTTTGATGTAGCTAAAAATATCAACCTTTTTTAATTTAAAACCAAGGAGTAGGTGCATAATGCGTCGTATACCTTTTCTAAATTTCGTTCTTTACTTCAAATCTCATTATAAATAGTATCACTGTCTTAAATAAGAATTTCAGGTAGAAGACCCTCCACCCAATTCGACTTGTTTTATGGATACATAATCTTTTCATTCATACGTTTTACATGTAATTACATGTACCCCATTCCAGACATTTCTATTCATCACGCATTCAAGAAATGAATTGGCTCATTTTATTTATTCAACATTTGCCATATCTGAATTTCTTTGTATATACCCTAAATAAACTTCAAGTAAATATGTTTACTCTTCAGGTAATCATTGAATCCTATTTCATTGCAAGAATATGTTTTGATGCAAACTCCAACAGACTTGGATCCACCAAAGCAGTTTCACCACCTTACTCTCTATTTCGGGCTGGTATATCTAAAATAAAATCAGCTTTTAAAATTTGATTTTCAATAATTTTTTATCAGGTAAAATTCAATTATAGTTTACGGACATCAACTCACACGTAATGAAATACCAAAGGTGTAAGCAAGTACTCTGGTGCAGGCATTTCGTAGTTTTTATTTTGGCAAAATGTCTTAATTTATAAGTAAACACTCTGATTTATGTTTGAAAATACCTGACAAAATTGATATAGATTGAATAATGCATTGCATGGAAAATCTCTCTCTCTCTCTCTCTCTCTCTCTCTCTCTCTCTCTCTCTCTCTCTCTCTCCCTCTCTCTCTCTCTCTCTCTCTCTCTGTCTCTCTAATCAATTTATAATGTGACTCACATGTGCTTGAGGACAGGATCGACCCCCGGGCCCCCACCCTCCCTGCCTCAGAAAATAGACCCCGAGACTTTATTATTATTGTTTTCATTTAATTATCCTTCTATGACCTATTTCTAATCTAATTTATACATTAATTACCCAAAATTACCTAAAACAAATATTTTTTAAAAAATCAGACCCTCTACATGTATAATACAAGAAGGTTGCTAACTTCGTCTACCAGCCGAAAGGCACTGCCGATGAATATTTGCTGAAATGTTACAGTACTATCAAACTACATCTACCAGTAAAAACGGTGACCTCATGTCGTAGCCCGACAATTCCCTTCACTGAATATCTGCATGACATGCCCGTGTAAATACATTTATTAGGTAAATAGGACAATTTTTACCGACAAGTTGCAAGTTTTGAACCGATCCATCTAGAACCAACGGAAGTGAGGGTTTATCGCAAGGAAGACAACTCCTAGAGATTTACGAAATTGCATGGCAAACTCGTAAAAAGTACAATTCATAAGAAGTATGAATTCTAATCAAGCCGCGAAGAACTGGAAACTTTATATCGTCTTGGGAACTGGAAAATCTAAAAGAAGGCACTCATACTGAGTTTATCACAATGGAAGACATAAAAGAGAAAATAAAGAAATTAATGTTACGAGTTATCTTCCTTGTGATAGACCCTTACTTCCGTTGATTCTAGATGTACGAAGTTAGAAACCATCTTGCATTATATACACAGAGGGACGGATTTTTTTTAAATGTTTTTTTTATGTAATTTTGGACAATGAATGAATAAATTAGATTATAAATATGTTATAAAAGGATAATTTTATAGAAAAGAAAAATAAAGTCCCGGGGGTCTTTGTATTAGGGCGGGGGGGGGGGGGGGGGGTCGAACCTGTCCTCAAGCACCTGTGATGTGACTCCTGTAAAAAAAGATGTACACCGAATATTGATATTTTTAAAATATCGCAAAGTGTATGATTGGTCCCTCTTATTATCTTAAACACTTAATTCTCTAAGATCTACGTTATTTAGATTCCGTCATTTTATAACAAGTTTTGCAAGGTCGGAAGTTGGTCGGTAAGAGCGCTTTTGCCGTCGCTTTCTTGCTAATCGTGTCCCAAAAATACATATAACAAAAACAAGTATTCCTTTTAAGGGAATGGTCGGTGTGTAATATCATTGGTCGGCTCTGTTAAATCATGTCCAAAAGCATTACGGCACATGCAATAAACCTGATAAATAAATTATATCGCACCATTTTGTTCATTTCGAAATATCAAAACATGAATAGACTTAACTTTTAGAAAGCATTGATGAAGTTTTCCAGTCAATTTTTGATACGTCGATCAATAGAAAAATTATCTTCATTTCTTAAGGTCAAGATCTAGTAAATGATTCCAGAGTGTCTTTATGGTGCTAGAACCATTATGACGTCATAATTGATTTGATGAATCTTTTCCCGTATTTTACGGCTTTAAGGAATTAGGTAGAAAATAAAACAATATTTTGACATTATATATTTAATCAAGATAAAAGTAACCCCGGTACCTATATTTAATTTGACATCATTTTAAAAAGGAGGTCAAGGGCTTCTTTAATTCCGTTTTTGGAGAGATTGTAGGCATTCTAGATATATTTCATTAGTCAAAAATGGACAAAACTCCGAGATTTGTTACTTTTATCCCTCATATTTCATAGAAAATGGTTGTTCAAAACATGATTTTTCATTGTGTTTACCAAAAATATTAGCCCCGGTACACCCTATGAAACAAAGGTATTGATATGAAGCACCATTAAAAGAATTTATATCTTGAATTTCACAAACCTGTAGGCACCTTTCATTTACTAGATCTTGACCTTAATTACATTCAAAATAAATTTATTCTATCAACAAGTCTGATAAATTTTATTTTTAAAGTTGAATAAAAACAATCAACACAGAAATATACATCAAAATTACATGTACAAACGTTAACAAGAATGAAAATGAACAAATTCTGAATTCGCACCATATTTAGTTATAAAATTCAAATATAAACGAAATATAAGCAAAATAAATAATACTTTCACAGACTAAAACACCTTTAAGTTTGCATAAAAGCAAGTCAAATGTCAGTAAAATACAAAAATATCACAGATGATTTCATATTTAATAAGATTTTAAACCAATCAACAGACTCATCAGCAAATCAATCAAAATCCAACTTTGAAAGACCACGCCCATTTTTGTAAACCTCGGACACAACGTTTGCCAAGTCAATTCTTCCGACAGTTTTCAGTGACGATATAAGGAAATCAACCATGGCGGCCCTTGCAGCTTTCCCCCTCCATTCACAAAGAACCCGGAAGATGGTTCGTAATATATCCCCATCGCATTCATCCTTAGCGTTTGCCGTCCAACTTTCACTCACGCCTAACTGTACACCGAGCATGCGCCCGTCTCTCTCCGAGAGAACACGTGACAGGTTCATAATGCTGTCATGTGACAACATCTTCCTTGCAGCTGAAAATTTGATAGATAATATATATATATATATATTAGTGAACTATTTAGGTGAATTCGAAATCAAGATCCAAAACTATTTGATAGTTTGTTTTAAAATTAAAAAAAGAGACAGACCTTCTTCTTTCTGCTTCATTTGTTCCCTAAGGTTGTTGCTTTCATTGTTTTTGTTGAATGTTTTTGCAGTTATTTCGTCTGAAAACAAATATCACAATTTTTTTATTGCATGAAACATTCACAACAGCCCTCAACGAATTGGTTAAAATTCTTAATGATAACTTCATTATTCTGAATTTTCACGAAAACAGTGATTTTTTTAAGAAAACAATTTAAAGAAAAACAATACAGTTTTTGAATTTTTATCATAACATATGAACCTGTGGGTAGCTCGGACAAATCCCGAACGGGAATATTAACACTATGGAATGGATGTGCACAATCCTCTTCATAAAATGCAAAAGCTGCGTACGGTATCTTCTCTTGGTCTCTATGAACTTCCATCGGAATATTCACGTGATTATCTGCACCAATCAAATACGTGATCTTAAACGCATCCGGTGGATCAGCCAACCGCAGTTTAACTTGTCCATCTACTTTCAAAATCAAGGTCTGTTTCTGCCGCAAGGTGATGTCCTTAGACCTGCTTTGTTTAACCTCGATCAGCCCAGCTTTCTCTTTGTTTTCGACATCATCTCGAATCATGTTTTTATCGATGCATTCGATCCAAACAAAGAAGGAGCCTTCCTCTTTGTTCCTCTGTGAATCGTCAATAAACGTACAGATGTTACAGAGCTGAACTAGTCCAAAGATCAACTGGAACTCTTTCTTTACAGTGTCTCTCATGTTAAGGAAGATTTTTCTGATTCTTGCTACGGCTATCCTATGATAGAGGAAAACGAAATGTACATTTAGTCGACTTTTTTCTTCATTTCCAAACAAAATTATTATTGTCGAAAACGCTGTATTTATATATGGCTTGCAAAAGTAAAATTTTCCTGCAGTACTAATATCTCTGTCAAATAACATAATTTTTAAAAGTGAAAATAAATTTAAACCAATATTCATTGATTTTAAGATCATTGACAGCACCAATGACCTTGAATTATTTTCAGCAAATGTGTTAGAAAAACCAAATTGTAGTGTGGCTACTACTGTCACAGTAACCGTATTTACAACTGTAACTTACCCCCAGACACCCTTTGTTTCTACTAGAAATAAGTTTCTGTCTTTTTTAAGACGACATTGCGATTTGTCCAGTACTTGTACTTTCCCCTCTTTAAACCTGTAGAGATGAAAGCACAAAAAAACACTGAACATTAGATTTTCAAAAATAAATGTAATACTCTTATCACATTTTTAAGACAAAGTATCCGGGTTCAAATCTCAACACTTAAGCTCGACAGAGTTTGGCAAAACTGCAAATACCTGATGACAACAAGTTGTGAATCCTGGTCCTCTTCGTCGTCCATGGAAACCTGGACGCTAATGTTTTTGGTGTCATCACACTCTCCGTCCATCCGAATTTCCACAGCATCAGAAACGGCCATGATTCCTCGCACTGAATCCGGGCATTGTTCTTTGAGATTTGCCACCTCCCTTGCATCGTAAGGAATGACCTTGTATAAAAAAGACGAAACTAATTACCTTGAAATGACCATGTAGAATCAAACTCAAGATAACTCCCGTATGGATTAATTAATAACCTTATTTTACTATGCATATATCATCATCTATCTAGTGAAATTTATTACCTTTATTTTTATTTGCTTCGTTTCAGCAACTAATCCAGGAGAAAAAATGACCTTGACATCTGGGTTGACCTCGCTCGTAAAGGTCGTTTCTTCGGGTGTCACTTCACAAGTCTCCGAGAGGATCTCAACGTAGGCAGTGAATGCTTCCAAACATTTGGTCTTAAAGGAAAGATGAGCGCTACTCTCATCAGATTCCTGCAAAAGAGAAAGCCAAACTCGAGTTAATACTTTTTCATAAAGCACAACATTCGCACACTTGATTTAAGTTTCATTAAGCGGTGGATTTTAATGACCATTTTAAACATTTTAAATCTTCTTGAGAAGAATAATACGGTACAGAAATAAAAGGGGAAATTCCAATTTCTAGTCCCCATTTTGTTGCCAAAAAAGTAACAATATCATTGGAAAGTGCAGAAATGTCCAAATTTAATTAAAATGTTTTTAATTTCAAACAGTTTAAAATATACCTCATTCACTGTCTCCACCTCTTTCCATTCGCCGTCCTGTTTTGCGATAACTTTAATAGTCTTGTTCTTAGTGCTGGACAAAGGAACGTATGTGAAATCGATCTCAACTTCCGCCGACGTCCGTAACGGTCCATTTCTGACGACGTAGACGTCAGACACAAGCACCTGGTCGGAGGTCAAGGGAATCTCGTCCAACCATGTATCGCGATCTCTCATTGGACAAGAGCCAAGGGAGCAGTTAGCAACCTCAGTGTAAACATCCGGTTTGTAGTAGATTGTTGCGTCACTTCCGTTTGGATCATCAATACAGACTGTTACTCTAGAAATAATCACCATAAATGTATAATAATGTAAACTGTGTCATTATAACATATTAATTTCAATGGATGAATTTAAAAAGTTCTATCTAGCTGACTTACTTTCCATTTTCACAAATCTTGTCTACGACACCTGTGTAAACATTGGCCAATTTGTTGATAGCCTGCTGATCATTTTTGCAGCTGTCAATAAGATGAACAGAATTTATTGCAAAGAAAATAATGTTAAAAACCAGGTTATGGTGATAAACTGGGGACACAAAATTCGATCATTTGAGTATACATATCTTACCTGTCGTCTGTTTCTCCACCTTCAGTGTTTTGTTCGTTTTTCTCAATAACGTATCTAAAAAAGGGAAATAAAAAATATCAAAAACCTTAACATTAATAAATACATGTTCAACAAATGTTTTCTAATTGGAGCTTTGTATACACATGACACTTAAAATTGCATCACTAAAATTGTATTATATCACATCTTATTAACCATGCCGTTTACAAAAATAATTATCATATAAAGACATTTCGAAACGTCAACAATGAAGATAAGTAAAACTTAGCATATAGTCGGATTTTCTTTTCCAACTGATATACTAGTAATTAACAAGTACTTTATCAGCACATTGAGTTCTTACTGGTTACTGAGCTCCATTTGCAGGGCATCAAGCTGAGTCAGCAGATTATTGAGGCTAGCTGTGACGTCAGTGCTCTCCTTGACTGGTTCAGGGTCTTTATTTTCTTTCTCTGTCTCTTCGGTTCCTTCCTCCTCCTTGCTTCTATCACAATAAATTGTTACGTCTAATCATATTAAGTAATTTTAATTAGTGTATTACCAGTATATCAATTAATGATAAATGTGATACATAGTTTCTTTTATTCCTTTATTTTGACGTTTCACATGGCAAGTATGCAAATTTTTCAAGACATACGAAAAAAAACACACTTTAAAAATTGAATCATGGTAATGTAGAGAGAGAGAGAGAGAGAGAGAGAGAGAGAGAGGGGGGTCGTCGTTACTCTGTGGTAGGTTTATCCTTAGGCTGTAGGACGTTCTGGGCCACGTGATGTACACTGAACAGTAACCACATCGTCATGTCCAGTAGGCTGTCCTCGGACACCTTCAGTGATCTGGTTGGTATCGAAACATACATGCATAGTTTTGTAGTTTTAGGATTAATAGATAATACAGTTGCCCATTTGACAGCTTCATCAGGTTTTGTAGACCATGTTATTTACAGTTAACACAGATGCTTATTTTACAACTTATAATCAAAGTACTGAAGTACTGACGGGAGTTGATTTTATCGATTATCATTTATTCAAAATCAACGATATGTGATTTTGCATGGCAAGTAGTATCAGTAATCGAAATATTTCTGAGAATTTGTATGAATCCAGGCAAGATTGAACTCTTGTCTTGTTCAACCAAACGCTCAGCTGCCTCCGTTTATCTCCGACAAGCAAGAGAGACTCTGTTTTATCGGATATTAACGGAGACAGCCAAGCGTCTGGTTGAACGAGACTACATTGAACTCTAGCGTAGGAATACATACGACTTTAAAAAATATCTAAATTGTTTGTACAATTTAAAATCTTATTATTTTCATGGTATTAATAAATAAGTTTTCATGAAAAACAATGCTTCAGAATACATAGCATTGAATTTATCGATTATTTTCAAGAACTAAGTGTTGTCAGCGGTATTGATTTGTGCTTAGGTCCAAACACTGTATCACGTTCGCTTTGCCCGAGTAAGTGCATAGGAGAGTTGATTAAAATCAACTCCCAAAAAGTAAATGGTAAAATGGTTTAAGGTGCATTGAGACTCTGGTAAGAAATGTAACTCTCATGAGAGTGTGATACTTCATAAAAATAATTAATAGATAGTACAAGAACATACAAGATACAATCAGAGAACACTTTCCAAAATATATTGATTTCTTGGATTTTTAATACAACAATAATCCGCGTAAAAACACCTTAAAATCGATAGGTGACACGTGGTTATCTGTAAATAAAAGTAACTCACGTTTTGATGACGGCTTGTATCAATCGACTCAACGTGTCTGCTGTGTTGTTCATTTCCTGTGTTGCCTTTTCTTTGACGTCACTTCCACAACTGCAAGTTATTATTTTCTATTGTTATACTTTCATGTTAAATACTGAAATCTGATTGGTTAAGACGCAGTAAATAATATTTACTATTACCCTCAGCGTTAGCAACGCACTTGGCAACGGGTAACATTAAAAAATGTTACATGCGCGAAAATTATGCGCGTACGGTTCGCTGTAGAATTCACGTTTTTCCTAAATAAAAGCAGTAAAATTTTCTTAAAAATTTTAAAAAAGACATTCAGTATAACAAATTAAATAGTGCCTATTTGGGAGGATAACAGTTGAAATTGACACCCCTCGAAAACCATTGTCAGCCTCCGCTTCGCGTCGGTTGACAATGGTTTTCTCGGGGTGTCAATTTCAACTGTTACCCTCCCAAACAGGCACTATTTATATAATATTAAGCAGATATTTATTAATGAGGTTATTATAATTATTGTGCTGCCGTCAGATTAGCAATATTATATAATAACGTTCAGTGTACATAGCTGCTCATTAAAAACGTGTAAAGGTTTTCTTTCAAATTTTCTGCACTTATTGTTACTAAACACAGAGAGATGCTAGTATCCCTTGCTTATCACCAAAAAGAATTGTTACTAAACACAGAGAGATGCTAGTATCCCTTGCTTATCACCAAAAAGAATTGTTACTAAACACAGAGAGATGCTAGTATCCCTTGCTTGTCACCAAAAAGAATTGTTACTAAACACTGAGAGATGCTAGTATCCCTAGCTTATCACCAAAAAGACTTGCTTCGCTTTGTATACCTAAGTAATACGCGGCTTACTTTTCTGGAATTGGGTGCTCCGTTAAATTAACGGTCATGGCGGTAAATTTGACACAAGCAGAACATGTATTCGATATTTTCTTGGCAAGCTGTTCAAATTCACTCTGGTTTTCCCAATACCTGCAGAAATATCATTGTGAAATATGTATACACTCAATTACATGTATATTCATGTACGTGTACCATTACAGAGTAATCACCGAGACTGTAGTTCTTATCCTAGAAACTGAAATGATCTTTAAATTCACAAAAAATGATGTCCAGGTGTATTGATGAAACCACAGTATTTCAATTAAGCCTCGTTATAAATATGATAACGAATCACGATTATTTTTGCCAATTGAAGATGTTCGGCCCTTTGCTATGACCGTGTTTTACTGTACTGTAACATGACTTACTGCTCTACTAGCGGTATCATCAGATCTACAGTCGCTGAGGCACAGCTGGACCACAGCTCAAGTATGTCCAGTACTGTCTTGTTGTAGTACCTGTAAAAACAGATACGATTTTGAACCATTTTAACAAGAGCTTGGACTTTGGATTGTGTGTCAAACAGCAATGTGAGGTAGGTCTGTCTATTTCATTGCTGGCCACTCAGCCATGGCCTTTTGAAATCAACAAGATTCGTCTGGTGTTTGAGCCAAAAATACGCTATCGGTACATACTTTGCTTGAAACCGCGTCATTGTTAACTTGTTTTGACGCAAAAAATAGATGGCTACGCCCTACTGAGAGTCCAGGGTATTGTTAAAATGGTTCTAAGTCATTTAAATGCTACACTGGGTATCAATTCATTTCCTCTCTCTTTGATATTTTTAACAAATTTTTAACGCTTTTTTACGACTTTTCTGTCTAACTATAATAACTGTCCTGCATGGTTTTATTGCTACTGGGTTTTTTTTTATTTCGGAAAAAAAAGTCTTCAAAATGATGGTCTATTATATTACTTTTTGACCACTTCCTCCTCGTCATAAATGTTGGAGATGTATTCCTTGTGATCTTGGGCCATGACGTTTATAGTTGTACACAGTTCGTCGTACACCGCTGATAATTTATCCGCCTCTGCAGCATCCAAACTGAAAACACAATTTTTGCCATTGAAACAGTTTGTTCTCGACGATGAAAATGCTTCGAGTCAACAAACCTGACTTCTGACGCTTCACCTTTTTCAATGAATTTGTCCTTTTATTAACACTGGCATATGACCTTGACCTCATATTCATCAACAGACATACAAAAGGACGGACAAATTACCGACCTACAGACATCCTCAAAAGACATAACACAATTTATCTTATAACTTTATGGTGAGAGGTTCAAGTTTTATAAATGTTTCATAGAATTGTCATTTAAGGTCAGAAGACACGTTCCTCGACATCTTTTTACATCTCTTCGTACATTAGAAATTGGTTTCAAAATCATGAGGTTAATATGTACCTTTCTGTGCTCTTCTACGATTGGAGATAAGTTTGTATTTTCAATTAGATTATATAGGAAATTGCATATTCTTGTATCTTGCACAAATGCCAGGTAAGGTATCCTAATTTTTTGCAAGAAAGCTTGTCAAAGTAGACGTAAATCAGTAACAAATTCCTGGAAAAAGTTACATAAAATTGAGAAACATTTCGTGCATCCTTAACGTTTGAATTTTGAACGATTTGTTCAATCATCAGAAAGGTTCGATAACTCTCAATTCCGGAAACTGGTCGGTTATGTAATAGATTTTGCATTTTATATTAAAAAATGCACATGTATAATGGTCCAGTAAATAAATGTATATCTCACGTAATGATAAATGATAACCATTTGTTGACAGCTGATCAATGTTAAAACAAAAATCATCCTCGAAACCTTCATGCATAAATTAACCGTTCTAAAATTTCAAGCTATTCACTTTTTTTTTAAACATATCAGATGTGAACACATGCTATAACTTTGTAAAACATGTTTACATAGATTCCATTTACTGACCTGGATAAGTGAGATATTTTCCCTTTCAGCTTTGTGCACACTCTTAGGCAACTAGGCAGACCCACATCCTCTGTCTGGCGCCATCTTTGTCTGGAGAGATATAAAATCGTTAACATAACATTCACATTTTTAAGAAAGAGAAGTTTTTTTTAATAAGAAGATATTATATAATATGTATTCGTATTCATTATATGGAATAATATGTATTAATTTTCAAAATTATAAAAAATTTAATCAATATTAAATATTTGGCTAGCATATATGATATGCCTGTGATGGCTTCATGAATATAAATTTCGCCAGAAATAGTTCTCGCGAAAAGTAACCATCTCGAGCTTTTCATACCTTACCTGTGAGTTAATGAAGAGTCGGATATGGATGCCCTGATTCTCTCGATTTCTTCTCTGAGAATTATTAATGGGTCATCTTTCTCGTCTGTTTGCCTATCAAGGAAGACAATTCGCTAATTTGAAATTTATACTGTTAGTCGTTTAATTAAGTCGTAGCTTCATCAAAGACCAATGCGTAGAAAGAAAAGAAACTTTTTAAATCCGTCGGATTTGGATTAAAATAACGATAAGAGGTTTGTATGAAAGTCGACCGAATTATTATTGAACCATTCAATAACAATATCAACTTTTAACAGAGAGGTTAATCCTTTCACTGGCAAAGATTCAGTTTATAGCTTTTACTGTGTTTACTTATTATTTTAATAAAATCGATCTGTTTTAAACACATGAAGACAAAAAAAAATCAATGACCGAACAAAACCAAAAATAATATTATGATTAATATGAAAATTTAAAAAGATAAAACAAAAACAAATAAACGGCAACAATTAAAGATGATTTAAAATAAAACAGGACGAAAATACTGTTTGGCTTGCTTTTACGGTGAAGCAACTAAAAGGATATATTAAAGGTATCGTAATAAAATTGCTGTTATAATTGACTGATGAAAAATAATACTTTAATTTGTCAAAATTATCAATTTATTGTAGTGAACTTTCTATGAGTATATATTGTCATTTTTTTTAAAGCTGCTAACCTTTGACCTCTTTTTGTCATATTTCCTTCCTGTTTTCTAGCTTTCCTTTCCCTCTCCTTTTTTCGAGTGCTGTTAAAAACAAAAAATAAATTATTAATATTATCTATGAAATAGTTCAAATCCTAATATTTGTTACAAAGAAAAAAAACAATCTTTTCTTTAGAATCAAGTACATGTATATATTATAACATATAGATGTAGTTATTAAACCTTAAATAGAACTTTTATTTTCTGTTTAACGTTTAACTTATTTCGAGAACGGCAAATTGAATTTTGTATGTTTTGAACGAAACTGAGAAATATGAAATGAATATATGTAGGTATCTAACAATAACTATAGTAACGCTGGTCATATATAGATGTTTAGAACCATTTTAACAGGACCTTGGACTTTGGGTAGTTGAGTCAAACGGCAATGTGACGTAAGCTTTTCTGTTTCATCGTAGGCCCCTCAGCCATGGCTCTTTAAAATCAACAAGATTTGTCTGGATTTTGAGCCAAGACTACGCAATCGGTGTATATTTCGCTTGAAACCAGCGTCATTTAAACTAAATAGATCATTTCATCCTACTGAAAGTCCAAGCTCTTGTTAAAATGGTTCTTACTATAACTCTATCAGATGCGCGTGTAAAGCAGTGTGAGTGCTCGTGAGCGCTCGCCGAAATTTGCGTTACAGAGGCATGTTCAGGAGAGCGGATGCTGCGAGAGCTCGCCAAAATTTGTGTTGCATACAGGTTTAGAGAATTTTTGCAAGCGCTCACGAGCACCCGCGCTGTATAGGTAATTATGGCAAGCGCTCACGAGCACCCGCGCTATATAGGTAATTATGGCAAGCGCTCACGAGCACCCGCTCTGCTGAACATGCCTCTCGTCAGTGTTGTCTCCATGGCGCATGCGCATTTAGAAACGAAACATGAAATATTTATACAAGTGTTCTTGGTTCCCCAACTAATAATGATCTTTTATTCATCATTCATTCGTTCGAATTGGAAATAATCGATTTAAAAGAACAATTCCATGACGCGGAGAAAGCGCTGGGGTAAAGCAGACCTTGGTTTAATGGCTTCATGTTGAAATGAGCTGAGATCGATGCTGCAGATTTGTTCAAACAAGTTTTCAAAAGAATCAAACATGCATGGGAATGAAGGTTTGTTTGCGTTGTGTGCATGTTTATCTTCTGGATAACAGGGCGTATAGATTTTTTTAAAGAAGATTTAAGGTCTGATTTGTTTTTGTCAAGGTCAATTTAATATTTTGACTTCCACCTTAACGTTCCTGAGCGAGAAACGTCAAATGAGAAATGAAGCATAAAGAAATATTTCCTTGTATAGTTCAATATTTATTAGAATTAAACACAGGATTGTTTTTTAAAAATATAAACTAGCTAAACCTCGAAATTTTTCATACATTTTTCATTTTTGCAACATCTGTCTGATTTTTTAACATCAGTAGACATTAATTTTTAATTAAACATTGTTGTGTACATCACAAAGCTAAACATAAGTCAAGTCTACTATTGAACATGTAATCTATAATGTTGTGAAATTAATTAACATTACTTTAAGAATAACTTTAAGCTGTCTTAAACAATAGTTTTTCTTTGGAGATTGTAAATTTATGAATTCTGAACAAACTCTGTAAGAATTCTAGATCTTACGCCAAGATTTAATAAAAGGACTAATATTTCCATTGTAATTATGCATTGTTTGAACTAAAATTTATCTGCTTTCTCTATGTGAATAAAAGAAATACAAATTCAAAATGTTATACAATATATTACATACATACTGTATAAACAATCTTATTTTATTTGTTTTTTTTTTTAGAAACAATTACAAAAAGGATTGGTGTGTTTCAAAACAGAACACAGAATATCAAATAGATGTACAAAACCTTATCACCTACATGTAAATGCTGCCTCACTTGGTCTAAAATATTACGCTCACCTGGTACATCTCTAAGTATATGTATTGTAATATTTATGTATATCATATGTTCGTTAAGTTTCAAATCGTAACAATATACAGTTTCCTGTGTAACAAACTGACAATGCACCCCCTCCTCCCCCAAAGAAAAGGGGGGGGGGGGGGGCTAATTGCATAAAATGTCAACAAATCTTCAAATGAAAGACAGGCAAGTTTCTCTCTGAAGGAGTTCGTGTAACAGGATCAATCGATGAACTGGTAGCTTAGTATAAGAGGTACATGAACCAATTTATTTCATCATACTATGGATGTCACAACTATGTCAATCAAACCCCGAGGGTAGGGCAATATATTTTTATAGAAATCTAAGTCTTAATCTTACAATGGGTGAAGATTGTTTTGAGTATCAGAAGAACCCTATAACTTAACAATAAACGGTCGTAAAGTTTAAATTACCAAGTTGTTTCTTTGTATGGATAAATCAAAGGTTTGTTATATTGCACCACCTTTTACCCGTATCCAATAAAAACAATCGATCGACAACAAATTTGTTAAATAACCTAGTTGCTATGCATATGTCTTGAAAGTTTACATTTGGATAATTAATACGAAGTATTTTATCTACCCACATTTGATATAATGTCAATAGTTTTATCTCTGTGTTATTAAATCTCGGCTGATCTTTAATATGTACACCAACTCGTCTGCCAATTCATATTTCCCATATCAAAAATCAAAATGGAAATCTAAATGCGCTGTTATTGAGCAGGATTTAAATACCAAACAGAAAATTAAAAATCCTACTTGATCCCCTCTGTATTACTGGAGACATTTTTGTGATTTCGGTTTTTAAAATTAAAATATAATGTAGACAGTTCGTAAAGAATGTTTCGGGTGCATGCATATGCATCAACTGTTACGATCAGTGAAAATACACTTTTTTATATATGCAGTTAGCAATTGATAGATTTTTTGCAGGATCGATGGAAAAAAAATCAACACTTTACACTTAATTATGTGCAGTTAAGCCATATTTCCAATATATCACAAATCAAGCAAACAGTGTTAATGAATATTTAATCATTCGTTCGAAAAGTTTTTCCTTGCGTGATTATCTCGACATATACAAGTTATTTAGATGCATCTACTGCAATGCACATTTTGTAATGAACAGAAAGAAACGTTTTCAGAATTGGGACTTTTCAGATAATTAAGCGATATGCTTCGAGTTTCCTTCCCTTTTAGCAACATGATAGATATATACAGTTTTCTGTAATATGGGGTATCCGTATCGGAAAGGGTGTGATCGGGATGAAAAATTAAAAAAAAAAATACATATATTGTACCTGCTTCCCTGAATTTTGATAAAACTTAATCTTCGTCATTTGAGATGAAATAGAGAAAAACGCTGACCCCCCTCTCCTCCCCACCCTTCCATCACCCGTACCCCCCACCCCAAGAAAAGCACGAGTATCAATTTTTTTCTTTGTGCAAAACTCAAGAAAAAGCAAATATTTAACATGACTTATACTAATTCTCTTACCTATAAAAAGACGCCGCCATCTTTGTAGTAGGATCGAGAGAAAAAAAATATCCACGAACGAATGAGAGAGAGATTCCTGTAGCTAGGTGTAACTCACCACGTGTTATATAGAGAGAATGAGATTTATAATTAAACGGAATTAGGGGTGTATAGGAGTTTATATGACTGAGAGTGTATTTACATTTTAAACTTCATGTGCAGTCGATCGGCTGGTAGAGAATACACTTCGGATTTTAAAAACCTCTCCAAGTGGGTCTAGCTATATGACTGAATCGCGGGCGAAGAGGCTTACATATACGCGGTAAAAGGATTTATTCGGCTGCCAATTATTCCTGGGGAGATTTAAAATTATAGATTTCTGAAATTTGTACGTATATATAGCGTATATCTGAACAACAAAAAAAAGGGAAGAGAAGGATGTATAGAATATCTACGGCTGAAAAATAAGATTGCTTTGTATTTACTATAGGCGGTGAGATTCAATCTCATGTAATCTATTCTGTAAGCCATTTATATGTCTGGAACCCCGGTCTTTTTAATGTGATGTAATGTGAAGTGGTTCTTATGTATACGTACGGAGTCTCGTCACACTGCATGATCGATTGGCACTTCACGGTCACAATGGAAATTAATACTGTTGATGCCTAATATTTGTACTATTAAAGAGAAATGTATTGATTTTGATTGGTGTATTCCTCCTTAAGAACGCCGCCTGGAGATATTTGCCGAAATGGTTTCATGCAGAGAGTAGAATCATTTTAACAATAGCTTGGACTTTAGGTAGTTGTGTCAAACTGCATTGTGACGTGGGCCTGTCCATTTCATTGCGGGCATTACAGCTATGGCTCTTTGAAATCAACAAGATTTGTCTAGCCTTTGAGCTAAGACTACGCATTCGGTGTGTATTTCGCTTGAAACCTGCAGCGTCATTTTAACTTGTTGTGAGGCAAAAAATGGATGGTTACATCATACTAAAAGTCAAAGGTTGTGTTAAAATGGATCTAAGATGATTGCAATTATATTATTGGCCTAACGGTATATTTTTTTCAGAGGGTTGGGCGGTAGTGGTCATTTTATTTTGGATTATATTGATATCTTTAAGAAGAAGAATATTGTATATTAAATATATAGGAAATATTCAAATTTTAAAGTTACAATATTTTAAATTGTCTTTACTAAATTTATAGTTTAAGTTTAAGTTTCAAGAGGTCTAGGTGGTCAACAGACCATCATTTTTTTTTATTTAAATGATTTAAAAGATATGAACTATTATTTAGAAAGAAAAGCAAATCATATCGTTTACGCTGTAGCTGTGCAATTTAAATTTTGCTATTTTGCTATTAAATCTTTATGCAGAACCCTTCTTCTTATGGAGATTGATTTGATTTGAACATAATTTAATGCATCATATATTACAATGGCACAAGTTTTAAAAACTTAATTCGCCCTCTCCCTACTTGTTGAACAACAAATACAATATTATTGCAAATACGTCTCAGATTGTACTTATAGAATAATAAAATACACCAAAACTTAGAAAATTGATAGTAAAAGTTAGTGTTATTTAATAATATAGTTTAATATGTATATATGCAAGTATGAATGAGATAAATAAATAAAAATAGATAAGCAATATAGATGTTTTCAACAAAATACTTTTGTTATTCGAGATTAATAATTAAAAAAATGCTTAATATGATTTTGCAAAAAACACCGTCGTTGTTTGTAATTGAACAGTGCATTTATAAATTAGCACAGAACTCGGTTTTTTATTGTGTTGATATTCAAAAGTGTATTGATCATAGAATTACGTGTATCTTATTATAGGAAAGACAACTCAGTTTTTACTTTGATTTATTTTTAGAATAATGTCTTATTTCAGCCTAATTTTCCATGTTTAGTTAAGGAAATATATTATTATAAAAAACATTTTAAGTGTCATATGTGATGCACATGTTGTTAAATCATTCAATCTATGAACAAGAACTCTTTTAGATTAAATACAAGTAGGTCGTTGTGTTGATATTCAAAAGTGTATTGATGATAGAATTACGTGTATCTTATTATAGGAAAGACAACTCAGTTTTTACTTTGATTTATTTTTAGAATAATGTCTTATTTCAGCCTAATTTTCCATGTTTAGTTAAGGAAATATATTATTATAAAAAACATTTTAAGTGTCATATGTGATGCACATGTTGTTAAATCATTCAATCTATGAACAAGAACTCTTTTAGATTAAATACAAGTAGGTCGTTGTGTTGATATTCAAAAGTGTATTGATGATAGAATTACGTGTATCTTATTATAGGAAAGACAACTCAGTTTTTACTTTGATTTATTTTTAGAATTATGTCTTATTTCAGCCTAATTTCCCATGTTTAGTTATAAGGAAATATATTATTATAAAAAACATTTTAAGTGTCATATGTGATGCACATATTGTTAAATCATTCAATCTATGAACAAGAACTCTTTTAGATAAAATACAAGTAGGTCGTTGTGTTGATATTCAAATGTGTATTGATTATAGAATTACGTGTATCTTATTATAGGAAAGACAACTCAGTTTTTACTTTGATTTTTTTTTTAGAATTATGTCTTATTTCAGCCTAATTTCCCATGTTTAGTTATAAGGAAATATATTATTATAAAAAACATTTTAAGTGTCATATGTGATGCACATATTGTTAAATTATTCAATCTATGAACAAGAACTCTTTTGAATTAAATACAAGTAGGTCTATTGTACAGAGAGAGAGAGAGAGAGAGAGAGAGAGAGAGAGAGAGAGAGAGAGAGAGAGAGAGAGAGAGAGAGAGAGAGAGGAATATAATGATTAGGTGGGTCTATTATAAGAAATTATATATTTTTGCAACTACATTCCAATGCACAAATAAAAATGAAGATAAATACAATGCACCATATACATACGTATTGCATATATTTTACAAATCGGAGTTGAAACAGATGTCAATAGATGTTTCAAAAATTCCCTCCCGGATTGAACAAGCGATTTATTAAGTGTCCCTCTGTTCTTTCTTTATATTTTCCATATGTGTATATTACGTATATATATGTGCGATATATGTACTAAACATGTACTTACCACTGATAAAAATTTGAAAGTCTTCAGTCTTGCAGTCCTTCATAATACATGTATATAATTATGCTTAGTTTTGAATAAAAATATACAACACAGAAAAAACTTCCTTACAAGGTACGATATTTAATATTTACGGTTCAACACCTTAGTTAAGTCACAATTGAAATTCAATCCATTTGTTTGCGCTGTCTGTTAAAAACAGACAGTGCGCACGAATGGATTTCCATTGTGACTTACATGCATATACATGTATTAAACAAAACGTTCCACGCGACTTTTGAAAATCACTGATTCTTTAAGATTTTGTAATTTGTTCTGACATTCGTCTTAATTTAAAGTTTATACAACGATTGGGGCAAATCAAGAATTGGATACTTCTGATTTGTCAAATCTAAAGCAAATTTAATAAGTAAGTAAGTAAGTAAATATTTTATTATAGTGACATGTGTCACTATGTCATAAGTATAGTACAATACAATATTATACATTATCGAATTACACCCGGCCCATTGGACCTATATGTCACTTTGAAATTTTATAATATACAAATATAGTATAATTATACATTTGATTTGAGCGCATGAGTTTACTTTGATTTGTACAGATAACTTTGTCTAACTGAGTAAATCAAATTGAGATACTTGGCAGTTTGTCTTTGTCTTCTTTCCATAATGATATTTAAGTTGACAGTTTCATCTAGATTTTTATATAAGTTTATAGTATGAAAGAAAAAGATTCCATTATTTTCATAAAATTTGCATTGAAAAATAAAATGTTTTTCATCTTCAATCGAATTGCTTTTACGCAGAACACAATAACGTTCTTGAAGAGGTTCATTTCGATAACGACCAGTTTCGACTCTGAGAGGAAGGATTCCACATCTAAATTGTGCCATCAAAGACCGTTCCTGTTTGGTTATGTTCATCGATCGTTACATAGGGTTCTATGTTGTTTAAACGTTACGTATGTCCTAAGTTTCGGTAGAGACCTTGTTTTCAATTTCCATTCGTCTTCATAGTATTTAAATAATTTAGGTTTTACTTCGTTTATATCACAAATACGGATAAAATCAAAATAGGAACACAAATCTAATTTATATAGAATTTCTTTCACTTGTGAGCACCATGTGCTGTTGTTTAATACGATAACTCCACAGGAAAACTTTTTTTGGTAAGACGGTCATCATCTATTTGGATTACTCTGTTCCATCTCTTTAACATAATAAGTAACTTGAAATCATAACAAACTTTCAATTAGATACAAACATGAAATTACAATACTGAAATAACAACACAAACTGTTCATACTGAAATAAAAACACATCAATTTCATGCATATATATCTTGTAAATTAAAACTATATTGTACTACAAATACATCTTACTGTAACATTTACTTTTTTAGAACTAATTTTGTTACTGTACAGTACAATGATAATGTTTTATGCCGGGTATTCTAAGACTTTCAAATTCATTTCAAAGTGGATCTCATGATCCGCAGGCACACATTTGTAAATTTGATAATTTTGGGATTGTCAATATTTATATTAATTTCATATAAATTTTTTTGGCGATTGCCGTGAAATGTAGAAATATAATATCAGTTATTGTGTTCTATTGCCAAACACCGTACCTAATTAATGCATACATATAATTGAATATGTAAACAACTGATATATTTTTTCTAAAAAAAAAATTCACCACACGAACCCCCACCCAAACTTGATTTGAAGACTTATATTTAAATTTTGAATTTACCTGATAGGTGCTAATACATTTGTACATGTACAAAAATGACAATATGAGACACTACTAAATAACAGACAGAGTTTGTTTAGCCACTCGGCTGGTGTTTGAGGTTCCGTTGGTGTGCGACCCGGATGTTGCAAAGATTCTGATGCAAAAAATACGTTTGAGCTGAATTCGAAATTTCTCACTCAGACACGAGTAAATAATGAAATTGGCGGCAAATGTAAGATTGGTCAGACAGTGCATGATGAGGGTGAACTTGGTTTTACTAACGATGCACGTTTTGCACGGTCTTCCATGGGTAAACAGAATCTGCTTGATGATGACTTCCGGTACGGAAACAAGAATGACTGAGGACAAAATGCAGGTGGTGATGACAATCATTCTCCGCGTGTCCCTGTCCGAATTTCCTAGTCTAGATCTTCTGATGGAACGGATTTGCTTGATATTGATCCATATAAACATGACAGTGAGGATTATCAGTACTCCGATTGGCAGGAACGTTGACGCAATGTCGGTGATGACGGCATTGACATCAATGGTTGGTTTCGTCTTCCACGCACAGCCAGTGACGTTAGTACCGGGTGTGATAAGGGACTCGACGCTCAATGGATAAATACCAGAAACGGCCACTATGTACTGCAAGTCGCAAGTGATAGCTATTCCGGTCAAAACGAATACTAGGAAAATCGTTTGACCGTTTTTTAACATAGTGTTGACTTTGAGAGGAAATTTAACGATCAGGTATCGATGAAGTCCGAGAAGTACCGTGAGATACAAGGTCTGGCTTGCGCAGATCTTTGGAATTCTGTTCATCATCAGCATGAAGGGTAAACACCAAGAAAACGGAACGTAGTCTTTACCGTAGTCTAGAACGTAAAAGTAAAAGGAAGGTATGGCTATTGACAAAAGATGGATGTTGTTGAAGATGGCGATCGCTATCAACACAACATGAGTCGGAGAGCGGAAGCCTCCACGAATAAATGCCCAGACCAGTAGGATATTCATCGGAACAATTATGACGGTAAAGATGGGTTGGAAAACGAAATAAGTCAAAAATTTGGAATCGTAGGAATCCATGTCGTGAATGAACACGTGGTACGGTCTCAAAGGTTGGTCGAAATCTGTGTAATTCGTACCATTTTGCCTTTCAAACGTTCTGCCCCCATCCAAAGGAGGAGTCGGTGGCCTAACTCCCTTTGATCTACAAAAGAGATATTTTTGTTTTTGGTTTTGCATAATTATACCGGTATTTTACAATACATAAAAAAAATATCTTTTTTTGGGGTTCGTTTGGTTGGCTGTTTTTTTTTCTTTAAATTGGAGCTAATAAAATATGTGATAATTAATTATATTGTATTTAATGCTCGAATTTTCTTGTCATACCTGCAAAGTGTGAAATTCATCCAGGAGGCTGTGTGGTCAACAAATTACCAATCAAGTTTTTACCTAGATATGACTTATCAATTTTCAGTTATTATTTAGTAAAGAAAACCCCTTATACTTTAATTTAAAATTTTGAACATTATCTTATATACTTAATTATATTAAATTTTGGAGTTCTTCATCTGGAGAAGATAAATTTAATCTAAAATTGGACATGCACTTAATCGGTATTTCCTTGATTGACCGAGTTTTATCAATGACAATGACAATTTCTTTATTCTCTGAACTGCATAAATTACAGTGCTGAGAAAAGTCACAAAAAAATTTGAACAATAATACATATAATACATACAATGCATGCATTGGAGTGACAATACAAAAGTGAAAAAAAAGAAAAAGCGAAAAAAATATGATAAACAATCAACCTAGAGAGCTAACTGTCTCAATTATAACTTTAATGAATTTACACAGATTATTCAACAATTTTTTATTACTAGTATTAAAGAGTTGTTGAAATTTTTAAACATTTGGTTGTGTGTAGAAGTATGAAGGTATGTATAAAACTCTCTTATCTTTAATTGTTATATCTGTACAATGAAATAAATGATGAAATTCATCTCCTATCTCAATACAATACTTTGGTACATATACTGTTTTCACGAGGTATATCGTACCATCTACCTCGTTCTATAGGCAATTTAGCATTACTTGTTGTAAAAGTACAAAAAGATTTCTGATATTTGGATGGCAGATTTAATAAGTATTTTTCCAAGGATAATGTAGTTTCAAAAATTCTATAGTTAATACCTTTTGATGAATTATACATTTCACTATTCCATGACTGCTTAAATTGGTCTAGAAGTATATGAGAAACAGTTTTCTTAAGCCACTGGATATTTACATTTTGTTGATACAAAATAAAAGAAAGACCACAATCATTCAATATTTTAACAATAAATTTAAACCAGGGTCTGTTCATTTTACCCATTGCATATTGTAGTTTTGACGAAACTTTATTATTTTGTGAAAAGACAAGTTTACTCCAAAATGCTATCATGCGGACTTTAACATTAATTATTAGTGGGTATCGTTCAAGTTCCCCATAAACCATATAATTTGGTGTTGAAGACTTTAGGTTTAAGATATGTTTACAAAATTTCAGATGTAACTTTTCAACAAGTGCTATATTACCAAATCCCCAAACATCACATCCATATAGTAGAGTAGGTTTCACAATTTTGTCGAACATTTCTAATTCATAATCAATTGACATATTGTGTTTTCTACATTTGGCTATTACACTATACATAGCTCTAGTAGCTTTTTCACAAAGTTCTTTCACATTGAGTTTAAATGATCCATTTTTACAAACATGTACTCCATGGTATTTAAACTTACCTACAATTTCTAAACTAATGTATCCATACTTAAATGAATGATATACACGTGATCTACCGTTATTAAAAATAACAATTTTTGTTTTATCACTATTAACTTTGAGATGCCAGCTTTTACGATATCTTTGAAAAACATCAAGTTGATGTTCAAGATCATCAGGAGATTCAGATAATAGTATTGTATCATCTGCATATAATAATACAAAAAGTCTTAGATATAAATAACATTTGTTTTCTAATTGATATGATAGTGATGTCAAACCCTCTACATCATTTGTTGATAAAAATTCTTCTGAATCGTTAAGATATAGTGCAAATAAAAAGGTGACAAATTTTCACCTTGTCTAACACCCACTGTACATGGAAACATATCAGAGGTTAAACCCTTGGCAGTTACACAAGATTTTATTCCCTTATACATATTTGTAATAACATTAAAACACTTGCCATCAATATTGTTCAACAAAATTTTGTTCCATAGACCAACACGCCAAACAGAATCAAAAGCCTTTTCAAAATCTATAAAAGCACAAAATAATTTTATTTTAAATGTCTTTGATAATTCTATCAGAGAATATAACGAAAAATTGTGATCAATAGTCGAGTAATCTTTACGAAACCCAGCTTGATTTTTTAAAATAAGTTCTACTCTATTTGCATACTCAGTCAATCTGTCATTGATGATAGAAGTAAATAATTTCACAAGACAGCTTATAAGTGTGATTGGTCTATAGTTTGATGGGTCAGTATTATTACCTTTATTTTTATAAATTGGGATAATGTTTCCATGTATCCACTGTGAAGGTATAATTTCAGTTTAAATATCTTGTTAAATAACTTCACATAAAGATTTAACATAATGTTACATGTATTTTTAATATATTCATTAAAGATACTGTCAATTCCACATGACTTATTATTTTTCAGTGCTTTAATACATCTTATTATTTCATTACTTGTAATTGGCTGATTAATAAAATTATTAAATTCCCCATCAGATAACAATTTCAATTCATCTTCAGATAATACATGTTCACATGGTCCATCATTTTCAGTATTACAGCATTTGTTATAAAAATCAAAAAGATCCTTCAAGTCAGCATTACATGTTGACTTATTACCACAATTGGTATTGAGAATTTTCCAATATTCCTTCGGGTCTGTTGTTCGCAAATACTTTAATCTATCTTTCATAATTGTTCTATGGTGACCTACTGCATGTTTTGGTTTCTTCTTGTATAATCTTTCTTTTTCATACAAATTATCTCTAAATATTTCCATATTTGTTATATAATCTTTTTGCTTTTCTAAAATTTTGTCTTGCAGATTTGCATTCTCATGTTAACCATGGTTTCTTAAAAGCCTTGGGATTTTTATCGCATGAATATAGTTTTTGGGTACCAAAAACTTCTTTTGCACTTTGTGCAAGTATATTACCAGTTTCTTCTACAATACTATTAATATAATCTAAAGATACATGTTCAGTTGTGCAACATATAAGTTTATCTTCCAGACTATTGATAAGAGATATTTTACTATCTACAACATTGTGGTAAGTAACTTTGTCATCAATAACCCATCTTTTTGCAACATCTGTATTCATACATTTGTTTGACAATTCATAATCATTTGTTGAAGTGCATAAACCCGTGTTTATACTTTTAATGGAAGACATTATAACTTGAATTGGATTGTGCACATCTGACAATAGCTCTGAAAAAGGAAGTACCCTCATTTCTGATACATGCTTGATAAAACTTACATTTGCAATACAATAGTCTACTACACTGGAAGATTTACAGGTGTATGCACCATTTTTATCATGTTTGGATCGACCATTCAGAATAAAAATATTACAGGGACCCTCTCTCCCTTTCCCCTAGACTCGAAGGATTTAAAAAAAAGTTTGCTTAAACATATATTAATCGTAATTAATGGTTATTAAAAACACTTGTCATTATATATTCAGTCATATTAAAATTAGATTAAACAAATTGCGCCCCCAACGATACAGTTCAAATTCATATCAAATGTTTTTATTTTTTTGTTAATATTTTTTTTTAAATTGCACAATATTCCCTATCCCAATTCACAATTAATTAACTAACTACTGATATGTCTTGCAGTACAATTACCGGTTTATACCGGTTAAAGACAGTTTTATCTTACTGCTATGTGTAGCTCTAATTTTTATTAACTGAAGTTCTCTTAAGTTTGCAACCCTTTAAAAAAAAAGAGTTGCGTATTTTGTTGCACAATAGATGTAAAAGTAAGCAATTATATAATTTTTTAACATTGTCATCGAGATAGAAAGTAATATAACCTTAACAGATTACGCATTAAGATACTGTTTAAAATATAAATGTACTTATTATTAAAAAAAAAAAGAAGGATGTAAAGTTGAAATTGAATTAAATTAAATCAAAATTAAGTTTTAAGTTTTAAGTTTTAATATCAGCTTAAGCATGCAGTCGCCAACTAGTTAATCTGGGAATTAAATTATTGAATTAATTGTGATCTTATATTCTTTGAGTTATGATACTGGGAATGTAACAAATATATTTTAAAATATTTACCCGAAAACTCCATTTCCTTTCATGGTCGTATTTCAAGCCTGTTCTCTGGTTCTTTGAGATGCGATGAACATTTGTATTTTCTGGTGAGCGTGGAGGCGGTTTTTATTTCGAAAAGGTGTAAATCAAGGTCTACTTTGATTTCCAATATTTGAAATCATACATTAGGATCACCATAACGTAATGTATACACATGATAGAAAAAACAATAAAAATAAAACCCCATTGACTTCATGAACTCTATTTAGAACATAAGATGGATCATATTTCATGACGGTGTACCTTTTCATTAATGATCATCTCCATTCTATGGCGGCGAGAAACAGTCGTTATTTGACAGCTGTTTGTAGAAAATGTGCTAGATTTATTCTCATTAGGTTATGAAAACCATCATATGTCTGTTGCTGTAACCATTACAGGTAACACGGTCCAGAAAATGTGAGAATTATAGTGTATTTGTAGCTTGTTAATTTCTGCTCTACATAATTTATTTTTCAATAATGTGTTTCGTGCACTTTTTGATTCCCCTTTTTAGCTTAATGGTGTTAGAATTTTAGAACAATTTCTGGGAGTTAACGTCATTGTAATCATTAGCCAGTAAGCAATACACATCTCGTATGTGTGAGAAGTTTTTTTTTTACCCATCCTTAGTACAGCAGATCCTCTGTAATTTGATTTGACATATAAACAGATTTTTCCAAATTTGAAATTTTTAAATCTGGTATTTTGCTGCTAGTTGTATTTTGCATCTGAAATTAAGACAACTTAATGATTTGAACATGTATTTAATTAGGCATTGAATGCTTATTTTTGGATGTCGTCGGTCCTTTACATGTAACACACCAAGACCGTGCAGACAAATGTGTGATCTTTAGCGCGTTATATGGCAACGCACTTTGAAAAAAAACAACGCACTTTAATTTAAAAACTTTTTCAAAGTGCGTGAAATTTGGGACCAGATCAACGCACTTTGAAAAAAAATTAACTTCAAAGTGCGTTATGAAGGTACATCAACATTTTTTAGTATCGAGACTCTTAACGCACTTTCAAAAAATATGTATTAATCACAAATTGTGGAATTAAAATTTCTAATTTGTTGATAGAATTATGATTTGTTAACACTAATTAATCTAGTTTTCCGTATTTGATTGAGAACTGGAATGGGGGTGTGGGGGGGGGGGGGGGGGGCTAACCAAAGATACAGGTCAATTATCAGTGTATCATTTAATTGATTACAAGAAGAAGGTCCCCTACCTCTCGTTTTACTTCCAAATCATATGATATTCAGCAAGCTGGAGTACTAGTAAACGTTTAAGATTGGAAAAAGAAATATGCTATGTTGTAAACTAAGTACATGCAGTGATATTAAAAAAACAACGAGCCGGCCAAACCCTAAATTCTCCAGTGATATGTTAGAAAAAATCTATAAGTGTTTTATCATTAAACCTTTTTTTCATATAATTTTTTATAATCAAATTAATCACGTCAATATAAAAAATTCCATCAACAAACATTGAATTAGTATAAACTTAAAAATAAGCATTGGGGTATGGGTTTTTTTTCTTGCTCTGATCTTCTAAAAGATCATATTGTTTTTTAATAAGAATAACTAACGTATCCTCTGTTCACATCATGTTTGTTTATAAGCACATGCAATAAGCCAGTTGAAATATGTTATACATTGATCTCCATTATCAATATATATAAATCATATTCGTTCTGGTATAGCCCTATATACCAAGGAGTAAATTTGCTGCATACTCAGGAAAATGCAGTTGATAAGCGATGAAAGTTATGTCAAATTTGGATAATTCAAATCTCCCGAATTGTTCTTTGTGAGGAAATTGTCGATATTGTCTTATGAAAAAAGAAAAAAAATTCTTATCTAGAAACTGTTTATCAAGTTAGCTTAGAATGCAACATGGGTTCTTTTTTATATACATGTGTAATTCACATTAAGCTAAACAAGGTTAAAACAATTATTTATTGTGTATAAAAGTATCAATTATTTTGACTAATATCGAAGATCTCAATAGTAATCCATGTTTAGAATCTAACAAGGACTATGAATTTGGCGGAACATTGGCGGAGGAAAATATCACATATTTCGCAATTTAGAATTGCTGTAGATTAATGAGTCTGTTTTAGCATTTTTAAAACAATAACATTAATGTTGGATTTTTTTTAACTAATGTGAACTAATGATACGATACTTGGGTTTCAGAATATGTTTTTAAAACATGATTTGCCTATCAAATTAGATATTTATAAGCTATTTAAAGTGCGTGTTCTATTCATTGATTTGTGTGAAAAAAATCACTTGAATCAGTTTTTTTGTATGGTCAATAAATTAGCTTTTCTCTCAATTTATATCATTATATAAAGTCTTCATATTACGTAAAAATCAGAATCAAATATTTAAAAATTCGAAGCATAAAAAAATAATCAAAATTTCTTCAAAATTTAAGACAATTAGAGGAAATGCGTGCTAAGCAATATCAATTTTAGTTTGAATATTTATTCCAAATTAGTAGTATAAGCTGATAGACATTCTTATATTTTGTCATTTTATTGAAGAATAGAATATTCATATCTTAAACAGATATCGACATAACTGCAATTAAGACCTACATATATTTTCATCATCCTACATGTACTCTAACTGTTGCCTTTCATCTCGAAAATAAAACAAAAACAAACAAATACTTAACTCAGTCATGCGTGACGCGTGACATCCGTTAATTACATATGTAATGTTTTCGCGCCCAGAATGCCGACAGCTTGATTATTTGTTTATCAGAACGAATGGATATATTGGTCTATACGACCCGATACAGGAATAGTAAATAATCAATTAATATACCGCATTGCGTTGTAGTAAAATGCTTTTATTCCAGAAGACTGGAGGTGATTCATTGAGGATTTCAAGACCGAGTTGTCAAACTGCCATCATGCCAAAACCATTGTTCATGTATATATCCGTAAGGATTCACCACAGTAGTAAGAATTAAAGATTATTGGTAAAAGTACAGTGACGCAATGCAAAGCATGTGACGACACCCTCAATAGTTTTAGTTCATTATACTTTCATGTAAAAAACCGAAATCTGGTTGGTTTAGGCGCAGTTTATAATCCGTTCTATTACCTTCAGCGTTAGCAACACATTTGGCAGCGAGTTCAATTTGTTCATAAGCGCGTTAATTATGCGTGTATGGTTCGTCGTAGAATTTACGTAAAAAAACAATAAAGTTTTCTTTAAAATTAAGACATTCAGTATACTAAAATGAATATTGCCTGTTTGGGAGAGGAACAGTTGAAATAGACTGACCCCTCGAAAACCATTGTTTTGTTAGCCTCCGCTTCAAGTCGGTTGACAATGGTTTTCTCGAGGTTGTCAATTTCAACTGTAAACTGCCAAACAGGCACTAGTTATATAATATACATGTACATATACTAGTTTAGCGATGTCGACAATGCCACTAATTAAATCAAATTTAACACGTACACAGTAATACATTACCCAGTCATGCAATATCTTAATAGCTATTTATGGACATCATGTTAATTAAAAGAAATATTTATATCTAACCGAACTAATGTTTTAAAAAAAGATTAATGTTTACTATATCAGTTTATATAAAATGACGCACACAATTTGTATTCAATTTAAAAATAATGGAATGACTTGCTCTGGCATCGCCCGAGATAATGAAGCAAACTTAGACATAGGTCAAAACTTGTACACTGTCATAATATCTCCTGATTAAAAAGACTGACAAAATGAAATGCTATTAAAAGTGTCTTGATATATCATTGTTCATTAAAAATTTAAAATGTCATGTTAAGGTTAACAATTATTTTATAACTTCTTGAAATTTTGACTTAAGTCTGAAATTGCTTCATGATCCTGTGCTGAACTTTTTATTCATTTAACGATTGATAAACATGTTCTACAACTTATACCAATATCTTTCGTTGGTACGGATGCTAGCGCAAGGTGGTCATTGGTGTAGAAAGAAGCCGAAGTACCCGGAGAAAACCCACGTGTCCAAGCGGGTGACCACCATACCCTATCACATACAGCCACTGTCGATCACGGGGATCGAACTCGGGTCGCAGCGGTGAAGAGCAAGTGCATTGTCTACTGGGACACACAATTAATTTTCATTGTTCATGTAAACCTCACATTATTTTATTATAAAGATAGTATTGATATTCTAATGATTTTGCTACAGATTTTGGTGAATTACCCCCTCCCCCTTTCAAATATGCATACAATGTACATGTTTAAACTTTAAGGTAAAATATTGAAAATAGAGTATGTACATGTAAGTCAAGTACGAATTGCGACGATTACAAAATAAATAAAGACGTGCTTATTTGTGTCACATAAGTCATATGTTCACATATGTTAAGATCAGACATACGTATAATCATGTGTATCATATGTGAATCGTGTGTGATTTTTCAACACATGTGAAACCAGGAATCGGTTGATGTGGAAATTGCATGTTTACCTGGTTTTGTAAATCAATAAATCAAAAAACATTCTATGTTCAAAATTTTATTTTCATCATTATTTACCTCTGAACAAAATTCTTAACGACGTAAATACAAATGGTTATGCAATATACAATATGTCACAAGCATACAAAAGTACATTCATAAAATCTAAATTTTAATGATGAAATGACGTCGACTTATGTATATTTATCTTTAAATGTGGTGATGTGATTAATGACAAATGGATTGGCCCTTCATCATTGAAACCTTCCTGCATCAATTTGGTGGGTTTTCTTCAGAGTAGATCGGCCTCGGACATGAAGTAAAGGGGCATTAGTCTCTGAAATAGTCCTCCGCCCATCCCCCGAAACATGCGGGATCTCATCAGATACATCAAGGCTGTAAAACAAAAAATCACAATTAAAATATTTCTTTATAACTAAACACAAGAACGTTAACACGATAAATAAAGGCATTTGATCAACGTACTAAATGTAATTTTTGATTTTGATTTGCTTGCCGTGTTCATGCGGAACGCTTTTTGAGATTGAGCAGATGCAAACCATGAAAAATGTAGATCTTGCCATTTACGTATTCTATTTTTTTAAACTACACGCTACATATATTTTATGTAAAAGATTTGCATTGAAAAAGAATTGAAACGGTCTGTTGATTAAATCTGAAAAGCAAATAAATATGAAATCGTAAAAAAAATCTTTTTTTTTTTACATTCAAGACTATTCAAATGCTAATACCGCCTGCAAACAGATAAAGTTGGATGCTGCTTAGTTTTTATTTTATTGGTCCATATTATTTGTCAGTTTTGAAATTCAATGTAGCTTAAACCCGGCGATGTGGATTGACATTGACAGATTCTCCCGTCCCAAGTTTTTTGACAGATTTATGGTATTTTATATATAAGAGGTTAGAAATGATTTGTTGCTTGCGTTACTAGGAGAGGAAAATTCATAAAAGGGCACGACTGAGTGCGTTTGCCGAGACGGAAACCAGTTTAAACTAGTCCTTCCCTGGAAGTTCATATGAAGGCCATCAGTAAAAAGGTAATCATTTATCACCGAGGAATGGTAAATATCCACGTGGACTTCTAAAGGTTAATAAACGTGTTTTATTGTCCATATCGTTAATTTGGGGTTATCGTGGGTGATAAGAATTAAAGCATATAAAATATATGCAGGTAGTACGTATATGTACAGTATAGTACACACAAAAATGCTATAATGATAAGACAGAGAAAACCTTTTCACAACTACATGTACATGTACATGTACTAGAGGATAAATTAAAAACTGTCAATGGTTCACTTTTTAGAGTGTTAACTTAGATCATGATGAAAAAAAACTTAATTCATTTGGTTACTGAGATCAATTATAATCAATTGATTTAAAAATTGTTTTTTGTTTTTTTTTTTGCAATTTCTCATTTTTTAAATTCATTTTCTATGCTTGAATATAATGACTTCGCGAACAGCCAAAAGATGGAAAACAAAAGCTACATGTAGCTCTAGGACTCTTATATATCAAAATACATAATAAGAAAAAAAATGCTGATACGTGTACGTGTATTTTTGTGGAAAAAAGCATTTACAAAGAAAAAAAGCAAAGTAAGTTATTTCCTATCATTAAGTACTAATCTTTCGAAGGACAAATGAAGAGAGGAAACAGTATCAGAATTCATATTAAATAATTGATATTCAGCTTTCAGTAAAGAGAAAAAAGTAGTCGATGAAGTTACTGATGAATTTTTTTTTTAAAAATCGTAAACAATTTTCTTTCTAAGAATCTAGCACAACTGTGATTTCAAAAAAAATATATAAGTTCGCATTAAAATTCGTGGATCTGTATAAGAGGACACGTATCTTCTGTACGAATAGTAGTCGCATTCAAAAAAGCCATCGTCAGCCATTTGTTAGTTATTCGTATCTTCTTTTCGATGAATTAAGATTTCGCAAATATACTCAAATACAAAATCCACAAATAACCGATGAATAGTAATTATAGTAGTGAATATTGATAAAATGAAATCCCAGTAAATGATTAGTTGTTGCTAAAATAATTGGGATTCAAATGGCAGGAATAAAAATGTCATGTTGTAAATTTTGTATTTGCTGCCACCTTGTAAATTCAAAATTCACAACATGACAAAACTACCAGCAAGTTGTGCGCTGATACTAAAAAACACGTGATTCAATAGATTAATAGATCAAACAGTAAAGTGCATTAAAACTCTCCAGAATCGGGATTTGGTAGAACGGAATAGAAAAATCAGTAGATAAGAATAAAAATTCCAACAAAAAAAAATGGGACTCAGAAGGTAAGTTAAAGCCACAGTTTTACATGTATATACTCACCTAAAGCTTGTCGTGCATTTGCTTCCACCACATAAGCAACAAACAGACAGACCAACAGGACAATCAGAAGGAAATTCTTCATTGTGTTACAACCAATAGTGCCTGTAATAACCCAACAGTGTAATCAAACCCTTGGACAACTGGAATATCCTATAGGTATTTACATAAGAAATTTGTATCAGGAATTCATCCCATCTTCATAAACGTTGTATATGTAACATAGACGTAGCATTTGTTTCTATATAATTGTACGTTGCGTTTATTTTCTTTATCTGTTTTTTTTCATTCTGATCAGCAGGAACTGTTAAGTATTTACATTTTTTTCAAAATGTTCTTAAAAGTTTAAGTATTTTTTTTTGTTATTTGAACGACTATGAATTAATCCTTCTCCAATCAGTTGATATCATATTTAAAATTGGTGATTATAATATTGTATAACAGGAAATTAAATCACAGACTTTTTTTGGGTAAACTGCAATTCAAAAAGAATGATTATCAATAGCATATATGTCTTTAAAATATCAGTGAAAACTTACAACAAGACACTGAATACACAAAACACTCAATCCTCAAATCAATGACAACTTTCTGACCAAATATACATGGGTGGATTTCAATTTATACCAAAACATGGTCACGCTTTGATGACTCGAAGGAATCGGACCGTCCTGCGTGACCGAGAAAAAGTTTCTGTTGACCACAAAAGGCAGTGGCTTGTTTGTTTTGGTCTGAGGAAAAAAATGTTTCATGTCAATGGTCTACTAAACATGATTTGGCCGTTGTTCAACAGAATGGGCGTGAAGGGAAAAAAGTGATCAGTTTGTATATATGTTTGTGTTCGTCGTGTCATGACAATTTGTTTACAATGCCTTATGTACATTTCATGGCTTTCTATTTTCAGACTTTTATACCTATAGATAATGACATATGATTTTTTTTTGCTATTTCTCTGACTAGAGTTTTCAAATAAGTAAGCTATAATTATCTAATTTGTTGTTCCTTATCAATAATACAGTTCACGTGATGGCATCTTAATTGGAAAGAAATTTGTTATTTCTTTGTTTTCTCATTTACTGACCATTAATCTGATGTCATATTTATTATTCACATTATAATGTTTTTAAGCTAGTCTATGTAAGCGTTATTTAAAAAAAAAACTATTTCAGACTTATTAGTAAAGAATTTATGTTTGCATTTTCTTGAATTTAAAATAATATTGTAAAATCAGAAATTGCAATTGTACATAAATTGTACATAAATTGTTAAAATTTGTATTGTTGAAATAAAGAAAAAACATATTTAATGTATAAAATAATATTTCTTTTGAAGTAAAAATTTATGCGATAAATTAAGCTAATTGATAACGCATCTCTTTTCTCTTATACATAACGTGTATTTTTTTTTGTGTCGAGACAATCTCTTATTGCCTTGGTATTTCTTTATATATGTTGAAATGTCTAGCATAGTCACGAATTAAGATAATTGCCCTCATCAACCCTTGTTAATTGTCAAAATATGTTAGTAAGTTTTTATTTTAGGGGAGTTTAGTGTTTGGTGTAACCAATGTATAACATATATATTTATTTCGTTGAGGTTTTATAAGTCGCACATTATCTTAGCATAACTTCAGTACGTCCCATCAATCGAATAAGAGATAATTATATACACCCATCAATTTCCTTTCTTGATACTGTCAAAGTAACATAGTGTGATCCAATTTTCCGGATCACAAAACTGTTGATTTCCGATTCCGTATCACCAAATGACGTAGTATACATTAAGGTCAAGATCTAGTAAATGAAAGGTGCCTACAGGTTTAGGAAATTCAAGATTTCTTTTAATGATGCTTCATAACAATATCTTTGTTTCATAGGGTGCACTAGGGCTTAAATTTTTGATAAACACGCTGAAAAAGCATGTTTTAAACAACCATTTTCTATGAAATATAAAGGACAAAAGTAACAAATTTCAGAGTTTTGTCCATTTTTGACTCATGAAATATATCTAGAATGCCTACAGTCTCTCCAAAAACGGCATTAAACAAGCTCTTGACCTTCTCTTTAAAATGATGTCAAATTGAATATAGGTACCGGGATTACTAGTACTTTTCCCGTGATTAAATATAGAATGTCAAAATATTGTTTTATTTTCTACATAATTCCTTTAAAGCCGTAAAATACGGGAACAGATTAATCAAATCAATTATGACGTCATAATGGTTCTAGCACAAAAAGACACTCTGGAATCATTTACTAGATCTTGACCTTAAATAACGTCTGATTTGTACTTAAAACTTTTGAATGGAAAAGGGTATATAAAGAATTTATCTTAATAACGTTACTTGATCCTCTCGTTTCCAGGCGCAGGTCATCAGAACAATCGAGACGCTTTGATTCTCGTTTGATCTGATGATCCATGCATGACAACTCAACGTGATCCGCCCCTTTGGATCAAGTAACTGTTATAATGATATATAGTTATACTGCATGATAATAATGCATTGAATAAAGTTAGGAAATTCTGGTCGAAAAAACCTCTCATGGAACTTTCCCACGCATTTTAAAAGAATTGTAACAAAAATGCCTCTTTTTTTTTGATAGACGCCTTATAATTATTTTTCAAAATGTGAGGTCAGCTTGCTTTCGGAATGTAGTTTTTGTTGTTTCTAATGATTAAATAAAGTTATTTCAAGACCTTACATTCCAGTGATTAATATGTAAACAATTTTATATGATTATTGTTTTTATACTTAAATAATGAATGTAAATTCTTTGTATTTTGAAGTCTCATTTATATATTTTTTTCATGGACTCTTGAGTTTTACAAAAATGTAATCAGCTGTTTTCTTAAAGTGTAGATTTTCTGTTTCCTTTGGATATTTAAGGGGTTTCTGATTAACAATATAACATTTTGTTTCATTTGTCAAAATATGAGAACAATTTATTAAAATAGATTCTTTCACGTCTTTTAAGTTTTTCTTCAAAATATGCCATAATTATTCAAAAGACATTATTCAAAAATCAAAGGCATACAAGTCATAGAGACCTGGCTTGGGTCAACGTGTGCATGCCCCACAAGCTGTTAACAGTTGTTTACATGTCAGTATTGTCTACTGTTTATTACCCTTCACACGCTGCCTTATATATACTGCACATAAACACATCTTATCGGGGACATATGAAAACCTGACAGAACATCGTGTTTGTAATCTAAATAGGTGTGTATCCACGTAAACTCATCTTGTTTATGTTAATATTGATAAAGACCCACCGTGAACATGTGCTGTTTGTTTGCATGTGTGTATTTATGTAACATACTTGATAATACTTGTATTAATGTTGTGATATCTGACATGTCCATCTGAAATTACCAGTGAAGATATTTCAAAATATTAATAATTTTAATCTTTTTGTAATGTACCTTTGAATTAATTTACCTCTGTATTCAATACAGAAACACCAAGAGCATTCTATAAACTTTTACCTGTGGGAATTGAAATAAATTTATCCTTAAATTTTTTGCTGGTACAGTTATAGTTTTATTTATTGCTTTAAACATTGGTAGATCTGGGTTGAATTTGAGGAGTCTAGATACCACCAAATCTGCCTAAAATTTTAAGAACTGATTTGTTTAACTGTAAACTTTTATACAGCAACGAATAAAACCATATTTTTTTCATATTTGAAATGTGAAGTTATTTTCATTTATTTTTATATAGAGCTCTTCTTATAAAGGAGAGCAATACAGTATAAAAAAATGGTCACGACCATATCGAACACTCTTAAGAAATTAGTCATTGCAATGTACGATCGTTTGACATATTATTCACCTGTATCGTATGAAATGCATACAAACATCATGGTACCATTTCATATGAACATTGTCAATAAAAAAATTTCACTTAAACATGGACACATTTCACCAGTGTACCAATGTTAACTCGATTGATTTATTAAATTTTACACGAAGTAAACAAAAACCGAATGATTATTGTAAGAAAATTATCTTATTTAATTCTTTTTTAAATATAAAGCTTAAACTTTTTATAACCTATATATACTGAGACAAGCGGGGAGCCGAAAATTGATTATAATGTAAATAAATTATTGAATTTTACAATATGTATAAATGGTATATAAATGGTATAAAAAAATAAAATTGAATTAAAAACTAATGAATAATAAAAGAAAATAATAAATGACAATTTAATGTAAATTACTGGTATACATGAGCACTTTTTGGACGTTTGCACACGAAATTCGACGACAATTTGACAATAACCACACTGCTTTGGTGGTTGTCTAATCTAACAGAAAGCATTTGTCAGCTGACCATCAGTTCCTTTAATCTCTCATAAGATAGTTCTTTATGGCAAAAATGATGAATTATCAAATCTCTTGGGGGGGGGGGGGGGGGGGGGGGTAACAGATTTTAAGTTCTAAATTTGAAAATTATATCTTATTTTGTAAATACATATGGGGTAATAATTTATAGCAATAGAACAATTAATTTTTTTTTTTTACTCTGATTTAGATTTTTAGAGCTTTTACAGGTTTTATGAAGGGATGTCTTCATTAGAGCTGATGATATTTCAATCCCATTAATTTTCCAATTCAATTGAATTTATATAAAGACATTTCCAGGCAAACAACAAATTATTGATTTAAAGCCTAAAAACTTAATTTGAAGTTAGATTACATTTTAAGTTTATGGACAACAAGCGGGCATTGCTAATTCATAGATGTCCTAAACAATTAAATAAAATTGCATTCAAAACGTCACCTTTAATAGTTATCAAAATTGAAAATGAGTCAAAAACACATTTCACATATTACTTGCTACATCTTAAGCAGGGATCAACACGATTTTTCTCATAGAGCTACAAAATATACAGCAAAACCTGGTCATTCTATGATAATCAAGTTTCTTTCGTGTATGTTACAGTAAAAGTTTAAAATCAAAGATTTTTTAACTTAACTACAACAATCTAAACAATTGTAACACATATTATTGATCTTTATTTTAACCATAACCATAACTATATTTTAACCATAACTATTCAACAATTATGCAGATGGACTTTCAAATTAAAGCTTATAGCTATGGTGATTTTCCCCCTAATCATTATTAACCCCCCCCCCCCCCATTTAACAAAAAAGAAACAATAAAGAATGTTATTTTAAAAAAAAAAACATGTCCACCTTCAATTTGTATTATTAAACCTAAGAAATCATGAACTAAAAGACCGGACGGAAGATATTGGTTGCCTACTAGTATGTGTACTAAATAATTATTTAAATTAGAAGGCTGGATCATCATGGTCAAATATACTCTTAAATTTTAAACATAAACTTGTTAGTCATCAAAATTTATTTAGTAAAGAAAACTCCTAGTATATCTTAAATTTGTTATATTTTATTTTATATTAAGTTTTTTCCTATGACTGTATATAGAGCCCTTTGTCTCAAGAAGAAAACGCGTTACAGTCTAAATTCAGCCTCCTGAGGAGTAAGACAAGGGGGAGAATAAGACCTTGTGTTTTAATAGTTTTGGTTTTAGTTTTGGAAATAACATCTTGATTAAATGTATACCTTTAATTTTATTTAAAAGATACTGCATGATTTCAATTTCAGCTGGGTGCATGTTGGAATAAATGGACAATTCAGTATGTATGATGAATTAATCTTATTAGTTTTAACTTTTCATGTTTTTTATTTGGTTCTCGATGAGAGATCACATGAAATTAACTGTCTTCCGATTAATTTATAAGACCATCAATGATATGTACATGTACATTTATCTCGAACCACGAAGCCCTGCGTGCCAGGCAACATTTTAACCGGAAAAATTCGACACGGCATTTAGAGTGGTGGTACCCAGCATTTACCTCAGAAAGGAGAGTAGCCCAAGACAGGTGTCCTCAGTAAGAGACCGGAAAGTAATGTTTTACGATAAAAGATACGTCAGGTGATGTCAAATAGAATCTCATTGATGTAAGTGCGTGACAAAACATTCCGACAGATGAATACTATAGCGTACTTGAAAAAGACGTGAATCATTCTAGTTTAAAAAAAAATTGTTTTGTTAACCTTAAATGTTGCTTTTCAAATAGAAACAGAACATGTTAAACAGAATTAGATATATATCATAACCGAAATATCGAATCGTATGTACATGTGTATTACTACATTATACATGTATACGAAATGAATGGCAGTGCACAATGATTCTTGACGAACAATTCTCTGTGTAAATCATAATTTGTACTTAATAAGCAATAATCTATATCGACGCCTTGTGAATAGCCAAGTTCATTTGCATTTTTAAAAATATTTGTAACCAAAAAAAAAAACATAATAAGCTTCCAATTTTTTTCTGTGGAGTGATGTTTTATATTACGTTATAAGACTGTCAATTATTTTTCGAGTTGCTGTAAATTTACAGAATAAGCATCATGTCTTTCAACCTTGACCCAATTCCAGTTGTTATAGAAAGCTTTAGGTAAAGAGACAATGAGAACCCGGAATTCTTTAAACCTTTCAAAAAAAGACATTTATTTTCGAATAAATTATCAACAAAGAAATGGGGCGAAATTGACAGAAGAAGGGCGTAGAATCAAAGTAGGTCAATCTCATGACACGGTTTCAGTCTGTGTCTGTAACTGAATTGGACTCGGCTGACAAAAATGCAGTACTCGTACATGTATACGTGTTTAAACCAGCAAAAGGCGTTCCTATCTAGACATTCGCTATATAGCACAGAGCTAATAAAATCTTCTCACTGACAGGCAGTATATCTACATCTCCAAGACTTTGTAACAGAGTAAATTTCTTTCAAGGCACATCGCAACAGTGTGTGTGTGTGGGGGGGGGGGGGGGGGGGTCTCTCACACTTTTTAGGGGAAACTGATCACCACTTTATATATTTTCTTGATTTCCTACATCAAACATTAACTTTTTTTAACGCCCCACTTATAAACGAAATAACTGGAACACGGTATTTTTAATTAACTCACGGAATCTAAATTCATCATATATAGTAAAAATATCTTTATAACAGGAGATTTTAACTGCAACCTAGAAAACCTAGAAAATATTATAATTGGAGATCAAAGTAATAAGACGTTTCAAAAAATACTTTAAAGTATCAGTTTAATTCACAATTTGCGTTCTAACCTAAGGTCAGGTGATATAGGATTCTCATGGTATTATGGAGAAAACATACACAAAAGCTGCATTGACTATATAATTACACACAAACAAACTAGACCTACAAAACCACCTTCTCTTTTAAACAAAATTACCAATACTTTATAGAGAGATATTTGAAGCATTTAATTCTTTCAAATGCAATAAAGAGGTAAATGCTAATATGTCAAGTTCTGAATTTTTACAACAGCATGTTTGGGGTAATGAAATTTACAATGAAATTTCGTTTTGAAAACAAATTGTTTTGTTTTAAAAACGTGTTTATTAGTAAAGATTTGAAATATGTAATGATATTGCGGACGATAATAGGTTAATCATTGAAATCTTTTACAAATATATTAAGCCAGAAGAACAATTTGCGAATATTTTATACATGTAATAAAAACGCATTTTTTCTAAATAAAAAAAAACCAGTTTGACATATTAAGTCTGGCTAAACACACAACTGTTACCCATATACTACAGTTTCTATTTCGTGGGAAACTATTTTTAGAGATCACAAATTTGAAAGGCTAAGAAAATATAAGGAATTTAATATTGAAGGACCAGAATGGATCAAAAATATTATTTAAACAAAGTCGTTAAAACAATTGACAAGCAAATCTCAGATTTTTCAATAAACTTCTAAACAACATTCTAATAAATAGAGACAATCTCAGTTGGTGAAAATATGATTCTAGTACATGCTTGTATTAATATTGTAAGCCCCATAACGAAACAATTAGACATTTACTATATGTTATATCGTATGTGACACTTAGGATTTTTAAGTATATATACATGTAACAATGTTATATCGTATGAAACACTTATGATTTTTAAGTATATATACAAGTAACAATGTTATATGGTATGTAGCACTTAAGATGTTTAAGTATACTGTCAAATAAAATATACAACATGACTACTAGTCATGTTGTATATTTTATTTGACAAAATGAAATATATCAGAAAGGACAATACATACATGTAACAATATATGTTACATTAATTGTATGTAGCACTTAGGATTTTTAAGTATATATACATGTAAAAATGTTTTAAATACAAGAATATCAACTTTTAACTAAATATATACGAATTTAAGCATCCCCCCCTACCCCCCCCCCCCCCCCCCCCACACACACACACGAATAGCAGAATTAAATGTATGTTTAGAAATGCTTGTGCATCTCGAACCGAAGTCGAAAAGTTGAGATGTTAGGGGTACATTTGTACAGACATTATAATTATACATGCAGAGCGCATGCATATGTACAGGGGCTTGTGTAAAAAAAAAAACCATTGGTAAAAACGTGGGTACCTTGGGGGCTATATCTTTTCTCAAGCCCTGTATGCTCACCTTCCCACTTAACTTGAAAAAAAGTGCATGTACCACGTGTTTTTATGAAACCAGATAGACAGTTGATTTATAACACTCATATAGAACAATGGTGGGTAATTTTTTTTTTTTTTTTTGGTACCGAGAACTTGAGTACCATATCATACACGTGTGTACATATATAGTAACTATAGCCAATTCATCAGCCACTGGCATAATGAGATTCATGCATAAAACGCTGCATTGGTTTATTACTATGATTACTGTATACAATATCTGTCAAAACTCCTACATGTACATATACTTCGTTTGAAATTAAGTCATCGTGACTGTTCAATCGCAACTTCTCGGGCCTTTCCGGCAAGCTCGGAAAAACAGCTTGCCGGAAAGGCCCGAGAAGTTGCGATTGCGTAACTGTTTAGTAAAGAAAGGGGGGGGGGGGGGGGAGTGGTACAGAATTATGATACACGGGGAATAACTCTAATTGTTTTCCATTCTTGATGTCAGGTGACCACATTCCATACAAGCAAGCTCGGCCATGTTTGTACGTCTGCAATATGTTTGATGTCCGATTCGACGAAAAGCTATAAATTGATTTATTACAAACAAGGTTTGTGCCCCTTATAGCCTAATTGACTTTATTTATAACACGAAAATTAAGAAACCTACATGTAACTTTTTTTTATAGTTAATTATTACCTTTCAACTAAGTACTTTCGTTTTAATTTTCTGTATGAATTGCCCTTCAACAAATATATTTTATGCTTAAATTGATCATTCTATTTGGTTATTGTAAACCCTTGATAAAAGCAGGGCTGCAACATACGGTTTTCACGTTGGCTCTTAATATATTAACAATTAATAACTACATTTTCTTTTGGATTAAAGACAAACAGTGTATTTAATTTTTCGCTTAATTTTTTCATAATATTTTTAGAAAAACGATGGATCCTCATTCTAGTGCCCAGGATGTGCACCGATGTGAGCTTTGTGAGACCGCCATTTTACACAGCTACTGTGACTTTTGTCATGTCAACCTCTGCAAGCCCTGTGTAGTAGATCACATCTCAGATGGATATGACAAACATAAAATTGTCCCTTTTGAGGAGCGAAGATCGACTGTTATTTACCCAAAATGTGTGACACATTCACACAAAAACTGTGACTTGCAGTGCAAGAATTGCAACAACATATTTGTTTGTTCTTCTTGTATTGCGTCAGAAACACATAAAGGACATATTTTTGTAGAAGTTTCAGAAGTTTATGCGACAAAGAAAAATGCTATTGCGGACGAGGCAAATAAGTTAGAAAATCTTATTTTCCCGACATATGAAGAAATTGCACTGGACTTGGAAAATCAGCTTGCCAACCTGGATGGAGGATATGAGAAACTTACAACAGCAATGTCCAAACAAGGAGAGCAATGGCACAGAGAAATTGACATCGTTATCAATAAAATGAAAACTGAAATCAGTGAGATAAAAGTAAAACACAGAGACCTTTTACAGAAACACTTGGATGAAATCAAACAGACACAGGCTCTCATAAAACAAACATTACAAGACATAAAAGAAATCAAGAAATCCACTGAAGTATCTCCTACCATTGAATACAGCTCAAAGATCAGAGAGTTCAGCAAGCTGCCGCCCAAAGTAAAGGTTACACTGCCAACATTCCTTCCAAAACCATTAGACCATCAAAAGTTGTATAGTTTGTTTGGACAGATCACTCCTTTGTCTACTGCTACAGAAGAGAATGTCTTGTCACTTAGTCTAAACAAACCCAACACTTCAGTGAGAGAACTACTGGATGAACCGGAACTTGTTGCCACAATACAGACAGGGTATGAAAACGTTTACAATGTTACCTATCTAAATGAAGATTGTTTTTGGACATTCGGATCGATAAAGGATATCAAATGCTTTAACATGAAAGGTAAATTGCTTCATACAGTTAGCAACAAATCAGAAAAATGGCCCAATGATATAGCTGTAGACAGTGAAGGGAATTTACTTTTCAGTGACAGGACATCAAGGACAGTGAATAAAGTAAATAATGGACAGACAGAAGAGTTGATCAGATTACAGGGATGGACACCTGGTAAGCTGTGTGTTACCTCTAATGGTGATCTCCTGGTTATCATGTTCAGTAGTAAGAAAACTCAATCCAAAGTTGTCTGTTACTCAGGATCTACAGAGAAACAAACAATTCAGTTTGATGATGAAGGTAAACCTCTGTACTCAGGGAATAGTTATACTAAATACATCACTGAAAACAGAAATCATGACATCTGTGTAGCTGACTGGGGGGCTAGAGCAGTTGTAGTGGTTAATGAGGACGGGAAACTCAGATGGAGATACATCGGTCATCCCTCAGTTACCAAAAAGAAACAATTTTGCCCAGTTGGTATTACAACAGACAGTCAGAGTCGTATCCTGACAGCAGATAGAGACAACCACTGTATCCACATTCTAGATCAGAATGGACAGTTTCTCCGTTACATTGATAACTGTGATCTGAAGAATCCTTATGGTTTATGTGTGGACAATAATGACTATCTGTTTGTATCAGAAATTTATAACGGCAATGTTAAGAAAATAAAATTTCTCAGATAGACACCAAACTGGGTGATAGAGATTGAACAAGACTATTTCCATGAATTTGATGATTTGTTTTTAGTAAAGTAAACTTTGTTCATATCAGGGGTGCAGAACATGTGTATTTCATGCTATGTATTAATAAATATTTACATTCAGTGTAATTTATTATGATTGCATTGAAAATCTGCAATGTTCAATTTATGTGAATACACTTAGCCTATTCATGCGTCAGAGCACAAATAAAAACGTCATCACGCATTCTGAGTTATTGTACGACTAAAGGAAACGTTCACACTTACAAAACTAATTTGATATTTACTTATGATATATGATATACTATTGTAATAGTATAATGCACAGAGTACAATACATGTAACCGTAAGATTGCAAGAAATCATGTATAGCAACCAGATTAATTGCATTTTCTCCATAGGGGCCAAGCCTGTTTTAACATTAATTCCAATGTAACCATAAATAAAGTTTCTTAATTTATCATATGGTTACATTAAAATTAATGTTAAAACGGGCTCGGTCCCTGTGATTTCGTCCGCATGGAGGGAACATGTTGGGGGGGGGGGGGGGGGGGGTACACGGAGGTGATTGTCTTATAGACAACATGAAAAATTCATCTTCCCAAGTCAAGGGTTTCTAAGCTATGCGGATCAGAAACCCTTGACTTGGGAAGATGTGACAAATTATATATAAATTATATATAGAGTCTGTCCCAAGTTATTGCTTCCATCACTTTTTAGTGATTTTTAATGAAAATACACATACCTGTGAAAGAAGTACAGTAGAAATCGATGAAATGGAAAATATCTAAAATAACTTCATTGACAAATAATCCCTTTTCACTCAATAAAGTTTACAGGAACGGAAACAAATTTCTTACGGAGATTTATAATGGGGGAATGACCCGGGAATGTTTACATCTTTTCTCCATTCGGAAGTACTCGGGACACCTCGCGCAATTTTTCAACGATAATCCGGGCTTATTAATGGCTGATGCAATGCAAAATCTCCGTAAACTTTCTAATTTGGGATGTGTATTGAAACCTTAAGCGATAGAGGGGGCGTTTCAAAACAGATAATATGGACATTTTTCAAATTAGTGGATGAACATAGTTTTCGCATACAGGTATTTATCGTTATCAAAATATCAAGCGAAAAGTGGTGGAAGCAAAACCTCGAGAGAGAGAGAGAGAGAGAGAGAGAGTATAACTGAATATTGGATCTTTTAGGATCCAATAATTGTTTACAACATCTCACACATATAGATCTTCTGACACGGTATTCTACAAATTTCATTTCAAGAGAAATTGATGTTGTATATACTTTGGGAGTTGAAAGGGGGAAAGGGTGGAATGGGGTGACGAGGCCTATGTCTATTAATTTTTTTAATACTATGTTTGATTTCTCCAGGGAGGTTCGGACCCCCCCCCCCCCCCATTCTAGATCAATGCACTTTTATCTTATGTCAGTGGAATTTCTTCATCGGAAAATTTAAAGAAACATTCGGTTTTGTAACGTTTAACTTAGATATCACGATACTCTGAATATTATAAATTATAAAAAAGCAGTTTCTTTAGCGATATCTTATTTATTAACTAATGATAAAACCATAAAAATTACAACATTATTATAGTTTTTTGGCAATCGAGAGGAGAAATAGGAGAAATTCTGTCATGGAAATTTAAGGAACTAAATCAATAAAACTCCTCAGGTACATGTATTTTACCTTATTGAATAACCGTGAAGAAACTGAATATCGACATACTGGCTGTGGACAATGATAATTTGATATATATCATATTTTCTAGACAAAGAAAGCAGGACAATTATACAAAGTCATACAGTGTTTATATATACATTGTATATACAAACAAGGTAGACTAGTACATTTATATTATCTAAACAGACAATTCTGGTCTATTCACTTTGTCCGTAAAAACAGGTATCATATATTAAATATTAATATCATAATTTGTCAGAACTCATAATTATACAATTTCGTATAAATGATTAGGTTTTTCAGAGTTGAAAGAAAGAAAATTGAATAGTAAAAAAAAGATGATTGATTGTAAAATTTAAAAGAAAATGTAAAATATGTTTACGCATAGTCAAGCATGCGCGGATCCAGAACATTTTTCCAAGGTGGTGGTGTGTGTGTGGGGAGTTCCGAAGCATATTTTCGGTAATTTTTGCTAAATTTGAATTTTCCAGGGAAGGTCCAGACGCCCTCCCCTCCCTCCCCCAAGGTAAAAAAGATCCGCGCATGCACAGTCATAAATCTATGGGTGGATTCCGGAAATATTTTATCCATTCGATCGAACCAAAAACTATCTACTGCCCAAACTGGTTCTCTCAAAAGAGAACTAGGATGACGTAAACATGGATTGAGGGAAATATGGGCTTCTTTCGCCTAATGTACAGACGCAAGCATATATTATTCTTTTTATTGTGTGCAACAACGTGCTGGTTGCTTTATCACATATTTTATTTTTCATCAGGTAAATGTTTTCTTATTATATATTCCTGTGTTTACATGTTTACCGGAATTTCCTCTGTGATTCGTGGCCTAGAGCACAGTGTAATGGAGTGCGTTCGTGGGCGTTGGGATGTCCCCATCTGCCAGGTTTATGTGGAAGTGTACTTATGATAACAATTCAAGGTCTACTAGAAATGTTACTGCATTTTATGGACATTAGATGATATTGCACTCTAACACATACATGTACTGACATACACTGTACATGTAGCTCATGAATATGCATTTTTGATAATCAAAACACTCTGTATATATTACTTCAAGTTAAACCATTTATCATTGTTTGGTTCATGATAAAAGGTCTGCTCTATTGAATTAATATGATAAAAATATTGAAAAAAAAATAATGCATCTTCATTATCAGGTCCAGTACAATCTCCAGATTTAGCTATATAGCTTGAATAAGCTAAATAGCTTTATTAAGCTATTCAGAGTAGCTTCATTTAGCTATTTTGTCATACATTTTTCTTAAATGTGTAATTTTTTCAGTATGTATAAAAATCGCACTTTAGTGCAGTGATAATTTTCAACTTTGAACTGTTCTGTAAACAATGCATGTAAAGATTACTCATAAGTTTGCGTCTCCTTAAGAGACTTTGCACTAAAAGTTTCGGGGCAACTGATTCATGACCACACAGTTACTTCTTGAATGAAATATAAAGGAGGTCAGTTATGGTGAACAAGATAATTGATTGGTAATAATTTATCACAATGAGAAGAAATCATACTTATCCACGCCTCATTGCACACAAAGTGGTGAACAGTTACCAAAACAATGGAAATATATTTTTTGCTTGAAAGTGTTTAAAAGCTGCAGTGTTAAAACTATCTTTAATTTGGGTCAAGTTTATAATGGTCAATGGCGCAAATATGAGTAGCAAGTTAATTGCAATTTTTCGTCCATTTCTTACAATAAATATTTTCTTCAAAAACTGCATATAAATAGCTTTATTCAGCTATTTTGAATAGCTTTATAAAGCTATATAGCTTTTTCAAGCTATATAGCTAAATCAAGAGATTGTACTGGACCTGATTATGTCAAGGATTTTTCTTCAGTTCTCCATAATAAAGATTGGTTGAGTCAGAAACAATCTGGAATAGAAGATGCATGCACAAATGATTTTATTCTGTTTGTAATGAACATTAAATATAGTTAAATTTGTATAACCTGGTTTGCATATCACAAGACACCTCACAATGCATCAACGGCAAAAACTTACTTATTCGCTTGACGTTTGAGTTTTGAACAGATTAATATCATATTTAAAGGTAAAACACACTCAATTTGTACAGTAAATTACAGGAAATTAAATTATAAGAAATGAACTCAATATCTATCCAAGTTATACTCGTATAACCCCAACCCAGGTTATACTCGTATAACTTGGGTAGACATTGAGTTTATTTCTTAATAATATGATGTCAGCCATCTTTAAGGAGCTTCGTGAATAAAGTTACATGTAATTATCATGAATATTGTTTTTAATTGTAAATTAACTGCAAAATAGAAATAATGTTAACTACTTTTATTTGCATGGGGTGTGAAAGCCTTATCAATGGGAATATATTAAGCAGTTTATCAGTGGGCATGAACAAAAAAACTTTTTACAGTAAATCTGAAGATATCTGTTCAAGTTTTCTGTTGACAGCTCAATCTACTGGCATCCTTAAAAATGATAAGATTAAAATTAAGTACACTGAATGAATACAACCTATTAATAAGAATTATATTAAAACAAGATAGAAAACTGAATGTAAACAGAAAACTTGAGAAGGTTTATTGAAAGTAAAGTAGCTCAACAAATGTGGGTATTTTTCATCAATAGGATCGGCCATTTTTCATCATCATTATCATTACCACTATATATTTAGAATAGAGTGGCTGCCAAAATTAGAGTTCAAAGCTAATTTTACTGTAAATTATTTGTTAAAACTGTTGCATTGCAGAAAAGTTTTGTTTAAATTTTATTGCAAAATTTAAATAGGGGAAAAACCTTTTATATGTATTGAACTTGAAATTGAAAAACTTTCCAAAATCAAAATCATAATGCAGCAAAATTTGACACAGTGTGCCAGTGCCTCTGAATCTTATCTCTCTTTTTTGCCGTACTATAATTTTATTTTTTTCTCTTTTTTATAGATCAAGTAGTACATGATCAAAGTAGTAAACATGCAATATCATTCCAAACCAACCATATCAGTGTTCAAGACACGGTTCGGAAGGCCACTGATGTGAAACATGAAGCAAAAGAAAGCGGGGTGCTGCAGCCTCCACCTCGAAATGAAGATGTTCAACCACTAACGAGGAAGGATAATGCTAAGTCTAAAGATGTTCAAAGGAAGGAAGATGCTAAACCCCCTGAAAGAAAGGAAGATGTTCAACCATCTGATGGTAAAAAAGATTCTCCACAGCAACAGCAGAAAGACTCGTCAAAACTTGATGCTAAAAAGACTGATAAAAGTGATGGAAGGAACTCAATGGCCTCTTTGACTGCAGCTCCATTAAAGAAAGGCGACTCCAAAATCCAAGATGAGAAAAATGTCAGCAAAAAGGCACAGCCTAAGGGAGAGGGTCATTTAGATACAATGTTAAAAATTGGAGAGAAGCTGAAAAATAAGACACTGGACTTGGGTGAGAAAATGAAGAACAAAACCATTGAGAAACTCTCCCAGCTAGGGGTGATCAAGTCTTCGAACCCTCTGAGGTACGTCTTTGTACCCGATGTCTGGAAATTGAAACTGACTCTAGACGACCTAAGTCAAGTGATGAAAGACACAGATCACCTGAGTAAGCAAGAGAAGATAGATGTGAATTATCCGAAACTTGTCCACGTTAAGAGTAATTTGACCGAGGGTAATTTGACAGTTGCCTTGCGAAAGGTCGTGATGGAAAATCCAGTAGGCTTCTGTGATTGCAAAGACTATGAATGCATGTGCTGTTCTAGGGTCACTCATAAGAGGATCCAAGTCAACCTCACTGCATGTGCCAATGTTACCTTCATGTCCAAATCTCAGGTACTGATGCGACGTCTTGATCATCTTCTTAACTAAATACTGTGGTTTCATTAATTTTCGAGGGTATCAATTTTCGTGGATTTTCTGAAAACCACCGTTTCAAGGATACGTAATTTCATGGCCAATAATTCTATCAAATTGAATACAAAATGTTAGTTGATATTGAACTTCAATGAACATTTAATTTCGTGGATCAACTTAACAACGAAATCCACGAAAATTGGTATTCAACGAATATTGATGAAACCACAGTATGTACAATATGTAATTCATAAAGCTTTCAATTTTCTAATTTTATGGTGACATTTTTAAGAAGTCCTCAGATGGTCAAACTCAAAATTTTGTTTTGGGATTTGTTACTTTACGTTTTGAATGGTGGTTGGATAAATCTTTGCACTACACTAAGAGTAGTTCACAACAATGTTTCCTGAGTACTAGTAGGTAATGAGCAACATGTAAATAAAAGATATAGTACACAATTCCTGATAAAGTTGCTAATCATATGCATTTTCTCGTTGCAGGAGCTCAATTTCAAGTTTTCCATGGACAATAGAACTGTATATCAGAAACAAATAGCAGGTAAGTGTACTTTGAACAGTTTCTGGAGTCTTTCAAGTATAGGCTCTAGTTTTAATTTCAATGTATTGGACTATATTGTTGTGTTAAAAGAATATGAAATAAGAAATGGACAATATTTACCTGAAAGAAGATACTGTAAAATATGTTTTATGTTACATGAAAGGTATTCAGCAAAAATTAATTTGTCATCAAGTTACTGATTTCGTACATTTCTGAAACCATATTGATGTACCGTATATTCATTACATTTGGCAATGGACTTGAATTTTTGGAAAGTGCCAAAAATGCTTAATAAATCATGTTAATGGAATACACAAAAAATTCTAATATGTTTAGAATACTTAAACACAAGTTTGTATCCTGGTGAACTCTTTAACATTGCTGTTTTTTACTTATATTTATGTTTGAAAAAGGCGAACTGCTCATAATTTTTAAAATAACTGGGTTTTTATTGTTCACAATAATGTACCCGTCAAGCGATAAGTCGTGCGGTAGTCATTGCGACGTCTTTAAAAAGTTTACACAGAACTGAATGTTTTCACTATTCTGTAGGTTTAAATGCAAATGTAAATATGATGTTTTGACAACATGGTGTTTTAGGCATACAATATTAGAAAGATAGAAATGAGGGGAAAGACGAGCAAATTGAATCAGTCTAAAAGAAAATCCAACGGGATATAAATATCAAATATAATCATGTGTTTTTTTATTTTTCTGCCCAGTTGAACCAGCTCCAAAGATCTGCCTCGGCTCTCATTCCAAAGTTGCAGATATCTGCGTGAACTTCCTAAACACGACGTCCAAAGTCACTGTTTTGGAGGATCACAAGTTTTTGGTGGTGGGCTGTCTAGAATTCAGCATCAGTTTGTTCAATAAGACGGTCAGTGCTTTCCCAGTGGACTGCTTTCAGATGCCCAGTCATCAACATCATCAGAAGGAAGAAGGGGAGAAGAAGATGGCGCAAGACTTGGGGAATTGGATGCCATAGGAAACTTTAATTTATTGACTGAATGCATGTTTTAGGGATGGAATGCCAAAGGATGTTTATTTTTGCATTAACATTATAGATACACAGTGGTTTCATATCGAAAGCACCAATTTTTCATGGATTTCAAAAGACACACAGTTTCAAGAGGCATTGCCTTTGCAAATGCAAATAAATGTTATTTTTTTATTTTGATGAACACTCGATTTCATTGATTTTTTTTTTACAATTAATGAAATCCAGGTAAAACTGGTGTTATCAAATAACAATGAAACTACAGTATTTTAGAATCATATTAATTTATTCAGGCCATATTTTTTTGATTGGAATGTTTTTATAGGTTTATGGGGGCTTGGTTTCTGGGAAATACCAGCATGAATAGTGAAAAAAAAAATGACAAATATTAATTTTAAATGGGGAGGTACACATAGATTTATGGGTCAGGTTTAAATCAAATTCCAACTGTAAACCACAACAAATTCTCCTGATACATGTTTGCATTCCGCAGTATTGAGAATGTTGAACACTGTGTGATCATTAATTTATCAATGTTTTATCCTCTGTTTTGAATCATGTAATTTGTGTGTGTGTGTGTGTGTGTGTTTGTGTATGTGATATCTCACCACAGCAAACTACTTCGATAGTGCCAACATGTTCACCTTTTGAATAATATGTTTTTTTCACATTAGAACTATTTTGTTCAGGATATATGATGATTCCTAAAGCATTATTTATCATTTTTTAAAAGAGAATAGTTTGTCCTATTGAATTTATTAAAATTTCCTACGGCATTATTAATTTATTGTATTATATGAACTACTGTAGAAGCACATATTATCGTTGGGTTAAAATTAAGGTGTTTTTTAACCAAAAACAATTTCGTTAACATTTAATTTCATCTTATTGTAATCCCTAAAATGTATCGCATATCAACTTTATATTTGTTAATACTTAGGTTTGAAATTTGTCCAGGATTTAATTTCGTTGATTATTACTGCTGCCTAACGATATTAACGAAATTAAATCCATGACAAATATTTTTGCTTCTACAGTATGCTTTATTAACCAGTAGAATGCATCCGTTTGTTCCACATGATAGCAAAGCATTTACTCATAAGTCTTTATAAATTTAAGTCTCATTTTTTGAATATAATTAGATATTATTAAAACATTTCACAGACATTAACGGTAAATGTTTTAAATATTTTCTTTCATGGTGTATTCTAAAATTGTTAGTGATTTAGTTATGGCAGTTTTTTGATAATCAATTTCGATTTAGCAAAAAAAATTAGATATCTATATACAAACTTAAGGAAAAATTAACCTTTATAAATATCTTTGATTGACATCTATTTTACATTGTGTAATATCAACAGCAGTCTGTAGCCTGTAAACTGACTGTTTTACTACCAGAATTGTCTTACAGATACTATAATTGTGAAAGTATTTAGTTTTCTTTTATAATTTGTTTTTTTTTTGTCTTTACAAAAATGCAAAATGAAAAAATAAGCATAACTATTATTCCCAGTATATTTTTTGACAAAAAATGAATGATGTTGCCAGTCAGCTTATAGACGAATCCATACAAGAATTTTTTTTCACATGGATCTTTTGTGAATTCCTTTAGTGAAAGTTTAACAGTAAACAGTACTTCGATAGATGATCTTTTATATAGATAGAATGTGGTATTTTTATTACCGTATATAGGATCTTTTATTTATAATGTAGTGACCTTTAACATGTTTAAGGAAAGGAAGGACACTATTTAGAAAATACTTCTAATTGTAAAACAAAATACTGAATGAAATTGGTAATGTAAATTAAGGCTGTAGGTAGATGAAAGAATGTTCACTTGGTGTATAACTTGGAACAAATTTTTCACTTAAGATTTCAATCTACTCATCAGATCACTAGACAGAAATAAGTGCTAATAAAAAAAATCAAAATATGTTACTCTTTACATATAAAACATGTAAGGATAACTTTTGAATTTAGAAGGGGTCAACTCATGTGGCCATCATTTTCTATATTAAATTAAAAAAATCTTCTCCCGAGTTTCAATTTGTAACAGTTCTAAGTAAAATAATTATGGAAAATCGATGATGTCTTGTCGCTAAAAGAAGAATGAATTGACTATAATCGCAGTTTCCCTTCACAACTGCATTGTAAAATTCTGTACCAAGGTCAGAAAGATTATACTTATCACTAGCTGTAGGAATCTGTTCATACCATAAGTGTTTGCTAGAAGACCCGTCTTGATTTTGATAGAACTATCTTCTTTTTATTGAAAAAAAACCCAGATATAAGTCATCTCTTTGCAACCATATGTTTTCCAATGAGGGGAAAATCCTTTGGTAAAGGAACATTATGACATATTTAACCCATCATCCTTAGCTTTTGGGAATGGTGTTTAACAGTGTTTTCTTTATTCTTTAATCAATTTTTTTTTTTTAGTCATTTATCATGTACATTTGTAAATCAATCAATGTACACATCTCAAACTTTTGAAATGAGTTTTTGGTGCTTTTGGATCATTCATTTTTCTCTGTTCATGAATTTTCACTTTCTGTTTGTGGACTTTCACTTTGTGATTGTGTTTGCTTTCACTTGTTCACCAATGATCATTGTCATACATTGTTTTTTTTTTATATGACTGATTGAATATTTAAATGAATATCATATTTTTTCTCTATTCAGTAGTAATATAATACGTGTTATGCCATGTTAGTGTTTGTTGACCAAACAGGAAAATAAGTTAAATGATATATTATGTATAATTATGTGACTATATGTTTAGGGAAAATATTTTAAAGTCCTCTTTTGTCATAAATACAGTCAGTTAATTGATTTAGGTAACAATATATATATTCTATGCAAACACAGTCATAGTAAAACAAGGGCTTTACGATTTGTACATATGATACATTATCTTGCAATACTTATAGTATAGAGTTTTACACAATTTATTTTAATTTTAATGTACATTTTTCAAATGCAAACATACTTAATCTGTATTAACATAATGTTTTACACAATTTATTGATAAAAGAAGCAATACCTGATACAAGAACATGAAATTATTTTTATCATATTCGTTTGCATTGTGAAATATTAATAAAGATTTTAACAAAAAATAGGCTAAAAGAACTTGTCAGAAAAGTGTTATATGTAGTGCTACTCGGATGATGAATCAAGTTTGAGTTTATCATGGAGATCTACTCACTAATGATATTTGTATTTTCTTTTCCTTGGTAATTTACATTTTTCAGGGGTTTAAACTGTCAAAGACAGCATTATTTTGTTTTTTGATTCATCGAAACTTATTGTTGGTTCAAACTTGATTATGTTCATATTATGCAACTGTGTAGAATTTTAAGAGTTCTAGACTTAATACACTTTCTCAGCTTTTGTCAAATTTCATAATTTTTTGTCGAATGCCAATTATTTTTAAAAAGGTCTGAGCATTGATAAAATTGTGTTTATTTCAAATTGCTTTTGTTAAGAGTATGATTGTTCTCTTGGGTACATATATGCTCAACAACTAACCTACTTAGTTCTCTTTTAATCTCCAGAATCAGTGAGAATTCAACATGTCCACAGCTTCTTTCTGATGGCATTTAATTCCATCAGTAAATTAGTAATAATAAGAGCCCTTGGGTTAAACAAACCATGTAGTTAATTTCAGTACAATCTTTGCTGTAAAGATATCAAGCGTTAATGATTGTTAATTTTTTACTTGTATATTTGCATGATAGCAGGTGTATGAGTGATAATGCCATAAAATTGTAATCTGGTTTATTGATGAAATATTGTAGAGCTCGATTTATTATTTTATTTAATATTTTTTGCCCATGTTCATACTCACGAATAAAGTTTGAAAACTCATTCTAAAACGTTCAACGTCTTTTTATATCACTGTAAACTTTTTAGTTGCGATTTATGTCATGGTACATGGACGTTAATCAATTCTTAAAATGGGAAAAATCCATTATTCTGTTCATATTTCTGTAGTAAGCATTACCAGTGCTGCATTAAAAGAATATTACGTCGGCGATAACGTACTTGTAATTATTTATTCGACTGATATGCACAACATAAAAAAAGGATTAGTTAAAAAAGTGAAAAGTATATTGACTTTTCATTTTTCACAAATATACCTTACTACAGAATTGCAGCGGAAATCATAAACATAATAATGTAAATCAGAAGCAATTGCTGCGCAATTTTCCGGTTTTGATTTTGAACCATTTGGTTCCGATGGACTGAACACAAAATAGGACATCTTGGAAAAGCGGCCATTCCTCACCCATTCCCAAACTCCTTCCTTTTTACGCCCTCCAATCGAATAGGATTGACCTAAAACATTTTTGCAAAGTTATAGAAATAATGAAAGGTGACGTATTGTATGGAAGCAAAATTGACAAATTATTCCTTGTAGCTTACTTGTATTTAGTCAAAAGTAGATTTTGTGGACACTTCGCTATAATACTATAATACTTAACGGCGTTCATTTACAATGGTTCCGAAAATTAAGAGTAATGTGCATTACTATAGCTGGCCTCTCTGACCATCGAAAGTTATTTAATTATGTTCTTCTATAGACAAATTAAATTGGTATTAATGATTTTTTCTTCAAAAATCATGTTATGAATTTTTTACATAATATGTAACCAGATAGCCATGCTATGACCATGAATTGTTAATATTACAAATTGATCATTATGATACTTATATATACTTAGATACTGCGCAATGAATTGTGGTAATGATAACTAACAGAATGAACTCTGTCACTCTTGTACCATTGCGTAGTATTCCTAAATGATGTTGTACAACCAGGTGCATAATACGGGGACAGAAATGTCCAAATTGGGAGTTCGTAAATAAGTTGTCATATTTGGCGATTCTGTGTCTGCATCGATAGCTCTGGTACTCTATACTGAGTTATGTATGGCATGTTTTATATAACCTTTATGACCTTTTAAACTATGAACTCATGTTTACTTTTATAAATGACCTTTTAATATTGTTCGTAAGCAATGCGTCATAGTCAGGCGTAAGACTCAAAACCTGCATTACAACAACCTAAGTCTTGAATGATGTTAAATAATCAGGTACGGAATTCGGGCACAGTAAAATCCAATTTGAAAATATATAAACAAGTTATCAACAAATTGTCATATTTGGCGATCCTAGCTGTGTTTGCAATGAAGGTCCTGATACTGCAAGTTAGCCATGTAATGCTTGTTCCATCTATTTTACTTTTGTAACCTTAAAGCCATGTATATTGTGCGTAAGCAATGCCTCATACAGAGGTGGGCGACTCAGAGACCCGGGACTCTTAATCTGAGCTTATACATGCATTATAATCTATGTTCAGATCAATCATTTTAATTTGTATAATTACCATTATTTAAACCACTAAGCCAGGAGCGTAGGATCATAAATTCATTAAAAGTCTCTAGGTTTGCCAAATACCCTCCTCTGTGTAAACAATGAACCTAAAACAAAAGCTTCAATTTAAATAGGAGGATAATAAAATATTCGGTGATATATTCTTAAGGTCAGACAACACATTCCTCGCAAAATGATAACTATTCTTCAAATTTTCAACGGCATGATAATATAATAAAATATAATTATTTGTTATCATTTTAAAATGAATGAAATTGTACAAATATAAATGTATATACCCAAAACATTTTAATCAGCAATTCGAGTGTATTTTCAAGAAGATTTTATAGGAAATTTCATACTCTAGTATCGTGCAGATATGTCTGGTATTTAAGGTACCTTAATCTTTTGCAAGGAAGCTTGTCAAAGTGGTAGTAAATCAATAACAGATTCCTAGAAAAAGTTATTGGAAATCGAGGAATGTGTCGTCTGACCTTAAGCACAACTTAAAAAGTAAAAACAAATCCACGTCAGACTTTTTATAAATGAATAATTCAAGAAATCACCAAGACAAGAACTTAAGTCAATTCCACCTTTTTGAGTAAAGTCAAGTTACGTGAAAAGCAACAGAAGGCCCTATAAACTTACATAAGCGTCATCCCACGTCGCTGTGTCAGTGCTGATGTAATAGCAATTGGCTCCAATAATTCTGTACGGATAACTGCATGTGGAACTGTTACCTTATTTATTATCAAAGATAAAATTATGAACGTTTTTCATTTTTTTTTTTTTTTGCATTACACAGCATTTATAGTTAAGGAAAAATAACAACTGAAAATACAAGATAAAATAAGAATGTAAGATAAATAGTTAGAGTGTGATTTTTTTTTTAATGTAGAATGACTTTGTGGTGGTATTGGTAACCTCCATGTTGTGACGCACTATTCATTGAAATTAACAATAACTTTTAAAGTGTAATTTTACCAGTAGTTTTATTCCAAAAACTCTCATAAACAGCGTTGCCCAGAGGGTTAGAGGTTTCTTTACGAATCTGTAATTTTAAAGTTTTAATTCCGCTGGGGATTTCAGATTTTTTTACGTTTCCAAATATTTTTAAAACATAATTTGGTTTAATATTGTGAAATTTGAAAAATCAAAAAAGGTGAAGGTATTTTGATAATAATGAACTTTTATCCACATTTAAGCTGAACACCGTTCGTAAATAGGCACTGTCCGCCATATTTCTTTTTCATAACTGATGTAACTACCATCCCTATATAAGGCACACACGTCTAAACAGTTCATTAATTACACATTTACACAAAAGAAATATCTTAATATTCACCAATATAAAAGTTTTGATTTAACTGACAAAAATTATAACAGTGGTTGTAATAAGCTGCAACATTTTCCACATAGTATCCAACTGGGCTGTTGAATAGGTTGTAAACACGTAATGGTCAATTTACAAGAAGTAACTACTAGCATATATGTAAAACTCGCAAAACTTGAGAAATTGCAGAAAAATACGTTTGAAGACAAAAAACCCTCAATGATTTTAAAGACGACGATTGCCCAATTTCATTACTGTAACAATGTATATCGTTATTATGAAGAAATTATACTCAGAGTATGTGAATTGTCGTATTGGTGAGATAAGATGTAGAACATAGATAAAAAAAAGTCCACTATATTATTCTATCAAGTTCTAACGGCATCTCGATATTACGCCACAAGCAGTCTTGCTGAGACATTGCTAAGTTTGCTTTAGGTTACGGTATAAGACATACTTAAGCAGGACTTATCTAGGTCCTTAGATTCCATCCTTCTTATGACCCTACTTAAGTCAAAATCTAAGCATGCTTATGTTTCGAGCCCCAGGTATTTGTGTGACGGCGCCTATTTACGAGCAATGTTCAGCTTTAATATCGACATATGTCCCATACCACCTTTAAGCAATATGTAAATGATAAAGCAAATGAAGCAATCGAAAGAACCATGTTAAGTATTAATTATATGGCTATTCTACCCCAATCAATGATTGCATCATTAATCGATATCTATATATGATTCTATGTCCAAAATATAATATTGACTTCAACTATAAAGTCAAATACGCGCCTTACACGTTCAAAAATCAGAAAAAATGGAGAGATTTTTTTTTTTAATTGTGTGAAATGTCCATATAATTTCCAAAGGCATATGGCTAGAATTGTCAAAATTTTCAATTATATGTTCGCGTCAGTTTCCGAATTCAGTCAATTAACCAGGTAAAACAGAAGATAAGTACAGACTGGGTAGAGTAAATTTTGAACATTTTTTCTTGATTTTTACAGTATATTTCTTTTGTATGATAAGATAAAATTTACCATTGAAATCCTTTCTGAAATAATCCATTTTAACAAATAAAATACAGTACACAAAGTCCTGTATATTTTATTTAGGAAAATATAGTATCAGAAAGGACACTGTACCGACTCTTTATTGATTTGTTTCATGAGTTTATTTAAAGTTTATGTACAAAACGCAAAAAAATAGAACATTGTAAATGCAGTGTAAAGATATTTTTTCAGTGTTTTTTGTTTTAATGTGGTACATTTGTTTATATATAATGTTTCTGGTAATTCAATTTGTAACAGAAGCAGATCTTTTTTTCCAGAAAAGAACATAACGTCACTAAAGATGCTTTCTTTTCTTGTCAATTTGATCAAACAAATTAACTAGGCTTTTCACTGAAGTAATTAATATATTTGGTATTCAATCGATTGTATTTGACAAATGTAACTGTGTAACAGAGCGAAATTATATATCGATCCAGGAGGGGGGCTTTTATATCACTTTAAAGGGGGATGGTCACGATTTTGGTCAAATTATACTTTTCTGTTTTATTATTTACAGTGCTCTAGGAATGCACTTCTAATGATCAAATTTGAGAGGCAGTCGTAGAGTTAAAACCAAAATATAGGGCTCACACTTATTTGTCATGTAAACAAGGCTTGTGCTCTGTTTTTACTTACATAAGTTCAGTATACCATTTAAAATCTTATTCATGCTGATTTGTCTGTCTTCTTATGAAACTTTGAAATTTATTTCAAAGTTAACGAATACCAGATGACGTTCGACTATCTAAACAATGCCAATCTTGATTTATTTATGTTTTATGGTATTCGTAAACTTTTGAATAAATTTCAAAGTTTCAGGAACAATGAATCAAATCTTGACCAAATCTGACATGTTACATCAAATTCAGAAGGGCAGCTTACATTTAAGTCATAAACTCAATATAAAAAAGCCAAATCTATTATAACAGTGAAATAAAAATATCATAATGATAAAATCATAAAAACCATCCTCTCCACCCACTTTGCAAAATGAAAGTAGACAAAAAATACAAACACTAAGTATGCATATACTTTTATAATAAGGAAGATGATCTGTATAAAACCGTTCAATTGATGACCACGGTACCAGAGGTTTTTTTGTCTAATAAAATCTCTTCTTTTAAAGGCATTTTATTTCTAAAGAAAAATAATTGTTATCTTTGTTCCAAATCTTCAGATTTATCATTTATCCAGAAATGTCATTCCCAACTACATGTATTTTAGTGTTAATTGTATAAAAATCAACAATGATGTCCGACAAACAAAAGTGTTACTGTCCAGAAAAGTGTTAATGTTACATGTATAATGTTAAAAGATCAGCATGAATTAGTATGTGTCATTCAACAACCTAGAATTGATGTACACAAGATTATCGAAAATGATTTTTTGAATCTTATTTGTTTGGTCATGAAAGTGTTAAAGAGTTAACATATTGTGGAATTATTAGATTTCGCTGTGGCTCAATTTTAGTGGAATTCGAGGGTACATGTACCACTCATCAACGAATTAATATTCTCCACGAATAAATGAATCAGAGTAAAGGAGTCATATTTCCCTTTATAGATATAACAGAATACACGAAAGTAAGTCCCAGCGAACTTGTTAAAGTGAAGCAATCCACGAAAATTTGTCCCCACGAATTTAAACCCGTATAATTTTGACTGAAGCAACTGACACATGATTCATGATACAACATGAATTCTACTAGAAGCTGAATTTGTTACTATACTCGATTATATTGTTTATTTACATAACAGCTGTCCAGAGAAATATCTTAAATATGGAATTGCTAAAACATTATAAACTCTGTATTTTATATCACTATTTTATTATGACTTAATTTGGGTGAATATTATGGAAGGATGGGGATACCATCCAATAGACCGGAATATATATTTGAACAAACCACTAGAGATAAAATCGTCTACCTCTTTGTCAGGAACGAGCTTTGTGAAGGTTAAACATATTAAAATATCAAAGAAAAATTAGCAACTTTATTTTCGATAATGAGTTGTTAAACGAACACGTTTTGTCAAATTTTTTTCCTCAGAAATATGAGAGACCAATCAGATAAACGGATATGACGTCATTAAAAAGAACAAGTTAAAAGAACATTATCAATACAAAATACACGAACTACTAAACAATATATGTAAAGCTGACTCTGGAAAATTGTCTTTTTATAGCAAAACTGTAAACCAAAATGAATATGAACTACAACACTACTTAAAACTACCTTTAAAAAATGTGACAGATCTGTCCTAACAAAACTAAGAATCAGTGCTCATTCATTATTTATTGAAACTGGTAGATATTCTAAACCTCCTGTTCCAAGAGAAAAACGTCTGTGTAATTTTTGCAAATTGTTTATTGAAGATGAGAAACACTTTGTATTGTATTGTTCAAAATATCGCCAGTGTAGATTAAATTATAATGATATATTCAATGTAAACACATATACAAATGTCAATCCCATTAAGGAACTTGTCAATCCTAAAAACATTACAGCTGCTAGAAGGATATGTTGTTTTTTAAAAAACTGTTCCAACGCTAGAAATGAAAGTCAACAATGAACACTTATACAATTTTATAAATACCAATAATAGTCTTCACACAAGCCTAGTTTTGTTCATCCAAGGCTTTGTCCATTGTAGATTTATTAGTTAATGTTTAACTTTTGCATGCTATGTTTAATGTTTTGTTTTATGTAACTCATATTCATGACTGTATGCCGACATGGTAATTGTCAATAAATGAATTGAATTGAAAAAAAAATACAAACGAATAAACGCATTAATTTATTTTTCACAAATATACCTTGTAACAGAATTACAGCTCAAATCAACAACATAATACCGCACAGAGGTATATAGCGCAGTGCATTTCTCTGGTCTTGATTTTGATCCATTGGGTTCCGTTGGCCCAAATACATAATGAGACATCTTCATAAAGCTATCACCATCTTTCACCCATCTCCAATCTCCATCCTGAATTTCTCGCCCTCCGATCGAATAGTGGTGGCCTTAAATATATTTGTACAAACTGATCATAGTCGGCATGATAGACACAGACGGATATAAAAGATTGTTACAATGCAGTTCGCCGGTATTGAACATATCATAGAAATGACGGTTTATAAAACTCAAGAGCTTCCCCTCATGTCATCTAATGGAACTATGATAACTACGGCAATCATTATCATTAAAGCTTTTACTACAATACAACTGCGACCATATAACTAACGAAAATATGAAGAACTAACCCGTCATATTCTAATCAAATAATCAAATAAATGCAACATAACATAGTATGATCTAATATCTGCTCTACGTGCATCAAACAAAAACCTTTATCATGCTTGTACGTTTACCAACCACTATTTAACCCAGCAATCCAGGAACGAAGGACCATGAATTCATTGAATGTCTCTATGTTTGCCAAATAACCTCCTTTGTTTACACATTTAACCTAGAATAAATAAATCATAAGTTAGTTTCGATGAAACGTAAATGAATATGCATATACAAGTTTAACATAGTTATTGATGGCCAAGAACTTCAGTTAATTCCTCATACAGCCATACAATTCATAAAAAAATGAAAACAGGCTTCAAAAACTTACATAAGCTTCATCCCACGATGCTGCGCTTGTGCTGATGTAATAGCAATAAGGTCCAACTTTGCTGTACGGATAACTGCATTTGGAACTTTCACCTTATTTAATTTCATTGATAATTTTAAATTCATTGTATTCACTCAAACTATGAAATGGTACATAAAGTCAATCAATATATACAGTTCAAATGTCAGAGGTTCATTTTATAAATGAATAGATAGGTAGAAAAAAAATAAACAAGCATAAATATACAATATTTACAATGAAATTAGGATGAAGTAGAATTATGGATGACAGACGATTATATCAGACTGTATATTTTGATAATAAGATTACATATTTTTTTTCAGATTTGTAACATTAGTACAAGACATAAGTTCACAAAACTTAATAGTATTTGATGCTGAACAGTATTTATCATCAATATATATGTATTATGTCTGAACGTCAATAACTCTTAACATTCAAGAATATAATGGAGTTCGTTTGCAATTTGATCTGAACTACAGAGTTTACATACTGTTTGATTTAAAGATATATTGTATAATCTCCCAGTCTCCACTGGTGATGATAAAAGTGTAAGTGTATTTTGTGTCGAGCATATAACTAGTTAAGGCAAAACAATAATAGAAAAATAAAAGATAAGATACATCAGAATACGAAATATATAATCAAACTTTTTTTCAATATCAACGATTTGAAAAATAATAAAAGAAGACACACAACGCTTTAAGTTATATAAGTTCCCTCTCCCGCAGTTTCTCTTTTTATCAATTTGTCCTTTTTTTTTTTTTTGATCCACCAGTTCTTTATTACACTCCAAACTACATTTTTTCATAAGAAACATGTCCCAAAATCTCCTTTATCGCATTAGGCAGAAAATATCAAACCATAAAGGTTGAAAAACTATGCGATCGAGGAGTCCAGCGATTTAAAAAAATGAATATAAAAATGTAAAAGACTTGTAAAAAGTACTGGAACACTTTTCCTCATATTAACTATATACATGTTTCTGATTAATGTTGCGGTCTGTCTGTGTATATCTGGTATTTCAGGAAAGACCAGTAGCAACTCTTTATCATGTTACCGAAAAACCCCTATTGTTATCTCCAAAGATGCTTACTTTTCTCTTGCATATACTGTAATCAAGTTAATTTAAAATCTTCGCTAAACTAATATGTGAACTTTTAATTGCTATCATGTTATATAAATATCATCGACAAATACAATCCCCTTTATGATTGTACAATAAACATGTAGAGATAATAAAAGGGCAAGTTACATTACGATTAAAATGCTTCAACACGATTGTCATTTAAAATTTTAACTTATATTTTACCTTACCTTGTATTTGGCCACTGCTTATTAAAATTAGAGTCACCCATAGAAAGAATTCTAGCGACATTTTTTTTCTTATGATAATAATAATGAAGAGTACAAGAAAAATGCTATTGTTATTGCAACATCTGACATTATATATGTGTAACATAACTCCACAAAAACAAACATTAAAATGGAATGCAATACATAAAGCGTGCTGGCTGGCAAACGGGAATATCATTCGTTTAACAAATGTGTTGCATTTTATTCAGATGCATTTCATTATTCATGAGACTGACTGCACGTATTTTCAAACAATTGATTTAGAAAAGATCTTTATGTTTGTTTGACCACTCCTATGAAATCATAACAGTAATTCGTAGGGAATAGGAATGGTCATTTATTCAAGACATATTAGAATAAATGGCAGACAATTAACGTATATTCAATCAATAAAATAGACTGGGAACAAAAATATGATGCAGTGAAAACACAAGTGTTATTGCTGAATTTTAGCATTTTTTCTAATGTCATTTTATTATAACCCCTGAACGGTCATCTCGTAATGAACACAACATTACAAATACGTAAAGGTATATGATAATTACCACATCCCACGCTTTGATGGCAATTAGAAATCATTCATATATTGCAATCATATCGAAAATTAATTGAAAAATAGTTAGAATTTATTTTATTTCAAGTTTTTAATATGTCAGATAAAATAAAGTTGAAATTTGATGCCTTTACTCACCCAGAGTTCTCAAATCCTAAAAGTGTCCCAATTTTTTTATTCTGTGTTTCGGCCCTAACACGAACTATATATATTCTGTATGGAACTGGCCAAGGGTTATATCGTCTTCATCTCACTCTTGGCGGAGTACCAGACGCATTTTTGAAGATCATGAGAATCATCATATTGTACACGAGTAATAATAATATCTATCATAATAATATTTATACTGTAAACGCCTTTAATTCCACGTGTCTAAAATTTCACGACTTCTTGTGTAAGTACCTTTCAAGGTGTTTTTTTTATTTTACGGATAATCGATTTCTTATGCTCGACAGGTAAATCCTGATTGTAAAAAATCTGATGAGTGAAGAGCCTGCATCTATGTAACTTACATTATTTTCTTTTGAATAAAGTAAAATTAAAGCCTTATTCACGTTAAGTACCCTGGGAATAATAAAACAAGTTTGTGTCAAATGTAATAAGCAGTGGTGTATAATGCGCAAATGATTTTTGGGCTTGAAAATTAGAGGGAAACGCACATATAATCTGTTAAAAAGAAGTACACCTTTATAATCAATGAATCATTAAATGAACTGCTAAATGTGAATGCCGATCGCCGACAACGTCATGGTTGAACAGGAGTCTTTGCTCTAAGGCGCGCGTGTCCGAGATAATAAGCGACAATTAGCACCCGTGTTCACAATGGCTTCGAAAGGGCCCCAGAGATAAAGGTAAAACGAATCTTCCGTTATAAAAGAGTTGTGTAATTATGATATTAATTGTATTGAATTAACGTAATACTCATTCTTGCTATTTTTTACGAATATTAAATATACTATGATTACGATACACAAGTTGTAACTTAGGCCCCGCTTAAGGACACATGCATCTGTAATGGCGGCTTACACGGAGATGGTAAATGCAGAGCTCAATATTCACGGTGGCTTAATGTTCACGGAAAATTGTCTTACCGTTAACATAGTGAAATTAAAGACACCGTGATGTTTTCCACGTCTTCAGTATAATATATATCATAATCAAGTAATTTTCTGCTGATTTGAGAAAATATTTTACGGTGTAGTGAGCCACCTTATTTAAACGATACGTGCAGTCGAGCACTCATTGATTCATTTCAAATGGTGTGTCCTTTTCAAATAGAATAATGATACGGTAACATTTCATTATTCAATAACTTATATCTTAAGTAATAATAGAATTTTTTTTTTTAAGATACAAATTATTAGTACTAGTATCCCTTAGTAAATGTCCTGGTATTTCTTTTTTTCCTTCTTTTAACCCACCGTAATATGAAAAGCTTGGAAGTTTTCATTTTTCTTTACAGATTCCCTATTATTTTTTTTATATTCCTACACTGTAGGTTATGGCTCGGAACACCTCTATATGCTTTTCCTTTTCAAAGAAATAGTGCGTTTGTACTAATAAGGGCATTTAACTTAAACTATTCCAACTACAGATTTGTAAAATTAAATAAAAGAAGGTACCATTTTATTTCCAGGAGCCGTATTGTTATATTTTATTCGAAATATTAAATGCGTTATAGCATTTCACAGTGCAGATATATTTTAATAACAACCCTGATTTATATTTATAGTGTATTCAAGTACCGTTCAATGAAGGTACATGTATTTACTGTCATCAATTTATAAAAAGGTTGAGTTCAAAGATAACGTAAATAGGTAACAATATCGTTATTCGTTGTGCATGGTATTGTACGCAACAATCTAGATCTGAGCCCTGCTGCAAATCATACCAGATCTATAAATTAATATTTGATGACAGTAACAACTTTTTCAGAGCAAAACTAGTTGTTTTTTCTTAAACAAATATTGTTAGCTCAATTCATTCAACAAATTGCAGGACATATATGTATCAGGTATAAGATCTCATACAGACTTATGCAATAAAAAATATAATACATCATATTTTAAACTGTGCGACATATATTTGCCTCGGTCTAAAATTACGCAATGTCGTTGAATTAATCGCGTCAAGTAGTTTCCGACTATATTTCTATGGTCGTAAGTAGCAAACTATGGACTACAACATGACGTTTACATATTGTTTATCGCATTTCTTTTCTTCTTTTTTTTTATAATTATACAAAAGTTTACCTTTAAGTACTCAAAAAAAATTAATTGAAACAAGCAAACACACATAGGGTTTTTACTGTCTTCAAAAATATCTCGGGTTGTTAAAGTTTATGTATCCTCGGTTTTGATATTTACTTATCAAGTAAAAATGAGAAGGATAATGTAGATAAATATTTATTTCTCACAAATATAATAGACTGAGCTGGTACAAATATCATCTATGAATTGATAATGATATGTAGGATATAGCCACAGACAGTTCTCTGGGCTTCCTTTTGATCCACTTGGCTGCCCTGGTCCAAATGCAAAATACGACATTTTCGAAAAGGTACCATTTTTTACCCATCTCCAATCTCCTCCTTGTATTTCACGATTGATATTACGTCCTCCGATCCAGCAACTCCTGCCTAAAAATATTTTTAGACTTATATTACTCACTTTCAATTAATTGATAGTAGAGTCGATAAAACATCCGAAAAAATGTCATCATAGAACATTAATTTTTCTTAGTTAAACATTTCGAATATTAAATATTGTTGTAAAATTCCTGCAAACAACGATATTTTAAAAAAGTCTAATTGAGTGTGTTGCGTTCCCTTTTGACAAATAAATATAATTTAAAATCGCTTTTACACGTAACTATTTTCATATCTGCAGACAATAAACATTTTTAAGTCTCAACTTCCTAACCAGGAAAGTAGTCATTACATTATAAATGTCCAATTACACTTCCAATAAAAAGTAGTTATACCACCCCTTCACAATTGCACTCCAAATGAGACAAATTACAATAAGTAATTTTTATGTGATTTGCTATTCATGTCCTTCCCACTATTTTTCTTGTTGGAAATCATTTTTTTCTCCAACATATGTATTCTTAAAACCTGTGTACTTACCATTATTTAAAGCAGCAAGCCAGGAGCGGAGAAAAATATATTCATTGAACGTTTCTAAATTTGCCAAATATCCTCCTTTATGTAAGCAATGAATCTAAAAAGATACCAAATACTAGATATATAATTATGCCGATAAGATGATGATGTCATTAATTTTATGAAGTCAAACTATTGCTCGAGACTTTTAAAAATAGATCGATAGGTCGAAAAAATGAATTAAAGACAGAAACAATTGTTTCTTTATCATGAGATACTTTATAGGTACTAGAGAAAAAAAGAATAATGGTCCTGTTTTTCTTCGAGAAGAGGGAAAGATAATGACATTGAACTGACGTTACTCTTTCCAAGATAAAAATATCGAAGTAAGATTTAAAAAAAATAGAACTGACGTAAGCTTCGTCCCATGATGCTTTGTCTGAACTGAAGTAAAAACAACTGGTGCCAACCTCTCTCTACGGGTATCTGCAGGTAGTCTCATGACCTGTTTTGAATGTAGGAAATATCAAACTGTTAGAATCAATTAGACCTAAAACCTACAATCATTTATTTCAAAACACTATATTTTATGCATAACCTTAGAATTCTTTAGTTCAGTTGTTTAGCCAATGGAAAAAGAACAAGAAAACATAATTATATATTAGAACATGATAAAAGTTCAAGGTAAAAATGGTGCTATATAAGTTAATCGAAATGTATATGGAAGGATCATCCTTAAGGTGAATACTTGTGTTTGTCTTGTTAAAATTCTGATTTGTTAATTTTAACTTCCAGTCATGTTTTTCTATTTGTCAATTTATCAGGTAAAAACAGGAGAAATGTCAATAAAGAGATATTTGACATTTTTGCTATTATATTGCTTTCCTTGCTGTATGTGTAATTATAAGTTTAAAGAATCTACCTGTATCTTACCTTCTGTTTGGTAGCTGCTTACTAGAATTAAAACCAAGAACTGAAAGTATCCTAGTAACATTCTAACCTAATGACAATAAAGAAAAATATTAGAAAAAATGCTATACTATTTGTAATTTCAACACCTTTTACACCTAATTTATATGTGTAACATTACTCCACAAAAGCAAACATTAAAATGAAATGTAATACATAAAAGTACATCTTGCGTGCTGGCTGGCAAGCCGGGAAAATAATTCTTCGTTCAACAAATGTGTTGTAATTTTATTTAAGTGCCTTACATTGATTCATGATTAAAATTCTAAACAATTATTAATAATTAAAATTTCAATTTTCAATTAATAATTCAGAAAATCTTTAAATAATTTTCTCATTATGTTGAATGTACAAGCACAGCTGTCATTCCAGTGATGTTGAATTTTATCAACTTTCATATACCAAATAATATGACCCCTGACTGGTTATCTCGTAATAAAACGCAACAATTGATGTGCGTTAAGGTCTTTGAAAAATACCATACCACACGCTTTGATGGCAAATGGAAATTATTCATATATTATAATTATATAGTTGAAATATACTACCAGATTTTAATTTGTCACTTAAAATTAAGTTGACATTTGTTGCCTCGAAATTTCATCACCCAGAGTTCTTCAAACACCAGAGAGTCCGAACATTTTTTTTCGGCTTCAACACATGTCATATACTTTAAATTTACCGTACTGACAAGGGTAATTTGTTCTTGGCTGAGCACCAGACGTGTTTTTGAAGATCATAAGAATCATCCTAGTGTACACGAGTAATTTGTGAGTTATGCTTCTTTTGCTATCCTCATTCAACATTCAAAGCCAGTCAGTCTGCGAAAAACAAAACTCCCCTGGAAACAAAAATCTCGAAGAACCTACAGATATGTAGGTCAAGGTGAAGTTAATCTTAGAATTTGGACTTATCCTTCAAATGTTCAAAGTCATAAGGCGTGTTAACCATTAACTTCTATGTAAATTATCTTAAGCCATATATTAGTATTACGTATTAACCATTTATCTTGTATGGAAAACAATATCATAGGTGATGAGAGTGGCGGGTGTAATCAATGAAATACTTAAAATCCTATTATCGATAAAGGTACGAATGTGTTCTGTTTCATGCATATTAATAGTTAAGGCAAAATAACGATTAAAAAATAAAAAAAAATTAGATATATCAGAATACAAAAATAAAATTAAGATTTTTTGATATCAACAATTTGAAAGTCAATAAAAGAAGACACACAACGCTTAACAATTGTCTTTCAGTATATGAGTTTCCTCTCCCGCTGTTAATTTTTCCCTTTTATTTTTTATGTATCCATCAATTATATATTAGTTTTCTAACTTAAGTTTTTCTTAACAAAAATTGAAAAACTTTGCAATCGAGAGGTCCAGTGCCTTAAAAAGGGGAATAAATACCTGTAAAGAACATGTAAAACATTCTAGAAAACCTTTCCTTATATTCATTCTAAGAACAATTTATCACTTTTAAAAAGTCGACAAAATGCGACAAGGTTAGAACACTGGGACAAACCATAAGCAGGTAAGACTTTAATGTAATTATTGAATGGTTTTATTATTCAAAAATCAGTTTATGTTGAAAATCATTTATCACAGAAAAAGCAAATAATTTAGACTAGCATGTAAATATCACTAAATAATTATGCATGTATTTAATTAAAACTGCGGTGTGTCTGTTTATATCTAGTATTTCAGTAAAGACCAGTAGCAGCTCTTTTACATGTTACCTATAAATCCCCATTTTTATCTCTGTATATGTTTATTTCTCAATTGCATATAACCAAGTTTATTAAGATCCTCCCTAAACTGATATTCGAACTTTCAATTGCTATCACAAATGTGTTATATTTTATTCTCAGGTACCTTGTATTGATTCATTATGAAAACTTTCAAAAAATAAAATCAGAAAAGCTATTGATAATTTCTTGAGTATGTTTTAAAATATGAATAAGTAACATTTATAATCAATACATGAATATCGAAGCAAAAACGTGGTCATTTTGTAGGTTGTGGGACAACGCATTCGGAACAAAAGTAAACAGAACAATTTTAATGCAAAGCATCAAACTGACCGCAAATGTAGAAACTGCAAGAGTAATTTAATTCTAACAAATAAAAAATTATGCAACTTTCTTCTGAACTCAAATATGGATAAATCCTGTTTTTTGATAAATATGTATAATTGAATAATAAATATAGAGAAAAAAATTCTACACAAAACATTTTGATAAATAGAAATGAAACTCAATAAAACTCGCACAAATCCCACGATACATGTAACATTCAAACATTTTTTAGACGAGTGTATCTAATTGTAGACACATTTTATATTTCTTATTCCTAATTTTGGGGATTATAGTTTTTGCATGTGTGAAGTAGTAGCTTAAATATTAGGTACTATTTGTATTTTGCATATCTACCGTACGTTAGTTGTTGATCCCAAGAACCAACGTTGTAATAATAAATACAAGGATATTTACACTTAAACAATTGATTTAAATTGTTATTAAACTGCTACTGTGTTTTCATCAATATTCGTTGAATACCAATTTTCGTGAATTTCGTTATTAAGTTGATCCTCAAAATTAAGTATTCATTGAAATGCAATTTCTATTAACATTTTGTTTTGATAGGGTCATTGGCAACGAATTTACTTGTCCTTAAAACTGTGATTTTCATTTTATCCACGAAAAATTGATACCCTTGAATATTAATGAAACCACAGTATTGTGTACCTTGATATTTACAACTTTACCCCTTCCAGTTGATTTTGTTATCAATTTTATAGCTTACCTGTCAGAGAGTGCTCTGCCTTTTTTTACTGCTTCATGTAAATGTTATATATCAGGGATTAGTTTTGTCATCAATTTACACCACTGGAAGAATCAAGTTGATTCATTTATTGTAAAGCTTGTTACAAGAAAAATAATATATGTCAAGATATTAGATAACCTAGCATATAACATATGTTGAATAGCGTTGTCGGCGTTTTACTACTTTTGTGCTTTTCTGAATTTGAAACGGTTTTTTTCCAGGTTGCTTTTACAAAAGTTTTCTTTGCAGTAGTGGAGTAGTGGATTTGAGTTACAGGCATGTTACTTTTTCTAATAATGCTATAAAAGTGTTTTTGAAACATCCAAGACTTAACAAACTGGTTGGGATCATTTATGCAAGTAAACAATCAAATGGTACAATGTTATAGTTTCAATCTCTGCAGAATTTTGCTGCATCATCTAGTACATGTACAACTATAAAAAAAAGAATGTCATATTTTCACATTTAAACAACTGCATTATTCATCAATGTTGAATAATGTTTTGTAGTTCTTGAATACTCAGACAACAGAATGTCAGATGCACTCATTTTGCATGCAAATAAAAGGGTAGAGTCTGCAGCTTACAAGTCTTACAATGAGACCATTTTCATGTTTTATAATCTGCCCAATACTGTTGTTTTGGTTAAGTTGAAATTAACTAAATCTTCGTTTTTAACTTTATCATCAAATGAATTTTTTCGTATGTTTAGATTCCATTTTTTGAATTATAGGTTTATCTATCATCGGGCATAGAGTTTAAATCAAGATCATTTTGATCAGGAATTGTCCAACATCTTGTGGCTTGGAATTGGTTGTATGGTTCGGGTGCAGTTACATCCCACAATTGTATAGTAGTATTTGTTGGGTATTAATAAAACTCGAAAGATTATTAGTATCCATTGTAGTGACAACAGTATTGGTCAACCTCACAATACATAAGGATGCTATAAAAAATTTCGAGGCAGCTTTGTCAGATATTGGTTTTTTACTTTATTACAAACTTGAATTATATAGTCTCAAATTTTCCCCGTTTAATTTGAATCAATTGTCTTGGAAACGTAAGGTGAATAGTGCATTTTCTACGTTTGTAAAAATCATGGTGTATCAGTTCGTTCTCCAGATATTAGCAAAATTTGTTCTGGAAAAATGGAGTTTATTCACAAAGTAATGGACTGGGCAACAGTGTATTGTCATCAACACTTTGAGGAATGCTCTGGATCATTTATTGGTTATGATTTAGAATCATCAACATTTCATTGATGCTTGTAATGAGCCAATGGAGTGCAAGTTGCATCTGTCTCATTTTAATGAAATTAGATTTCTTTTAAATATATAGTCTTTGGCGTGATTTGCATCTTTCACTTCTAACCATATGCGTGATTTTTTGTTTTTTAAATTACAATATGCATGCGCAATTTGCGCCCCTTTCAGCAGGTTTGGGGGTTTTTTTGGTCCACAATTTGTGCTTTTATAATCCATGCGCTGCAAAATGCCGCTCATATTTTATTTGTGACGGATGAGTCATTTGACCATTTCCTCGACCAATTGGCATAATTTTCAAAGAACATTGTCTTTGGGAAGTACTGTTATTTTTGGCTCCTTGTATCAAGATGTTATTTCTATTGCTTATTATCATTTTCATTTTCCTATGCTGCCATATTAAAATCATCAGCGCATACATTGTGCATATTCAAAATATTATTGAATAAATATATAATTAAATGGCCATGACAAGCACACCTAAACATATAAGAACATGTTTTATTGGACTGTATTTACAAACATCGTTCACCTAAAAAGGAGTGAAACTGATTATGTTTGTATCAGTTGTCAAGGATGTCACGATAGAACAATATTGTGATTCTTTATGAATTGTATTTTACACTACAATCTTTTTCTGCTTCTTACTTGAAATCATACTATATCTAAGAATAAAGATTTTAGGTCATCTGTTTTACAATAAGGCTTCCTGTCAAATATATTCAATATCCAACTGTTAAGAAAAACAGATTTACTACCTCTGATTGCTGTACTTTTTCTATTGATATGTTTGAAACTATCAAATGCATTTTGTATACTTTAATATACTTAAAGAAATGCTACAAAAAATGTTAGTTTTGATGTTTGTCATGTATTTTTGGTGTTTATTCCCTAAACGGGGAGAATGTAAATTTAGACTTTGTAATCTTATATATTCAAAGCAATATATATATTTTCATGCTTAAAACAAAATAAGACACCAGTTATTTGTCAGGCTCTTACACTGTATAAATCAGAGATACAGTATTAAAAAGTTCATCTATATTCTTAAATCAGAAATCGTGACATAAGTGCAATAATACATCACTTAAGTATTATGTTCTTTCCCTCTTATTCTTTGAATTGTAGTTTTACTGCTAAGGCATTCTGGTTTACAATTATCTCAAGCAACTACCTTACACTTTATTAATTACTTTGAGTATAACAATATAGGATAACAAAAATTAAAGTGAGTATGTGAGAAGTGAGAGAGTAATTATATCAAAAGTTTATTTATATATTGTATTCAGGAAATCCTTTGTTCACAAAAAAAGAATTTCACATTCACCAGGGGTTTGATATTATACCGATTCATGTAACAGTTTATTTTAAACTCTGCGACATACATGATTTGACTTGGACTTAAATAACTTAATGCCACTGGATTAAACGCGTCGCGTACATTTGATTCATAGTCGCCATGAAGCAGTTAATACAAAAGCAACTGCAACATGGCGGCCTGAATGTTATTGTTTACTGCATTTCTTTCTTCAATTTATTTGAATTTAATATGCACAAGTTTTTTTAAAGAATTTTGGGTCTTTGAAAAAACAAGGGAAAAATACGAATTAAGTCTGTTACTGACTGTCCTCCGAAATATATTGGGTTGTTTATGTATTATGTCTATATGACAAGCTTAATGCTTGCTTGATATGTATAAGTTAGTAGTATGAATTGGATGAATATTTATTTCTCACAGATATAATGCGCCAACATGGTATAGCTATGTACACGTAACTATCTTCATTTCCGCGGACTAGAGACATTTTTTATTTCGACTTTTATACCGGGACAGTCGTCATTACATCTCATTAGTGAAAGTGATTTTTTATCAATACCCTTCCAACTATATTTTCTCGTTCGAAATCATTTTTATCTGTATCATATCTTTCTCAAAAAATCTGTTTACTTACCATTATATAAAGCAGCAAGCCAGGAGCGGAGAAAGATATATTCATTAAACGTCTCTTAATTTGCCAAATACCCCCTTTATGTAAGCAATGAATCTGAAATGATACAAGACAATATATATATAATTATGCCAAAAAAATGATGATGTCAATAATTTATGGCGTTAAACTGTTGTAAGAGACTTTTAAAGATAGATCAATGGGTAAAAAAAATGAAAAACACAATTGTTTATATATCATGAAAAACGTTTGAGGTACTAGTAAAACAGAAAAATTGGTCCTGTTTGTCGTCGAGAAGAAGGAAAGATTTTAACACAGAATTAATGATACTGTTTCAAATATAGAAATAAAGAAGTAAGATTAAAAAAAACCGACGTAAGCTTCGTTCCATGAGGCTTTGCCTGAACTGAAGTAATAACAACTGGCGCCAACCTCTTTGTACGGGTATTTGCACGTGGTCTCTTGACCTGTTTGTAAAGTTTGAATAATCAAATTGTTTAAATAATTAGATATTTGACAGGTATGGCCATTTTCTTTCAAATAAGATATTTAAAGCATCATCTTAAAATTCTGTAGTTAAATTATTTAGCCAATGACACCCTCCCAAAGAAATGATATATTTAAACATGATAAAAATTTAATTTTGATTGCTAATTATGATAACCGTGATGATTTATTAGTCATAATTTATTAAAATTTTAGTTTACCGAGTACAAATAGGAGACATGTCAATGAGGAGATCGTTGATTTTTTCCCTCTTTTGATTTTCACTTCACCCCTTTCCAAATGTGTGTTATTATTTTCAAAAATTCGACAAAATGTAATGAGGTAAGAAACCCGAAACAAATTCAAAGTATAATTATTGATATATCTTATAATTAAGAAAAAAGAAAATGAATGAGACAATCATTATACTAAACGCAGACATTTTTGAACAGAAATTGTATTGGCTTCAAAAAAAATCAAATACTTTCATTATGATTTTTAAATCAGTTTCTGGTAAATGGAATTTTTTCTGATAAATTTTGTAATTTAAAGTACAAGTAGCGGTTTAAAGCACAAATTATCAAAAAAGAACATCGTATTTTAAAAGATGCATTCTTCTCTTTTATATACAATCAAATTAATTAAGAATGTCATTGTACATATATCTTGTTAATTTCAGTCTCCGTTACATGATCTATTTATTATTGTCAAAAGTAATTTTAATCATATAATGTGGCTTACATTACTATTCAATACCATTATATTCCATGTCACTTGAAAACAATATTTTACCTTGTAATTTGTCACTACTTATTAGAATGAAAATCACCAGCGGGAAGGATCCGAGCAACATTTTCACCCAATGATATTGATGGAGAGAAAAGAAGAAAATGCGATGCTACATGTAAACCAAATTTATGACACATCTAATTATCTAACATTACTCTAACAAAACAAACGCACATTAAAATGAAATGTAAAACTTACAAGAACACTTTGCATGTTGTCTGACATAAAGTTGATATTGTTCTTAGTTAAAAAAATGTTTTGTATTTAATTCAGGTGGCTTTAGTAGAGACATGCTGAAAAAGTTTCAAACAATTAAATCAGCAAAGTTTTTAATTATTCATTTTATTACGTTTCAATATAAGATTGACTAGATATAAGTGTAACTTATATTACACTGCTGTTGAATTCTACACACACGGTAGAGCTTATCGGCAAAATGATTATATTTTAATACTCTAATGTCATGATTCCTTAGTGGACATTTCGTAATAAAACGCAACATTACCTAAATATGTATGTATGGAGAAATTAAGATATCTATTTGTGATTAAAAGATTACAGCTAACGACTCATACTTAAATTCACCAGAGTTGTCGATAACTCCAAGTCAAATTACTGTTTTAATTTTTTTTATTGTATGTTCTAACCTTATCACATATCATGTGCTGTTTCAAAATCCAATGGTCAAGTGTTGCATGTATCTGGTCTTCATCTCTTTTCATCGTATGATTATTTTACTGTTACTTGTACTATTCACAGCCAATCAGAAATCATTCGGCAACAACATTTGCTTTTACAAACATTGCGTCAAAGATGAGGTCAAATGTATAGACCTTTATTGAGTTTAGGTGCAAAATATGGACGGTGTGTCCAGTTAAGGCATTGATGTGTACAGTTAACGCCTTATTTGTTTTACATATTTACCATTTTGCTTACATGTTAAACAAAAATGATAAGTTGTGTGAGAAGCGAATGTAACCAATATATATGCTTAATTGTTATATTTGTAAAATTAAACGATGCATCAAGGGTTAAAAAGAAAAAAAAGGAAGGTCACCCTTTGTTAGCAAAGACTTTATCAAACAACCTGACAAAAAGCCGAGCCCAACCAAGCAAAAGCTTTTCCTTGCTTCCTTGGGGTTAGGTTGAAAATTTGTAGGGCACACCTGAAGAAATCCAGAGGACATTGAGCAGAGTTAGCTGACTGACTCATCACTGAAATTCAATGCACAAAATTGGAGCGTTTTTTCACCATGTGGCTAGTGCACAAAAATATTGGTTAGGTTGAAAATTTGTAGGGCACGCCTGAAGAAATCCAGAGGACACTAAGAGCAAACACCGATAGCAAACGCAAATTCTAATTAATTTGATTAACTTGAACTAATGAGCACGTTTTAAGGGGAAAGCCCTGACTCATATTCTATCAAATATTGAGTTGTTACCTGTTCGGTTTGTTGTAACAACTTTGCTGGTATCGAGATACAGTTTACATTCTAAATTGTTTAAACCGAGATGTTCTGGCAAATATTTCAACATAACAATATATGTATAGAGAAGATCTACGGAGGCAATCAGATGACTTGAAGATTTAAAGTTTTTCATACCAGTAAACGCCGATTCATTTTGAATGCAAGGTTCTAATTACGAAAATATACCGAGTGAAATCTTAAAGAACTTCAGCAAGAGATGCAAGAGATATATTATATTACACAGTGTTAAATTTTAGATATTGCCATTAAAACCCCCTGATTTAGTGTTAATTCGAAATTGTGAGAAGTTTATCGAAGGATTTTCTAGTAAACCATTGCTTCCTGTTAACGAGATACAGATAAGACCTACATACATGTATAAGATATCTGCTTATAAATATGCGTTTTATATGCATTTACTGTCACAGTTCCTCTGTCGCTTATTATAGCCAAGGACTTAATCAACCTGAAATATACCTATCATGTAGCATTTATAGTTGTTTGTCTTGAAGTTGGATTGGTTGAGAATCTCTATCAAATTTCATTTTTATGCTTATTTTATAAAAAAAAATCTTAACAGTTTTAATGGTTAGCTCAATTACTGATCCGTATTCTTAGTGATTTCAATGCAATAAAAGTCGCGTTATTAAGCAGAGATAGCTGGCTGACTCATCACTGATATTCAATCCAAAAAAATTGGAGTGCTTTTACACCATGTGACTTGTTGAAACTTAGCGCACAAAAAATGAACCAGGATGAATCAGCGTTGTTCCTGTAAACTACAGTTAAAATCGGAAAAAAACTTGGTAAACGCGAAAATAAGGTCAGAGCATGTATAACAATATACTAACCCCTTTTTAAAACCACACATGCACATTCAAGCAGAAAAAAATATAAGGTGGAAATGATTGAAATGAATGTTATTAAAAATATTCTTTTTAAATGTATTCTTCTCTAGTAAACAAAATTCGATAACGGTAACATGATATCTTGCCTTCACGTGATTAAAACATCCTTGTTCATTCACAGCGCTATATAGCTGTTACAATAGTTGTGACCGAGAGATTAAACGCAACCTATTACATAACTATGAGAAACAGTTTAATGACACATAAAATACAGATTATTTAATAATACCATATCTAGAGTAAAGAGCACAAATTAAAACTTTTTACATTAACTGTCATTCAGGGTTTCATATAAAACTTATTTACTTTTAATAAAAAAGATAAATAGAAATATAAGACATGATAACGGAAGAAAATTATTCAAGAAGTTATTGAAGAAAATTAACAATACTGAGTTAATTGACGAATAATTTTACATGTAGGTATGAACTTTGTATATTTCATATATACATGAATTCATATAGCGACGCAGACAATTAAACACTTTAGACACCACATGGGAGTCCATATTATAATGCACCAGTATAGAAACTACAGAGCAATGACATCTTCAACCAACGCTCGGGACTTGGAGCAGATTGTAAGGGATGGACTTAGTACCCTGGTCTTTGCGTTTGGTCACAGAACTGGTATAGTGGACGCCTTTACTAAACTTAAACAGCCTTGCACTGCCGAGGAATTGAGCCAAAAGGCAGGGAAAAAATTGAGGTCAGTAAACCGATAACAAATAAAAAGTTAATCCGTGCAAAATTTTATCAACTAATGCATATTTGGGTCATAACGTCTATCAAATCATATGCAGTTTTTAGGAACAGTACATGTACTTAAAATAACGACAATTTTTCCTGCTATCTTATCATTGAATTTCGATAAAACTGTAAAAGTATAGATACTATTCAAAATATAAAAAAAATTAGGTTACATTTGGCATTCTCTGACTGCCTGTTCTCTACACAAAAAGATAACTATTTTCGCTATTTCATCTTTTAAACTTTAATGTACACTAACTTGTCCTTAACCTTATCAAGATATAAAAAAGGGGCTTGGCATTTTTTCTTCTTCATTTTTTGACATTATCTGACTGATTCTAAACACGGATATAAATTAATATCTTTTATACTTTCCGAACTATTTAGTAGTAAAAGTATGCCCTTTTTACCATCTGTAGTGTAGAAAAAGATACCTATATTTCTAAACCTCAAAAGCTATTTTTAGAAACAAATTCATAACCTAGATTTAACGAACATTTAGCTTTGAGAAGAAATTGATCTAAAAGGTCGGGTATAAAAAAATTAATATATCAATTAAGATTGTTTATGTATGTCACTGTTATATACAACTATAACAAAGATGTACTTACATGTACTAATCTTTTTTCGCCTTGTCTTTGGGGTTTCAGCAATGGTTAAAATGGATAAAATAGGATTTTTGCTTTTAACAGATACATACAAGAATGGCTGGGTTGTATGGTTGCTGCCGGAATAGTAACAATCACAGACGATGACAAATATACACTTCCTCATGACGAAGCTCAGCTGAAAATCTGGGGCCACAATGCAGCTGCTATTCCGATTCTATGCGAAATGATACCAAAACTTGAGGAAGCAATAGGACTCGATGGACCAAAAGGTATTCAAAATATCTATGAGCAACTATAACTAACACAACTTGCCGGATCACACTTATAATGCTATAACCAATTTCCTTCTATCGACCTTTTGTATTTTCTAATTTCTTCAAGGAGGAGGTGGTTATTTAGTGGATTCTCATGTCATTGATCCGATGAATGACATCTGAATTTGTTAACGTATTAGTTTTTTGTGGTATTATTGTGTATGAATTTTTATTGAAAAGGTAGCAAAATAAATATAAAGGAAAAGAATCTATGTAAAAATGCCAAATAGGACATTGAACATGCCACTTTTTATTGATTAGGTTCTTGTACTTTAAAAAAGGACTAAATAGGATGTTATTATCTTTAGTTTTGAGATGTTTTGCGTTCAATAAAATATTATAGTGTTTTCTTTTTCCCTTTTTCTTCATTGTTAGTTAAAGCCGACAGAATTCAATGTATCTTATTGAATATAAGGATTTGGTAAACACAAACCTTTTCTGAAATGGCATTGACATTTTACAAATGACCAAATCAATTTATCTTATTGTTTTTAAGGATTTGAATATTACAAACCTTTTCTGCAATGGCATTGACCTTATAAAAACGGTAGAATTCAATGTATCTTATTATTGTTAAGGATTTGGATATCACGAACCTTTTCTGCAATGGGTTGATGTGTTTCGTTCATCAGAAGCCTTACAGGATTGGAACCAACGGCTTCTTGTTCCAGCAATGAACCTGAAACAGGGTAAGCATATTTTTCATCACTTGTGGATATTTGCGTCTGTATGATTTTAATAATTTTGTATAAGCCAGTTGATTTTTTTTAAAAAATCACAATACTTGTTATCTTGTAGAGTAATGTACTTAATTTTTTTTTAACATAACCAACACGCTTGATTTTTTTAAATCTTGCTCTATTGCTATGATTATCAACAGGAGACGAGTTTATGATACTTGACATAGGATGTGGGTTTGGAAAGCATTCCAGAGAAGTAGCAAAGGTGTATCCGCGATCTAAAATAACTGCCATTGACATGAACCAGTTCTCTATTGATAACGCCAAAAGGGAACTCACCAAAAGTGGGCTACAGAACATAGAATACCTATGTATGAAAGGAGGGCAACTTCCAGAGGAGTGGGCAAACAAATTTGATTTCGTCATAATCAACGATGTTCTGCATGATTCCTACGAAGTTGACGAAATACTGAAAGGAATCAAAAGGGTTCTTAAACCTGATGGATTTGCGGCCGCTTACGATCCGGCGGTGTCTTCGTATCACAAAAAGGTTATCAACGACGCAACGGCGCAGTATTATTTGCCCTTTAGCTTATTTTCATGTCTCCCAGTGAGTAGCATGGGTCCTAGTGAAGGACTTGGCATTGGTTGGGGTTACGAACACCGAAAACAGAAGATCGAAGAACATGGTTTTCGAGTTGTGCAGGTCGGAGATAAAGATATTGAGACAATACAAGAGGGCATTGTATTCCAGAAAATGTAAAATTCAATATGTTTTCCGGTTTAAGTAGGTTTGTTTCGATATGTAAGCTGCAAGGAGTTTGATAGTGCAATGATTAAATTGATAGACTACTGAATTAATAACTCTAGTTTCTCTTAATCTTTTTGTATTGCTTCAGAAATTCACAGTCAATAAAATTGGTCCGGTGAACTTAGGTTTGGTTTTACTGTAGACACTACATAATTTATATCAATATTTTTTTTACCATAGTTTAGCTGTTTAGCTCAACTTAGCTGATCACTTTTAGTTGGAATACACATACGAAGGTATCTATAGGGTTGTACTTAAAACAATAAAATCTTCACCTTTGTGATTCATATGGGAGTGAAAGTAGCGAGCACTGGAGATATAAAATACACCATGGGTACCCTTCATCTTTGACATCTACATGCTATGAAATGTGTATCAATTAAACCAAGTCTTATGAAATAATGCACGGTTTTTGTATATTACACGCAACTTTTTTTTTAACAAGATGAACGATAGAATAAGATTTACACACGATGGGTTACATGTAGAATTAATGCACGATAGAACAGTTTTCACGCACGCAGAGTTCATACATAATAGGAAAGGATAAACATGTTCATGATAAAATAGTGTCGCGTTAAATGAGATTATTTTGATAATAGTAGAATTTGAGAATGAACAAAAAGAAATCAAGATTTACGTACAATTTTTTGTTATGAACATTTTAATCATCGCTGCATTGTTGAAAGCATCTAAATACAAACTACCAGTTTAATTACCGTACACCCTAGCCGATCATCCCAAAGATTTAATCATAGCGGTCTCAATGAAAATACAACTCTTGTTCTAAATAAATATGAAATACATCGTAAATATTTTTTTGTATATTCAAATGATCTATTAATTTAAAACGAATTGTATAACAAACAAATGAAATAGATATTAACGGATATACACATCACGCGTATGATTTATTAACACTGTTTTCTTTAATGCACCTCGTAGCCGATAGTCGAGAACATTTCAGAACGAGAATAAATATCACACGGAAAATAGCGCGTTCAATTAAAATAGAACTCTTGTTTAAACTAAATATAAATATATCTCAAACGGATAAACTGTTAAAATTGAACGATAAAACTGATAGGATTAACCCACGATAGGATAGGATTAACCCACGATAGGATAGAATTAACGCACGATAGAACAGTATACACACATATGTAATTGGGTTCGATTACAGAATTTATTTACCAAGTGATTTATTTTCTTTAGAGATGATCATGATGGAATCACGTTGATTTTTTGTATCCATAGGAGGCATTCGCCAAATTTCACTTTTTGCACACGCATTGCGCCTCGCACTACTATGTTCACTATACACTAGACAGCTTCATGTAAATCTTTAATTACATGTAGATTAATAAAACATTATCTAATGCGTTTGATTGAGATTAAAACAGTGATACACTTACATAATAGTTACAATGATTACGTTTTTTAACATGCAAATCTTAATCAGAAGTACACTTCTCCTGCTAAAAGAGTAAAGTTTATTCATTCCTTATTGTTTCGGAAAACAGCAAAACGGTGCGATATGTCCTATTTTCCTCTTTATTACATGTAGTGTAATGCCTCCGCTTTATCTATAGTTATATTATTATTATTTTAATATCTATAATTACATATCAAAGTATAGCTGACCAATGATATTGCATGTCGATCATTCCTTCTAAAGGAATACTTGTCTAAACCTCCGACGATTGCAAGCTTAATATTAATGTAAGAAACAGTTATTGTCGGTGTAGTTTCCATGAGCCCGAATCCCCCCCCCCCAAAAAAAAATTGTCAAATTTCGGCACTTGTCTTATAATCAAAGATAGTAAGGTATTTTTGTGGGGTTTTTCACGCTTTATTTTACAAAATCAATAATTAAGATTGATATCTGTAACCTGTTAAGAAACGTTCCATGATTTTTCAAAACGAATCAATAGACTCCCTTTATTACAATTTCAACGTACAATGTATATACATTTTGAGTCATATTCCACATGATAAATCAGTTTATATTTTCTTACCTTTTAATTAAATATAGAAATGAAGATGTACTGTAGTAATTTATACATGCAAGCAGTGGTAAACATCAGATTACGTACATGCGAGCTTGAGAAATTGTTCAAAGGATAAAAACATGATTTATTATATTTCATGATTGTGTAAATTAAGTTCTTTAACGTAAAATATAAAAAAGTCAAATAAAGGCATATACCAGTCTTACATTTATTATAAATCAACCAAGATTTTTGATCGTGTATTTTAACATATATTATGCATCTTTTTATCGTAGTAAAAATTTCCTATATATCTCTGTAAATAGTTATGCACTAAATACCATTGTGACTTAATCCCAGTTTATGATCAAAAATATTTAACGGGTGATAGCCACTGTATATCTGAGCAACCATATAATCAAAGTCAATATTTTTCACAAATATATCTCGCAACATTACTGCAGACCGTATCAATGAACTCATATTTGTATTCAGAATAGACCCACATGCAAGAGTCTTTTGATCCAGTTGGTTGTCTTGGTCCAAATGCAAAATAAGACATCTTCGACAAAGACCCATTTTTGACCCATCTCCAGTCTCCATCATTGACGATTGGTATTACGTCCTCCGATCGCGTAGTTCTGGCCTAGGATCATACATTTCGTCAATTGATAATACATTGAAACAATTATTACATAATGATGAATCAAGTACCAATCTATGCTACCAGATTTTATTTTATTGCTTTATTCTAAAGGCTACCAATAAAGTAATCTCAGTATATGTTTCAATCGTTATCTTCTACCAAATTACAAAAAATCAGTTTCATCGAGAGAAAACAAAGTATGCTTCTCTTCAACCACCGTACATTCCGGCAAATTCTTAACATTTTATACATTATTTGTCTCCTAAAACTACAAATCAAAAATACACTTTCTTATCACATAAAATTATGCATGAAACAAAGAAGTAATTGTGTAAACCTACCATTACGGAGAGAAGCGAGCCTGGAACGGAGAATCATATATTGATTAAAGGTCTCTAGGTTTGCCAATTAGGCGCCTCTTTGTAAACACTCAATCTAGTTTTAAAAACAAAACTACATCGTGTATATTGTACTAGTATATAAATATACTTGATACTAATCAAAACGTGTACATAAATGTGCAAAAGTTATTTTACAAACCCTATTTACAAATCTGACAAGATGCAGGTAAACGTTATAAATATATTTTAAATGGATAAAGAAAAATGACAGATTTTATACTTTTGAAATGTGTTTAATGTTGTCTGAAAGTGCGTTTGAACTGAATTGAGTACTTACATAAGCATCATCCCATGACGCAGTAGCTGTGCTGAAGTAATAACAATTGTCGCCAAGGGTTACGAACGGGTAACTACAAGCGGTAGTGGAACCTAGTTGTGAAAGTTAAACTATTTAGATTTTAAAACCAGTATTCCAGACAGAAATTCAAATCATTCAATGGTGAGATCAAATCAAGTTATCGAGATTCTCTTCCGATAATAACAGCCTTATCATTTCAAATATAACAACACTGAAAAAATAATTTGAAATATGGACTCATTTTGCGGAATAAACATGTCTTCAAAAGTCAAACTTTTTTTTCAAAAACAAAACAAAGAACAGAGAACATTTTTTTTTCTTATCAACTAGATGATATCCCGCGCAAGCTCGAATATAAAAACTTTAAACATAAAAATGATACAATGATTACATGTTGAACCATATTTTTGGATCACTGATGTGAATACTGAGCCCGAATTTTTTCTTAATTGCTTATTTAAAATTAACAAAAAAACTTACTGCTTGGCTTGATATTAGATGAGCGGACAGGAGTAGAATTGATTTTATATATATATGTAAGTGGCCTTAAAATTAATTCCTTTTGTTGCAGGATTGAAATAAAATCGTTTTATTTCAAACCAGTGAGTAGGTATTTAGTGCGTCGTATCTCTAAATTTTGTTTTGAAGGTCACATTACGTTAACATCTTCCCCGGTTATTCAACTTCTCCGTTTAATGCATCACAAATATGTACATTGTTTACAAATAAATGTCTCAGGTTTTCTACCGATGATTAACTTGCCCTAAACTTTCCACCATAACGTTAATTATAGTCAATCCGCGTTCCTGGGCCACCCCAGTCTGAAAAATGTTTCAATCATAACTAAAATCGCTTTCAATTCAATTATTTTATTTATTAACTTTTTTGTATTAGCCAGAGATGCCCAATCAAAGGTATTTCCCCGCGATGCATGATAAACTCGTCCTACACTTTTCGCCATGGCGTAAATTAGTCCATTCGCGTTTTTGGTTACCCTGTTTTGCTATTTCGGGCTTGTGTATCGAAAATAAAAGTATGTTTTTGATTTAGTTCACAATAACTACTTATCAGTTAAAATTCAAAGAAAGCTTACGGACATCATCTCACCTGTTTTGAATTACCAAAGGTGTAAGTAGTTACACTTGTGCAACATTTTGTAGTTTATTTTCAAAATGTCTTAATTTATGAAAATGGATATTATGACAATGTAGGTTATCCTACACATTATATAATTATTGATTCATGCGACGGTAACCTAAACGTTCTATATAGTCGAACTATTGCTAAAATATCGAGAAACCGTTTGTTGTATATGTTTGTTTTAATTTAGCAGACAGCTTAACCTCATTAATTGATACTTCTTTCTGAGAGACCTTTATGGTAATGGACATTTTTAGACCGTATTGCTCTTCTTTAGAAGAAGTCGATTATATAACTAAACAAACCATAGTTTGAAATATTTCTCAGATCGAATAATAAATATTTGTTGACCATTCAGCTTCCCTTAAGAGGGCTCACCTAGCCTTGAAAGAAATTTTCAAATCTACGGTTGATAATGAGAGATAGAAAGATGATAAAAGTCAAATACATGTACATGTAGCCAAACAAATGGGCAATAAATTAAAGGATACAAAAAAATTGATTCTCTCAAACTTAATTCGGTAAAACATTAATATAAACAAAAGGGTCAGTCTAATTTGAACGTAAAATCTGCGGTAAACATGCCTTTTTTTTTTATACTAAGCTTTAATGATGATCGCAACTAATTCACCTTCGCTAAATGTATTTTGTGACGTTGTTTCATGAAAAGAATGAACATTGATATAGTAAGCGAACTTAGTGAACAAATGGAATAATTTTATTGAAAGCGCCAAATGGGACTTAGCCAAATGCTTATTAAGGTTACCTAAATTCGTATTTTTAACTTATGTCAATGTTTGCAATGTTTTTTCTCTTATTAAAGATAATGTCTATTTGCAAGTCATATTTTGTTTTGAAAGTCAGCTTTATAGCTGCATCAAAATAAATGCATTATGAATCTTAAGTATTGAACGATTTTACATTGGTTTTCGCTCGATACAAAATTATATCGATACAAAGGATCGTACAATATATATACCTTGAATAAGACTACTGCCCAAAGCCATGAAAATCACAAACATGACGTTCGCTATGATCATCTTTAAATGTGGGTAATCAAAAAACCTTCAAGAAATTCAAAGTGTTGTATCTGGTGTATGTCAGCTTATATACATTTTATTTGTAAAATCACGTGCTAAAAACACCCACAAGAATCACCCAATGATCTTCACTATAATTTCTAATGCTGTGTACTAGTATGCCATCTTTTTGCGATTAATAAAGTTGTTTTTCCACATATTTTCAGACAAGAAATAATGGTAAACAAGGATTTTGTTTTGCAGAAATTTACCAAAATTTAAAGAAAAAACTATCTGGGAATACACAGGGTTAACTTTGATAAAACTTTTATAGGGCACACGTCATTAACGCTTGTGATAAACACGCATCATTTCCTGTGCATGTTTTCCTTTTAGCATCTTCGTTTCGCTAAACACGTTATTGACTATACGTAACATTTGTGACTCAAATCTTGTTTGTATTCTATTAAGTATCTTAACGGAACATTTCTGGGACACACATATAAAATTCAAACATTTTTTTGTTACATTTATCTGTATATTCGCATAAGATTGTTTATCTAAAAGAACCTTCCTCAGCTTAAAATAATGAACAGCATCAGATTTCAAGACGGATCAAAACTCGCAATTAATACTGGTAACAATCGGTACTTTGCCATTATGAGGGGGTTATGGACAATGCAGAGGCCAGCAAAGTAATAATATCTGAGAAAATGGGAATAAATCTTTATAATACGAGAGCATTGTCCTCTACTTTAAACTAATTAGTTTTGAATGTCGGGGAATTATTTTTTTTTCAATTTAAATATTGAATCCACAATATGTTTTTATACCCTCTGAGCGACCAGTTGCATACATCCAAGCAAAAAAAGTAATTGAGAATATCGTACTTGCGCTAAAATTATCAGTCATTCCATTTTTTTAAATGAATATTGATGTGTCATTAGAACGATGTAATATTTTACCCTTATGAGATTATATTTTGACGGTAATTTATGACTTTGCTTAACAATAGTCATGTATGTTACAGCAGCAGTCAGTTAATTAAAAGGAGACACTAATTGAGTTTATTTGAATATCGGTTTTCTTTTATAACAAAGAATATATGGTACATATAACTAGAAAGCTTACCTCGACAAATGTGGATTAATGCTAACTTATTTTTTCAAAAAAATTGATGGTAAACATATTATCCATCAGACTTAATATTTTGAGACGTGATATATTTAGCCATTACTAATATCCAGTAGAGAAAAAAATCCAAATTATTTAGCTTTAAAAATATTTAATATTACAATAACCACTGAAAGGGTTTTGAAATAAACATTACAAAATTAGCTTGTAGTGTAATCACAGACAAAAACACCGGAAAAGTCGATTATATCATGACCATGAACATTGATCACTCTAAGAACAATTGAAAATTCCCTCTTTATTTTCAAGAATTACGATGCTTTATTATTCGATTGACTGTGAAAAGAGTAGAGCTATGATTTTTTGTGAATGTAAATCGCTGAGACAGAAACCAGCCATTTCAAAATATGCCTGGTCTGAATTATAATCATTTTTATAAATCCCAAATTGAATTAATAACTGAAATTTTTAGCATATTGCCCTCTTAAATGGAAAAAAAAATCGATAGTTTTGATTTGATTTTGACCCTGCATAAAATTATTTATTTATAAAATGTTAATTTTGTCTATAATATCAGTTTGCAAGAATGGTAGAAATAAAACTCTGCACACAATAAGATAACACGGGAATACGACTTTTGTCCAAACAAATTATTTGACCAAAATATTAATTCATATAGTTTACATAGAAAAACATTCCCCACCTGGCTTCTGGGCTAGTCGGCAACTATTTTTTTTTTTGTTCGTTTCATTGTACATGTAAAAACATTTAAGACGTAAAAGAAAATGTCTTAAATTTAAAAAAGTTTACATCACATTTCAATGAAATTTATACTTGCAATGTACCTCCATAGACACAGACAAATATATCTTGTGATTTTTTAGGCCCATTTTAAGAATAGTGGGCCTTACTTTGAGACAAAGTTACAACTTAAATGAGCAAAATTCAAACTTTTTCTCAACAAATGTTTGAAAAGAGGATGTAGCTGGCTTGGACATCCAAATGAATCAAGTTTTAAATACTGATGAAGAATTTTATTCACTGTTGGTTCTTCAAGGTAAGAACTATAAACAATACAACATTTATTAGTAATTACATAACAACCATACATTAATTTCATTCACTAATCAATGTAAGTAAATAATCAAAATCATTTCTGGTAGCAAAGAAAATATTATGTAGATATTTCACAAAACATGTAAACAAACCTGGCGCTTTACCTTACTTTACTGTACAAAGGGGAATAACTCTTAGTTACTAATGATACAAAATTCTAAGGGTGCAACAAATAATTCCACCAGTAGCAATTTAGGTAGTAAATGAAAACTTTTTGATCAAAACACAGTATTGAAATATTGATATAAAATACTAAGGGGCAATCATTATCAAAGTATCGTTTCAATACGCATGGGTCATAATGGTGCCATGTATAAATCCACCCTAGCAATACTTGTACGTAAATGCTCTCAATACATAATAATCGTTATGTCGTCATTAAATATATGTATATAAACAAGATCAAGGACGTTAAAGTTAAAGTGGGCATAAAAACATATGCATATAATTGTAAAATACCTTGTTCTCCTGACCAAGTCACTAAGCGTTACAATTCGTTTATCGTTCTCGTCAAACCATGTGCACAAAGGTGCTTGGCGGAAGTTACATAATACACTAAGTTTTACCGGATCCAAATATATAAAAATTGTCCATCCGGAATTAATTACATAAAATCATATACACATGCAATAGAAAATTGTAAATTAAGGTTATTTAAACATTTGAAATTTTGAAGAAATTGCATCATTTACAGAGGACACAATTGAACCCCCTTCAAATTTTTTCAGATCTTTAAATCTTTAAAGTAAGTCTGTAGCTGCGTAGTTTGACAGCAGAGTGATTAAAAGTATTATTGTCCTGTTCTTGTTTACATACTTTTCAAACAAAATGACATGTACTACTTTATATTTATTGCTTTTATATCTTTTGGCCAGTTTCGTGCAGAAAGAAATGTGTATATTCTTATCCTCTAATGTACAAGATGGCCGCACATCCCCTTAACAGTGTAATGGTTAGCCCAATTACTGCACCGTATTCTTAGCAATCTCAACGCGATAAAAGTCGCGATATTAAGGAGAGTTAGCTGGCTGACTCATTGCTGAAATTAAAGACAAAATTAGAGCGAACTCGGTCTTAGTGCAAAAAAAAATCAACCAATGTGAATTAGCATAATACATGTAAACCACACCTGGTTAAACGCGAAAATAAGGTCAGATCATGTATAACAATAAATTCAACCTTTTTACAAGCATATACATAAATTCAAGTAGAAAGAAATAAAAGGTGGAAATTGATGGTGTGAATGTTATTTAAAAACATATTTCACAAAACGATATTCTTCTCTAGTAAACAAAATTCGATAAGGGTAACATAATATCAAGGCGTCACACGTATTAAACCATCCTTGTTTATTCACAGCGCTAGCTGGTGCAATAGTTGTGACCGAGCGATTAAACGCAACCTATTACATAATTATAAGAAACACTGTAGGACACTTATAAAACACAGATTATATAATAATACCTGCATAAATTGCACAACTAAAACTTGTTACATCAACTATCATTCAAGGTTTCTTATTGAACTGATTATATAACTTCTGATAAAAAGAAAAAAAGAAAGATGAAATATAAAATGATAGAAAGTACTCAAGAATGTTATTGAACAAAATTAACAACACTGAGTAAATTGACAAATAAGTGCTCATGTAGGCATGAACTTTGTTTATTTCGTATACACATACATCCCTGTAGTGTCGCAGACAATTGAAAGGTTCAGACACCACATGGGTGTCCATATTTATGCAACAGTGAAGAAACTGCAGAGCGATGGAATCTTCAACCAATGCTCGGGACTTGGAGCAGATTGTAAGGGATGGACTTAGTACCCTGGTCTTTGTGTTTGGTCACAAAACTGGTATAGTGGACGCCTTGACAAAACTTCAGCAGCCGTGTACTGCGGAAGAATTGAGCCAAAAGGCAGGAAAAAAATTGAGGTCAGTAAAATAATAACATATGAAAAGCTATTGCGTGCAAAATATTCTCAAGTAATGCATATTTGGGTCATATCACTTATCAAATCATATGCAATCTTTAGGTGCGGTACTTATTGTCACTTCGAATCTTTTTCTGCTATTCTATCATTCGATAAAACTTTAAAAGTACACTAACCTAACTATTCAAAACATAAAAAACAGGGTTACATTTATCATTATCTGACTATCTGATTCTTGACACAAATATAAAACTATTTTTGCTATCTTATCATATGATAAAACTTTAAAAGTAATTTAACTTTTCCTTTAATCCTTACCAATGTAAAACAATGCAGTTTGATTTGGCATTATCTGACTAATTCTAGACACGAATATAATTTGATATTTTTTAGATCAATTTAGTAACAAAAATGTATACTTTTTACCATCTGTAGTGTAGATGAAAGATACCTATATTTCTTTAACCATTAAATTATTTTTAGAAACGAATGAATAACCTACTTTCGACAAAAAATCAACTTTTTTTAGAAGAAGAATTAGATCTAAAATATAGAAAAAAGGTGGTCAGGTATAAATCTCCATACATCTATGTAGCTTTTTGTGTATTTCATTGAATTACACAACTATAACAAAGATGTACTTACATGTACTAATCTATTTAAATTAGTAATTTTCTCGCCTTGTCTTTGAGGTTTCCAAAATGGTTAAATTGGTTAAAATAGGATTGTTTACAACAGATACATACAAGAATGGCTAGGTTGTATGGTTGCTGCTGGAATAGTAACAATCACAGAGGATGACAAATATACACTTCCTCATGACGAAGCTCAGCTGAAAATATGGGGCCACAATGCAGCTGCTATTCCGATTCTCAGCGAGATGATTCCAAAACTTGAGGAGGTAACAACACTCGATGGACCAAAAGGTATTCAAAATATCTATGAGCAACTATAACTATCACAACTTGGCGAATCACACTTATAATGCTATAACCAATCTCTTTCTATACTATTTCTAAACTTTTCTTTAAAAGGGGAGATCATTTTTAGGATTTTACATGTCTTTGATCCGATGTAGAATATCTAAATTTGTTGACCTATTAGCTTTATTAAGAGTTTTTGCGCAAGACTTTTTAATGAAAAGTTGGCAAAAAAAAATAAAAAAACGTTTCAAGGAGGACATTTAATATGTCTCTTTTTTATAGCTAAGTAGGATGATATTATCTTCAGTATAAGATGTTTTGAGTTTAATAAAATATCATAATGCTTTTTATATCATTTTTCTTGTTTGATCATTAAAAGGCGGCAGATTTCGGTTTATCTTATTGTTTATAAGGATTTATATATCACAAACCTTTTTTGCAACGGCATTTACATTTTACAGACGATAGAATATATTCAATGTATCTTATTGTTTTTAAAGATTTGGATATCAAAAACCTTTCTGCAATGGGATTGACCTTATGAAAACGGCATAATTCAATGTATCTTATTGTCTTTAAGGATTTGGATATCACGAACCTTTTCTGCAATGGGTTGACGTGCTTCGTTCATCAGAAGCCCTACAGGACTGGAACCAACGGCTTCTTGTTCCAGTAATGAACCTGAAACAGGGTAAGCATATTTCTTATCACTTGTTGATATTTTGAGGCTATACAATCCTAAGTATTATTTTTTTGATTTAGCCAGTTTATTTTTCCAAAACAACAAAAATTATACTCTTGTCGAGTAAAGTATTTTAAAGAAAAGCTTTTTTAACATTGGATGCAGAAAATGCATTGAAATCGATAATGCTTTAAGAGTAATATATACTCGCTATGTAACACTGTTGTTGTGTCTTGAAATGAAACTTTTCAAAATTTGTGACTTAAAATATATATATTTTCTCATCTAATAGTATTTTACAGTTTAAAAAAAAAATCCCACTCTATTGCTATGTTTACATACAGGAGACGAGTTTATGATACTTGACATAGGATGTGGGTTTGGAAAGCATTCCATAGAAGTAGCAAAGCTATATCCATGCTCTAAAATAACTGCAATAGACATGGACCAGTTCTCTATTGATAATGCCAAAAACGCAACCTCCAAAAGTGGGCTACAGAACATAGAATACCTATGTATGAAAGGAGGACAACTTCCAGAGGAGTGGGCAAACAAATTTGATTTCGTTATAATCAAAGGTGTTCTGCATGATTCCTACGAAGTTGATGAGATACTAAAAGGAATCAAAAGGGTGCTTAAATCTGATGGATTTGCGGCCGCTTACGACCCTGCGGTGTCTTCGTTTCACAAAAATGTTATCAACGACGCAACTGCGCAATATAATTTGCCCTTCAGCTTATTTTCATGTCTCCCGGTGAGTAGCATGGGTCCTAGTGAAGGACTTGGCATTGGTTGGGGTTACGAACGCCGAAAACAGAAGATCGAAGAACATGGTTTCCGAGTTGTGCAGGTCGGAGATAAAGATATTGAGACAATACAAGAGGGCATTGTATTCCAGAAAATGTAAAATCCAATATGTTTTCCGGTTTTAGTAGCTTTGTTAAACTATGTAAGCTGCAAAGAGTTTGAAAGTGCAGTGTTCAAATCGATAAACTTTTGAATTATCAACTATAGTTTTTCTTTTTCTATTGCTTCGAAAATTCGCAGTCTAAGAAATTGGTCTTCTTTTGCTTTACTTCAGAAACTGTATAATTTATATCAATATATTATTTATAATAGTAAGACTTTTTTTTAGCTCGCCTGAGATGATCTCTTTTGAGCTGATCACTTTCAGTCAGAATATACGTACGAGCATTCGTGTACTGTTGTACTTAAATAATTAGATTTTTACCTTTGTGTTTCATACGGGAATGAAAGTAGCGAGGACTGCAGAAAACAGATACATTATGGCCATCTCTGACAGCTACATGCTGTGAAATATTAATGTTTATCGTTTAAACCTTATCTTATGAAATAATTCTCGATTTGTGTAAATGACGACGGCAGTTCTTTTTTAATTTGTTCGATAAGTGGAATTTTTTAGCCAATGTCTTATTTCCATTTTTCTTAATTTATCCATTAAAAATTTATTTAATTTAGTCCATTTTTCAAAATATAAAATGACATGTCATTGGAACAGCGTGAAATTGACTCCTATTAAAATCAATTTTGAAGGTAATTTATAACTTTGTTAAAAACATTACCTAAAATATTTTACGGTAGCAGTCAATTAATTAAGAAGTCTGGCGTATATATTTAGTTTTCTTATACAACAAAGAACATATGGTACAGATAATTAGAAATCCTATCTCGACAAATGTGCACTTATACTAACTTAAAAAAAAAAAGGTAAACAAATTATCTATCAGACTTACTGACATTTTTAGACAAGACATTGATCTTTAGCAATTATAGTCATCTAGTAAAAAAATTTAAAAAAAAAAAAAAGTAGTTAAAGCATTAAAAATATTCAAAAACATAATAACCACTGGTGAGATCCATTAGAATATCATTTCAAAATTGGTTCGTTCTCAATCATAAATGCTTTATAATTGTACTCGCTATCTTCCATGGAAAAAAGTGGCATGGAAAAAATGTTGTTCAATGTTCATCAAATACGCTGTAGCCTTAGCAATCGAAAATAATTAACACACTGTAGTATATTGATAGATTGACACATTAACAAACATTCAGACCCGCAATGTGGTTTTTTTTTTTACAAGTTCTATAAAATGTAGACTCAATGTCTGAATTCTTTACCGTTTTCCGTCTGGGTTATTTTGAATCACGTGTATATTTGCTATGTGTACATCAAGCTTAATAGCCATGTAGATAAACACTTTAAGTGATTAATTTTTAAAAGAAATTGTGTACATGCAAAGCAATGCTAAGCTAGGGCAATTAAATTCGAACAATGTATATGGTGAGGGTCGGACTGATACTGGTTCTGCTTGTTCTACAAATAGAGAATGTAAGACGAAGTTTTGGGGTGTTATTATTTAAACAAATATAAGTATTGCTTTCTTAAAAGCTTGCATTACTAAACAAAGTATTTCATCGGAAGCATTATTACTTACCTTAGCTGCATATGTATGTAGCTCTCGGTCTGGAACCCGGAAAAATTGACTACCATCCGAAATTTTTCATACAAGGGCTACAGACTTGCAGCTAACATTACCTTTAAAAATACATTATAGAATTTGCCGCTCTTCATAAATTCATTAAAAAGACGCGCAGATTAAGGTGGTAATATGTCGTTTGATATGGGATTTATGACGTCTATTTATATTGATTTCATTAAAATTATTTCATTATTTCAAGCTTGTGGGTGGAATGAAAACAGTTTCACATGTTATATGACATAAAGATTAACAATATTCAAGGTTTTCCCTCATTTTCAAGCAATGATAAGAAGGACTCTCAAAATAAGAAAATAGACGCAAAGTAAACTGCATTCACGGTATATGGTCACATTGCATGATGTGTCTCAAAAGTTCCTTTTTTGGACTCGTCTACTTTAACTGCGAAAAATTAATGAATGAGACATTTTGGCGCGGAGTCATGTAAATAAAATTTCCATTAGGCAGAAATGATTCTTTCATGAAGGTCGGGGTAGGTATAAAAACCAATTTAATCGTTCAAAGTTTTGAATTATTAACAATGATATATCAGATCGAACGATTTATAAATCCCTAATACAGCCATTTGTAATCGGGTGACGTGTGAGCATGATTGTGTATTTAGTAGGCGGGCATTCTTACACCCTTTAAATTTAAGACAAATGAAATCGTCCAGCAGATAGAGAAAACAAAACCCGCTGGCATTTTAGTTCTTCCAGTTAACTTTCCAGACTGCATGTTATAATAAATGAATGATTTTGTTTGTTAATATTAATTCAACATTAATTATAAATTAACAATGAATGTACACTCTAGTACGCTAGTACACAATCTTGTTGCGATGACAACCCCTACCCCACCCCCTCCCACCCCCCACCGGTCATGATACCTATTTCTAAATCAGGATTACACACGTGCTTCATGTGGCAGAAGACAAGCTTGAACTTAACTGTTAAATGAACTATAAGTTACCGATACCATCTCTTTAGAAATGTATCTCCTTAGTAAGTACGTGTAGAAACTGATACATGTAATTGTGAAAACCATAGAGGAAAGCATGCATGATCTGCGCATAATAACTGCTTGATACAATATTTCTTTTTTCCAATATGCTTTAAGTCTGTGATAATAAGAAAGTTTATGCTTGACTTCATATCGGAAAATATGCTTGACTTCATATCGGAAAATTCAGGCACGTTGAATCGGGGGGAGCAGGAGGGCATGCCCCCCCCCCCTCCCCACTTTTTCTCGCAGAAACTAATTTTTTTTAAGTCTACATATAAAAAATTGAATTATCATGTTGCCCCCCCCCAACCCACTATTTTTGGAGTATGTAAAAAAAAAATGGTATGAAAATCATGAAATTAGGAGTGAAATTAAAGTTTTAGATATACCCCAAGCGTACCCCCCCCCCCCCCCCCCCCGGATTAGATTGTAAAAATTTTGGAAAATTCAAAATTCCTTCTTATTTTTTTTACTTGCCAAGATTTGTTGGATGATTCCCCCCCCCCCCCCCACACACACACACTTTCAAAAATGATCCTTCTTGCCTGGAAATTACTCATTTTCTTTATTCCCCTTTTTAATAAACAAAACAAATCAACAAACAAAACTGATTCAGATAAATATAATAACATGTATCAAAAATAAACCTCAAAAACAAACTACACATTCATCCTTCATCCACAATATTGCTTTTTCGATATTTGTCATCGTTGTAGACCCGTGTAACAATCTATTAAGTAGGTGCTTGCACGACAAAGAACCCCTGGCTGATCTACGTTTTCATTAACGCATATAAAGAAAAAATACATTTTGATGCTAACATTGAAAATTGTGTCCGATTTCTTTCTTTTTATAAGGTAAGACTTCATTGATTAAAAAAAATGATTCTTCGAGACAAAACAAATTGACATAATAAATAAGAGTTTGACAATCTCTAACTGCAGTCGGTAGCTCTTAGTCTGAAAAAGAATGGGATGGACGACTTAGGACCGAGATCGTTCATCCGAATTTCTTGAATATTGCCATTTCTTTCGTACGCGGACGTAATACTCACCGAGACTCAGTTGTTCGTATCTTAAGTTTTAACTGTTTTGAAAGGTAACATTGGCATTCCGATAATTTTGAAAATGAAAAATTAAATGAAAATGGTTAAAATTACAGTAAAATTACCGGCATCGGTCTTCTCCATGCCCGGATCTAGAAGGGAGGGGGAAGGGTTCCAGAACCCCCTCCCCCCCCTCCCCCCGCAAAATTTCTTTCAATAACGTGTACATTTAAACTTACCAAAATTAGCCTTGGACATCCCTTGGCAAAATCAAATAACCGTCAGACCCTCAACCCCCACCCCGGAAAAATTTTCTGATCCGCGCATGCTTCCCCTCCTCGAAAAACAAAATTATTCTTCAAAACCCCCTGTAAAATTTCCAGGATCTCCGCATATATACTAAAAGATTCATTGGCGCTTGCGTTCGATAAAAATGCGTGAAAAATGTTTGTTGTTGGTCTTTTTACCTTCATACCGGGCATAACCACAGTCTGTGAATAAAATGCGGCGAATCAAACTATAGACAACGTTTTAAGATCTATATTTGCTTATAAACATGTAGTATAATACTTTTTTTCTTTTACTCAGTGTTTATGCATCTACATGTAGTTTTGTACCATGGTCAGCTATCAATTTTTTGTATTACGTCCCAAGTATGACACAGCTATGACGGAAGACCTAATCGTTGCTTGCAACGAGCTTGTCTCTAGTTTCACTTATATTATTGCAATGTCACTACCTAAACAAACAAATTGACAAACGTCTCTATTTACAAAAAAAGATATTGTTTGTTACATAACCAGCGGAACAAATGAAATAAATTCCACATTAGATAAACAACAAATGACATACAAAAGATAAAGCATTGTGTTTCATTCACAAAAGTCAGACGATCGCGAGATGTTTAAAAAACATTAACATGTCGTAACAGTTCATGGACAATAATGAAAACCGTCTGCATTTCAAGGTTGAATTTTTTCACGCAGGAATTGCATGTGTATATTTTCTATCATTACCTAATCACATTCATATCAAACCCATGTCTACCAAACTTGTTTCACATATGTTCTGAAATTTTCCAACAAAAAAGCTTATTGCTTTAAACTACAAATGTTACGAGATCTGTTTCTTGTCACAAAGACGATGTGCATATTTATGCTATTTGGCATATACAAGGGTTTCCATACCTCGTTTCTTTTATTGAATTCATCGATAACAGCTTTTGTTCTATTGCTGGTCACCTCGACGGAAAACGTGCATTAATATAGGTACTGCACAAACGAGTAAACAGAGGAATATGACATTTATGTATATACTTTATTTGACCATTTATGCAAATACTGTGGTTTCATCAATATTCGTTGAATACCAATTTTCGTGGATTTCGTTGTTAAGTTGATCCACGAAATTTAATGTTCATTGAAGTGTAATTTCTATTAACATTTTCTATTGATAGGGTCATTGGCCACGAATTTACGTATCCTTGAAAATGTGATTTTCACTTTATCCACGAAAATTGATACCCTTGAAAATTAATGAAACCACAGTAGTTTACATTTAATAAACATTCCCCATTTGGCTTCTGGGCTAGTTGGCAATTATTTATTTATATTTTTTTACTTCATTATCATTTTTTGGCTTTTTTCATTGTACAGGGTGTCCCATAATATATAACACAATTTTCTCTTTAAATAATGATTGTTAAATAATTTCAAATATATAGGAGCAATCTCTTAGATAAAAAAAAAATTTAACCTTTTTTATTCGGAATTTTGTTTTCATCAGTAGGAGGAACAGAGCAGCACGCAGCTGATGGTGTTATCTGTTATACTTGAAATGATTTACAGGCAAAGCACGTGATGTCCTGAAATAAAGTGTCACTCAAATGACGGAATACAGAAACCTAGGTAAAGCGAAATAATGAAGTTAAGTGATAAAACTGTAATTTAAGTATTAAAATTCACACAAAAGTTTTCTCTCTCTCTTTCTCTTTCTCTCTCTCTCTCTCGTTCGCCCTCGCTCTCGCTCTCTCTCTCTCTCTCTCTCTCTCTCTCTCTCTCTCTCTCTCTCTCTCTCTGAGTTTCGCTTAATGCTGTGAACGGTACGGATCGTTTCTTGCACGGATCGGTACGGTTCGTTCGCAGAGGTGTAGTAGCATGTTTCAGGGTCTGCACAAGATTTCGTCTATTATTGTTAATTCATTCGAATGTCATATGATATCAGATAATCTGAGACTCCCTGTAAATGTAAAAACAGATAAGACGTACAGGCGTGCATAAGATTTCTGGTTAAAAATGTGTGCTTTTGCACGGTTTGCTGTTACTGCCATTGTCTCTCTGTAGACTAGATAGCCAGGGATTTAATCAATCTGAAATATTCTTGTTGTTCCCTTTCAATATTAAGAATAGTACATGTGAACCTCAACTGGTTAGAATCGAAAATAAGGTCAGAGCATGTATAGCAATATATTAACTTTTTTTAAAAAACGCACATTATTTTGCATATTGTCGAGTTTTGCAGGTCAGAGATAAAGATATTGATACCAAACAAGAGGACATTGTATTCCAAAAGATGTAAAATGCATTACTCTCTTCTGTATTAAAAGCTATCGCTAAACATGTAAACCGCAATGATTTTGACTATGTAATGTTGTAAATAACCCTCGTTTTCATCTTTAAAGCCATTTATTGCTTTTTAAATCATATTTACAATCTATAAAATTTGTTTTATAATTAATGCGCAAGACACAACCATTTATCAATAGATAAAGTCAAATATTTTTAGATCTGACTTTATGTTACATGAGAACTATACTTACATTGTGATGAGGTTTTTTAAATTGATTACAATGTTTTAATATTGTGAATAAAATAAGTTAAATATATCTTATATTAAAGAAACACATTTACCTAAATTAGGTATATAATATAAAATGTATATTATCTACTAATGAAAAAAAATTTTGCCGATTAATTGTCCTCAGTCTATAAATATCTTCTTTCCGTATATGAAAAAATAGACGGAAGTAACGTGACGCATTTATCTTATGACGTTACAACATTCATCAAAGTGTAGCCAATATATATTAATTAAGTAAGTTTATTACGTTAAACCATTTTACAATACCATAGACTGCTATAAAGTGGCATGTGTATACCGCAATGCATATTTTTAGACACCACATGGGTGTCCGTATTATTACGTCAGGGCAAGAATAGTTCTGCAAGGCAATGGCATCTTCAACAACGAACGCTCGAGATTTAGAACAGGTTGTTAGGGATGGACTTAGCACCCTGGTTTTTGCATTTGGTTTCAAAACTGGTATCGTGGATGCTTTTACTGAGATTCAGCAACCGTGTACAGCAAAGGAATTGAGCGAAAAAGCTGGAAAAAAATTAAGGTCAGTCGAATACAAATCACTATAAAAAAAATACATATAAATATTTCGTACATCATTTAATTATAGCGCATATGTAATAAAGTTCTTTTTATTATCAATTATTCATTATAAAATGAATGAATATGTTAATTTTGTCTTTGTAACCCATTTTAAATCATACATTTTGATCCATTAACTGATAATAACATACAAGAATAATTTTTTTTATCATGGATAAGTACGATATTCAAGATCTGTATGAACCTTTAGAATTATCTTTTTACCGGTTTCGTTATTTTTAGAACTGAGGAATGACCTAGTTTTGGTGACCGTTTGAATTATTCAGTGAACACAATAAGGATCTTTAATAACGTAATGTTCAGTAGCTTGTACATCGGTGTTTCTTAAAATTCATTGAAACGACATGTATTTACACCACCTGAAACACAATTTTTATAATGCATGTAACATCCACTACACAATAGTAGCATTTCTTATACTACAAAAAACGTATCGTTAAGTATCGTACAAATCGTTTATTAACCACATCAAAACCTTGCAAAATCCAAAAGCTTTTGGAGTCTTCATTGCACTCTCCCATTTGACACGGATGCATGCTTGAAAAAAGTTTAAAATCTGTTGATTGGAGGTCATCAGTTAATAGCTACAAGGTGAATTTTTTAAAAAAAATTTGATCATTTTAAAAGAGAGACGTGCTTGTTGATGGTTTTTTTTTTTCAACTTGAACACGCATACAGTAGAGTATAATCAATAAACAGCAATAGGAAATCAATATTGATTTGTTCTGATCCATCCAACAGTCCGACGTGTGTATTTCCAATGTGATCATTAATCATTGATTGTTCAATGATTATTTTGGATGAAATTTCTTTTTATATGAACTGTGAACGTAGTATGCAATTTATGGATAAGAATCAATATACAGGGGAAACTCGTTTTTACACTTATTTTTACACTTATTACATTTGTAGAATGAGATTAAAATGAGTCGTCAAAATATCAATTTTTTATCAATGTACCATAAATTTCAAAAACCACTGAAAGGTTAAACCAAGCTCAACCGCATAGATAAACCCATTTTAATTTTGAGAAAGGGACAAGCATTAATTTCTCAAGAAAAATTATTGACATGTATCAATCATTTAAATCTGCGACTTCAAAAACTTTTTTGTTGCTAAAAATTATGAAATATAAAAAGAATTGTGTTGTACAAAAAAAGATATGAAAAATACCATTTATAATTGCATAAAATGTGTCTGCATTTACGAAACAAGATTTTTTAAACATCCATGAAAAAATAATCAGCATAAAGGAATTAATCAACTATATTCTTAGGCTATATACATGTATGATGTCTTCCTGACCGAATCTCGCTGATATAGCGAGATTCGGTTAAGAAAATATTTGCAAGTTGAAATTTCTGTTTTAACAGATACACACAAGAATGGCTAGGATGTATGGTTGCAGCAGGGATTGTAACAATCACAGACGATGAAAAATATTCACTTCCTCATGACAAAACTCAACTTAAGATCTGGGGCCACAATGCAGCTGCTATTCCAATTCTCAGCGAGATGATTCCAAAACTTGAGGAAGCAACAACACTCGATGGACCAAAAGGTATACAAAATACCTATGAGCACTCAACGTTGATGAATCACAATTTCAATATATTGTAAATGTGCAGTAGTCAAGTACAAATAATTAACATTTTCTTTCGACTCTGTTAATCGCTAATTTTTCAAAGGTTGTCTCAATTTTGTTTTTATATTGCATCAATCTAAAAGATAATATCTTGATATGGTTTTTTTTAATTTTTATTTTTCTGTGTGTATCAATTGTTAACTAAAGTTTGACAAAACTTATCTCTGTAATATTGATACAAAATTAATGAATTTATATAAGATTTCAAGAAGAATGATGAATATGTTGAATGTGATTATAGTATTTCATATCTGTTAAATCATACAATCCTTTTACTTTTGACAAAGATTAGAACGCACGTTATTAAAACTTAAGTACATTGTACATGTTTTAAATCATATTTTAAACAAGATTTTTTGATTTATCAATGTGATAATAAGATGTTTTTATTTAAATTATATATTATTATAATTATAACTTTTATTATTATTAGGGTTTTCCGTTTTTCAACGGAAAACCCTTCTGTTATTCTACTGTTTCTTATTAGGGTCTTCCGTTTCCAACGGAAGACCCTCTTGTTATTCTACGGTTTCTTTTTCTTTATTATTCTTTTTTTTCTTTTTCTGACTTTTTTGGAGCGCTATTTCTCAAAAACTATCCAACCGATTCGCACAAAATTTTCAGGACGGATAAAGCATGATCGGCGCTACATATTATAAAATTTTGAAAGGATGACGTCACTTCCGGTTTCAGATATTGACGATTTTGTAAATTTTTTAGGGTCATTTTGTCCACGCATCTCCTCCGAAACTAATCAAGATAGAAGATTGAAATTTTCAGGGATTGTAGATGAATGTATGTAGATGTACCCCCATGCTTCCAATGATGAAAATTGCTCAAGGCCTCAAAGCTCGCCTGAACCTGAAAATAAGCACCAAATTTTTTCACGAAATTTTTGCACATTTTCTGTGATATCTTTTGATGTATAAATATTTTGTTAAAAGATATAATGCAAAAGTTGTTTCAAATTACACGGGCTTTCGTTTAATATCAAGAAAAAGGGACTGGCCCCTCAAATTAGGGGCCAAGAGGGCTGTAAAGTCTTCTTACAATAACTCTTTACTGAATAATAATTTGTTATTAATTATAGAAGCAAAAATGTTCATTTTTGGGCTGTTTATCTATACAACACCATACTTAAGTCATATGTTACGTAATTAGGGGTTTCAAGGGGCCAGAAATTCAAAAATTTGATCATTAATATCTGAAAAAGGAGAAATATTTTTAAAAGCAATGTAGAACAAAAGTTGCTCAAAATAATGTTTTGAACAGTATGCTACCTTAAATGTTTTTGTTTATGACCCCATTTAGGAGTTAAAGGGTCGGCCCCTAAAACACATTTGTACATATATCTCAAGAATGGTTAACATTTCTTGAACACTTGTAGAACAAAATATGTTTGTATTTGCAAGACCTTCCATTTGATATCAAGAAAAAGGGGCTGGCCCCTCAAATTAGGGGCCAAGAGGGCTCTAATGTCTTCTTACAATAACTCTTTACTGAACAATAATTTGTTATTAAATATAGAAGCAAAAATGTTGTTTGTACATCTGTTCATCTATACAGTACCATACCTAAGTCATAAATTATGTAATTAGGGGTTTCAAGGGGCTATAATTCAATATTTTGATCATTAATATCTGAAAAAGGAGAAATATTTTGAAAAGCAATGTAGTACAAAAGTGGTTAGAAATAATGTTTTTTACAATATGATACCAAATATTTTGTTGTTAGTGGCCCCGGTAAGGGGTTAAAGGGTCGGCCCCTAAAATACAGTTGTTTAGATATCTCGAGAACAGTTTACAATTCATGAACACTTCTAGAACAAAATATGTTTATATTAGCAAGACCTTTTTTTTGATGTCAAGAAAAAGGGGCTGACCCTTCAAATTAAAGGCCTGAAGGGCTACTAAGTCTTTTTATAATAACTCTTTTCTGATCAATAATTTGATATAAATCATAAAGCAACAAAGGGGCTTTTATAAAGCTTAATTTAAACTGATATCCGTTTTAAAATTGGACGATGCATTACAGAGATATTGGGATTTAAAAATTGAGTTTTCCGGAAATTTTGATTCCACGTTCTTGGTTAAGGCAATAGTGTTGTGTTCAAAGATAAATTAACTCGTACCTAAAATAATTCGGAAATTGTTAATTCGTACTTAAACATAATCGGATTTTTTTTTGTTAAGTCGTTCTTGAAATCAGAAAGGTTTTTGTTAAGTCGTACTTAAAATAATTCGTATTTTGTTAAGTCGTACCAGGACTAATTCGAGTTTTTTCATCTTTTTATTTTAGTTTTTCTTACTATTGGTATAAGAGCTCTGCTTCTTACAGGAACTTACAGCTTTACTTCCAACATTAACGGAAGACCCACTCGTTGCTTTGCAACGAGCTTTGCTCTAGTTATTATTTTTTTTTTTCCCGCAAATTTTGTGCACGAGATTTCTCGAACATTTTTTGTCTGATTGCTATGAAACTTTCAGGGTATGTAGATGATATTAATATCTCTAGACGTTTTTTTCTAATTTTAAAAATTCACTTCCGGTTATGAGTTATTGCCCTTTAATTGAAAATTGGGGGGTCTTTTGTCCAGAGTTGATCTCGGGAACTACAGATGATAGATGCATGAAATTTGGCGAAATTGTCGGTAACATGTTATAATTTTGCTGGCATGAAAATTTTGGTAATTTCTTTGTTAGTTTTTGAGCTATTTTTCGCCAAAGTTTAAGATTTTTTCGGGGCTGAAATTTTGTTGCTTTTTGTATTATAACCTTTAAACTAAAAATATTTTGTTAATACATATAGAACAAAAGTTGTTTAGAATAACGAGAGCTTTCATTTAAAATTAAGAAAAAAGGGCTGGCCCCTATAATTAGGGGTCAGCAGCTCATACACGTATTTTTCTGATAGCAAAAATCGTTATCATTTTATGAAAAAAAATTAATTTAGTTATTGTTAATATATTAAATAATGTCATTTGGTATCAAATTAAACAAGTTCTGACCTATATTTTTTTTCAAATTTCATAAAACAAATATGTGAGAATCGTACATGAACGAGTTAATATGTCTACATAGACACACAAGCGAACAAATGCCACATTAAGGCCCAGGCATTTACTGCATTACGTTGTTTTGCGTCTTAGATAAATTGTTGTGATTCAATTTCATTTTTTTCATCTATATCATTTATGAATTCAATGAACACACATTATTTAAACGTTCTATGTGCAACTATTTGTCGGGGCGCCTCTGTTTGTGACCCTATTCTCTTTTGAGAAGTGGACAGGCATAGCCTACATCCACTTCTCTTCGCAAGCCCTCATATTTTGATTCTGGAAAACGTGTAAATGTCAGAACCAAAGACGGTTTACACTTCGACCCATGTTTCGACTCCAGTTTCCCTGAATTTTCGTAACAGACCCATTATTTCTACATTTTAAACATAAATGCATCCATATATTACAAACAAAACACCACTTACCCGCTGTCAAACCATTTTCTCAACTTCTACATTCCGGTTTTAAATTATGAGATCATTCGCTATAGGTGGTTTAAAAAGTAGAAAATTTAGAGTCGGAAAAAACGGAAAATAGTGCTCCGATTGTAGACTTTAGATTAAAGGTATTTTTTTTTAAAATTCACAGAGCTATATAGAACGGTTTTACATTTAAGACAAATTAACAAAATGCATACAATAAAATAAGTAACTTTGTCACATAAACACTCTTTATTTTAATCTTTCTTGTATGCTATATTAATCAATGTTCGTTTTATTGTTAAAAACAGATGTAGACAAATTTTGTCACCATAAGAGATGGTTAAAAAGGGAAGACATACCACTTTGTAATTATTTGGCTCAGTATTTGTTTATACATTGTAAGATTAAATTGATTCAGTTACGTTTTCGACATTATTGTCTTAAATAGGTTTCCAATTTTATCCGAAACATAAACATTTAATCTGCGCTGACCTAGATAAACAATGTGATACACACAATTTAAACCCGGGATGTAGAAGTTGCGAAAATGATTTGACAGCGGGTTAGTGGTGATTTTTTTGTGATATATGTATGCAATAATGTTTAAAATGTAGAAATAGTAGGTCTGTTACGAAAATTCAGGGAAACTGGAGTCGAAACATGAGTCGAAACATAAACCGTCTTTGGTTCTGACATTTACACGTTTTCCAGAATCAAAATATGAGGGCTTGCGAAGAGAAGTGGATGTAGGCTATGCCTGTCCACTTCTCAAAAGAGAATATTTGTGACCCCCGCGCGCGCGCGCCGAATGTAAACAGTAACGAACGGCATTGTAGAAAAGAGAGAGCCGTAATGCAGAAGAGAAGTTGTGTATTCTTTCGGTGTACACATGCATTTTCAATTTGCTGTGAAACATATGAACATGCACAGGGAACAATACTACATATTTGTTTAAGGAGGATATTTTTCTCGTGTGAATCGTTTACGAGGAAATTCTGACAGCCACACTTCTGTCGACGATCAGCCGTTGATAAGCTACGAGTAATAAAGGAGAAAAGATGAACATTAAAGTGTGTGATTTATGTGGATGTTACTGAAGAAGGTGAGTCTTTTACTCCTTTTAAAGTTTCTTGTTAACTGGTTAAAATTTAGTATATAGTATAGATGTACATGTAAGTACGTGCACACTGTTAGATGTTTTTGTTATGGTGTGGGTGTTTGTTTACTAACGTGTAATTTTTACATGTTTCATGGGTGTTTAGACTCGCTCGAGGTTCATGGGGGACTGGAAAGGGTAACTGAATTTATCTATTTAAAAAAATAACAGATTGTGAATTTTCAACTCAAAATTCAAAGCAGGGTCTAATTAGAAACATATCATATATTCTTGTGCAGAGGTCTCCAAATGTAGTCATGAATACCCTGTAGACATAACTTCAAGTAAATAAAATTGTATACTTCAGACTTCAGAGTTAAAACATGACTTTGATATCTTTTCTTTTTTTTATGATGCCGATCATTGATAGCTAGCTCAGTTGGTAGAGCACCTGACTAGAGATTCAGGGGGCCCAGGTTCAAATCCCTTCATTATTTCTCCCATCCTGTTACAATATTGGTGTTGTGACCAACCCCTGGAACGAACAGGTTAACTCGATCCTGCCAGGGATGATCTTCGAGGGTGAAGATCATTTAAGGGGGAGGAATGTGACAGTCAGACTGGTTTGAATACCGGTGCCAGATACATGTAGCTCAGTTGGTAGAGCACTTGACTAGAGATTCAGAGGGCCAGGTTCGAATCCCACTTTGTTCTGTCGTTATTTCTCCCATCTTTTACATATACATGTATATCAGATATATGACAGATGATTTAATAAGGTCATCACATGTTTTGCAAGATGCAATAAGTGTTAAAAACCTTTACTTTACAACAGAATACATTTAAGTGAATATTTATGTTTCTTGTTATTATTTGGTGTGGTTTTCTTGACAGTGTCGCATAAACAATTTACCCGCTCCTAAAACACAAACTTTTTTTTGTGGATTCAGCTTACCGCTGATTGGCTGCTGTTGCAGCAGACAAATAAGATATGCACGCACAAAACACAATGAACTTATCAGAGAATGAGTTGAGTTTATTTAAACTGTTGGAATTTGGGTATTTTTTTTTAAAATGTATACTTGTGACAAAACATATATGTGGTACATACAGCTGTAGCTTTATGAAGAAAATTTTGGTTAGACCATATATACCTATCATGCAAGTAAATGATATTTACAAAAAACTTGCAATTTATGGCGCACGAAATATATGCTAGTTTTATAAAGAATGACATACATTTAATGTACCACATTCTTTGAAAATAATCTATTAAAAATTCTTCATTAAGTTTACTCATACATGTTTTATGCTTATTACACGTAGTATTGTTTTTAAAACATGTAATTTATAAGAAAATAAACAAAAACCCTCGCTAAATTTATTTGCAAACAAAATATACACAGTAGAATTGATAAAAAATGGTATACCAGAAGCTAATACCAGTACATGTACTTTGACGCTGTTCGGTGGGTAATATTCGTTTGTAATTTACGAATTGAAATATTGACTGTTGCACTACAAGTATGGTAATAAACTCTCTCTCTCTCAAACTCTCTCTCTTTCTCAATTTGATAAGTGTTTATACCTATGAAAATTTTTTAATATTATATTATGACTTGATATGCAAATTTTTGATCTTGTACTGCCTAAATGTTATGTCATGTATTGGGATATGTCATACTTATTACACTGCATGGTCAGTGTATTTTTTACAGGAATACTATGCATATGTTAATGTAAACACAGCTATTACTAGTACATGTATGTAAACACAGCTAATTATTTTTTTTATTTATTTCAGCTCAAAACAGACTCTTGTTACCACATGGCTTTTACCGGTACCTGTTGATTCTTGTGGGTCAGCTCCTGAGATTAACCTGTCACCTCTATCCACATGCATATTCCTTGTGTTCTACAGACTATTTACCGGTAATTCAAATTAAATCCGATAATGCATGAACAATAATGGAACTTGAAGAAAGCATCATGCCATGTTGTGGTTTGTGTTTGATAAGAAATTATGAAAACAAAATTAAGGCTGTTTAAAGAAATTCATAATTGCTGTGAAAATTTGTTTTTCAATAAAAGTATACAATTATGTTTCCTTTATTTTTTATTTCATAAAGATATTTAGATGTGTTTACATAATTGAACCCCCCCCCCTCTATTTAATTGTCTGCATTAAGATTACATGTAGGATATGTAAATGTACATTTGACTTTGAAATAACATCTGCTATGATAATTACTTTTGAAATGAACAAGAAACAACCTATTTCTACCTTTCTAAGGTATATATGCATAAAAAAGTAGAAAAACATGTCAAATTTGAACATTTTTCATTGAAATCAACTCTGTCTCCAGCTACCTGGGTGTGTTTGAATTTAATTCTAATTTAAGGCAGATGTCTAACTTGTAGGTTGTAACTTACTGTTTTAGCATGGTTAGAAGAAGACTAGAAATCAGAATAGATTAGATATTCACTAAATATGATTGTTAGCTTACTTTTTTCATGAAAACAAGAAATCACAAGCAGGACAGCTGTCTCTTTGTTAATTAAAATGGTACAAATCATACAATAAACAAATAAAGATCACATTTTAGAATCATTGATGATTGTTTTCAAATATGTGTGAGAAATGACTCAAGGAAATTGCCACATGTTTCATAAAATTAGGTAAAACATTTCAAACCATGACTTTTTATGAAAATCAAAAGATTGGGGGGTGGGGGGTATACATGTAAGGGTATTTCTAAGTGATGTGAAGCTTTTATCATGATTATATCATGTAGGCATATGTTGTATTGAATAAGGTTTCTTTTTAAAGGTGGTTGAACAAAAGTTGACCTCTAAAAGGTCAGATAAAGATGTTTTACTATGGAGAACCCTGTAAATCTGTGTTTACTTAAGGAAATTGGAAATGGTGGGTTCACTTAAATGGCCATATTTTTATTAAACCTCAATGGAATTGGCAATATGTGGTATTCTTTTTCTCAGAATTGCATTAGCTTTCTTATTCTAAGACAAACCGTCTTTTCATAAAAATGTTAGTGTACTAAGTTAAAGATACAAGGAACAGTTTCGGATAAAGTACCGTCAATATTTTTGTAAAATTGAGAGTGACTGTACTTGAAGGTTTATCATTGTTGCGTAGATTCATGAAATGAATTTTAATGATTACCAATAGTTAGAGGGATGTCTCTTGTTGGAATTGGTAAGCAATATTAAGGCCCCTAATTTTAAGTACATGAGAAGCAGAAATAAATTGTGAAACTTGCGGCTATGACAGATATGTTGACTTTACAGTGAAATTGAAGGTTACAAACGGGAGGTTATATAACATGAAATGTAGGTGGATGGGATATTATATGCCTATTTAGTATTTACTGGGTATGAGGACAATAGCAAGTTTATTGTCCCCCAAGACAGCAAATATTTAATGAGGCAAAGCCAAGGAAAATAGTAGCTGTTGAATGGGACAATAAACTTGCTATTGTCTGAATAGTCAGTTAATTGGTATTTCATTATACAGAAGAAAACTTTATTTGTCAGCGATGCAGAATTTCTTGATGATAAACAAATTAGAGTTAAATCAAACTTTGTATTTAATGCGGCGATCTTATTAGGTCAGAGGTGTTCCGAGTTTAAGGTGATATGGGACACTTCCATGTTGTGACGTATTGTTTATCGAAATAAACAATAAAATAAAGTGTAATTATATAAGTACATGTAGTTTCTTCTCAAAAATGGTCACCTAACTCCTTAGCACAGTGGGTTAGAGGGTTTACTAGGAACCCGTTAGTCATGAGTTCGAATCCCGCTGGGGTTTTTACAATTTTTACCTTTTCAAATATTTTTAAAAGCTATTTTTTGGTTAAATATTGTAAAATTTGAAAATTCTAAACCGGTGAAAAGTTTTCAATTATATAGTACTTTAATCCACATTAATATCGACAGATGTCCCATACCACCTTAAAAAGGAGGGAAATCAAATTCTGCTAATGAATGGTTTTGATGACTATTCACCATGGGCAGATAGCATGGATACTATTTTAGATAAAAAGGCATGTTTATGCGGGCGCCTTCTAGTGATCAATTTGTCGGTCTGTCCATCCGAGATTGGCTTGACAGGAGCATAGCTTCTCTCCCCTTGGCCCAATCTGGCTCATACCTCATCCACAGGGTTCCTTTGGTTGAAGGATGTGCAGTGACCTTGAACCATGTTTTTAGGTATAAGGTTAAGGTCATAGCAGAATTATATATATAAAATCCTTGTCTGGGGCATATCTTTTTTCCCTTTGGTCCAATCTGGCTTATACTCACAGAGTGTCTCTATGGTTAAACGATGTGCAGTGACCTTGCATGAAATTTCTAGGTAACGTGTGAAGATCATATCGGATCATGCAAACATCCTTTTTTGCGAGCATATATAATTTCTACTAACCCCTATTTGGCTCAGACTTCACATAAGCAGAGCTTTTGAGTAAAGGGTGAAAGGGTGTGTAGTGACCTTGAACCTATTTTCAGTGAAAAGAAACTGTGAAGGTCATATCAGAATTATATTTTTAAAAATCCTTGTCCGGAGTATATCTTCTCTCCCTTTGCTCCATTCAGCCTCATACTTTACCCACATGATGCCTTTGTTCAAAATATATGCAATGACCTCGAATGATATTTGTAGATGAAGAGTCAAGGTCATATCAGATCACACAAAAATCCATATTTTAAGAGCATAGATATACTCTCCTTTTAGCCCCTATTTGGCTAATATTTTACCTTTACAGAGTTTATTGGTTAATGGCGTGCAGTGACCTTGAACCAAGTCTGTCAATGTGAAGGTCATAGCAGATCTTTTTAAAATTAGTTTTAAATAGTAGATTATTTTCCAAATATGCTTAATCTTGGTCAGATTGAACAAAAATGCATGTATGTTAGGGGGAATGAAATTGAATTAAAAGTTCTATGCCAGCTGGAAAAATTTCAAGTTATAGGTCAAGGTCAAAGCAGAATTCTATGAAATAACATAAGCGGGGCCCTTTGAAATGTTCACCATTTCAATGTTGTCTGGTTCATAGTAATTTTACATAGAAAATATTCACAGAAGTACAGTAAAGTAAACTTTACATCGATAAGTTTCTGACAATTAATGACGCAACGAGCACACAGTACGAAAGGTCAACCCTTTGAAAAGCAGTGAAGAGGAAAATTTGCTCAGAATTATGTTTTAAACAAAATTGATTTTTTACATAAATTTTAATTTTGCATTCTGGGTTAAGAAAAAAGATGTTAGTTCAAGGTAAAGTAAACTTGTACCTAAAATGAAGTCAAATTTGTTAAGTCGTACTTAAACACATTGGGTTTTTTTGTTAAGTCGTTCTTGAAATGGTTAAGGGTTTTTGGTTAAGTCGTACTTAAAAACATTCGGATCATGTTAAGTTGTACCAAGAATCATTCGATTTTTTTTTATCTTTTTGTACTTAGGTTTCTTTGTTACTAGATTAAGAACTCTGCTTCTTAGACGTACTTCTAGCGTTGCTTTCGACATTAGCGGAAAACCCACTCGTTGCTTTGCAACGAGCTTTGCTCTAGTTATAATTATTATCACAATTATTATGATTATAATTATCATCATCATCATTATCATTTGTGCATTAAAAAACAAAACTTATTATCTCTCAATTTTTTGAAGGCTATGGATATTACGAACCAGTTCTGCATTGGATCGACGTGTATCGTTCATCAGAGGCTTTACAGGATTGGAACCAACGGCTTCTTCTTCCAGTAATGAACCTGAAACAAGGTACTAATAGCTTTTAATCGCTTGTATATTGTTTTGAGGCTCAGAAATCTTAATTAGGGTCTTCCGTTTTCAACGGAAGACCCTCTTGTTATTCTTCGGTTTCTTTTTATTAGGGTTTTCCGTTTTTCAACGGAAAACCCTTCTGTTATTCTACTGTTTCTTATTATTATTTTTTTTTTTTATCCGCAAATTTTGTGTAGGCCATTTCTCGTACATTTGTTGTCTGATTGTTATGAAACTTTTAGGGTATGTAGACAATGTTAATATCTCGAGATGTTTTTTTTCAAATTTTTAAAATTCACTTCCGGCTATGAGTTATTGCCCTTTAATTGAAAATTGGGGGGTCTTTTGTCCAGAGTTGATCTTGGGAACTACAAAAGATAGTTGCATGAAATTTAGCAGAATTGTTGGTAACATTTTATAGTTTTGCTGGCATGAAAAGTTTGGCAAAATGTTTTTTAGTTTTTGAGCTATTTGCCGGTAAAGTATAAGGTTTTGGGGGGTCTGAAATTTTGTTGTTTTTTGTATAATAACCTTTAAACTAAAAATATTTTGTTAATACATATAGAGCAAAAGTTGTTTAGAATAACGAGAGCTTTCATTTAAAATTAAGAAAAAAGGGCTGGCCCCTATAATTAGGGGTCAGCAGCTCATACACGTAATTTTCTGATAGCAAAAATCATTATCATTTAATGAAAAAAAATGAATTCAGTTATTGTTAATATATTAAATAATGTCATTTGGTATCAAATTAAACAAGTTCTGTGCTATATTTTTTTTCAAATTTCTTAAAACAAATATGTGAGAATCGTACATGAACGAGTTAATATGTCTACATAGACATACAAGCGAACAAATGCCACTTTAAGGCACAGGCGTTTACTGCATTACGTTGTGTTGCGTCTTAGATAAATTGTTGTGATTCAATTTCATTTTTTTTCATCTATATCATTTATGAATTCAATGAACACACATTATTTAAACGTTCTATGTGCAACTATTTGTCGGGGTGCCCCTGTATGTAACCCCCGCGCGCGCGCCGAATGTAAGGTGGCAGGGGATAGTTTCGAAGGAAAGACCCGGTCAAAATTTTGAAATAAAGGGAGAACCTGGGGTTTGGCTGGTTATTTGAGGGGTATAAATTGGTAGAATATTTATTGCATTCATTTTGTGGATAGAGGAGCTCATGTCAATTTCATTGATATATGACACTTTATTATTGGTAGCACTTTTCATCCGATATGGAATGAAAATGCGAAACTGTGGCCAAAATTTTCACTTTCGGTTTTGTGCTTGAAAAGTAGGGTGGGTTCAGAACACGAAATGTCACTCGAAAAGAAGGTGATTGACCCCCCATCAATTGGTGATTATTTGCATGGATATACATTAAGCTACCAATCCTATGGTAGTTTATGGCAGTTGCTCGGGACTGGAGCATGGTTCTGGACCCGTGAAAATGTGAAAAAAATGCCATTTTTTCAGAAAATTTTGAGACTGTCCCTGGCTATTCTTTATAGTGCTATATGTAAGTTGTACTTGTTTTATTCTGAAATGTTTAAAAATTCTCAAGAGTCGGGACCATGTGTCCCCTGCATGCAAACCAATTTTAGCAAATTTAAAAATCCACTGAAAAATTAAATCACATATATGAGCACTATCTGTCTCACATTTCCTCGACCAAAAAAACTATCCTCTGCCACCTTCAAGAAAATGTCAAATTTTTAATAGGCTTTAAGTTTAACAACATGGGTACAGAAAAGATGTTCAATGTGTGTAAAATGGGAAACTGGCTGAATTTTTATGATTTCTCAACGCTGTGATGAGATTTAGGGGCCAAAATGTAGCAGGGGGTGGTCCTTAGAAAAAGTGCAATTTTCTAGTATTTTGGGTTTGTCCTTATATTAAAACCCTTTATAGGCATATTATTACTATTGAAATTAGATTTTGGGTTGAATTTGGATTAACTGAATAATATTGTGCCATTTTCATGAAATTTTCTTGAAATTAATTGACAGCCATGCAGTTTTATGAAGTTTTAAACCCTTAGATTTGATAAGAAATTGTAAAATATTGTTCTTTCTCAAGCTAAAACTGACAAAAAGTTGATTTTAGGGCTAAATATATATTTTACATGTGCTACATGTAATTTACATGTAATTACATGTAATTCTAAATAGTTAATATCTGCATTTTAAGTCATTATAAACAATTTTAAAATGTCTGATTGTCAAAAAAGCACCCCCCCCCCCTTCAATTTTCTTCACCGACAACCAAAAATAGCCTTTATTTCACATTTCTTTTGATAAAATCTCAAGCATACATAAAATTTCTCTCATTTAAAACAAAACACATATGTTTGGTTTCTTCTTTATGGAAAATTTATCAAGAAAAATTGAATTTGTGTGCATTTTTTAACCATTTGTCATTTGCATGGATTCCCACCTCATTATGGGGGTGTGGTCATGATGATCAAATTTGGTATTTCTTTGTATGAAAAACATGTATTTCAATCTTTATAGCAAACAAATCTAGATCTTTTGGTATTGGTTAAAGAATAAAAAGAGAAATTAGGTTTCATCATCATCCGTTCAGCATATTTGGGGAATTACTCCTCGGGTAAGATGCCTGATTGCCATTTTCTAGGTACCTGTCCCTCTTGAAAAGATGAAAGGGAAGGTTTTGTGTTCCAAATAGGTTGCTTTTGTGTTCCAATAGAGTTTTTAAACCTGTTAGTACCATTTAGAAACAAAAAAGTTGATTGCAAGGAGTAATAATGTGTTTTTTCTTATTCCCATTTGCAGGGGGATAGGTGATACATATGAGTTGAATTCTCCTATAAGTTGTTACTAAATGTGAATATTTCAATGTTTTTTACATCAGATAGGGATAAAGGTTTCTTGTTATAACTGATTTTTAAAGAAAAAATGTCTTTTGGATTGAAAGAAGTCATGATGTATCTTAAAAACCTTACAGAAACAGGTTAAGGTGATTCAGCCGGGAAAGGGGGTAATACTTAAACAGCCATAACTTTTTTATTTTTCAATGTAATCAGACCAAATTTGAAAGGTTTTACTCAGAATTGCATGAACTTTCTGATTTTAAAGTGTTTTAATTAGAGAGAAACAAACTCTAAAAGTTAAAGGTGGCAGGGGATAGTTTCGAAGGAAAGACCCGGTCAAAATTTTGAAATAAAGGGAGAACCTGGGGTTTGGCTGGTTATTTGAGGGGTATAAATTGGTAGAATATTTATTGCATTCATTTTGTGGATAGAGGAGCTCATGTCAATTTCATTGATATATGACACTTTATTATTGGTAGCACTTTTCATCCGATATGGAATGAAAATGCGAAACTGTGGCCAAAATTTTCACTTTCGGTTTTGTGCTTGAAAAGTAGGGTGGGTTCAGAACACGAAATGTCACTCGAAAAGAAGGTGATTGACCCCCCATCAATTGGTGATTATTTGCATGGATATACATTAAGCTACCAATCCTATGGTAGTTTATGGCAGTTGCTCGGGACTGGAGCATGGTTCTGGACCCGTGAAAATGTGAAAAAAATGCCATTTTTTCAGAAAATTTTGAGACTGTCCCTGGCTATTCTTTATAGTGCTATATGTAAGTTGTACTTGTTTTATTCTGAAATGTTTAAAAATTCTCAAGAGTCGGGACCATGTGTCCCCTGCATGCAAACCAATTTTAGCAAATTTAAAAATCCACTGAAAAATTAAATCACATATATGAGCACTATCTGTCTCACATTTCCTCGACCAAAAAAACTATCCTCTGCCACCTAAACAGTAACGAACGGCATTGTAGAAAAGAGAGAGCCGTAATGCAGAAGAGAAGTTGTGTATTCTTTCGGTGTATACATGCATTTTCAAATTACTGTGAAACATATGAACATGCACAGGGAACAATACTACATATTTGTTTAAGGAGGATATTTTTCTCGTGTGAATCGTTTACGAGGAAATTCTGACAGCCACACTTCTGTCGACGATCAGCCGTTGATAAGCTACGAGTAATAAAGGAGAAAAGATGGACATTAAAGTGTGTGATTTATGTGGATGTTACTGAAGAAGGTGAGGCTTTTACTCCTTTTAAAGTTTCTTGTTAACTGGTTAAAATTTAGTATATAGTATAGATGTACATGTAAGTTAGATGTTTTTGTTATGATGTGGGTGTTTGTTTACTAACGTGTAATTTTTACATGTTTCATGGATGTTTAGACTCGCTCGAGGTTCATGGGGGACTGGAAAGGGTAACTGAATTTATCTATTTAAAAAAATAACAGATTGTGAATTTTCAACTCAAAATTCAAAGCAGGGTCTAATTAGAAACATATCATATATTCTTGTGCAGAAGACTCCAAATGTAGTCATGAATACCCTGCAGACATAACTTCAAGTAAATAAAATTGTATACTTCGGACTTCAGAGTTAAAACATGACTTTAATATCTTTATGATGCCGATCATAGTATCATTAGAGAGGTTTAGCAGACCAACGGGTACCCGGTACATGTACTTCTACATGTAGGTTACAAGTTAGAACTATGCGTACCATTCTACCAGTTCACATAATTTTTCTTGTTTAGCAGTTATGATGTGTACCGGTACTTAAATTGTCTTTGTTAATGTTTTAAATGTAATTTTTTATTCTCTTTTTTTAATCTGACTACTGGCAGTACTGGCGTGCGAGCAGTTCTCGCCGAGGACCATTTCTCGCTGGTGCACTGTTACATCATATTTTCGTATGTAATTTTATGTGTTGATAAAATGACGTAACAATGCTCTGGTGAGAAATGGTACTCGGCAAGAACTGATCGCACGCCAATATTGATTAATTACAGACAAAAACTGAAGGTAACGAGTGTTATTTTTTATTGAACAACATTGTTTAAAATAATTCTTTATATATGTGACGATCAGACCGGTTTGAATACCAGTGCCAGATAGCTCAGTTGGTAGAGCACCTGACTAGAGATTCAGGGGGCCCAGGTTCAAATCCCGGTTTGGTCCTTCATTATTTCTCCCATCCTGTTACAATATTGGTGTTGTGACCAACCCCTGGAACTAACAGGTTAACTCGATCCTGCCAGGGGTGATCTTCGAGGGTGAAGATCATTTAAGGGGGGAGGAATGTGACGGTCAGACTGGTTTGTATACCGGTGCCAGATACATGTAGCTCAGTTGGTAGAGCACTTGACTAGAGATTCAGAGGGCCAGGTTCGAATCCCAGTTTGTTCCATCGTTATTTCTCCCATCTTTTACATATACATGTATATCAGATATATGACAGATGATTAAGGGTCATCACATGTTTTGCAAGATGCAATAAGTGTTAAAAACCTTTACTTTACAACACAATACATTTAAGTGAATATTTATGTTTCTTGTTATTATTTGGTGTGGTTTTCTTGACAGTGTCGCATAAACAATTTACCCGCTCCTAAAACACAAACTTTCTTTTTGTGGATTCAGCTTACCGCTGATTGGCTGCTGTTGCAGCAGACAAATAAGATATGCACGCACAAAACACAATGAACTTATCAGAGAATGAGTTGAGTTTATTTCAACTGTTGGAATTTGGGTATTTTTTTTTAAATGTATACTTGTGACAAAACATATATGTGGTACATACAGCTGTAGCTTTATGAAGAAAATTTTGGTTAGACCATATATACCTATCATGCAAGTAAATGATATTTACAAAAAACTTGCCATTTATGGCGCACGAAATATACGCTAGTTTTATAAAGATTGACATACATGTAATGTACCACATTCTGTGAAAAATAATCTACCGGTATTAAAAATTCTTCATTAAGTTTACTCATACATGTTTTATGCTTATTACACATAGTATTGTTTTTAAAACATGTAATTTATAAGAAAATAAACAAAAAACCTCGCTAAATTTATTTGCCAAAAAAAAAAAACACAGTAGAATTGATAAAAAATGGTATACCAGAAGCTAATACCAGTACATGTACTTTGACGCTGTTCGGTGGGTAATATTCGTTTGTAATTTACGAATTGAAATATTGACTGTTGCACTACAAGTACGGTACCGTAATAAACTCTCTCTCTCTCAAACTCTCTCTCTCTCTCAATTTGATAAGTGTTTATACCTATGAAAATTTATTAATATTATATTATGACTTGATATGCAAATTTTTGATCTTGTACTGCCTAAATGTTATATCATGTATTGGGATATGTCATACTTATTACACTGCATGGTCAGTGTATTTTTTACAGAAATACTATGCATATATGTTAATGTAAACACAGCTGTTACTAGTACATGTACATGTATGTAAACACAGCTAATTATTTTTTTTTTTTTATTTCAGCTCAAAACAGCCTCTTGTTACCACATGGCTTTTACCGGTACCTGTTGATTCTTGTGGGTCAGCTCCTGAGATTAACCTGTCACCTCTATCCACATGCATATTCCTTGTGTTTTACAGACTATTTACCGGTAATTCAAGTTAAATCCAATAATGCATGAACAATAATGGAACTTGAAGAAAGTATCATGCCATGTTGTGGTTTGTGTTTGATAAGAAATTATGAAAACAAAATTAAGGCTGTTTAAAGAAATTCATAATTGCTGTGAAAATTTGTTTCTCAATAAAAGTATGCAATTATGTTTCCTTTATTTTTTATTTCATAAAGACATTTAGATGTGTTTACATATTTGAAAAATCCCCCCCCCCCCCTCCCTCTATTTAATTGTCTGCATTAAGATTACATGTAGGATATGTAAATGTACATTTGACTTTGAAATAACATCTGCTATGATAATTATGTCTCCCCTTTCAAAGGGGAGACATATTGTTTTTGTCGACTTTCTTATTCTTCTTCTTATTCTTCTTATTCTTCTTATTAAGGTCTTCCGTTTCCAACGGAAGACCTTATTGTTTTTGCTTTGTTTCTTTTTCCCTATTATTATTTTTCTTTTTTTTCTTACAAATTTTGTCCGCGCGAGTTCTCGGAAATGGCTCAGCCGATTTTCGTGAAACTTTCAGATTTGATAGATATTGATCTGAACCTTATTGGAAATTTTTTATATTGATGACGTCATTTCCGTTTCCGATATTTTAACGTAATAGCGATTTTTGGAGGCTTAGTTTGTCCATGGAACTACTCCTAAACTATAAAAGATATTGAATTCAAATTTTCAGGGATTGTAGACAAAAGATTGTAGATGTGTATGATGTCGATCAAATTTGTCTGTTTAAAAAGGCGTCGAATCTCGCCTGGACCTGAAAATTGAGTTTAAAAAAACGTCGTAATTTTTCTAGGTTTTCTGTGTTTATCTCTTTTCTGAAAAATATTTTGTTAAAAGATGTAATGTAAAAAAGGTTTATATTTACAAGACCTTTTATTTGATATCAAGAAAAAGGGGCTGGCCCCTCAAATTAGGGGACGAAAGTGCTCTAAAGTCTTTAATATGTAGCCCTTTACTGAGAAATATTTTGTGAAATGTTATAGAAGCAAATATGTTTATCTCACAGTTATGTATCCAAGCAGTGTAAATATTTTGTTATATGTTACGTAATTAAGGGGTTTTAGGGACCAAAAGTCCAAAATTTTGATCATCCATATCTCAGAAAGGAAAAATATTTTGTAATGCAGTACAGAAGAAAAGTTGTTCAAAATGATGTTCTTAACAATATGCAACCGTCAAAATTTCGTTAAACGGCCCCTAAAAGGAGATAAGGGACCGGCCCCTAAAACCTACTTTCTCATATAACTCTAGAACGGTAACGAATTTTTAAACACTTGTAGAACAAAATGTGTTCAGAATTAAATGACCTTTTATTTGATATCAAGAAAAAGGGGCTGGCCCCTCAAATTAGGGGACGAAAGTGCTCTACAGTCTTTAATATGTAGCCCTTTACTGAGAGATATTTTGTGTAATGTTATAGAAGCAAATATGTTTATCTCACAGTTATGTATCCAAGCAGTGTAAATATTTTGTTATATGTTACGTAATTAAGGGGTTTTAGGGGCCAAAAGTCCAAAATTTTCATCATCCATATCTCAGAAAGGAAATATATTTTGTAATGCAGTACAGAAGAAAAGTTGTTCAAAATGATGTTCTTAACAATATGCAACCGTCAAAATTTCGTTAAACGGCCCCTAAAAGGAGTTAAGGGACCGGCCCCTAAAACCTACTTTCTCATATAACTCTAGAACGGTAACGAATTTTTAAACACTTGTAGAACAAAATGTGTTCAGAATTAAATGACCTTTTATTTGATATCAAGAAAAAGGGGCTGGCCCCTCAAATTAGGGGACCAAAGGGCTCTAAAGTCTTTAATTTGTAGCCCTTTACTGAGAGATGTTTTGTGAAAGGTTATTAAAGCTAGATTAGGTATAATACGTTTATATATCCTAACAATATAATGATTTTCTCTTGCGTTACCCAATGAGGGTTTTTAGGAACCAGAAGTAAACAAGTTTGGTCTTTTCTATCTTAATTGAAAGAAATGCAAGTATTTAAAAAAGCAAGAGAACTTATAAAAAGCGATACAATAAAGCATTAGTACTTCACTCCTTTTTCCATAACATGTTTTGTTGTCGAAAATCAAAGTCGATGATGTCTTATTTCATTCTAAAAATCGAACGGAAGACCTCCTCGTTGCTCGCAACGAGATCGTGTCTAGTTCTTCTTATTCTTCTTCATCCAAATTTGTCCAAGCCGTAACTTAAATACCCTTTGACATTAAGACTTCAAACTTAGAACATAGGTAGATGGTATTGAGAAGGAGTGCACGCCACCAACATTTTTGACCTTGACCTATATTCTTTTTCAAGGTCAAGCGTTTTATAAAAAATAGAGTTTGGACTATAACACAAGATTCCTTAAACATACAAACTTTTAACTTGTATCATAGATAGATGGTATATAGTCCAGTTCAACCTTACCAAAATTTTTGACCTTGACCTTAAAATTTTATTTCAAGGTCAAATCAGAAAAAACTTCATTGTTCACCTCCTAAATATTCTTTGACAGAAGGACTTCAAACTTTACACAAAGAACAATTATAATACACTGAGGTGTACTATTGATAAATATTTGACCTTGACCTTGTTTTACTCAAGGTCAACTTGAGAAAAAATAATTAAATTTTGTCTGGGTGGTACCTTAGATACCTTTTGACATTAAGACTTCAAACTTGGAACATAGGTAGATGGTATTAAGAAAAAGTGCAGGCTATCAAAATTTTTGACCTTGACCTATTATCTTCTTCAAGGTCAAGCGTTTTATAAAAAATATAGTCCGGACCATAACACAAGACTCCTTAATCATACAATCTTTTAACTTGTATCATACATAGATGGTATATAGTCCAGTTCAACCTTACAAAAATTTTGACCTTGACCTAAAAATTATATTTCAAGGTCAAATTAGAAAAAACTTCATTGTTCACCTCCTAAATATTCTTTGACAGAAGGACTTCAAACTTTACACAAAGAACAATTATAATACACTGAGGTGTACTATTGATAAATATTTGACCTTGACCTTGTTTTACTCAAGGTCAACTTGAGAAAAAATAATTAAATTTTGTCTGGGTGATAACTTAGATACCTTTTGACATTAAGACTTCAAACTTGGAACGTAGGTAGATGGTATTAAGAAGAAGTGCACGCCATCAAAATTTTTGACCTTGACTTATTATCTTCTTCAAGGTCAAGCGTTTTATAAAATATATAGTCCGGACCATAACACAAGACTCCTTAATCATACAATCTTTTAACTTGTATCATACATAGATGGTATATAGTCCAGTTCAACCTTACCAAAATTTTTGACCTTGACCTAAAAATTATATTTCAAGGTCAAATGAGAAAAAACTTCATTGTTCACCTCCTAAATATTCTTTGACAGAAGGACTTCAAACTTTACACAAAGATTAATTATAATACACTGAGGTGTACTATTGATTAATATTTGACCTTGACCTTGTTTTACTCAAGGTCAAATTAAAAATAATTAAATTTTGTCTGGGTGGTAACTTGGATAGCTTTTGACATTAAGGCTTCAAACTTGGAACATAGGTAGATGGTATTGAGAAGGAGTGCACACCTCCATAATTTTTGACCTTGACCAATCTTGTGTCTCAAGTTAATTCATTTTCTAAACTGTATCATATATGGATGATATCTAACATATAGCTGACTTCATTCTTTTTCACTTATTAAATTTGCCCCATATTACAATCCTTTGGGAGAAGGGGAGACATGTGTTTTTTTGTATAAAAAAACAATACCCACTAGTTACTTTTGAAATGAACAAGAAACAACCTATTTCTACCTTTCTAAGGTATATATGCAGAAAAAAAGTAGAAAAACATGTCAAATTTGAACATATTTCATTGAAATCAACTCTGTCTTCAGCTACCTGGGTGTGTTTGAATTTAATTCTTATTTATGGCAGATATTGTCTAACTTGTAGGTTGTAACTTACTGTTTTAGCATGGTTAGAAGGAGACTAGAAATCAGAATAGATTAGATATTCACTAAATATGATTGTTAGCTTACTTTTTTCATGAAAACAAGAAATCACAAGCAGGACAGCTGTCTATTTGTTAATTAAAATGGTACAAATCATACAATAAACAAATAAAGATCAAATTTTAGAATCATTGATGATTGTTTTCAAATATGTGTGAGAAATTACTCAAGGAAATTGCCACACGTTTCATAAAATTAGGTAAAACATTTCAAACCATGACTTTTTATGAAAATCAAAAGATTGGGGGGGGGGGGGGTTATACATGTAAGGGTATTTCTAAGTGATGTGAAGCTTTTATCATGATTATATCATGTAGGCATATGTTGTATTGAATAAGGTTTCTTTTTAAAGGTGGTTGAACAACAGTTGACCTCTAAAAGGTCAGGTAAAGATGTTTTACTATGGAGAACCCTGTAAATCTGTGTTTACTAAAGGAAATTGGAAATGGTGGGTTCACTTAAATGGCCATATTTTTATTAAACCTCAATGGAATTGGCAATATGTGGTATTCTTTTTCTCAGAATTGCATTAGCTTTCTTATTCTAAGACAAACCGTTTTTTCATAAAAATGTTAGTGTACTAAGTTAAAGGTACAAGGAACAGTTTCGGATAAAGTACCGTCAATATTTTTGTAAAATTGAGAGTGACTGTACTTGAAGGTTTATCATTGTTGCGTAGATTCATGAAATGAATTTTAATGATTATCAATAGTTAGAGGGATGTCTCTTGTTGGAATTGGTAAGCAATATTAAGGCCCCTAATTTTAAGTACATGAGAAGCAGAAATAAATTGTGAAACTTGCGGCTATGACAGATGTGTTGACTTTACAGTGAAATTGAAGGTTACAAACAGGAGGTTATATAACATGAAATGTAGGTGGATGGGATATTATATGCCTATTTAGTATTTACTGGGTATGAGGACAAAAGCAAGTTTATTGTCCCCCAAGACAGCAACTATTTAATGAGGCAAAGCCAAGGGAAATAGTTGCTGTGGAGTGGGACAATAAACTTGCTATTGTCCGAATAGTCAGTTAATTGGTATTTCATTATACAGAAGAAAACTTTATTTGTCAGCAATGCAGAATTTCTTGATGATAAACAAATTAGAGTTAAATCAAACTTTGTATTTAATGCGGCGATCTTATTAGGTCAGAGGTGTTCCGAGTTTAAGGTGATATGGGACACTTCCATGTTGTGACGTATTGTTTATCGAAATAAACAATAAAATAAAGTGTAATTATATAAGTACATGTAGTTTCTTTTCAAAAATGGTCACCTAACTCCTTAACGCAGTTGGTTAGAGGGTTTACTAAGAACCTGTAAGTCATGAGTTCGAATCCCGCTGGGGTTTTTACAATTTTTACCTTTTCAAATATTTTTAAAAGCTATTTTTTGGTTAAATATTGTAAAATTTGAAAATTCTAAACCGGTGAAAATTTTTCAATTATATTATAGCATTGAATGATTTATTTTTGACGTCGTCGTGTCAATAACTGCCGTCAGGTGAGCAGACAAATTGAATAACGCACGTTAGCGCGTTATGATAATTTGTCTACTCACCTGACGGCAGTTATTGACACGACGACGTCAAAAATAAATCATTTAATGCTTATATTTACATTCCCGTACTGAAGAAATCAATTGTTTACTTAAATAAATCGATATAAAGTGCAGATCACGGAGGGAGTGAATAAGTAACAGCAAGAACAGCTGTTTTGTAAAACCGGTTTAAACTGGTTTTCACATAGACTGTTGAGATGAGATCGACGAGCATGAAAATATAATCCATGATAAATAACTCTTGAAATGTTGCTTTTAACAATAAAGTCCACTTTTTGTTTAATAAATATAAAACATGGTGTTTTGACAACGTTCATGAAATACATTTTTTAACTGATAACATAGAAATCACGGTTTAAGAACTATTTATGTATATTACTCGTAAATTCATACGCAGTGAATAGGTGTTGCATTTAGAGGCATTTAAACATCACGGAATTTAATGGGAAAACACAGTAGAATGTAAATATAGTACTTTAATCCACATTAATGTCGACAGATGTCCCATACCACCTTAAAAAGGAGGGAAATCAAATTCTGCTGATGAATGGTTTTGATGACTATTCACCAAGGGCAGATAGCATGGATACTATTTTAAATTAGATAAAAAGGCATGTTTATGCGGGCGCCTTCTAGTGATCAATTTGTCCGTCTGTCCATCCGAGATTGCTTGACTGGAGCATAGCTTCTCTCCCCTTGGCCCAATCTGGCTCATACCTCATCCACAGGGTTCCTTTGGTTGAAGGATGCGCAGTGACCTTGAACCATGTTTTTAGGTATAAGGTTAAGGTCATAGCAGAATTATATATATAAAATCCTTGTCTGGGGCATATCTTTTTTCCCTTTGGTCCAATATGGCTAATACTCGCAGAGTGTCTCTGTGGTTAAACGATGTGCAGTGACCTTGCATGAAATTTCTAGGTAACGGGTGAAGATCATATCGGATCATGCAAAAATCCTTTTTTGAGAGCATATATAATTTCTACTAACCCCTATTTGGCTCAGACTTCACATAAGCAGAGCTTTTGAGTAAAGGGTGAAAGGGTGTGTAGTGACCTTGAACCTATTTTCAGTGAAAAGAAACTGTGAAGGTCATAGCAGAATTATATTTTTTAAAATCCTTGTCCGGAGTATATCTTCTCTCCCTTTGCTCCATTCAGCCTCATACTTCACCCACGTGATGCCTTTGATCAAAATATATGCAATGACCTCGAATGATATTTGTAGATGAAGAGTCAAGGTCATATCAGAACACACAAAAATCCATATTTTAAGAGCATAGATATACTCTCCTTTTAGCCCCTATTTGGCTAATATTTTACCTTTACAGAGTTTATTGGTTAATGGCGTGCAGTGACCTTGAACCAAGTCTGTCAATGTGAAGGTCATAGCAGATCTTTATAAAATTAGTTTAAGACAGTAGATTATTTTCCAAATATGCTTAATCTTGGTCAGATTGAACAAAAATGCATGTATGTTAGGGGGAATGAAATTGAATTAAAAGTTCTATGCCAGCTGGAAAAATTTCAAGTTAAAGGTCAAGGTCAAAGCATAATCCTCTGAAATAACATAAGCGGGGCCCTTTGAAATGTTCACCATTTCAATGTTGTCTGGTTCATAGTAATTTTACATAGAAAATATTCACAGAGGTACAGTAAAGTAAACTTTACATCGATAAGTTTCTGACAATTAATGACGCAACGAGCACACAGAACGAAAGGTCAACCCTTTGAAAAGCAGTGAAGAGGAAAAGTTGCTCAGAATTATGTTTTAAACAAAATTGATTTTTTACGTAAATTTTAATTTTGCATTCTGGGTTAAGAAAAAAGATGTTAGTTCAAGGTAAAGTTAACTTGTACCTAAAATGAAGTCAAATTTGTTAAGTCGTACTTAAACACATTGTTTTTTTGTTAAGTCGTTCTTGAAATGGTTAAGGGTTTTTGGTTAAGTCGTACTTAAAACCATTCGGATTATGTTAAGTTGTACCAAAAATCATTCGGTTTTTCTTTTTATCTTTTTGTACTTAGGTTTCTTTGTTACTAGATTAAGAACTCTGCTTCTTAGACGTACTTCTAGCGTTGCTTTCGACATTAGCGGAAAACCCACTCGTTGCTTTGCAACGAGCTTTGCTCTAGTTAGGGTCTTCCGTTTTCAACGGAAGACCCTCTTGTTATTCTTCGGTTTCTTTCTATTATTATTATTATTAGGGTCTTCCGTTTTCAACGGAAGACCCTCTTGTTATTCTTCGGTTTCTTTTTAGGGTCTTCCGTTTTAAACGGAAGACCCTTTTGTTTTTCTACGGTTTCTTTTTTTTCTTATTCTTATTATTATTATTCTTTTTATTTTTTTTCCAACTCAAATATTTCTAAAACGCTTGCATTGATTGTTTTGAAATTTACAGGTGTAATGTGTATCTAAAAGATCTCTATGATATGAAAAAATTATTTGATGACGTCATCAATTTCGTCAGATATTGACGTTTTTCACGTTTTAAAAAGTGATTTTGTCCGGAGCTTTTCTCATTTTTGATTTAAGATAAAGCTATGAGATTTACAGAGAAGGTAGAACTATCGTTTTACTTATGACATAAGGCTGGAGACTCAATTCTGACACTTCCGGTCGAAACCGGAAGCAAAAACCAATTTTTTTGAATTTTCATGTTTTTCAATTTTAAAAGTTTTACGTACGTATCTTACAGTAATTTTCATGCTGAGTTCAAAACTGAAATCCGTTTTTAAATCGGACGATGCATTACAGAGATATCGGGGTTTAAAAATTGATTTTTCCGGAAATTTTGATTCCGCGTCCTTGGTTTAAAAAATAGCGTTTTGTTTAAAGTGAAATTTACTCGTACCAGAAATAATTGCTCAGTCGTACTTAAACACATTCGGATTTTTTTTTGTTAAGTCGTTCTTGAAATCAGAAAGGTTTTTGTTAAGTCGTACTTAAAATGATTCGGATATTGTTAAGTCGTACCAGGAATAATTCGATTGTTTTCATCTTTTTATTTTAGTTACTCTTGTTATTGGTTTAAGAGCTCTGCTTCTTACAGGAACTTCCAGCTTTACTTCCAACATTAACGGAAAACCCACTCGTTGCTTTGCAACGAGCTTTGCTCTAGTTATTAGGGTCTTCCGTTTTCAACGGAAGACCCTCTTGTTATTCTTCGGTTTCTTTCTATTATTATTATTATTCTTTTTATTTTTTTTTCTGACTCCTTTTCGGCTTTATAACTCAAAAAGTTTACAACCGATTTTGATGAAATTTTCAGAAGTTGTGTGCAACTATAATACCTCAGAGTTTGTGAAGTTTCTTTGAAAACGTCACTTCCGTTTTTACGTTACGTCATTTTAAAAATTTTCAAAAAGTCATTTTGTCCGCGGCGTTTCTCAAAAACGCTTTAAGATAGAGGCTTGAAATTTTCAATGGTTATGATTTAATCAATTTACCTCTGTAATAAGGCTGGAAATGAAAATCTGTCACTTCCGGTCGAAACCGGAAGGGAATCAAATTTTTCGAAAAAATCAATTTTCTGATCAAACCAAAAATGAATATGTGTTTTATAGAGCTTATTTAGCTGAATCTAACACTGAAAGCCGTTTTAAAATCGGACGATGCATTACAGAGATATACGAGTTCAAAAAATGATTATTCCGGAAATTTTGATTCCGCGTTTTTGGTTAAGAAATTAGTATCAAGTTCTTGGTTAAATTAACTTGTACCTAAAAATTAATTGTTAAGTCGTACTGTAACACATTCGGATTTTTTTTGTTAAGTCGTTCTTGAAATGGGAAAGGTTTTTGTTAAGTCGTACGTAAAATTATTCGGTTTTTGTTAAGTCGTACCAGGAATAATTCGATTTTTTCATGTTTTTATTTAAGGTACTCTTGTTATTGGTTTAAGAGCTCTGCTTCTTACAGGAACTTCCAGCTTTACTTCCGACATTAACGGAAGACCCACTCGTTGCTTTGCAACGAGCTTTGCTCTAGTTATTATTATTATACTTTTTCTTTTTTTTTCTGACTCCTTCTCGGCTTTATAACTCAAAAAGTTTTCAACCGATTTTGATGAAATTTTCAGAGATAATGTGAAACTATTATCCCTCAAAGATGTTAAAGTTTTCCTGACAACGTCACTACCGTTTTTACGTTACGTCATTTTTAAAATTTTCAAAAAGTCATTTTGTCCGCGGCGTTTCTCAAAAACGCTTTAAGATAGAGGCTTGAAATTTTCAATAGTTATGATTTGGTCGATTTACCTCTGTAATAAGGCTCGAAATGAAAATCTGTCACTTCTGTTCGAAACCGGAAGTGAAACAAATTTTTCGAAAAAATGAATTTTCTGATCAAATCAAAAACGAATATGCGTTTTGTAGAGCTTATTAAGCTGAATCTAACACTGAAAGCCGTTTTTAAATCGGACAATGCATAACAGAAATATCGGGGTTTAAAAATTGATTTTTCCGGAAATTTTGATTCCGCTTCCTTGGTATAAAAAATAGCGTAATGTTCAAAGTAAAATTAACTCGTACCAAAAATAATTGTTAAGTCGTACTTGAACACATTCGGATTTTTTTTTTGTTAAGTCGTTCTTGAAATCGGAAATGTTTTTGTTAAGTCGTACTTAAAATCATTCGTATTTTGTTAAGTCGTACCAGGAATAATTCGATTTTTTCATCTTTTTATTTAAGTTACTCTTGTTGTTGGTTTAAGAGCTCTGCTTCTAACAGGAACTTCCAGCTTTACTTCCGACATTAACGGAAGACCCACTCGTTGCTTTGCAACGAGCTTTGCTCTAGTTATTATTATTCTTTTTATTTTTTTTCTGACTCCTTTTCGGCTTTATAACTCAAAAAGTATACAACCGATTTTAATGAAACTTTCAGAGATTATGTGCAATTATAATGCCTCGAAGTTTATGAAGTTTCTTTGACAACGTCACTTCCGTTTTAACGTTACGTCATTTTTAAAATTTTCAAAAAGTCATTTTGTCCGCGGCGTTTCTCAAAAACGCTTTAAGATAGAGGCTTGAAATTTTCAATGCTTATGATTTGGTCGATTTACCTCTGTAATAAGGCTCGAAATGAAAATCTGTTACTTCCGGTCGAAACCGGAAGTGAAACAAATTTTTCGAAAAAATGAATTTTCTGATCAAATAAGAAATGAATATGTGTTTTGTAGAGCTTATTAAGCTGAATCTAACACTGAAAGCCGTTTTAAAATCGGACGATGCATTACAGAGTAATCGGGGTTTTAAAATTGATTTTTCCGGAAATTTTGATTCCGCGTCCTTGGTTTAAAAAATAGCGTAATGTTTAAAGTAAAATTAACTCGTACCAAAAATAATTGTTAAGTCGTACTTGAACACATTCGGATTTTTTTTGGTTAAGTCGTTCTTGATATCAGAAAGGTTTTTGTTAAGTCGTACTTAAACTCATTCGGGTTTTGTTAAGTCGTACCAGGAATATTCGATTTTTTTCCACTTTTTATTTTAGTTACTCTTGTTATTGGTTTAAGAGCTCTGCCTCTTACAGGAACTTCCAGATTTACTTCGGACATTAAAGGAAGACCCACTCGTTGCTTTGCAACGAGCTTTGCTCTAGTTCTTTTTATTTTTTTTTCTGACTCCTTTTCGGCTTTATAACTCAAAAAGTTTACAACCGATTTTGATGAAATTTTCAGAAGTTGTGTGCAACTATAATACCTCAAAGTTTGTGAAGTTTCTTTGAAAACATCACTTCCGTTTTTACGTTACGTCATTTTTAAAATTTTCAAAAAGTCATTTTGTCCGCGGCGTTTCTCAAAAATGCTTTAAGATAGAGGCTTGAAATTTTCAATGGTTATGATTTAATCGATTTACCTCTGTAATAAGGCTGGAAATGAAAATCTGTCACTTCCGGTCGAAACCGGAAGGGAATCAAATTTTTCGAAAAAATAAATTTTCTGATCAAATCAAAAATGAATATGTGTTTTATAGAGCTTATTAAGCTGAATCTAACACTGAAAGTCGTTTTAAAATCGGACTATGCATTACAGAGATATACGAGTTCAAAAAATGATTTTTCCGGAAATTTTGATTCCGCGTTTTTGGTTAAGAAACTAGTATCAAGTTCTTGGTTAAATTAACTTGTACCTAAAAATTAATTGTTAAGTCGTACTGTAACACATTCGGATTTTTTTTTGTTAAGTCGTTCTTGAAATCGGAAAGGTTTTTGTTAAGTCGTACGTAAAATTATTCGGTTTTTGTTAAGTCGTACCAGGAATAATTCGATTTTTTCATGTTTTTATTTAAGGTACTCTTGTTATTTGTTTAAGAGCTCTGCTTCTTACAGGAACTTCCAGCTTTACTTCCGACATTAACGGAAGACCCACTCGTTGCTTTGCAACGAGCTTTGCTCTAGTTATTATTATTATTCTTTTTCTTTTCTTCTGACTCCTTTTTTGCTTCATAACTCAAAAAGTGTTTAACCGATTTTGATGAAATTTTCAGAGATTTTTGTAAGTTGGCGTCCCTCAAAAATATTAAAGTTTTAAAGAGAACGTCACTCCCGTTTTGACGTGACGTCATTTTTAAAAATTTCAAAAAGTCATTTTGTCCCGGACTTTTCTCAAAAACGCTTTAAGATAGAGGCTTGAAATTTTGAATGGTTATGATTTGATCGATTTACCTTTGTAATAAGGCTGGAAATGAAAATCTATCACTTCCGGTCGAAACCGGAAGTAAAACAAAATTTTCGAAAAAATGAATTTTCTGATTTAATCAAAAATGTATATGTGTTTTGTAGAGCTTATTAAGCTGAATCTAACACTGAAAGCCGTTTTAAAATCGGACGATGCATTGCAGAGATATCGGGGTTTAAAAATTGATTTTTCCGGAAATTTTGATTCTGCGTCCTTGGTTTAAAAAATAGCGTAATGTTCAAAGTAATATTAACTCGTACCAAAAATAATTGTTAAGTCGTACTTGGACACATTCGGATTTTTTTGTTAAGTCGTTCTTGAAATCAGAAAGGTTTTTGTTAAGTCGTACTTAAAATCATTCGGATTTTGTTAAGTCGTACCAGGAATAATTCGATTTTTCATCTTTTTATTTTAGTTACTCTTGTTATTGGTTTAAGAGCTCTGCTTCTTACAGGAACTTCCAGCTTTACTTCCGACATTAACGGAAGACCCACTCGTTGCTTTGCAACGAGCTTTGCTCTAGTTTGTTTTTGTTGTTTTTGTCACATTTCCTTTGGAGTTCATAGGTATTGTGAAAAGAAATTAGTAAAGAGTCTACAAAATGTTGAACTCGATTCTGGTTTACTTCATCGATGATTTTTGTGTGTGTCTTTTTATACCCCAGGCATTATGACGCTCTGATAGCTTGATTCAAATTTAGCAATTCCACAGTACAGTGCTTTATATTTTATGGCTTTCTCTTGAAGACAAACTGCTCGAATATTTGACCTCATGTTGACCAAAGTATCTTCAGTCTTAAGTATTGGATATATAGGTCTGTGTGAAAAAAATATCAGAGAGTTTGATGCCCTTTTCGGCCGAGAACTGATTGTTATTTGTTTTATAGAGAAGTGTTTGAGGCATATATTGCACTTAAAATACTGCCATTACATTTCATTGTTGATTTACCTGAGACAGTACTATTTTGAAGAATATCAGTACTGTAACCCTTGATAACGGACTTATCTTAAAAAGCTAACACTGAATTGTCAACGGTAAAGTATTAGACAGCTGAAGCGAGCTAAGGGATGACATCAGAGCAGTGTTGTAAATTTTAAACTGATATCAAGATGCAAAGGTAACTTATCTCCGACTGACAAATGTTCTTATATGGTCAGTGTTAAGCCCGAATGATACATTTCTTTGTTATCTATTCTTTTTCTTAACGTTGTTGCTAGATTTAGTGATTTTATAAGTTTTGCTGAGCAACGCAGTGGTTGGAAAAAGTTTTCAGTAAAACAAACGTTATCAGTAATCAAGTTAAACAAACTTTTAAAAAAATATCATAAGTAAGGACGGATGCACTGAAAAGAAAAGCGGAAATTGAAGAGGTTGAAATATGTTGGGAAATATCCCTAAAGTCAAATGACTGTTGACTTTTTTCAAAAAACAAATAGTTTTTGTCATGTTGAGTTAAGGGTTTTTAGTCTTTCATTTGAATTTCACACTCAGATGATTATAATTATTCATTTGCAGAAGAATTGATCTGGCAATTTGTTGTCATGTAAATAAGAAAACTTTCATTTTTGTGATATTATAAAAAAAAATAAAAATAAATATTTTTTTTTTCAAATACATTTTAGACGCATTATCATTTTAAATGAAATGTTAAAACAATTTGCTGTATCTATTCACAGGAAATGCATTTGCAATATTAGACATAGGATGTGGGTTTGGGAAGCATTCCAGAGAAGTGGCAAAGCTATATCCATGCTCTAAAATAACCGCAATAGACATGGACCAGTTCTCCATCGATAACGCCAAAAAGGAACTCACCAAAAGTGGGCTAAAGAACATCGAATACATATGTTTGAAAGGAGGGCAACTTCCAGAAGAGTGGGCAAACAAATTTGATTTCGTGATAATCAACGATGTTTTGCATGATTCCTACGAAGTTGATGAGATACTAGAAGGAATTAAGAGGGTTCTTAAACCTGACGGATTTGCGGCCGCTTACGACCCCGCGGTGTCGTCGTATCACAAAAAGGTTATCAACGACGCAACGGCGCAGTATTTTTTACCGTTTAGCTTATTTCAGTGTCTCCCAGTGAGTAGCATGGGTCCTAATGAAGGACTTGGGATAGGTTGGGGTTACGAACGCCGAAAACAGAAGATCAAAGAACATGGTTTTCGAGTTGTGCAGGTCGGAGATAAAGATATTGATGCCATACAAGAGGGCATTGTATTCCAAAAGATGTAAAATATAAAAACTAACTTTGCTGAAATATGTAAACCGCAATAAGAATGCAATATTTGAATTGATAAGCAATAGAATCTTTAACTCTAGTTTTTCTAAATCTTTTGTTATTATCATAATTGTTTTTAAATTGTCAGAATTTTTATCAAATTGAATATATTTTGTTCATTAAAGTTAAGTTTTTAGTTTTTAAGTTTTTATCTCACTTGTCTGCCCTTAAACGTTTTACATTGTCATAATAACCACTTGGCCAATTTTAATAAAACTTCAAACCAAGGATTCTTCGAGACAGGCAATTCAAGTGTGTTAAAATAGCAGGTTACCCTTTAAAATTTTAACAGGTCACCTTTCTTTAAAAGGGAGAATAATAAATCTGCAGGTTTAATTATCATGTACTTTCTTCAAGATTTAACATATTGTTAATTCTTAAATGTTTCGTCTGGGCCACTGAACAATGTTTGGGCCGCACAAGGGGTTCAAACTTTAATGCAGGTCTATGTTTATAACTGCAATCCACAATATGTGATATGACAATATATAATCCTTTTTTAAAAAAGTGGCTCAATGTCTAACATAAAATTAAAAAGTCTTTTCATACAAGATTCATTCTACGACAGCGTCCAATTATTTTGGATATGACTAAATAAAGCTGATTTTGTTATGGCTATAGTTGTTCAGATGAGCAATCTTGTACATTATTATATAATATAAATTTATAAGAAATTTGATATAAATCATAATTGATTTATATTAATATATTGTCTGTTTATTTTAATAGAAAATTATACCTTTGAAACATTGTTCTAAATATCCGCCGCTCATACCAAGCTATGAACTTTTGCATTGCACATTGCTTTTTCCATTAATAACTTTTATCTCTTTGACAGTTTATCTTTATTCATACGCATCATAAACTTAATTTGTGTTGATTATCTTAAATAAAGTGTCCTTTGACATTAATTGTTGTTTTATCCATTAAATGTCTCATTCCATTAATGAAATACTTTACAATTTCATCAATTATAGCTCAATCACTCTGTCATCTTTTAGCAATTTAAATAGAGCTGCAAGCAACAGCCGTTTACCATTTAAATAAGATTTTGACTTTATGTAACATAAATGATGGTTTTTGTGATTTTTTCAGATAATTTTTTTTCAATTTTAATTAAAATGAGTAAGACATATCTTAAATCAAGTAAATACACTGTACGTCATAATTAGTTATATGGTTTTTAACAATGTCATATTTTAACCCAAATTATTTAAACACTAGACATCAAAAATGAAAAATCTGACCAATTTTACTTAAAGGAGATGATAGCAGTACTTTATGTAAAAAATTACCAATTTCTGAGATGGGTCCATTGTAAGCCCTTATTGCTCTTTCTTCTTTGTTTTAAAGTTGTAACTGAAATGAGTAAGATATATCTTATATCAAATGAAATTCGAAAAAAATTTATAAACATTGAATAAAATCTACCAAATAATAGCCTTTTAACGAAAAGGGGTTTTGTTTTCGCATTGGAATGAAAAAACGAAATAAAAAATTGTCCTGTAGAAATATGATCTTAATTGTCCTGTAGAAATATGATCTTAGCAAATATAAAAAATATATATAGTACTCACATAATTCGTTTTTCATAATACGTAACAATATTCATTAAACTGTGACAATATGTAATTGAAGTAATGTCTATTACATGTACATAAAAACATTTTGCAAACCATAGACTGCTATAAAATGACAATATATACAGTGGGTGTTGCTAAAACGCGGAACGGAAAACGGAAAGAAAATACAAATACATCACTATCATGATTACTTATATTAAGGATCATTTGTGTGCATTTTTGGCTTTAAAATGAAGAAATTTATTCTGAATTGAAATGATTTTTCATATATCTCTATGTTTTATATACATTATAGTAAGCGAGCATTTAAGTTAGTGTAACAGTATATGAGTTTTATTGTCGTGCTAGGTACAATAAAGCGGTTATTCCGACAGTATTGCATCGGGGCACCATCAACTATCATGATTATTTTTAGAGAAATTAAATACGTCCTATCTAATGATACACAATTAGAACGATAACCTCTAGGTTAAATATCTGTTATTTCAGTGCAGTTTTGTTAAATGTCTATCCTCACCAGTTGTGGCAACTCATTATCGTCATTTCACGGTTTTTCTACGACCCATTTTTTATGAATGAAAAACGGCCCATTAATATTTACCTTTGAAAAAAAGGCTACAAACAGCTTGGCTATAACTCGATCCTTTAGTATAATAAAATGTGACTTACAGAATGAAAACAATTTCTTACAATATGAAATGAACCGTTTATAAATTCAAAAAGCAAAAGGAAGGACACGACGCTTTTCTAAATTGATCGTCAATAAACTTTGTCTGGTTGAGGGCAAGCAATCGTTGCACTTTGGAATTTTCCGTTCTGTTTTTAGTCTGTTATATTTGCCCCGTTAGTTCGCGCAGAATTCAGTCAGGTACTGATCATGATTATAATTTTTAACGCCATTTCTATGGAAAACGGTACATGTATGTAACGTATTTTTACTAAAACAATTACAATAAAGATAACTCATTAATTACATTTTTGAGATTTATTCAATTGTAAAACACATGAATCCCAATAGTTTTACGCATTCACTCCACACCGTTTTTACTATACATATACCAGATGTTAATAACTAATATCTAAGCCAGAGATAACTGAAAATTAATAACTGTAATAAATTTCCGAAAATGGGTACTTTATGCTTGTACATCGAGTGGGAGAAGGAAACAATAACTATGAAGAGAAGCATCTTGAGAGATTTTAGTGCTTCACATTAAAACATTTCAAATAATTCTTGTGAACATCTGTTAGCTGCTGACCGACATCAGGAGGGCAAATGATGAGAGTATCCTCGTCAAATTCGGGATTTTTCATTGTTAGGCATGCCTTCCGTAAATGATAATGGACATTTTGAGGCGTGAGCGTAAGTTTTGCTACCCCGTCCAAGGAATAGGCGCGGTATTCCTTTCGGTTTATTCCCACTTAGCCAACATTCTGAAATTCTCAATTCCCACTTGGCCAACATTTTGATTTTCACACCTGAGTGATCAGGAGGCTATAATCTGTTTTCACATGTTCATGTATTTGTTATCAATTACCTGAGAATAGTTTGTTAAAAACAAATAAAAAATAGCATTTAATTTTGCCAATAAAATGATAATCAAAATAAATAAATAAAAATAACCAGATTTTTTTTTTTGGAAATATAGATCAGCAATTTTCTGCAAGATCATTGCACTAAACATTTTAAATGTTGAAACCAATATGGGCACTTATATAATTAAAAGGTTTATGTAAATATTTTTAAAGTGTTTAAATTGGATGTATATACATGTAATATATATATATATATATATATATATATATATATATATATATATATATATATATATATATATATATATATATATATATACACACACACAGAGAGAATAGACTAGAAACATGTATTACTATGTTGTATAATATAATATAATATTTAATAAGACCATTGACATTACAATTTAATGTAAATAACACAATTCTGTACCTCATGTTCATTTGTATTTTAATGGTTTGAGAGAATAAACAAATTGAAATTGAGAAGCATTATCATGGCCATTAATTTACAGAATCGAAAGCCTGAAAATCATGAGTTTTTAATTGTTTTACGGACTGCTAGTTGAAAGACATAAATAACCAAAATGCCCAATCTCCAGGTGCAGATCAACTTTATAGAAAATGACACTGAAGGATTTTATCTTCATAACTAATGATGTATTGATCATCATACAATGAACCTTATTAAATGTGAAGTATACACCATTAAAAATATAAGCACTTTACTCTAGCGTTTTTGTGTTTTGTTAGTTTCATATTCTGTAGATCGGAATTAATCAAAATAATCATAGAAACAAAAGAAAACAAAAAAAAAATAAAAAAGAATCGAAATGTGATGTATAGTTAAAATTTCAAACGTGATTCTTAAAATTACAATATTTCTTTAATGCCAAGTTTAAGTTAAGTCAGCTTATATAATTATCTCAATTTATGATGAAAATAGACAAACTATGATATTTGTACCCTAATTAAGGGCATGAATTATAGGGGAATATGTAACAGTTCATTTTTAGAAAATAACATTTTTATCTGAATTTATCAAATAAAATAAAGTACTGGGACAGAAGCTCAATTTATATGTATTTTTCTGTAGGCTAACAAATATATATTATTTCTCCTGCTTTCATCTGAAAACAGACTATAGCTTACCTGTAATTAAATTCTTTTGTTCTCCAACTGCACCCCATTCCCACTTAGCCAACACAAATCTACATGTATTTTACCTGTATTTTTTCAAAATGTTGGCTAAGTGGGAAGACACCTTCCTTTCTGCATATAACCACATCGTAAGGGGGCGCTGGAACGTGTGGTGGGATTCTGATTGCCTTTGAACACCCATAACATACCCGTATCTTTGTTCCATTTAATAATTTCAGAAAGTAATTGGACTTAATATCATCGGTTGCAGTTACATTACTTTCTGTCCGGCTGTAGTGCGATCTACGTTTCGTGGGAAGTGCATCAAAACGAGTAATAGATTTTCTCTTTTAGACGATCTATCTTTATGGCCTGGTTTCTTTTGAGGTTTTTTGGCATTTTTTCTCTGCATATCGCTGAAATGCTGAGACCCCTGCATTTTGCATACCAACAAAGATAATTTTCAAGATCTCCCCTTTTCTCTGCTACTGCCAAAGCATGAGAACGCATTTGTTTGGCCTTATATTCATCACATGGGCATTCGATTTTTCCGATTTTGAAAATTTCAACATAATGAGGCATTCTTTTTTTACTGACAACAAGCATGGCTGTGTTTTATACATTCTAAATTCTACGTCCACGCATGGGTTGGGTGGTAACGGTGTACCCCCTCGAGAAAGTCACGGATTCCCACCATGTCTTTTTTTTCATCAAAATTATATATTATCACTGAAACTATATATGCAACGGGAAATAATAATGGACTGTCGAGAATGCAGAAAATTGCGAAATCTTAATATTTTGTAACGTGTTTATAACTCAAACAAGAGATGGGTGTCTTAAGTGAGAAATCTTTAAACATTCATAAGTCCCATTTTGACATTAAAGGGGTGAGCAGACTTGATATGAAACTTGTTTAGCTTCATAATGAAAGGCTATTGATACATCAAATGTGACTTACATGTATGTTACGATTTAAGTTCAAGGACGATTCGGCGCAGGGTGAAAGGAGGGGGGAGGGAGGAAGGGTCGAGTATCTCTCATTGCAACGAGCTGCTAAAACGTACAAGACGTATGGGTTGTTGACTTGACCTTTGCTGGCATTACAGGCGCATTTGTATCATGTTTTAAACACAAAACTAATTCTTTATGAGAAATTCATCAATTAGTATGTGTATATGTAAGAACAGAAATAATACAATTCATCTGATAAGATGTTTTGATATTGACTGACATCTCTTAAAACAATAAAATGAGTATAAGCAGTGTTAAGGCTTATACAAGGATTAAAGAGTAATGCATCATTACCCACTAAGGAATGACACTGCGTGTTATCAGGTTTTGAACATAAACTCAGGTATAGATCAATCAACACAGCAGTCACCACCCATTCACATGCAACACTAAAACAACAGACCTGCCTATCCCGTATTCTACCATTAAAACAAAACGAACAAAGCTAAACGTGTGTTTCACCACATTTTTAGTTTTTCTAAAATATACCACAGACACGTAGTATCAGTGCATGAGGGGGGAGGGGGGGGGTGCTCCCTCTCTTTTTCTCCAAACAGATATTTTTTCTTTATATGTACAACATATATGTATAGGAAATTGTATGAATGTTGAAGGAACGAACACCCCCCCCCCTCCCCACACACACACGCACATTTTTAGGAGCATGTTAATGAATATACAGGTAATATGTTATGTAGGTAAAATTCACGGATGATTTAAAAACGTCACCCCCCCCCCCACCTTCTTGGAGGATTGATATTTCTGGTTTGTCACTCCCCACTCCCCACGAAGTAAGAATTTGTAGACGGGTGAATTATTTATGCATGTGAAGTCTTGGAGTTACTCTCTACCCCCTTTCAAAACCGATGCTACGTGACTGAACTTATATTATCACAAGCATACTTTTGATCAAAATCAGGTTCAGAACTACTGCTCGAATCGGACAAATCTTGGTAGGTTTAAATGCTGATAAATTTGAGAAAGATTCTGGGCTCGACAAAATAACAATGGAATCTTCTTGTGATGACAGATTTTCTTAAGGAATCTGTATTGGAAATTGAAATCGGAGCGTCTTCATCGTTTGCACAAGTTGAGAATTCTTCAAGAGATGGCAAGCTGTTATCCGACGGGGAGTCTGATAATTCGGAGTCAGATCTAAAAAAAGATATATATATCATAATTAATATACAATGTCTGATCAATACATGTAGCTTTAACTCATAATCATTATTAATGATTTTCATTAATATTAAATTGAGGTGATATCTGCGGGTTTGCAAAGAAAGATAAGTTGATTCCGGAAATTCGACCTTAATTTTAGCAATTATTGTTCAATGAAAATATTCTCGTATTTTTCGGGTATAAATCCAGAATAATTACCGGGGTTCGGTTTCTAGCTATTAATAAAAATTCGACATTGATTTCAATTATTAAAACCTATTTCGATGTTAGGTGTTCAATGTATATTTTCTTTTACTTCAATTCTCAGATGCGCGGATCCAGAAATTTTCCCCTAAAAGGGATGGGGTCTCAGATGGATGTTTCATTGCCAGGGAAGTCGGTCCAAGGCCTGTTTTCGGTATCTTAGCTATGTGAATAATTTATTTTCTAGCCTTTAAGGGTCCGGATCCTCACAAACACCCCTTTTTAGATCATCAAATGCTTTGAATACCCCTTCGTACCGAATAGGAATATAATGGGGTTTGGAAAAGCATAAAAGTAACTGAAAAAACAATACATTACCTATTCTGTAAAAACTGTCTGAAACTTTCCTCCCACATGATTCTCTGTTGGCGAGTCGAATGAGGACGAAGTTCCCATGGTCTTATCAGTAGTCGTCGATTTTCAAAAGAGCCGACATGTTTGATACCACTGCTGTCATCACGAAAAAACTGCCCCGATCCCCTTTGCTGCTTTGTTTTATTGCAATGACTTGGTGATTCAACCAGGCCGAAAGATAAAAGGACACAATATGACAGTGTAAATATCAAAGCTTGAAAACTGGAAAAGTTTATTGGGGTTTTTTTATTTAATGTTTTAATGAATACTGCAAACCTGTTAAACTTTTCATTAATTTCAAATACATGTACGTGATGTTCAAAAATGATAACTCATAAATAATAATAATTACGTATGAATATACATTTGGTTAGTTTATTATCTTTTTGGAACGAAATTACAAATTAAGACTCTGAGAATGTTTTTGTACTTGAATATAATGTATTCGGAATTCGAGAGGAGGTGAGGGTGGGATGAAAAATCATTCTGGATCCATAACGTTTCGTACATAGGTCATGCGCGAGTTAACCGGATATAAAGAGGGTTTCCGTCCAATTGTTATAATTGTATGATTATAAAAATTTAAAAGCAACAATTTAATAAACAGAGAGTCGTTAAGTAAAATAGAAGTTAAATTTGTCAACAAATACACAATTCTTTAAAGAATTTATATTAACATCTCGGCAAAAAATAATGTATTACCAGATCAAAGTTGTAAACTGTCAATCTTTTATTAGCAATAACATTGACAGATTATTCTTTTATTTACATTCAGTATCTTGTTTTAAGATATCATTTTAAACACCGTTCTGGTACCAAAAAAATCCGTTTTCCGTTCCGTTTTCCGTTCCGTGTTTTAACAACACCCTATATACAGTAATGCACATAATTAATACACCACATGGGTATCCATATTATTACGCAAAGGCAAGAATTATATAATAGTTCTGCAGTGCAATGGCATCTTCTACAACGAACGCTCGAGATTTAGAACAGATTGTAAGGGATGGACTTAGCTCACTGGTCTTTGCGTTTGGTTACAAAACTGGTATAGTGAACGCCTTTACTGAAATTCAGCAGCCGTGTACCGCAGAGGAATTGAATCAAAAAGCTGGAAAGAAATTGAGGTTAGTTGGACATACCAAAATAAATTTATATTCTTAAGTGATAATAACTGACAGAAATGTTTATAACTTTTTTTTTCTTTAATCATACATCACTTCACCTGTAAATGTACCTTTAGAATTATTTGTTTACCAATTAAGTTATTTTTAGAACAACCCAGTTTGGACAACCTTTAAAATTCAATAGGATTTTTTTATGGCGTAATATTATATGCCAAGTTAAATTTCTCGTCCATCGGTGTTCCCAACAATTCATTTCAAGGACACACGTGTATACATAACCTGAAACACTTTGAAAATTTAAGCATCATATATAAAGTATATGAACTTTGCACTTTTTTAGAGGCAAATTGTGTCGTGTAATAAGTGTATACAAATCGCTTATGAAACGTATCCAAAGCTTACGAAATCAGATAACTGTTAAGATATTGATTGAACTCCCCGGTACAGTACAGTACAGTACAGTACGGTACGGTACAGTACAGTACGGTACAGTACGGTACGGTACATGTACGGTACGGTACAGTACAGTACGGTACGGTACAGTACAGTACGGTAGGGTACGGTACGGTACAGTACAGTACGGTACAGTACGGTACGGTACAGTACGGTACGGTACGGTACAGTACAGTACAGTACGGTACGGTACGGTACAGTACAGTACAGTACAGTAATCTTGATATACATTTATTTTCAACTTGAACGCACATACAACAAAGAATGATCAATAAATTGATAAAGGAAAATAATATCGATCTGTGTTCCTTGCTGTCATCGGCTGATTCATCTAAAAGTACAGCGTGCGTAAAGCTAATGAATATGTTGGGACCCATTTTGAACAAAGCATTTTATATCTTGTATGATCGGTATTGGCCAAAATTTGGAGAATAGCTATTTTCGAAATATTTACATTTATATTCCATTTATACAGTAAGATTTAAAAAGGAGCTTACGAATATTTTTTAAAATATATATAAATGTTAACTTTAATGTTAACAAAACTCCCACCGATAGTTCAAACCGAGTACAAATGCGGAAATTTGTTTTATTTTTTTTTCCGAGAAAGGGTAGTGTCAGTTTAGTTTTAACTGCTGTTTGAGTTAATACTTCTATAAAATAAAGGGACCCTAAATGCTAAACAATGTTTCAAAATATATCATCAATGCTAAACAATGATTTAACAAAAAGTAAATGACCAAGCATATCATAGTGCTATAGTATCCTCTTGACTCTTTCAAGAAAACAAATTTGCAAGAGAAAATATTTCTTTTTAACAGGTACACACAAGAATGGCTAGGTTGTATGGTTGCAGCCGGAATTGTAACAATTACAGACGACGAAAAATATTCACTTCCTCATGACAAAACTCAAATAAAAACCTGGGGCCACATTGCTACTGCTATTCCTATTCTGGGCGATATTATTCCAAAACTTGACAAGGCAGCTACACTGGGTGGACCCAAAGGTAAAATGCAAAATATGGCAAAACAACATTATTAAGAATAAATAGATTTCTTTTTTATTGCAAACAATAGCCAAATATGAAAACTCATGAATTATAGCTGCTTATGACACCGGAAATTCTACTTTTGGATTTTTTTACCCACATTTTTAGGTGTCTGGTGACGTGATTTACGTTGTATAGATATAAATTTGCATTTGAATTTTCAGTCTTTTACATATAAACTTTCTTGATGTACAGTTCAATCAGAAACCGTTTTTCCTTTGCATTTCCCTTATTCGTAATTAACATTTCTTGAAAAGCCGACCAATTTTCAATTGTTTTATTAACAAGAAATGTTTGTGAAACACTTATGCCCCCCTCCCTTGGGACATCCACAAAGAAAATGAACGTTAACTGCAAATATTTTGAATTTTTCTAAGTCCAAGGGCCATAACTCTGTCGGAAATTGCTCTATCATACCCAAAATCAAACTTGACCTAGATATTATATAGATAAACCTGCATAGCAAATCTCATATTAATATGTGCACCCTATGCGAGGAAAATGAGCGGAAGCTGCAAATAACTCGAATTTTTTTTAAGTCCAAGGGCCATAACTCTGTCGAAAATTGCTCGATCGAACCCAATATCGAGCTTTCCCTAGATATTATCAAGATAAACCTGTATATTAAATTTCATTTCAATATGTTTATCATATGCGAAGAAAATGAGCGGACACTGCAAATAACTCGAATTTTTTTAATCCAAGGGCCATAACTCTGTCGAAAATTGCTCGATCGTACCCAGTATCGACTTGACCTAGATATTATCATGATCAACCTGTATATTAAATTTCATTTCATTATGTTTATCCTTTACAAAGAAAATGAACGGAAACTGTTGGTGGACCGACCGACAGACAGCAGCAAAGCAATATGCCCTCCCTTCTTCCAAGGGGGGCATAAAAATTGAAATACAATTTACATGTTTTTCAGAAAAATGTTAAACATATAATAAAATATCACTTTTAAATGATATGCTCCGTTATTAAACTGAAAGTGATTGTTCTAACGTTTGTGAAGCATTGATATGCATATTTTATTTAAGTTTGATATTTTTAAGGATTTACCTACCAGGAACCGTATCTGCATTGGCTTAACGTGTTCCGATCTCCAGAAGCTCTTCAGGAATGGAACCAAGAGCTTCTTGTTCCTGTGATGAACCTTAAATCTGGTAAAAAAAAAGCTGTTTACATATTTCGTAGATTGTCAATAGTTTATATATATATATATATATATATATATATATATATATATATATATATATATATATATATATATATATATATATATATATTACTAAAGCGTTGTGTTTAAGGTGATGCAAATGTTTTAAAATTTATTTTAGCTTGTTTTAACGGATTTATACACTCATAAACACTCATAAACTCAATGTTAAACAGTCCGTGACTTTGTTGAGCCTTTTTGTTTATACCTATTTGTATAAGGCATAACGTACAACAAACAAATTATCAGTTTTCATATATCTATTTCACGGTACATAATACTTTTTTGATATGGTATTAAAAGTTTGCCAGTGCATTTTCTCTACGATGAAAGTAAATCTATTGACGCTAATTGTGTTAGCTAGAAAGATAGAGCATAACAAAAATTCAAAATCTTGAAATCCAGTTAATTGTTGATAGTTTTACCGAACTAAAAGTACGATTTTTAAAGGAGAGTAGGTATTATAAGGTGCATACAGCAATTTGAATGCATATTGCTGGAAAAAGTGGAAGAAATATCATATTTTAAAAATGTTTAAAAATCTGACTTTTTGTATATTCATATTTAGGGGGCGAGTTTGTGATACTAGACATAGGATGTGGGTTTGGAAAGCATTCCAGAGAAGTGGCGAAGCTTTATCCGCACTCGAAAATTATCGCAATTGATATGGAACAAGTGTCAATTGATAACGCCAAAAAGGAACTTGCCGAAGATGGGCTTGAAAACATTGAATATCTATGTATGAGAGGAGGACAACTTCCAGAAGAATGGGCGGAAAAATTTGATTTCGTGATAATCAACGACGTTTTGCATGATTCCTACGAAGTTGACGAGATATTGGAAGGAGTAAAGAAAGTGCTTAAACCTGACGGATTTGCGGCCGCTTTCGACCCCGCGGTGTCGTCATATCACAAAAAGATATTCAAGGACGCAACCGCACAATTCTTCTTACCTTATAGCCTTTTTTCATGTCTTCCAGTGAGTAGCATGGGTCCTAATGAAGGGCTTGGCATTGGTTGGGGCTACGAACGCCGAAAACAGAAGATCGAGGAACATGGTTTCCAGGTTGTCCAGGTCGGGGAAAAAGATGTCAATACCATACAAGAGGGCATCGTATTCCAGAAGTAGAACTTTATATATTTTTATTTAATGGAGGGTTTTTAAAAAAAAAACATATTAGAAGAAGTAGTTTGACATTGCACTGTTTAATGTACAGCAATTATGATAATAATGGTACTAGTTAGTTTACCTTTTTTCCTTTTATCATTTACAGTTTTAAATTGTATGAAATTTTTCATGTAGACGTGTGTATATATTCTTTATTTGTAGATAAAACTTTTATGGATAACTTTTTGATTTTCTAAAACATCTAACAAATAAATGATAACGTGATTACTACTGATGTGTTTTCTCTTTATAATATGGCGTTAGTGACCGTGGAAATTTCGAGGTTACGTTGTTCCAAAGGCTGCCAAAAAGCAATAGTAAACACACTTTTACCCACTAGTAAGCAATGCTTTTGACTTCCTGATTCTTCTACTTCAACCATACCTTTGTGGCAACAAAAGCCAAGATATGGTTCCTGCAGTAAACATACAATGCAAAATTATGACTGATTTTGACTAGTGTGTGTTTGGGACCTTTTTGTGGGTAAAATAAATTGTAAAAAGTCATACAGTGGGTGTAATCTAATTTTAAATGAACAAATCCAAAAGCTAGTGAACAGTAAAAATTCACAAAGCTATGCTATCAACTGGCTAGCTCAACAACATGGGTACTTAAACAAAACAGTATTGATTATTATACAGTTGAAGAAAAATTATCTTGCAAACAGATATCCATGGATCATGAAAGGTTGATTATAGTAACAATTTAACAATTTTCTGCAATTAAAAGCAAACACTCTGCGATGCATAATCTAACTAGCTTTTAATGTAGTATTATTTCATAATCATACATTAAAAATTGCTCTGCTGTTTCTTTTGTATCTTCACTATTTGTTTTTGTGTTATCATATGGCATATAGGTACAGGTAACTTTCTAGCTGCATATACGTGTACATATATTTTTACTTATAAATAGAGACATTTTGTCAGTAAGCTATGAATGGTTTGCACCAGAGTAAATGCTTCCATCCTTCGTATTTCAGTAAGTGTGAGAAGACTTCTATTGAATACTTCCTGATAATATTAAGAAATTAACTAAAATAATACTTTCATTTCCGATAAACTAGCCTAAAATAGCAAAAAAGATAGTAAAGGTGTAGAAACGCTTTGGCGGATCCAAGTCAGTTGGAGTTTGTATCGCAATATATACTATTAATGAATTCAAATTAAATGTTTTCATAACGAATTAATATATTTCATACATCAATGTAAAATATGTACAAAACACTACGTGAACAAACTCAACGTGTAACTACAAATAACCAGGTTTTAACATTTAATGCAAATCCAAAATAGGAAAAAAATTAAAATATATCAAACTATAACAATGATCTTCATATGGAAAAGCGGTCAAAGGCCTATAAAATTGTAATTTTCCAAGTCAGCCAGAACAATCAGAATTAAGGCCACATATCACAAATTTCAGTTTAGATCTTCATTCCTCCCCTTCAACTAAATATCCAGTCGCCTTTTAATTTCAATTCTATAAACTCGGTTGAGAAAAAAAAAACAAAAAAGGAATTCAGAACACTTTTAAAGCAACTGAGCATCTTGTTTAATCTCGAATCAGAGGTATTTAACGAAATGAGTCGCAAGTTATTGAATTTATTTAGTATATTTGACTTTTTATTTAAGGTGGAAGGCTACATCGTCACAACATGTCTGACTTCCGTTCGAAACGCCATTGTGTTCCGGATTGATAACATTATGTCGTGGTACAAAATAGCCATACACCGTTTAATTGAACTCTTCTAACTAAGGAGATGAGATAGGAATGTAATCATCAAAACGCTTAGAAAATATGTCAATTTTCTTCCTGTTTAAAGTTTTTAACTAACATTGATTATCAGCTGTTTTGTACGGAAAACGTTGAATCTAAATAATATACCGTTTCCTTGCTCTGCTGCTATTGGCAATACATTTTTGTCATCTGCAACAGACGATCATACATATGTGACGGATTACCGATATAGGTAAGCAGATGTCAAATTTTCATTTAAACTATATATGTATGATGAATATAAAACGAAAGTACCGTAGTACGATCTCTTGAATTGATCCTAACTTTCCAAATTAAAAAAATATTTGCAGTAAAAGACTTTCATTGAAACTTTGACATTAAACTAATGTATTTTGATTAACAATGATTAAAATAAATACAGCTAGGTAGCAATAGCATTGGAAGCCCGGATTTGCAAGCCAAATGAGGGAAAGACAGAATTCTGAAAAGGAGCATGTTTTTCATTTCCACACATGCATGTGTATCACTATGGACATCTAATGTATGTATTAATATGCGTATAGTTGTTGTTTATAATTGCTATTGTATTTAATAAAGTAAAAGGGAATTTATAATATAATTAACTACTTATATTTTGTTATAAAGAGTTATATATATATATATATATATATATATATATATATATATATATATATATATATATATATATATATATATATATATATATATATATATATATATATATATATATATATATATAAAAGATGCATTCATCAAAAATATAATTTTTCAGCTTCAAACATTATCATAAGCACTACTAATCTTATATCTACATATTTAGCATAGACTTGTTCCTTTTTTTAATTTTTCTTCGTGATTTTTATTAATTAAAAAATTGATCCCAACATATTTGAGACCATGTAAAATAAAGAAAGACAACTCTTAAACAGGATCTTTCATACCAAGATTTTTTCAATGATTAAGTATTTCCTTTAATTTTTCAATTTCATTCAATTTCTTTTCTTCATCCCATTAACCAACGAATATTGTTTATATTTTCAGGCTTTTGTAGGATTTTGTCCAGCAGTTTGCCTTAAAAGCATTTTTTTATATTTTAGTTTCATATTTATGTGGATTCCAATAAAAATCATACAAACTTCATTCATGATTTTTTTGTTTTTCATTTCTAAACTTAATAACATTTCACTTTCATAAGAATTTTAAAACAGAAATGTTTAAAAATTTGATAAGGAAGGGGCTATCTGGAACCAGACTGATATTTTAAAAATTCTCTAGAAAATAGTGTATTGTATTTTGAGGTCTATTATTGTTGAATACTGTGCCTAGTATTGGTAACAATTGCATGCAACAAAAATCTCCTACACTTATTTGGTGTAGAGATCCACCTTAATACACAAGATTAATATTGGATAAAACGAATAATATCAACAACACTTTTGAAGCAATGTACAAATGTAAAATTGTTTTTTTTTCGTCGAAAATAAAAGCATATTATTCATTTTTTTTTACAGATACACTGAAAACATTGACAAGAAATTAAACTTAGAAACATAAATAAGCTCATATATTACATTGGCTTTTGTAATATTTCAAAGTTTACGGATAATGGTGCAAAGTACTTTTAAAAATCTTTTCAACTTTTTAATAGATCATACTTCCCATGTAGTATGATATAAATGAGGAAAAGACTATTTTAAGATTATCAAATTTCTAATTTACGGGGTAAAGGAAAAATATTAAGAACGTTAATTTTAAACGCAAATTTATACGATTTATACGCCACATCGGTTTCCATAATATTACATAATGATTTAACTTGCCAAAAAATGGCATCTTCAACAAACGCTCGGGACTTGGAGCAGATTGTAAGGGATGGACTTAGTACCCTGGTTTTCGCATTTGGTTACAAAACTGGTATAGTGGATGCCTTTACTGAAATTCAGCAGCCGTGTACCGCAAAGGAATTAAGCCAAAGAGCAGGAAAAAAATTGAGGTAAGTTGAAAATACACAAATCGCTTCAGAATGAAACATATCTCGTTGAATGAGATTGTATTATACATTTGCATAAAATAATCTACTTTGTCACAGAAATTTTATTTTTGCACTTTCTTATTATTACAAAGAACGAAATTAAAAAGCATTTGTGTTATAAATCAATTATACATTATATTTTTATATCAAGTAACTAATTATAAACAAGAGCACGCGTGATTATATATATTTATGGATCAGTATAATATAAAATGCATTTTTCTGTAAAGCAGAGAAAAGGCATCTTAATCTTTAGTCGTAAAGTTATTTTTAAAACAGAGTAAAAAACAAGTTTAACGACATTTTAGACTATTTCAAGGACACAATAGAGATCTTTTATTACGTAATGAAACATGCTGGGTAAGGTTACTCAAACATTGGTGTTAATTTCCATTCTTTTCATCAACATGCACGTATGCACAAAAAATAAATGAACTGCTTCATAATCTTGTTAAATTGGGGACCTTTAAATATAAGAAATAAATTTCCCCCATTCATGATACTAGTAATCAAATTGAAAAAAAAACGGATTATACAGGTACAAGATGGGTATCTAGATACAATAAAAGGGGATTAGTTGATTATGACCATAGAATATAAAAGAAATTATCAATTTAAATACACATAAAGTTGGCATTTTACTGAACAGAAAAAAGAAATAAACTAATCTGTTGTAGAATAGTGTACATACCCATTTTAACACCTTGCCTTGGTCATCTGTTTCACCAAACATTCCGGCACGCGTATTTTGAATATTAAGTAAAAATTAATTGATAACAATTATATATAAATAAAAATATGAAAATAATAATTGTACATTAAGTATTTGGAGATCCAATCTCAACAAAAGATAGTTCTTTTGTTATAACCGTGAACATGTCAGAATTTTTTTTTTGTTCTTTTTTTTGGTTTTTTTTTTTTTTTGGCACTCTATTGTTCATTTGACCTCATCTTGCTGTTTTACAGATATACATTTGTAACAAAGATTTGCTTACATTATTGAATTTCAAGGGGGGAAAATTGCCTTTTTAAAGGTTTTTTGTTTTTCAAAACATAGCCTTTCCAACTTTAAATAGATGTGATCATAAAGAAAAAGTGGACTTATTTGTTTTTTCAGATACACTGAAGAATGGCTGGGTTGTATGGTTGCAGCTGGAATTTTAACTATTACAGATGACGAAAAATATTCACTTCCTCATGACAAAACTCAAATAAAAATTTGGGGTCATATTGCAACTGTTATTCCAATTCTCAGCGAGATTATTCCAAAACTTGACGAAGCAACAACATTGGATGGACCGAAAGGCATAGTATTCAATATTTATTAGAAAATACAAAACAGAAAAGGAGGCAACGCAACCAACGTTTTTAATTCATACATTGTAATACATGGATATTTATATTTTAAAAAATAGCCAAGAGTCAAGTAGTAAAAGGTTCGGTTATGTAGGTAAATTATACATGTAAAGTGTTCAGTTCCACATCTCCTTTGAGGTGGATGAGGTGTTTTTGTATTGTAGATTTTCATTTTTATCCGTTTATTGAAAGAACATTCTTTTTGGTTTTGTTTATTCATGTTTTAATAGCTCTTTAAAAGTAAAACAAAATCTTGTAAAACTACATTCGATTACCTGAGTTACCCATGGTTCTTTTAACGAAAACGATGCAAATGGCTCCTACTTATCGAATATATGTTTCAATTATAAGAAAATTGTTGAGTAACACGCCTTTTAACTTATATAACATATGCGTTAGTTTTCTTATGATTTAATTGCTATGGTCATTTAATTTAAACATTTTGAAGGTTTCAGTTACAATGAACAATATCTACATTGTTTCAACGAGTTCCGATCACCAGAAGTTCTTCAGGATTGGAATCAACGACTTCTTGTTCCTGTGATGAACTTGAAACAAGGTCAGCAAAATCATTTACACATATCATTTAGAGATTGATTTATAGCTACATGTATATTATTTTAATTACAATGCTTTTGCATATAAATAAAGCTCATTTGAAAAATATATGTCTGTTTTCGAGATCAATATACATTGATAACTCGGAGGGCAACAAGATAAAATAATTTCTACGGCAGGATATTGGGAGAAATATTGTATTGCGATAAATTGTGATATTTTTAAAATCAAAATTTTTTTTTAAGTTAGACAATAATTGATAGATTTATATCCCTAGTTTATTTGCATTATAATTCTATATAAAAGTAATTTTTAATTGGTAGGTCCACCAATCTGGTGGAAGAAGAAAATAAAACGTTCAACAATTAATGAATTAACAGTTACTGTGAGAAATAAATGTGTTGAATGTGTCAACCTGCAGGGAGACATAATTACAACTGCAGCAGCTATTTAATTTATTTAATAAGAATAGCAGTGTCAAGGGGTAGCTGATATGTTATATTCTGGGCTACATTTGGGAACAATTAAGAACTCCAAGGCCTTTTGTGGAAATGACGCTTTGGATATTTATTGTTGTATTTGTGTATCAAATAAATCATTCCACAAGACTGAGTACAGCTAGGTGATCTATAATCATATACAATTATAATATTACTAAAACACTCTCATTCTCTACATTCACTCATTAAATTTATCATTAGTTAAATAATATTTAAATTACATATATTTGATTGAAATGACTCACCAAGTACAACAGCAAAATTAACTAATATAATAGTCGGGTTGAAAAGCTAGGAAGCTTATAGTTATTCAACCGTCTGTCTTGGGTGTCGTCATGATATTAAATCCAAAGTTCGCGCTAAAAATTATATTATACAAACGGACATGCGCACTCACTCACTCAAACCCGAAAAACCAGTCTAATACACCATTAATTGATTGATCCACCCGCCAAACGTAACCACGTGACCTCTGGTACTACTATCATACTATGAATGATTGTATGAATGAATGAAGCGGCGTGAATGTAAACAAATGAACAATGGGAAATGAAAACATGAAATGCTGAATAAATGAACGCAAATATGATTACTAATTAACTAAAATAATTAATCCTGTGACATCTGTATGTCAACATGTTTTGACTTTAAGGAAGCTCTTTGAACAGTCACACTTTCAAAACCTCCGACTTTCCTTTCGTGTTTGGAACGATAACAAATGAACGAAATTCTGAGCCTGATCAATTACTAGTAAACCGGTATACTGATATTGAAAAAATGCATTGCTATACGATATGTTTTGTACACATACCATAATACACCAAAATACCGTTATTATTGCGCAGCCCTAATAATTTTTAATATGAAACAATGTAACAACAAATCCATTCAATTAACAACACAGTTTGATAGAAGGATAGTACATTAAGACGTTAGCCATCTAAAAATTAGAAAAGCGTTAATTGATAATGTTTACCTCTTGAAAGATGGTATGATTTTTCATTAGAGAAAATCGTGTGTGATTTCACATTAAAGGGACATGGTCACGATTTTAGTCAAAAATTATTTTTCTGATTTTAATGTTCACAATGCTTCAGTAAGGCATTTTCAATAGGCAGCCAAAATTTGACTGTCATTCGTTGAGATATAAGCAAGTTACAGAGCTTGCAATTCTTTGCTATGTAAACGAAGCTTTTGTTTACATTTTGAATGTTGAAGTGAAAATTCCAATTTTAGACCTAATGTATGTGTTAAACGTAAGTAACTGTTTGTTTATGCTTAAAATGAATAAGAAGATAGACAAATCAGCTTGAAAAACATTTTTTAATGGTATATTGAACCTATGTAAACAACAACAGGGCACGAGCATTGTTTACATGACAAAGAATTGTGAGCCCTGTATCTTGCTTATATCTTTACAACTGACCCTGAAAATTCATTTGATCAGTAGAAATGCTTTCCTTAAGCATTGCAAATAATGAAAACAGAAAAATAGAATTTGACCAAAATCGTGACCATGCCCCTTTAAGGCGACAGTTCCTAACTAAAATGTTTATCATATGGATAGAAAGAATACTTTTATTAAAAATTGATACATAAATAAGCGTGCAATTTTGACTTCATTTCTATATTCATCCACAGGAGACGAGTTTATGATACTTGACATAGGATGTGGGTTCGGGAAGCATTCCAGAGAAGTAGCAAAGCTATACCCACGCTCTAAAATAACCGCCATTGATATGGACCAGTCTTCAATAGATAACGCCAAGAAGGAAGTTTCCAAAGAAGCACCAAGCAACATCGAATATCTGTGTATGAGAGGAGGACAACTTCCAGAGGAGTGGGCGGAAAAATTTGATTTCGTGATAATCAACGATGTTCTGCATGATTCCTACGAAGTTGACGAAATATTAGATGAGATCAAAAGGGTGCTTAAACCTGATGGGTTGCGGCCGCTTACGATCCGGCGGTGTCTTCGTATCACAACAAGGTAGTCAACGATGCAACCGCGCAGTTCTTTTTACCCTTCAGTCTCTTCGTGTGTCTTCCTGTGAGTAGCATGGGTCCTAATGAAGGGCTAGGTGTTGGCTGGGGTTACGAACGCCGAAAACAGAAGATTGAAGAGCATGGTTTTCGAGTTGTGCAGGTCGGAGATAAAGATACTGAAAATATACAAGAGAGCATTGTCTTTCAGAAAAAGTAAACATTTATATCTTTAATATAGCTATAACAAATATTTATAGCATAAGTTTTCTACGATCAAAATTGAGCAAAAATATAAATCGATAAGCTAGCTATTTTAAGTGTTTTTGATAGTTTTATCACTTTACTACATGTACTAAACTATGTTTAAAATTAGTCGTTTGGACTTTACATGCTCTGTCGGTAAAATCAAATAATATTTATCAACTGGTGTTATCCTTATTTCTTATATCTGAAGATATGTATCAATGTATCACATTTAGCATCATGGTGGTGGACTCTATACAGGGATATATACCTGTGCATTGCCCATAGCATGAACTTTGTAGTAAGTTTTGTTTTACTGTTGACACCAATAAGTGTGTAAATTTTGAATGTATTAACTGTACATGCACGTTATGTGTTTTGTGCCTTTTTCGTTAATGACACTTATTTTATCGGTCATAATGTCTAAACTTTTATCTACATGTATCTTGTGGTTATGTATAAGGATCAATCTCCAAATAATTAGCATAAAGCAGATACCTTCTAATATACATTTGTGGACATTAGTTACAAGCCTCCTTTACTCCTACCTCACTCACACAGCACTCTTTAAGATAATACAATCATGTATATCTTTGAAAATATTGTTTTTATGTGCCAGTTCTTGAAATGGACCCATTACTTTTCAGAACATTCTAAATGTTAATTTTTAACATATTACTGAAAATTTTCAGGACATTCCCCCAAAACAAAAATTTCTTAGCTACACATGCAAGTAGTTATTTATAATGCTGCATTGAAATGAAAAGCAAAAGACAGATAAATCCACGAACTGGCCAGCAACAAAGGTAGATATAGCGTCATGATACGTGACCTCATGAAGATGTTTATTATATGTTGTTCAACACGAAAATCAATCTAAATAATTTAAAGAAAACATTATCATACATATCTATTTTTAGCCAAAAGAAAAGACACCTCACCAGTACAAAAAAAAATTTCTATTTGAAAAAAGAGTGCGCATATGAAAAAAACAAAGCTAATTAAGATCCATTTCAAACCAACTAGAAGAATTTACTGTGGACGAAACCATGCAGTGATGTCTAATATTCTCAAAGTTGTTACCTTGAGCAAAGGCGGTGGAAAACAAATTATTGACGTGTCGAAAGATACAACATATGAAAACCTTGAAAAACCAACCCTTTATCTTTTCTTTTCAAAGGGAAGATCAAAGGCCCAGAATCGCCATGCAGCTGTCCGACCTGAATCTTTATTTTGCGTCCCCCTCTGGAAATCCACTACATTGATACTTTCAAAACGATCATGGATTGACGGTTGGAAATTTTTTGACCATATAAAGACAGTTTAAGTGTACTTATTTAACTTAGTTTTTATAACCTTTCATTTTGAATGCTTTGATTGTTTTTCATGATAACGTTCAGAAGAATTCTCCAAGTCCTATCAACATGGAAAGTCGGCCGTTAAGCCTGATTAAAGTAGATCCAGTGTTCTGTGATGTCACACTTTTTTGTAAAACTTGAAATTCTTAAAAAATTGTCCAAGATTGTTTTATTTATTTTATGTGAATATAATCACATGGATGTAATTAGAATTATTGGTAGGTTCAAGATATTTTCGCACTTAATTTTATACTAAATTTCCAAATTTTTATATATTTCACATATGCAAAGGGGAAATAACTCTTTTTCTGACTTTTCTCTCAGTGGTATGTCTAAATGCTATAGTTTTTCTTATTCCAACGATTAATTTTAAAATATTTTTGTAATTTTAGTTTTCTGATAAAGTTGACATTAAAATTAAACAAGAAAAACAAATTTCTGCCCACAAGATTTTACTTTTAACAAAAAAAAAATACATTTTTCTAATGCTAAAGTATGCTTTAGTTTATGTTTATCTGGCATCTCAAAAAGTGTGATGACATGTATATTTTTTCTAACAAGTGATGACATTTAAGTCTATTAAGTCGATATCAGTGTGGTTTTTCAACTTTCCTCAGAGAATTTTACGAGTATGGAGCTACCTTAATGAGCTGGAAGACATGCAGTTGCTGCCAGTCAAATCACGCATATTTGATGCAGTTTGGATCAGATACAGAATATGCAAATGCTGGTACTTCTGTTAAATTTTGTTTTAAACATCCACCCAGACCTATTTGATTTTAGTAAACAATCTGTAGTATTACCCTATGTTTGATATACTTATTTACGTATATGATATAATAAATTAACAGTCCCCTGATAAATTCAGTGACTGAAACTGAGGACATTATAGATTTTTATCTTTTTCTGTCTGTCTGTTTTGATAATAACAAAAATACTCCTTGCCTGTTAATTTTGTGATCATACAATTATAACTGTAATACTTTGTATGTTAATATTTTCAAATCATAACAAGATTTATTAATTAAAAAATAGATCAATTTATTTTAGAGTGAGGCTAAGATTTTAAATTGTTCCGGAATTTTAATTCTGGAAATTTTGTACAGTAAGGGTTTATGTTAAACTTACTTGTTTTTTGGAAAAGCCATTTGAACTGAATGGTCTGGAAAGGTAACAGAGTGGCAGAGATATGCCATTCAGCACATTTTAGTAATTTTTCAGTCACATTTCAGTTGACTGACTGGCACAGTTTTATCCCGTAGTATATGAAAATATAGATAACAATCACATGATGCGTTTTCTTATGACGTTACAACATTCATTAAAATGTGACAATACGATTACGTAAAACATTTTTCAATGTTATTAACTGCTATAAAATAACATTATATACAGCGATGCACATAATTTAGACACCGTATGGGCGTCCATAATATTACACTGCTGAAATTCAGCAGCCGTGTACTGCGGAGGAATTGAGCCAAATAGCTGGAAACAAATTATGGTTAGTGGAACAATCAAAATTAACTCTAAAACGAAATATAACCAAATGATTCATACAAAAAGCTGGGTATGTTACTTCTAGAAAACAGGCCAAATTAAATGCTTCCTTTATAAAGAAAGATAATCTTAAAAAAAAAAACATATATGGTTTTAGAGTCCATGATCCCAAGGTCAATATACGCGAAAATATTTGGCCTTATCATCAAAATATGTAATACCCAAACCTATCCGGGATCCGAAAAACAGTAACTATTTCTGATTTTTCGGTGTTTTTACAAAACTTCGATATAGTCACAAGTACCCAACAAAACAATTAAAGAGAAATGCGTTGCTTGAAATACTATTGATACTGGTTGTATTCCGGCCAAATACTGTGGCCACTTTTAATTTTAAAATCATGTGTCATCAGCGACTGTTTACTGTTGACGTTTGCGAATCATGGCGCACAAAGTGCAGGCAAATCAACGTTAAAAGAAAATATTCTGAGGACACGTGATCCAACCTAAGGTATGTATTAACTACAAGGAATCTAGATGATACTAAACATGACACAAATAATGAATTTTAGAAAATTCCTTGCTACATCATGATTTCATTCATTTGTTCAAATGTTGATAACAGTATAAAGCGACTATCGACTCAGAAAGTTAAAACAGTGTTATAAATACCCCCACACACACTCACATGGATTTATATTGTAACAAATCAGATAGTGTGTTGTAGAACATACTCTATAAATATGACTAGATATGATTAAAGTTGTATTGATATGATATCATTTTAATCTTCCAAAACATCGAATGAATAAATAACAAGGTTATTGCCACTAATATGTTTTCTTAATATTATACGGCTAGTATTTTCGCCATGGTGTTTTCAATTGGAGGTTACATTATACCACGGGCTACCTCGCAACAACAACAGTCTAGCAACTTATGTGACGACCCAACAAAGGGTAAACTATGCTACGGGTAGGGACAAGTGCATAAACGTCACTAATGAGCATCAACCATATTCAATGCAGTGCCTATGGTAACCATTAAAGTGCATAAGCGCAACAATCAATATTGTTCCAAACAATTAATAAGCACACAAACAAATTAAGTGTTATATGACCGTGCCAAAGCACACTTTTTATATCTTTATGTACATTGCAAGGCCCAAAAAAGGTTATGCTTGGCATGGATTTGTATCTAGATAAAAGAACCGTTTGTATGTTCTGTACGTCGACGAGTGTATAACACTCATCATTTTACAAGTTATACATAGATGGGATGCACCATATAGAAACGCTGAGACCTACATACCAGGTATGGTGATGATGCTTTATTAAACAATAAATATTTACCAACAACCATTATGTACTATCGCTAACAGCAGCATTTCTCAACGGTGAAGGAATTTTGCTCAAAATCTAACTCCAAATAGCGTTTTGATTTCAGTACTGACAATGGGTGACCTGATTTTTATCAGAATTTCATTCGGTTGTTTAACATACATTACTCATATTTGCGTTAAGTAATTTTTTAAATATTTTTATTTATCATTTGTGTATATGAAAAAGAAATGTTTAATGTTATGACGGTATAAACCCAACCAAACCTCACTTGTTAATGCAAAATTTATGTGTGCATTACAAACACCGCCAGCTTATTCTAGCTTCATTCTGAGTTGTTTTTTTTCAGCACTTAAATCAATACACTCAGATAATACGTGCGCTCATAAAATAATGTTTATACTGCTCTATATAGACTAAATATCTTTGAATGTTAGTTTGAAATTAGAAGAATAGTCGCAATTGTTAAAATAATTGCCCATATCAAGTTTGAAAAAAGCTCAAGTTGTCTCTCATTTAAATAATTTATATTTATATGATATATATATTAATGAAACAATTATGTGAACAGATTCATTCGTGTTTACCCTCTTTTTCAGTTCACTGAAACCAGGAAATTCATACAAATACATGTAGCAGCAATTTGGTATTTTAATTTATTTTTAACTGTACATGATTACTAAACATGCCCAAATATTGTTTTATCCGTTTAAAGCGCAACTGTACTAAAAAAAATGAAGCAAACTGATTTTTATTGAAGATTTTTCTTCTTTAAATCAGTAATCTGCCAATCTAATTTTTTTCGCTAATTACATGTATATTGCAAAAATGTCAGATATCATTGTAAAATAACATATTTAAGTTTGAAACCATTCAAATAGTTGATAAAGACATAATTCAAAATCAATCTATTCCATTTTTAGTAAATCTAGTGTTGATAATAAGACAACTTAAACAAAGACACCAACATCATATACTATCAGGCAAATCGGCGTTTCTTTGTGATGATGTGCAGCGATATTGATGTTTTAAAATTTTTCAACTATTCATTAAATGTCGGCCTTTCAAGGGAAATACTTTGATCCTAGCTTAATTTCTCGCGTTGCCGCCCATGTGAGATTAGTTTGTCTAGAGTGAAACAGCAGTGTGATATATTCCTGTCTAACACCATGTGTTCCTTTGCCGCTGCAAAATGTAAACAAATATCTCATGCTGTAAAGAAATGATAAATGGCGGAATGAGCTCACATATGTCTTCTCTTGCTTATTTGACTAGAGTTCATCATATTTTCATCGGGAAAATTGCCGTATACTCTCTTGTTCACTTGCACTTTTTATAGCCCGCAGAGGGATAAAACCGTATTAAACTTTTAAACGTCAAAATAGATTTTTTCAGAGGTCGTTTGTTATGTACAAAAAACGTATAACAAATCGAGAAAATAGTCATTCATTACAAACTTGTAAGGGATAGTGAATTTAACCTCGGGACTAAGATTCACGGTCTAGGACTAGGTCTAGGCTGAGCTTCGTCCAAGACCGTGAATCGTGTCCTCTTGGTGGAATTTCACCATCAAACACTCGTAAAAATAAATGATTTGATGAATATTATCTCACCTATCGTAAACCACATAAATACTTAAAAACAGCACTTATCAATCGATTTATGGGTCTTTATTTCAGAAACGAGACAATGAGTTTTGTTTCATGTTCTGAGTAATAACCAATATTATTTCAACAAACATAAAAAAAAAAATTTCAAAGAAAACAAATATAATTAATTAACTTGCATTCGAAACTAGAAGTAAGCACTCTTGAGTTGTATATCTTAAATGGATATCATTGAAATTGCATTACAGAATATTGTCATCAATAAGTATTGACGATGTTAATTAGTCTGAAATGTATACAGCTGTTCAAACATACAGGTATATCGCGCCTACAATGGCATATGTATTATCACCCATGTGAAATGTTTCCCTTGGACATGACACATTTATCTGTTACGTAATTCTGATTTCAACAAACTAAGACAGTAAGTTTATTTTTAAGTTAGTAATACTTTTTTTCTTCTTTTTCATTAAACCGTTCTGTTCATTTACTCTTATATCATTTCTTATTGTTTAAAACAAATGACGTGTCTTCAATGTGCATTATTAGCTTTAATTGAAGTCTTCAGCAGTTTGAGAGAAATAGTCAATGTGCTTGCACTACCAACTCCTGCTCTTGCGATATTTATTTGTCATAAAATTGCAGAGTTAGAATAAATCTTGCTAAACGGCTACGGAATTGTGCATTTTCCGCAGGTTGCAGCAGTTGGACAATTTTTCAGTGGTCCGAAGTTGAACCTCAACTCCCTGCGAGTTTTCCCATTAAATCTAAATGTATCAACAATTAAGATGAACAACACCAGACATCATAAACAACACATGATTTCATTTGTTGTCCACTAACGGCCATGTGCTTTAACCTATTTAATCATCTTTTTCTCTCTACGCAATTAACCGCTATTTTACAAAAACAGAATGCGTTAGAAAATATACACTTCATTTCAAGATACAATTACGTGTTTTCCAGGATCGATGGGTAATTATAACAATGAAATACTCAATAATCATTTAAAACTAATTTAAACTTTATTATCTCAATAAACATTCGCATTGTCAAACTTTCTTTGAAATAAATATTTACGTAATTTTTTCTTTAATTAACGATTTGCAAAATCGATAGAGGGTGTCTTTATCAAAAATAGCAAATATCGGGTTTCAACATTGTGAAAAAACTGGGTGTTTTTAAGTGTCCAGAACATCAGAGACTAATTGGGCCTTTTTAAGGCTAATATATGTAAATTTCTCTTCATCACACGTCATTGTTAAGGCTTGATTGTTAATTGGATTTTTACACACAAAGGGTTCTTTTTTTAAATTCTATTTGATCTGTATAACTTTTCACAAAGAGCGAATGTTTAAAAATGGGTTAATTTTTTATAAGCATTATGAATAAAATGTCAGCTATATTAAAACCTTAATTAGTTGTCGCATGTTAAAGGGGCATGGTCACGATTGGTCATATTTGATTTGTTTCTATTTCTATTGTTTACAAAACTTGAGTAAGGCATATCTAATGATCAACCAAAATTTAAGTGTCGGTCGCAGAGTTGTAAGCAAGATCCAGAGCTCCAAATTTTTGGTTAAGTAAACCGGGCTCGTGCCATTTTTTGTTTACATTAGTTCAAATGTCCTGAAAAGTTCTAGTTTTGAAAATATAGAAACAGTTGCTAGCATTTGTTACACTCATATTCTGTCTAAACCTAAAAACTTCAAAATGTAAACAAAACATGATCTATGTTTTGTTTACATATCAAAGAACTGTGAGAGTTGTAGATCACTTATACATAACTCAACGACTGACGCTGAAATTTTGGCTGACTGTAAGAAATATTGTTTAAATAAACACCGGACAAATACGATTTGACCAAAATCAGCACCATGTCCCTTTAGAATGTGCACAATATGTTAACGGAACATACATGCAAAACCTCGTAAAAACACATTTTCTTTGATTTATAACTGCGATGGTTGATTGTGTATTTATACAACCAGGGATTCAACATCTAAATTTATACCATAACAAGTAAGCAATTCTCTGCTCAAATCATCTTACATGCATACTTTTCTTGAATAACAACAAAATCAATTGTTCGCACGTTAAATACAAATTCAAACAATGAATATTTTACTCGGCTGTTTGAGTTTTTCTAACTGTTTAAACAAAGATTTTAATTTCATAAAGAGCGTATTACATGGGATGTAGAATGAATGCTCTATGGAGAAATTGTTTTGCAGACTATTTTGCACCATTTATTTACTCATTACCTCATTTCATACATTTTCTGATGTAATAGTTAAAGTTAAAGTTAAATCCTTCCCAAGCCAATCATGGCTTATAAGGCCGGTGCTTATACTCGGTTTCCGTGGTGCTAAGCGGATGAGAGTCGCAGACTCCCCCTGGATGGGACACCAGTGCATCGCAGGTTAACTCCCCAGCCTAAGCCGGTACCCATTTTCAGCTGGGTGGACTGAGACAACGCAGATTAAGTGTCTTGTCTAAGGACACAACACACAACATCAACCGCCCACAGTGGGATTTGAACTGGGGACCTCTCGGTTACCAGCCAAGCCACTAGAACGACTGAGCTATGTGCTTCTGATGTAATACTGATGGAAAATTATTATCCAATTTTTTTCTTGAAGATGTCAATATTTCTGTTTCTTCTAAAGCTCGTTAAATACCTTGTTTAATACCTTCAAGAGTTTCCGGATGTACGTATGCGGAAGAACCTAAAATTTGGAGACTATCAACCAAGAATTAAATTCAAAAACTTAATTTTCCGATATCGATGAAAATGTTAATGATCAATTTTCCACGACTTTGCAAGAAAACATCTTCACCATATGAGATATGGAATATATGCACATAATGTTTAAGAAAGTAAATTGTCTTATCCCATAACTAGCTTTCATTATTGGGCATATTTTTCCGTAGACCTGCAAGGCTATATATGTACCTGATTTACGTACATGAACAGTTGTGTAACTGATAAATAAGTTAATTTAAATATTCACTTAATCAACATGGTTTATTTGCACCTACATGTACATAGAAAAAATACATGTGAAGTTGTGAAGAAAAACACAGGTTAAAAAAAACAAATGCATAGAATCTCAAAAAAGGAAACTATCAACTAATCAGTCAGATTATGTGTTCATAGAATGAAAATTCCTATTGTTATATAAAGAAGAAGAGATACATGTATTTATCCTAGGCTAGAGCACGAGACCAAAGTAAATGATAACCGTCAAAATGCCTTGTAGGATACAAAGGATCATACATATTCTATCAAACGCCTTTCCAACATCCGCCCAAGTAACATCTTCTTCCTCGTCTACCAATGAATCTGTTTTTGTATCGCAAGGTTTAACAACTTTAATATTTTTCACAGTTGCTCTCCGTCGTTTGCAAGATAAAATTTTTCTGATGAAACCTGGTAAGGACTGGTCGTTAGGAGCATTGTGTATGCATAGGCTAATGATGACCAACGCCGTAGTCAGTGTCCCCCAGATAACGCATATCATCAGAATGTACCCTATGATGGACAGACCCGGCTCTGAAGACTCGGGGAGTTTATCCTGGATGATTGTCAGAAACACGATGTAACTCAGCAGCACGGTTGTTATGAATCCAACTCTCTCTCCAGACTCCGGTGGGAGTAGAAATACTAGACCCATCAGCATGCTGATCGAGAACATAGGAATGATGAGGCTGGAGATGTAAAATGCAGTTCTTCGCTCTAACCACAATCCAACGATCACCTCATCGTAACCATGCACGGTGGGATTGGTATATGTCAGAGAGTTTACGATATCCCATAATCCGTGTTTCGTATACAATGAAAATCCTACAGTGGGAGAAGTTATTGTGATTTTCACGGAATTCTTTTTATAAGACCACATGAAAAAATTCATGGTGCAGTATTGGGTATCGAAGGGATACTTGGTGACATCTGCATCACATATCACTTGGAAAGACTGATATGGAACCCACTTACAGTACCCTGTGCTAAAAACTTCTAAAGATATTAAATCACTACCAAGTCCTGAAATATCACCAAATGGGTTAATGTTTACGAGATTCGGAATCCAAATTTGGGTCTGTGGTAAATTTGTCATCGTCAGATTATCGTAAGAATTAGGATCCCAGGCAAGTCGTTCGTCGTTCCATTCCAATACGAATGCACCGTTAACACTGAATTTACCGGTGCTTTCTTGAAATTCCTTGATGAAAAAGATATGGAACGAGATATTCACATCCAACGGAATCGATCTGTTCATTCCGGGTCTAAGGTTAGTCTTGTAACCTGTTAAAAGTGTCGTTTGTAAATTTTGTTCAGCTGTAAGAGTGCTGCCTGTAGTAATGTCAGAAAATAAACACAAGAAACACACAACATACACAATTTGCGTAATCCGTCTTTCGGCCATAATGTTTAATTGATCTTATACCTCTAAATGCCTATAAATTATGAATGTAACGCTTCCGAATTTGGCATTTAAAGGTAATGCATCAGTAAATTAAAGTAGACATTTCTCAATTGTAGATCAAAATTTAAATGACCCTTTCATTTATTTGTTGTCCATACTTATTCTATACATGGTAGAAAACCAGTTCAAATCACGTCGGAGATAACATTCAAATAATGAGTTGTTAAATCAATCACTAATTTCCAATATCCTGATTAAGAATGGGTTTAATATGCTTGTTCAATGAGGCACGGCCTGCAATGGTTTTTTCGACGCACGAGGTTAATTCTGGGTTATAATTACTTTTGTCCATTAATAGTCAATCAACGTTAAATATTCAACGGTCCAAAACAATGCTTTACAAATATTGAGACGATTAAATTGCAAGAACGAACGTCACGAAAAAACAGAACAAGAGTAATGTAAAGGTCAACGTCACAAGTAATTCTATGTGCATTAGTTTTAGAACGGAAACCTTCTTAACCTAAGTAAGCCTAGGTACTGAGTCTAGATCCATAATAGCAATTTAATAAGCTTGTGAATAAATATGAACTCATTACCTATCTGTACAGGATAATTTGATTTCCATTAATGGATGAGGATGGGGCTCTGATCCTTAATTGTCGTTAATTGAAAGTAATTATAACCAAGCGCTCATTCAAAACCATCACTTGATCAAATATTTACATACACTGAATATCAATATGAAACCTCTGAAACGAATTACACTTATGCAATGAGAAGCTGGTTTATATCCATACAACCGTGTTTATGTTATTTATTATTAAGATTGAAAACTCGTCAACGATACAGTTATACAATATTGGTTTTTACAACTATTTAAAGATTGCAGTACGGTGTATATGAATGAGTTTGCTCACGAACACAAAAATAAATTTTATATCTTTTTGATCAGAATACAGTGTGAGAATTAAAGATACTACAACTGGACTTTCAAATTTTAGTTGAAAAATACCACAATGAAATTGTTTGCAATGTGTCATTTGATGCATAATCAATTTAAAAAGACAGAAAAATCTTGATTTTTTTTCCAGACGCAGATTTTCATCAGATCACTGCTGGTATCAATTTTAAATCCAAAAACGTCTATAAATATCCGTATAATTATATGTATATTTTTCAGAGTATTTTATTTCTTATCAATATATATATTATTTGAAATATTTATAATTTATAATTTTGATATTACTCCTAAGATTAAAATGATGAACCCAAGATCTTCTTTAATTTAAATTTTAACAAAACCTGTTGTCTCTGCATATAACCGTTTATCAACTCTTTAATAGATATTTGTTTCGTCTTTCTGTATGAAATGCATTTTGTGCCGATTTGATAATAAATATATCACTATCACACAGACACTTTATTTTTTTCCTCGACGTTTTATCATCTTTAAGTTTTCTCACAGTCAGTTTTTAAAAAAATAAATAGAGGTGAAACTATACAGTGGATGTTAATGTAATATTTAATTTACCTCACACCTATTGACATAGTGACCCGGAGCAGATATTCAAAGGCTAGATTTTTTAAACGCACTTCACAACTAATTGTTTTGGATGAATCGAACAATTATAATTAGTAGGGTGAAATCAATTACCTAGTGGGTTGACATTATGTGATCAATAGAGCTGGAAATACCTTTATAATGGTTTCGACACACGGACAATTATTCAATGGTATAGTGCTCCCTTAATGATTCATTTTTGTCAGAAATGTAGAGAGCGTTATTGGGAAAAAAAATCCCTCTTATACTCGTCACCTAAACTAGTTATAGTTTATATTATTTTTTTTAATTAAGCAATAAATCAATCATATTGAGCAATTAATTTCTTATGTATATAAAAATTAGGGTCGGACATCATTTTCTGAGGTTACTGAAAGTTACGATCAATATACTGGTTACATGTAAAACAGGATGGTATTATTTCATTTTCATAAAGCTATAAATCACAATCGGTTTTAATTTGATTTGTTTTATTATTATTATTAATTACTTTTGTTATTAACTTTAAATTCATTACATAGATATCTAGTACATTTACACGAAAAAGGAAAAAGCATAGGTCGCTAAATCTGTTACGTAGCACTTTGCCAAAATGTAAACGACATTATACAAAAACTTGCCTTGCAAGAAACGTTTAGCCAATTGAAATGATTTTATCTTTATTTGATCATCTCATATTTCAATACTCGTTCCTTGTTATTCTCTCACTAATATCAGTGATTGCAACGAATCGTTATAAATAGCCAGAAAATATTGCCCTTATGTCTGCCATACTTCATACAGTTTTATCTCTAATTTTATCAACGTAAACGAAAAAAATACGAGTCTTTATCAGAGCAATAAAAAGACGATCCTTCGTTTAGCAATGGCGTCGTCTACTACTCCTCGGGCCTTAGATCAGCTTGTAAGGGACGGACTCAGTAGCTTGGTGTTTGCTTTTGGTTACCAGACTGGAATAGTTGATGCCTTCATTAACGTTCGACAACCTTGTACGGCGGAAGAACTAAGTCAAAAAGCGGGCAAAAAACTAAGGTCAGCAGTTCATCTAGTATGTATCTGTATTTGTTTAGTGCAGTAGTTGCACTTATCTTGAGGTAATGTAACATGCAGTAGATGTTTTATGCATACACCATGGCGTGGCAAAGTCGTGTTGTAATACTGTCAACTAAATACTGGTAAAACAGTATAAGCCTGATTTGAATGGTTTTATTTTCCTGTCAAGTGCTAGCATAAGTGATTTATTATTTGGGTCGCTTCTTATGAAGTGAATTATATACAAGGAAGTTCGAACACTGAATTTATGTTTTGTGTTTCATTATTATCCCTCTGGGTCAGAATTTTTCGGGGTGGGGGCAATGTAAGGATAAAATAGAAAAAACATGTTAAAGCAAATAGCTTGCGGCTAGCCATTTGTAAAAATTTTTAAATGGTAGGAAGTATGGTGGTTATTAAAATTTACTTAATCTTGGACACTGGAGTTGTGCACATTTTCTTTGAAGGGGGTCAAGTTTTACAGAACAAAGATATGAACATTCTTTTGGAAAATTGTAACTGATATTATTTGTGAAAGTAATGAATAAACATTTGCTAATTTTTACATGTTGATAGCAACAGTATATAACCTAATCTAACATTTATTAGAAATAGATTAAAGGTTTCTTTTAAACATTTTTAAAATACTTGATCACATTTTTAAGGATAGGTAACCAATTCACTTACTTACAAGAACAAAATACAATTCTTTTCTATTTGTGAATATTAAAGAGCATTTACGTAAGACTGTGATAAAACAAATGTACGGTATCCTGTTCGAATTTCATTTTACCTTTTAATTTTGTTCGCAATAAATGAAATACATGAATTTTTACCGTTAAGGGATTACTTAAAAGGCTAATTACCATGTTTATAGATACATACAAGAATGGCTGGGATGCCTGGTCGCAGCTGGAATCGTAACCATTAATGAGGAGGGAAAATATTCTCTACCTTTCGAAACAAATCAGTTAAAGCTATGGGGGCACATTTCAACGGTCATCCCTATTCTTAGCCAGATCTTTCCTCAACTTCAAAATGCAGTGTCACATGAGGGACCTGAAGGTAATCAAAATACAGAATATAAAAATGCATTGTATGTTTTAGTATTTGATATGCTTAGTCTTTCAAAATAATGATAATATTATTATTAAACTATTTTTTATTTCATTTTTAAGGATTTTGGTATTCTGAGCCATTTTTGAGTTGGATCAACACGAGTCATTCACAAGAAGATCTTGATCAGTGGAGTAAACAATTTCTTGCCCCTGTTTTGAAACTAAAACCAGGTTTGCAGTCATCTATAATATTCAAAACTTTTATATATCTTAAAGAATATTATCTGAGTGAAATACAACCTGAAAAAAGTAAGAAGTTGCGGGAATGATATATTACTTTTTAGGTTGCAAGTTTACAATACTGGACTTTGGTTGTGGCTATGGACGGCATACGAGAGCAATGGCAAAACAATATCCAGACTCTAAAATATACGCATTTGACATGGATCAGGTCTCTATATCTTATGCCAATAAAGAGCTCTCAAAAGACGGCCCAAAAAACATCGAGTACTTATGCAAGAGAGGAGGACAACTTCCAGACGACTGGTCCGAAAAGTTTGATTTCATTATCATCAACGATGTTCTACATGATTCTTTTGAAGTAGACGCGATACTAGAAGAGATAAAAAGAGTCATTAAACCTGATGGCTTCGCAGTTGCTTTTGACCCGGCTGTTTCATCGTACCATAGAAATCTTATCAACGATAAAGAAGCCCAACTCCATTTACCTTTTAGTTTTTTTACGTGCCTTCCTACAAGCAGTATAAATTCTTCTAAAGAAGGGCTAGGTGTTGGCTGGGGGTATGAACGCCGAAAACAGAAGATTAAAGACCATGGTTTTCGGGTTGTGCAAGTCGGAGATAAAGATATTGATACCATACAGGAGGGTATTGTCTTTCAGAAGTTGTGAAACAATGTTGTTTTCTTTGTTGTGTGAAAATGCTTATACGCAAAAGTTATATCTTTGTTCTGTATCTATAAAGTGTATTCGTATTTTTAACTCTTAAAACTGCGTTTTTGGACGCTGAATGGTCAACAAAGTAGCCGTCAGCTCTACTTTACATTTTCAAGTATAAATATTAAATGATAATTTCTTATTCAGTTAAGAAAGTGTTGATATATTTAAGCGTTAAAATTTTATATGTTTCCCTGTATATCTTTACAGAGATTCATCCTACGATATCAATATGGTCCAAAAATAGCCTCAAAACTCCAGCACTCTTCAGTGCATTGTTCTGCTTATTAGTTTACAGTTATCAATCAAATATGTATAATAAAAAGGTTTGCTTCAGTCATTGCTATCCTTTACGCTATTATTGCTTTTTTTACATTGATTTTAGTTTGGTTGTTCATTTAGATCACAATTATCTTTTTTATGTCTAAAGTGCTAGTTGACCGAAATGTTCTGCGTACTTTTTTTTTTTAATTTTTCAGCATGTTTATTAAATGATTCAAAGAGTAACAGTTAGTTGCTTAGCTTAATATATGTATACAATGTATATTAGTCTTCAATTTTTTTAAAAGTAGAAAAGATAAACACTTGTCTAGGCCTCATTAACGATTTGTTTCAATTCAAGGGTAGACTGGAAGTTTCTTAAATCGGCTTTAAAAGCATATAAATCCGACGGTCTCGGCAGTGTAAAAATACATGATAGTTTGTTGACCATAGTTCATGAATATCCCAGTAATCTTTTTTTATATTTTATATTCAGTGGAGAGAAAGTCTACTTAAAATGTTATCTTTCGTTAGGTCACCTGAACCAAAGGGTCAAGTTAGCTTTCCTTTTAACTTGTTGTTTGACGTCCGTCCGTCTGTCTGCTTGTCCGCCCCTCTGAAAATGTCTCACTTGTGGACCAAATTAAACTAAACTTAGTATATATTAAAGCATCTTTAAAGAAAGAGGATTTTAAATTGTAAACAGAAAATGCAAAATCATTTCAGAAGGAAGATAACTACAAAAAAGTGAGTGTGTGTGTTTTTAAATATATTCTAAAGTGTTATTACACCAAATGTTACATCACAGATTGTAAATAGTTACTATTATAAACTGTCTAAATCGTGACCACCACGTCAATAGAGGGCCTCAAAAGGGGTTCAAAGTTTATTTTTTTGCCTCGGGCTAGAATGTCTCGACGTCATTGGATGAATTGCGTCACGTGATTGCCTTATACACGGCGGGAGTCAAAAGTTATAAGGGTACATGGCGGATGTAACGTTATTTGAGCTGATTTTTTTACACAAACTTTCAACCATACCTTTAATTTTTAAGCCCCAAAATATTTAGAGTGAACCCCCCCCCCCCCCTTTTGCCCGTGCTGTAATAAAACGATCCTATATACAATGGCATCCAAGTTTACACAGACGACTGACGAGGAAGGTACAAAATTAGTGAATAACCGTATGAATTTAATTCATTTGTTATACATTATCTTCTGTTGTCTACATATCAAACTTTAGGTCCTCGACAAAACAAAACACTTATTGGGTTTGTTACTGACTGTTTTCAGAAATTTGTGGTGTCGGTAAAGTCCATAGAAGGCTCGGCTTTACAGACCTCACAAATTTCTATAAACAGTCAGTAACAAACCTAATAAGTAATAGCATAGAAACCTATCGGGATAATGTTTAAAATGTTTTCAGAAATTACAATGCTTCAATTTGTACTATGTAAGCATCATCCAGATAGTGCAGATTCTAGATAATTAAAACATTGACCCCTGGCCAATAGTTGGGCCCCAGGAGATATTAAAATAGAAAGATTAAGAAAAAGTTTTGACAATTTTCTTCTCAACAATTACAATGCTACAATTTTATTTATGAGATTATTATGTAGTCATCCTCAAATATTTTAAATTCTAATTTACATATACATGTATAGGGAAATGTGTTTTTAAAATTTCTTCTTAAGAACTACAATGTTACAATTTGTGAGATTTCTGAAAGTTGATTAATGTGAAAGGGCTAACACTTGTGTAGTTAATCATGTCATAAAAAATATTGTTTAAATCTGTAAGATACAAAAGAAGTTCTGATATTAGAAATTAGAATAACACTCGAAATTCCATGGTCACAACAAAGCGAACGTCACACTTTGTTTGCATTCTACCTTTTTTAATTTCGATCTGACAACGGAAGAGGTGAAAATAAAACTGGCGAATATTTCCCTGTCTACAGTAAAATTTTGATTAATAGACGTGGGACACCACTTTTTTGTGTCGGTACATTTCAGTCACATGTTTATAATGAGGTTTGTTACTGAAACTTCGTCCAAATGCAATGAAATGCATCATCAATGAATAGAAATCCCTGTGATAACTTTAGTTTATAGTGCTTTAAATAGACATATAATTCAAAGGCTAAATTTAAAAAAAAAAAAAATCACTTCAGAACTAATTGGTTCCGATAAATTCTACTTTAATCATCATATAGGATGGTGATATCGATTACCTAGTGGTTGTTATTATATGATCAAATAGAGCAGGAAATACTTAATGGTTTCAACACACGGCGAAGAGCACATATTTTTATTTAAACAATTAAATGTTTTCTCTGATTATTCATGCTGGCTATGAAGGTAGTAACCATTACTGATAAAAAATTTATAATCCGTTTTCTGCAATGCTTGTAACATTTATACCCATATAAAATATCAAAGAAGCAATTTATTTTTTATATGAACATCTTTCTATTTCATCCAATGAATCATTGAATAGTTATAAAAGGTAAGTAAATATAACGTATTACTTGTACTTCAGTACATTAGACAAGATAAATAGCGAAATTTGCTATATGTGGGATTTCGAGTCTGATATCATTTCGTAAAGTTCGTGATTATATAAGGTTGTTGAAAGTTTCGATCGATCGTTAAACTGGTTGGAACAGAATCCCAAAGATTTCAACCAAGTTATTTTCTGTGGAGCTGTAAATTACAATCGGTTTTCTTTAGAAATGGAGGGGAAACTCCCACTGGATGTTAATATAACGTAGTTAACCAATGATCATTGCTATTTATGAGATAGCAAATTATTTTAAATTAATGACGGAAATATATATTTATTTACCATAAAAACAATACGATTGATTAATTAGTTTACGTTGCACTTGAGTGCATTCTTCTCTTTGCTAAATAATAAACAAATAATTCACAAACTTGTTTTGCAAGTAACGTTAAAAATAGATTAATAGATTTAATTTTTATTTTATATATTTTAAAGTTTGAAATTCATTTGACAATCATGTTTTCTTTATAACTTTGAGGCGGCCGAGAACAATAACATTTGTCAGTTAGTGCACCTTAAAACTTATGATATGATGTCCAAAATAGGAGACCTCTTTTATGTATTGTTTCAAGTTTTGTCAAATTTTTCATATCAAAACCCTTTTAAAATAGATTGATGCAAGAAAAATTGTTTAGCGATATGGCCCATGAGCCTATTGTTTAAATAATGACGTTTAGGTATTATCAACTAAAACATTTCGGCGCATTAAACTACCTGCTTTCTAAGGAAATCAAAATATCAAGGATGTTAAAATATAACCGATAAGAAATATCTTAAATTAAAAGATAATTTTTTTTTAAAAATTAAGTACGAATTTTCGTGAATGTCGCAGAATAATCTCCGTGGTCGAAAAATGTTTTTTGAAACATAAAAGCCAAGGCGTTTCTCCGAGGATTATATATCTCAAATAGAATTCCAAGACCCAAGAGGTGGTGATGCAATATTCACGTTAACATTAACTTTAATTCATTTTATTATCTAATCAAAGGGATTTTGTTGTTTTATTACAGATTAATAAAATATTTTCGTCTATTTTGTATGTGTATTCAGATTTGGAAGTGATCTATTGACTGTCGGTCAATAGACTGCGATCTATTAGACCGCCAGTCAATAGACTGTGATCTATTGGACCGCCGGTCAATAGACTGCGATCTATTGGACCGGCAACGTGTTTTAGAAAAAGCTCAATTTTTACAAGGTTAATAGTTAACTTTATTATGTTTATTTTACTATTGTTCTTAAATTTTATCTTTTAGGTCATCTTGGTATTGATTAACAATGACCTGAATGCATAATGGTATGAAAACCTTATGTAATTTATAATTGTGAACACAAAATTTTAAAAACGGAATTAGGTAATAAAACAATTATTTTATGCCTGAATAGTCAATAGACCCGAATTTTACCCTTGGTGCAGGGAACAGCTCAGTATGATCTATTGCCCGAGGCCAACGAAGATCATACTGAGCTGTTCCCTGCACCTCGGGAAAATATTCGGGTCTATCGACTCCTCAAGCATTAAATAATTGTATACTAGTAACAGCTCGGTATTTTCTCCGATCGTTTCTCCCATCGAAAGACCATCTAGGTTGTTTAGATGGCTGTTTCATTTAACCCCCAACGGATTTGTAAGTAATAGTTAACGACCACTTGAAATGACATGCAGGCGGGGATTTCTTCGGTGGATATTACGACCACTTGAAATGACATGCAGGCGGGGATTTCTTCGGTGGATATTAAATACACTTAAAAGTATATAAATATCCAATTATATTATTTCAGTTCAATGTGCATTTATTTATGCTGGTTGGCATCTTGTTGCTGTTCATTTGTATAGTTAGGAAACATTTAGGCTACTGTTGTTTAAAAAGATTAAGTTTTAAATTTACAATTGAGACAAGGAGAAAAGGAAAAGCAATCTCACTTTTAAACTTTTTAAATCTCTTTAATACCAGAGATCAAATCCTTTTCTTTTCAAAAATAGTACTTGAGAAATGAAAAATGTGTCAATGCAATATTTGGCGGGATTTAAACTAGATGTATTTCAAAACATAAGTGAAATAACAAACCGACGAACAATAACGTATTGTTCAAATAAACAAAATGTAAGACATGAACTCCTTCGTAAGATTGTTAAGTGCCGTTCCTTTTTCATAAATTGACATTGTCCAAATGCGTATCACCATGTTATAAAGTAGAACTTGATAATATTGGTTTGTAAACAATGTATGAGGGCCATGTTAAATAGAAATTTTTTCTTTCTCTTTTTTTTTTTATTTTCCCGTCAGCTAACACTAGATAATTTTATCTAACAATAGAATTTTCTCCATTTCTTTCCTATTTCAACGCGGTAAAGAAAATAATTTTTGAACCCAATCCCCCTCCCGAAAAAATGAATACACCATACCAAGTATTTAACCCATCTTCAATACTAATCCTTATAATTTCATGACTTTAAGAATTTCTTACACCTATACAAAAAAACAATGTATGTAACATAAATAAATATGAAAAAAATTATTTGCTCATCATTTGATATTGTTAGTGATACAATCATGCCGATTGAAATTATACCTCAATTTATTAATTAAGGAATTATTTTTTAAGCATTATGAGGCGATCAAATACGGTCGGGTGTGATCAAATCAATAAAAGCTCGATTTTGAGTAAATTGTCAATAAAAAAGGAAAATAAACACTTATTAATATCACTTTCTTAAAGCCCCAATTTCAAATATGTGTTTGAGCTGTTAAAAACTAAATGTTTTAGATGTTGGTTAAGAATGTAGATAACAGAGTTGTTGCCCGTTGAATAGAATTCTTTTGCAACCGAAGGACCTTTCTTCAAAAAAATTCTTTTTTATTCTTCGGGGACTTTTTTCATGAGCAATTTAATCACTGTACTTCAAAATTTAAACACTTTTGTGGAAACTCATGCATTAACTAAAAAAACATTTTTTAAAATATTTTAAAACAAGTGGTTTGAATAATCAATGCATATTAAATCACAAATTAAACGATGTGTCATTTATTTCAATTAACGAAATAGTTTCGTTGAATTCGAATTTTTGTCATGAACATGAAAGATATTGTGTGACGAATCCTAATATCTTGAATTAATTTTAATTTTTAGAAGAGTTAATGGTCGAAACGGCTCTACTCAACCTAACATGTACTTCAGATGATAAGGTTTTCACATATCAGATAGTTAAAAATACACCATTTGTAGTTCAGGACTTTCTCTTATTTAACCCAGAACGTTTTCTTATTGGTGCCTTCTTCATATTTTCAAAAAGATACATTTTATGCTAATCAGTACCTTTTGCAAAGTGCATTGTATTCAAACTTAATAAAGACCCTAAGTTGTTCGTTAATTTCTTAAATGCATAACGGCCGCGACCAATAGTTATAAATAAAAATGTAAAGTATATTTCAATGTAAAAGTACATTCCGTATTTGATAACATTTAATAGTGTAACAGGAAATTCCTTTTATTTATTTTCGCATGCACAATAAAAAACTTTATGAATGCTTTTTACCGCATGGCAATTATAAATGGAATTTGTAAAAAAAAATTGTTATCTTAATTGACTCTGCTGTGGTCATATATTTTTGTTGTAAAATGGAAAGTTCATGGTTTAATTTTCACGTGTTCAGAGATTTAAGGACACGTGAAGCTTGTATTATGTACATAGCAGTTCAACTTCAAAATCGTTTAAATATTTTCTTTCCGGAACGTGTTTGTTAAATGTGCTAGTTATGAAACATTAAATGTCCGTGTTCAAATGAAAAGGATTAAATTGACCTTGTAAAGCTTCTTAAATGTAAGTTTTTGAACATGAAACGACCATTCATTTTGAAAATTTGCTGAAAACAGTGTTGACTCCGCACAGCAAAATCTTAAAATATGAACTCTTTTCTTGGAATATTAGTACTATGTTGCTGTATTATTGGAGGGCCAGTCCGTGCATATACCCGTATTAATGAGGAAGACTTGCATACTTCCTTAATGACAGGATATAACAAAGATATACGCCCTGGACTGGATAGAGGAACCCCTATTACAATTAATTTGATTTTCTTCCTGTACTCGATCAATGATTTTGATTTAAACACTGGAAAGTTTTCTATTACCGCCATATTCAGCCTTCGGTGGCAAGACGAGCGGCTATCATGGGACCCGGCGTCTTATAACCAAACGGATTATATAGCGATACCACAATACCGACTATGGCTGCCAAATCTCCTTAACATTAATCCTTACGACGATATAACGGAACTGCGGAAGGCTGAATTAGCAATAGGTGTAAAGAACTCTGGTGAATGTTCCTGGTTTGCTCTAAATACATTCGATGTTGTGTGCGATGCAGATGTCACAAAATATCCGTTTGATTCTCAGACATGCTCACTTAAATTCTACATTTGGGGATATCGTTCAAATGAACTTAAGGCAATGTTTTTAACACCAAAAGTTCAATTTAGTTTATTTTCTGAAAATGGCATATGGGAGGTCACTGATTCAGCAACATATATAGACATTGATGTAAATAACTTCGAAACTCTCGTCATAAAATTTGATCTTAAACGCAGAGCCCCGTATTATATTGTGAGTTTGATACTGCCGATAATTTCTGTTTCATTCCTAATAGGATTCGTGTTTCTTCTTCCAGCCGAGTCTGGGGAAAGAGTTGGGTTTTCTACAACTTCTCTCCTCTCGGTCATAGTGTATCTAACAATCATTCAGGACATTTTGCCAGAATCGTCAGAACCAAATGTTTCTACACTTGGTTACATTTTGGTCACGTATGTTATCATTGGGTCAATTGTTGTCATAGAAGTCATCATCAGCTTGTGGATTCAGAGCCAGCCCTCCCACAAACCCATACCTAAGTGCATACTGAGAATGATCCTATGTTCCCAAAAGAAGAGGAAAAATAACAACGTAGAGAGATTCGATGCCAAGCAAGAGAGTGATTTTTATGATATGAAGGATGACGTGACTTGGGTAGATGTTTTAAAGATATTTGATAAATGGTGTTTTTTTACGACCATGATTGTATTTTTCGTGTCTTCTCTTATATATTTTTGTACAGTGTTGATCTAAAAATCTGCAATATTAAAAACAAAAAATAAACAAAAAACTCCTTTTTTTCAACGATTTATTAAAAGTTTGCTTCAATGTTGGTTTTGATCTTAATAAATCTGGTTTATATTTGATAACGATGATATCAGCTTGTGTTTATTTCTTTTAAATTTAAATGGTGTTGATATTTGTTATACTACCTAATTCTTTTTAAACATACGATGCCTACTTTTTCAAAAAGCTAAGATTTCTTTTAATAAAATTTTGTGCTTATGCAACTCTCATGTATATTGACCACTTAAAACGATATTTTGTCGGGAAAAGAGCGTTTTGTTGCAAAGAATCAATTTTAATGTTTATTGTTTCTAATTATTAATAAATTGAGTTTGCCGTTCTATGAAAAGTAATTGGATTGTGTTTACATTCCTTTATGAGACGAAATATTTAAAACAGTAATTAATTTAAATTTTTTTTTGCTTACTTACATTTAGTTTCAGAGGCAAAAGGTGCCCCCAAATGCCAGAAGTTAACAATCTTCATTTGAAAGTGTTCTTTATATAAAACACTCAATAATTTAATCACGAAATGATAATAGGAATTTGATTTTTCAAGGCGCGTGTCATGTAATTTTTTAACAATACATGTAAGAGTTTATCAATTTGAACCAGCAATAGAACATCATGTTTAAACAACTGCTAATAATTTACATGTAATGAAACATAAAATGGCTTCATATGTTTTAATAAAGAACATTAATTTTCTTGTAGCATTTTTGTGTCAATTTGCAGAAGACAAGCAATACAAATTATCAGCAAACAGATAATCTAACCTTTTATATTCTCCTCTTTTTAATAACAGAGAAAATATTTTTGTCTTTGAAAAATGATTTAAAGATTTGGATAATATAAAAATTTTCATATGATTTCCTAATAAAAATCATTTGTTGCAATAACAAATTAAGGTAGTATGTGACACCTCAATATTGTGACAAACATGTAGTTCTTATCAAAGTAGTCCATAAAATCAAGTATTATTTTATCAACTTTTGGGTTTTCCCAAAATCGTTATCTAATAGCGTAGTGCAATGAGCTAGAGCGTTTCCAGCGAATCTGTAAGTCATGAGTACAAATCCTGTCGGGGCTTTGATAATTTTTGGCATTTTAACACTTTTTAAATACAGTTTTCTGTCATATACTGCATAATTTGAAAACTCTTAACCTTAGAAAGTATTTTAATTATAATGTACTTTCATCGACATTATTATCAAAAAAGTGTCCCATTTCATCCGAATATATTATAATCGCTCTGCTTAACACAACCGTTTACTTTGTACTTGATGGATAATTACACGACATATATCACATTAATAAGTAAAACAAAACATTTTTACTATATCTATTTTTTATTTGTTAAAACGCAAGTATGTTAAAATAATAGTCAATCAAACTAAGAGTAAATTCCACTTTTCTTGTTCAAAACTGAAAATACTCATCTTCTCTCGACAAATATTAATGATGAACCAATATTCAGCGTTGCACTTCATTTTTAAGGAACTGATTATGATTAAAATGAAAACGGAATCTTATAAAAAGATTTTAAAAAATGTATTTCTTTAATACTACAAACTTTAAATTGAAAAGACTTAGTTTTCATTTTCTACTCTGGATTAATGAGAATGACTTTACTTCCTGCTTGTTATACAGTGCAATCATTTTGTGATCCTCAAACATGGGATCGACCGCAAACAAGATAAGTGATATAGTCACCGGAGACAGTTGAAATTTAAATAACTGACTTATTTAAAAGAGAAAGCTTCTGGTCAGAAAACCTTAGCTGTGTTCCTAGCGCGATAAAAACAAAGCTATGGAAAACATTTGTAAATAACGAGATGCGGGTTTTTTTTTCGGACATTAACTTGAGTTCTTAAAATGTTTTAATTAGAGATTTTGATTTTCATTCATGGCGGCATGAAACAGAACCTCGCGCGGGGTTATACCAAGACCAGTTACAATTGAGACATTATCCAAATGCAATTAAGCCTTGAGTAAATCGATACAAATCACAAACCATTAGATCTCCAAACAAAAAGAGAAAATCCTTCGACGCAAAAGATAATGTATGCCCAGTTGGTTGATAGACCCTTCTATTAAAGGTCATATGAAACGATTTTTAACACTATGATTTTCTTTCATGAATACAAAGCTTGGTATAAACAAATGTTAAAATACATGATGTAAGATTGTTTTGCCTTTGCATTACTGAGAAATAACCGTGAAAACTGAGCACCTGAAAAAATTCTTGCCCGCTAATCGTTCTTGATTTTGTGTATTTATGACGTCACAAAGACCCACCGATGTAAACAATGCATTAAAACTAGTGTGATTTTTCAGTAGTTTATCGATTAAATTTTAGTAATTTTTGCATATATGAACGTGTCTTTCTTTTCAAATGAGATCATTTGATTTCGTAGTAGCCTACAGATGACTTAGTTTTAATTGGTGGTTAATGAATAAATCTAATATCAGCTGCTCACAAAAGTAAAATCATGATGAGATCCCGTACTGGAGTGGAAATTTAACGAAAGAAATGCTCCAACATTTACAGCTGATTAATGAATTATCCTTATCCTTTTGAAATAGAAACATCATTTTCTTCTTCGGTACGTATAATGATTTCGCTACATTTAAAGGGAATTAAAGCATTTAAATTGATTTGATTTATTTTGTCACATAAAAAAGTATATAAGGCAGGCCAATGAAAATGTCTGAGGCATTGTGTACATAGTTTGTATTTAAGAGCTGCTATAAAATGCCGCAAAATTATTCTTAAATTTTATTTCGAAATAATATAAATTTCTGACTTATTGATATATACATTATTGATATGTAGCAATTATATCTTTAGAAAATACTTTGTGTACACGTGTATTAACGTTTTATTAAATTAGATCGCGGAAATATGGCACTTAAGGATTTAGAAATGTATCGGTAAAATAAATTGCTTGTTTGATAAAAATAGTTGTGAACGAATGTGAAGATAATCAACAGATTTTATTAAGAACAAGCATCAATAATGATAAAAAAAAAACGAAAGAAAACATTGTGGAAGAAAGTGATATAAAAGGGATCTGTGAGTAAACACCGCACATACACGTTTTAAAATCAAAACACCGCACATTCAAGTACACGTTTCAAAAACAAAATATTTGAAGAAATTTCTCTTAGACTAAAAAGAATTAAATGGTAACATATTTGTGAATTTGAAAGTGAAACAAACAATATAATCGTGAAGCGAATGAGGCACAATGAGGCCTACAAGTTGTTTAGAAAAAAAATCTTAATGAATTGCATGAACGTGCAAATGGGAAAAAACGATCAGACTTATTTTCGAATTTGTCAATTTCATTAAAAAGATCAAAATAAAACATATAAATATGCTTATATTAAAATTATATTATACTTGCATGTGGATCTATGAAGAAAATCATTTATTCTCCCTGCAGTCTCGAACTGAATATCATTATGTACACGCTATTACATGTAAATAAAAACGCACACGATTTCATTTCTTGAGAGAAAAAATACTGACGTGGTTGATTATTGTATAATTATACAAGTTTTTATATAAAATAGTATTTTTTTTTCTTTTAAAATGCTGCAAAATGACATGGATATTTGTATTCACAACATAGCTTTATAAGGCGATTGGGTCTTACTGACGTCATAAGCAAGGGAGGTAAGCCGCGTAAGTCAATGTTCCTTTTTCCGATTAAGTAATTTTGATCGACTGTGGCGCTCACATTTTGCATAAAATATCCAAAAAACAATGTCAGTCTTCTTAAATAGGCACTTATGAACTCATTCCCGTATATAACTCAATATGGTCAGGATATCGTTTCATATGACCTTTAAGAAATACATACTGAAGAAGCAGAAATATTCGTTAAGGATTTAATTTCGTTATTTTTGTTGGCCGTACAATTAACGAAATAAAATCCATGACGTATTTTTAACCAAACTGTCAATGAATGAATGAATACAAAGAGACTACGAAATGAGGAAATAAAATGCCAACAGAATTTTTTTTGGTTAAAAAACAACGAAAATCTGACCCAACGAAAATATGTGCTTCTAAAGTATTTTTAAAGTAGTACCAAGGGTTCTTTTGGGTGTTTTGTTAGTTTGACATAGGGGTCAACAACGAGAACGTCATAGTAAGTTTATACAACAGATGCACTATCCTCTTATCAACAGACGAATTGGAAACAATATTTACATAAAATATCCTTTTTAAAATAGTAATATCATAAATAACATTGTAAGAGATAAAACAATTCTGAACCGTTGAAATATATTTTGGCTCTACCAAAAACTATCTACATTAGTCTTAAAGAGAGGTACATATGGTATGCCAAGTCTTACACTTCATTACAAGGATTTTACAAGGGTTTTTTAACTACGAAAAATAAAGTCAAATTGAAAATAACTTTTCCTTTTTTTTATATTTATTCGGAGAAAACGCAAAAAAACTGTAGGTACTTTACCTGCAATGTTCGACATTCACGTAAAGTATATTGAACTCATGAAATATTAGGTTCATTAAATAGTAATTCATAAAGTACTTTATAGATTATATTTAGAGAACTACATATTGTTAATCCTTTGTAGGCTCTTTTAAATTCGTGTTAATATATCAGAAATATGACTTTGACTGCACGACAAAGACTTAAAGGTTTTCAAAAGTTAAAGTAGTCTAGAAGGAGCGCTGACCTAAATTTTGCGTAAAACTTTAGGACATTGGAATATATATAATTAAGAACATTAGTTTGGATACATCACATTTAATGTTCTGTGAACACAAAATGATTTCATGGTTGGCAGTAGTAGTCTTTATTTGCTATATTAATAGAGGATTAATCTTTGCATATACGCTGCAAGATGAACAGACTCTTCACTCTGCCTTACTCACCGGATACAATACGGGTCTTCGGCCGGGAATTGATAGAACCATTCCTTTGACTCTAAACATGACATTTCTTTTGTTTTCCATTAAGGAATTTGACATGAGCACTGGTGAATTTTCTGTGACTGGGGTTTTTGTTCTGAACTGGATAGACGAGAGACTTTCTTGGAATCCGGCAAGTTACAACCAAACAAATACGACAGTCATCTCACAGAGTCAGCTGTGGCTTCCAAATCTCATCAATGTTAACCCGTTTGAAGATATAACTGGTCTTCGACACGACGAACTATCTATTATTGTAGACTACACTGGACTCTGTACTTGGTTTGCTATTGAAACATTTGAAAGTGTGTGTTACACTGATGTCACTAAGTATCCATTTGACACCCAAGTCTGTAGCATAAAGTTCTATGTTTGGGGATATTCATACAAAGATATTGACTCCACATTTGTGTCATCAAAAGTCCTTCTCACACTGTACACTGAAAATGGAATATGGGAGGTACACGATTCAGCAACGTACACGCAGATGAATATCTACAATGACAAAGAAATTATAGTCGAACTAACCCTTGAACGCAGAACTTCATATTATATTGTAAGCTTGATACTTCCGTTAGTTTTTATCACGTTTCTGACGAGTTTCGTCTTCCTTCTACCACAAGATTCAGGAGAGCGATTAGGATTTTCCCTTACAGTTTTACTGTCGGTTGTTGTGTATCTCACAATCATTCAAGACATTCTGCCTGAGGCATCAGAACCTCATGTGTCCATCCTTGGCATTTTCCTGTCCATTTTTGTCGTCATGGGATCACTTGTAGTTATTGTAGTCATTATCAACCAGCGTATTCAGAACCAGTGTAGTCAAAAAACGGTACCCAAGTTCATTAACCGACTCATCTTTTTTGTACGAAGAAAGGATAAAGATATGGTAGAGCCCTTGGGTTCAAAGATAGAAATAGATTACAGGGATGAAGATAATGTACTGACATGGTCTGAAGCGGCGAATGATCTTGATTTAATTTTCTTCATAGTTTCGCAAGTTGTGTTTTGTATTCTGGGTATATGTTATTTCCTAAGTGTTTTGACTTAGGCTGTTCTTTTCTGTTTTCTTAAAAAACCACAGATAAGACTATATCTTACGTGATGAAACCTAAATTTGAAAGCAGTCTCCGAAATAGCATCGATGCGTTATTACTATAATAGTATTAGGTTACTTATTCAATATATTCATGATATTATTTTAAATATTTATGTTTTGTGAACTTTTGGGGAATGTCAGAGGTAAATTCTGGTTTTGTGTGTTTAAGAGTAACTTATAATTGACTTAAATATATATTGTATATGTACAATAATAGCTTGATTTGATTAAAAAAAAAGATCAATGCAACTAATTATTATTTTCCTTCTTCTTTCTGGATAGTTTTTTCTTTGTTACACAGGCCAACAATTAAAACAGCATTAATCGAAACAGATTAGGAATTATGCGTTTACATAAATAAAACCTTATGGTATATAACATATGAGTCTGTAAAACATATTTTTTAGTTGAATGTTTGTTCGATCATTATTTTTCTAATGAATTCAGTTACATTAAAGAAGTCAGAAAGGTCAAAATATGAATGGTAAAGGACATTTACCAATACAAAGATTGGTGCAGATTTGTTTGCTATAAAGATTGTAAAATTGTTTTGTTTCAGACACCAATTATCTCTATGGATGATATCATTAAATAATCATTAAAGAAATATCATTACATTGAGGTTGTGTAATAACAATTTTGAACTTATCCATACATTGCTATTTCTCTGGCGTTAATAATATATTGTTGGTGTTTAAATAGAGATGAACCTTTAAATTTAATTGAATACTTTTGAATTTCTGTTCGATTCTCTGCGCACCCTTACAGGATTTAAGTTTTCGAGCTTTGGAAAAGAAACATCATCTAATTTAGATGCCCCGTATTACAGATTACCATTTTATAAGAAATATCTTGCAAGAGTTATCTTGCTTTTTTTTGGAATAAAATATCACAGGGTAAGCTACCCTGAGCCCAAACAAATTGATAAAGGATAACATCAGCTTACACATCAACCTTAAAAAATACAATCTACTTCTAAGTTATACATTATAAGGTAAAGCTTAAAAGAAGGTATGTTTTTTGTATTTAAGTAAGTCTGCATTACCATCAGGTTAGAAGATTTGCAAATAAAACACTCAGTATATAGCAGCATATATCGCCTTGTTCTCTTAACTATCGTCTTTTAAACACTTGCCGAGTACTGATTAACTAAAAACTGAAGGAAGACTTTTATTTTTACTGGTCTGGAAACTCTCTACGGATTTTATCATAAGTGGCATATTTTAACTGATAGCAAGCAAATTATTTCAATCAATTACCTCAATATAAGCCGACATTAATTTTGTGTTATTTTCACTACTGTTAAAATGTCCCTATTTTTTACATCCTAAACCATGTTTCTTTATTTACAAACAGTTAACTAATTAAGGTAACTGAACTCATATCTCTGCCCCAAGAGTTTGGCCCTTTGTCTATCTTTTTTTTTTCTTAATAAAGTCTATGGTCATTTCTGAAATTCAAATTCAATACTGATTAAATGAAAGTGTCATTTAATCAATAAAGCAACATTTTACGTCAATTTTCTGCAAGAATATCATTTCTAAAATACATTTTCTCTACGATTTGATGCTTTCTTTTTGGCTTAACCTTACCATATAAATAAGGACATTTATCTAATTGTACTGAATACCACACTGCTCAGAATAATTGGTTTGTCCAAAAAATGCGAAACCTCTAAATCTATGAAAGTATTTTGATTATAGTGTACTTTCATCCACTTTATCATCGACAAGTGTCCTATTCCATCTTGAGATAAATTGGGAATTTAATCACTCTGCTAATCACAATTATTCATTGTTTATTACATGACATATATCAAATTAATAAAAAGAAAATCATTTTTACTAGATTTGTTTCTTATTTGTTTAAACGCAAGTATGTTAAAATAAAAGTCAATCAAATTAAGAGCCACTAGTTCATCTAAATCGAAGGTTTTAGCAAATATCGAACGATATATAATGGGAATTGATTCGTGGTGATATCCGGTGACACATTTTAAACTAGTTGTATCGGTTACCGACTTTTAAAAATGAGCGCACTTTATCAATCAATTCTTTTGACCTATCTAATTTTCAATGTATAAGTAATTTCTTGCATTAACGAAATCAGGATACACATAAATACCCATCATCGTACAGATTGTGGATATAATTGACAGCATCAACAGCGAGTGTCAATTCTTTAAATAGGACGTTAAATACGTTGAATATTTTCGTACAAATTCCTGTATATTTGGATACAAACATAAACATTTACAATTTATTAAATATCATAAATACTTTGAGGAAATATGAAAAGTATTTGCAGTGAGCATTTATTAGTGTACATGATGAATTTCTGGTCGGGATCTTTACTCGTCTTCTACCTCCTGAAACTAGGACTAGTCCTTGCTGGAACCCGTGTTGATGAAGAAAACTTGCATGCTTTCTTATTTTCAGGATATAATAAAGAAATTCGTCCTGGAATGAATAGAAGTATTCCTCTCCCACTTGACATAATATCCTATCTATATTCCCTAAATGATTTTGATCTAAACAAGGGAAAGCTTTCGTTAACTGCAATATTTTTACTGACTTGGGTGGATGAAAGACTCTCCTGGAATCCGGCGGCCTTTAACGATACAAACAATATATCTATTTCTCAGAAAAAAATATGGATTCCAAATCTTGTGAACATAAACCCTTATGACGATGTTACTGAACTAAGAACGGATGCATCGGCGGTAAGAGTATTCAGTAGTGGATATTGTGTGTGGCTTGCTCTGCAAACATTCAAAGTCATATGTAAAGCGGATGTGACAAAATATCCCTTTGATACTCAAACATGTGCAATGAGATTCTACGTTTGGGGATATGCTCCAGCAGAAGTTAAATCCAAATGTTTGCCACCAGTTGCAGATGAGTTTGTATATTACTCTGAAAATGGCGTTTGGGATATCATTGATTCTTCATCCTACATTCAGTTAGACTTCCATAAATATGAAATAATAAATTTCGAATTTGTATTAAAACGCAGAGCTCCGTATTATATCGTGAGTTTGATATTACCAATTGCTTCGGTTTCATTTCTTATGGGCTTTGTATTTCTTCTTCCAGTTGAGTCTGGGGAAAGAGTTGGGTTTTCTACAACTTCTCTTCTCTCTGTGATTGTTTATCTTACGATTATTCAGGAAATGTTGCCTGAATCGTCAGAACCAAATATATCAACTCTTGGTTATATTCTGGTGACGTACGTTGTGACCGGATCATTCGTTGTCATAGAAGTCATCATCAGCCTCTGGATTCAGAGTCGGCCATCCCAAAGTCCTGTTCCTAAAAGTTTAAGTCGTCTTATGACATGTTCACTCAAGAAACGAAATAAAATATCTGAAGATACACTTGATACCAAGGAAGAGGAATGTGACAACTTAATTGATGAAGTCACTTGGCCAGATGTATTAAGAATGTATGACAAAGCTTGTTTTATATTAACTAATATTGTGTTTTGCGTATCGTCATTTATATACTTTTGCATAGTTTTGTCGTGAATGTATCCATTTATATGGGGGAAAATTGTTGAAAGTACATGTATCCTGTCCGTCTTAAATATGCTTTTAAGGATTTCAGCGATTTGTTGATGATATTTTGATATTTGCTATAGAAGCCATCAAATGTTACGACAACTATTTGGTAAACCGGTAAATGCTTGTATATTTACATTGTAGTTATCTGAGATATATCAATGTCTTCAAATGTCTTACTTTAAATTTAATACATTTTAACTGGTGGATTATTTTTTATTTCCTATTTCTATTTAAAAACAAAATCTTGCAGAGGTCACTTTGATAACGGGGAAAATGGAAATTCCACTTTACTTTTTCAAACACATATACTCATCTCCTCGTGATTTCAAATTTTATTATTGCAAAAAAATATCCAGCGTGACATAAGGTTCATTTTTATCATCAAACATGTGTTGATTTATCTATCTTTCATCTATCTATCTATCTATCTATCTATCTATCTATCTATCTATCTATCTATCTATCTTTCTATCTATCTATCTATCTATCTATCTATCTATCTATCTATATATATATGTATCATTTTTATTTGAAGTAAAAACAAAACGTAACATTAATCATTAGTTTTATTTCTTATGAAAAGCCATTAACATTGTGTTGTTAAGCAGTTATCTATTTAATACACTCATTACAATGCATATTATGCAGAGACATTTTGAATTTGACCAAAACAAAGAAAATCATTACCAGGAATATGAGGAATTGATTTCTTTAACCTCAATTTAAATTCAATCAAATTCAATCTGAACGCTCTTATTCCACAAATTAACTCCACAAATGAGTGAATAATATTAAAGATTAAACGAATATTTTGAATTTAAAAGAGCTAATTTTATTTCTACTTTGATTAATTAATGAAGATTACTTTAATTCCTGGTTGTTATACAGTGCAATCACTTTGTGGTCCTCAAACGGGGGATCCACTGCAAACAAGATAAGGGATACTCACCGAAGACAGCTGAAATTAACATAACTGACTAATTAAAAGAGAAAGCTTCTGGTCAGAAAACCTTAACTGTGTTCTTAGCTCGATAAAAACAAAGCTAGGGAAAACATTTGTAAATAACCAAGTGCGGTTTTTTTTTTCGGACATAAACTTCTTAAATTGTTTTATTTAGATATTTGAATTTATATTAAGAACGCCATGAAACAGAATCGCACGCAGAATTTATTCAAGACCATCTACAACTGAAACATTATCCAAATGTAATTAAGCCTTTAGTATATCGATACAAATCACAACCCATTAGATCTCCAAACAAGTCGGGAAATCCTCTAACACAAAGGCTTTATATATGCCTAATTTGTTGATGGACCCTTCCATTAAAAGTTAAGTACTTTACAGTAGTGCTCAGGGTTCTTTTTGGGGTGTTTCATTTAATAGCAATTCATTATGTACTTTATCGATTATGTATACAGAACTTCATATTGTTATTCTCTTTGATGTTCTTTTAAATCCGTTTTATTATTATAAGTAACACGACATTGTCTGCAGGACCAAAACTTTAAGATTTTCATAAGTTATAGCAGTTTAGAAGGAAATCTTAGCTATAATTTGACATTGGAATAAATACTATTTAAACAATTGATTCGGATATACAATGTGTAATGTTCTGTAGACACAAAATGATATCATGGTTGACAGTAGTAGTTTTGAGCTGCTTTATCAATAGAGGGCTCATCTTTGCCTATACGCTCCAAGATGAACAAACTCTCCATTCTGCCTTACTCACCGGATACAATAAGGGTCTTCGGCCGGGAATTGATAGAACCATTCCTATGATTCTCAACATGACATTTCTTTTGTTTTCCATTAAAGAATTGGACATAAGCACTGGTGAATTTTCTGTGACTGGGGTTTTTGTTCTGAAATGGATAGACGAGAGACTTTCTTGGAATCCGGCAAGTTACAACCAAACAAATACGACTGTCATCTTGCAGAGTCAGCTGTGGCTTCCAAATCTCATCAACGTGAACCCTTTTCAGGATATAACTGGTCTTCGACACGACGAACTATCTATTATTGTAGACTACACTGGACTATGTACTTGGTTTGCTATTAAGACGTTTGAAAGTGTGTGTTACACTGATGTCACTAAGTATCCCTTTGACACCCAAGTCTGTAGCATAAAGTTCTATGTTTGGGGATATTCATACAATCAAGATATTGATTCCACATTTGTTTCACCAAAAGTCCTTCTCACACTGTACTCTGAGAATGGAATATGGGAGGTCCACGATTCAGCAACGTACACGCAGATGAATATCTACAATGACAAAGAAATTATAGTCGAACTAACCCTTGAACGCAGAACTTCATATTATATTGTAAGCTTGATACTCCCGTTAGTTTTTATCACGTTTCTGACGAGTTTTGTTTTCCTTCTACCACAGGATTCAGGAGAGCGATTAGGATTTTCCCTTACAGTTTTACTGTCGGTTGTTGTGTATCTCACAATCATTCAAGACATTCTACCTGAGGCATCAGAACCTCATGTGTCCATCCTTGGCATTTTCCTTTCCATTTTTGTCGCCCACGGAACACTTGTAGTTATTGTAGTCATTATTAACCTGCGTATTCAGAACCAGCGTAGTCAAAAACCGGTACCCAAGTTTATCAACCGACTCATCCTTTTTGTACGAAGAAAGGATTTAGATATGGTAGAGCCCTTGGGTTCAAAGATAGAATTAGATTACAATGAGGAGGATAATGTACTGACATGGTCTGAAGTGGCGAATGATCTTGATTTAATTTTCTTCGTAGTTTTGCAAGTTGTGTTTTGTATTTTGAGTAAATGTTTTTTCTTAAGTGTTTTGACGTAGGCTGTTCTCTTTTTTATTAAAACACCAACGATAAGTCGAGTTTTCATTGATTAAACCTAAATCTGAAAGCGGTCTTAGAAATAGCATCGATGCGTTATTACTATGATGATTTTTTTAAGCAACACTGTGGCTCGATCAATATTTATTAATGCATTCAATTATATTAAAGAAGTAAAAAAGAAAGTAAAAACAGTAATGGAAAAAGAAATATTTCAAATACAATGATTGTTGCAGATTTGTTGGCAATAAAAATTGTAAAATTGTTTTCCTTCTGATTCCCGTCTTTTCTAAGAAGGATATCAGAAATATCAATATAAGGAGGTTGTGTAAATGATATTTTTGCACTTATGCAGGCATTGTTATTTTCCTTGTGTAAATAGAATATCGGTGGGGTTTTTTAAAAATAAAAATGAATCGCAAGCTTGCAAGAGTTATCTCGCTTTTCACTGGAAATAATCATTACACGATGAGGTGCTCTAGCGTTACACTGAAAAGCTCTAGCATATTAATAAAGGATTTAATTTGTTTACACTTTAACCGTAATTAAAATACAATCTTCTTCTAAGTTAAACCATAAAAGGTTTAGTTTAAACGATTGTATGTTACGCTTGTGTGTAAGAACAAATTATAAGACGGTCTGCATTACCATAAGATTAAGGAGATTGACCTTCAAAACTTTAAATAATTAGCAGCGTACTTCGCTTTGTTCTATTAATTATCGTCCTTTTAAACACTTGCCGATTACTAATTAACAAAAACTGAAGGCAGATTTTTATTTCTATATAGAAATATGATTCGAAAACTTTCTGCGAATTTTATGATAAGTGGCATTTTTTAACTAATTGCAAGCAAATTACTGTAAACTATTTCGCCAATATAATACGACAATGATTTTGTGCTATTTCAACCATTGTTATAATGTCTATATTCTGTACATTTAAAACTTTGTTTCTTTTTCCAGAAACAGTTAACTACCGGTAAACAAGGTATTTGATGTTAACTCTGCCTATTAATATTTTTATCCTTTGTATTTCATTCTTTTCATGATGAAGTTTATGGTCAAAGCGCAACTGATGTATATATTTACTCAATTAGAATTTAGTTCCGATTTTAATGAGTGTCATTTAATCAATAAGGCAACATTGAACGCCATTTTTCTGCTAGATTATTAGTTCTATATATACACTGTCTCTATGACTTGATGCTTTACAGTATGTTCCTTATTAAACGTGAGGAACTAATATCCGCGTATAATCGCGGGAAGGAAATCTCGCGAATTTTGAACTATCGCTTTTTTATGTCTCGCGATTTGATAGAAAGAGGTAGAATGGCGAAATAAAGAACACCCGTAAAATAAGGAATATGCAGTAATTTCTTGGCTTGACTTGACCATATGAATAAGGGCTTAAATCGAATGGTGCTGAAGAAAAATCTGCTCAGAATAATTGGTTTAACTTATTGGTCTAAAAAGCTTTAATTTTGATCAAACGTCCTACAAGAAAATCATGATTATATCTGCAATTCCTTATCAAATGGTAGGCATTTATGAAGACCAGAATAATCTTAATAGTTTGAGTTAATACGGCGCGGATGTAGGACATCGGCCACAAAAATGCTGTTATAACTTTTTTTCAAAATACTGTATCTAATGTAGAGCTACAAAAATGCTTCTTCTTTGTTCGAAACTTATTTTTTAAGAATTTTTTTTCAGAATTTGCATGAATTCAGTGGCAGGTGTACAAAAAGCCAAATATTTTTTTCTTAAAAATAAAAAACATCAAATTGGACCCTACCGTTTTAAGTATGCCATGCGCCAAGTTAAAAGTTTAAAAAAAATATAGAGATGTTCCTTGTACACATCATTTAGTGTAGACTATAGGATGCGCAAGAAAATAATTTCAGTTGTTTTGCGATTCATTAACTAGAAAAACGGATTTAAAAATGAATATCGAAATGCACTTCACAGTCGTCAACAAAATTGTAACTAACTGGCCTTGTTCTAATTAATCACCACCTCTCCATTTGTAGGAAGTCAAGTACCGTGGAACTAAGGCTTGATTTCAACATGCCCACCTTCAGCTTTGTTACTTTTAATACACTTCAAATACTTTGAATTAATTGGTTTTACATTCTATGAATGGCATTGTACTCTCCGCGCCTTAAATCTCGACACTGCTCTTTACAAGCAAAGGCGTGTTGTTTTTGTAATGAAATTTGGTCCTAGCCTCAATTATGAACTCTGATTTACAAATTGATTTTCAATATAAGGACATTTTAACTGTTTATGTAACAAATCCCTACGTCACTTATTCTCTAAGTACACAGTGGAATAAAATGTTTCTGAACCCTCGTTTGGTCATTTTAAAACATTATTTCATACCATGTTTTCTTAACTTATTTTAACAATCTGTGCAAAAGAGGAGAATAAATGATAAATAAGTTAAATTAAAATATTTTTTGAAAAAAAATATGTATCTGTTGATAGCTATAAAAAATGAAAATTATGTCCAAACCCCCTACTCCCCCGCAATATAAGGAATCCTTCAACATTCAGATAATAAACATCTGTATAAGTATAACTAATATTATAAGGAAAATGTATTTAAAATGCATTTGAAAGAGTTAATCAAATAAGCACTGCAAATAATTTCAAGTATAAAATATCACAATATGTTGTGATGTCTTCTTACTTTTAAGCTCAACTTATTATAAATGAGATTTTGGCAATATTGAAACCAAAGTATGATTTATTATCGATTCCATTTGCTAAGACTTCAGTATATTTCAAAACACTTCCGATGCCGTTAATAAAATACCACGATCATTAGGCAGTTTAAAGGTGTTCTGTTCACTCATTAAATTTTCAATAATTTATCTGTAATGTCTCTTATTTTGGATAGATAAAAGGTCGTTTATTATGAACGCGAATAAAGCCAAATCTTAGATAAAGCATATTTTGTTGAGTCCTTGACAAATTTCTTCTGTAAAATTTTAAGGTTAAAATGAAATGGGTTTTAACGAACTACCGGATGTAGCGAACGGATTTCAAGTATCGTAGAGGTGAAAAACAATTCTTTACCGTTGTTTTTGTTTTTAATTGCTAAAAATTAGCAGAAAAATTGACATAATTTTGTGGTTCTTTAACTAATATGATTAATTATATGAAAACTAATCTTTAAATCTTCTCATTTTAAAGATTTCTATAAATCTTTTTATAATTTTTTATAATTTTTATAAAAAATTATAATTTGCTCTAATCAGAGACTCTTGATAGTTTTTCCAACAACAAAAATAATTTTAAAAACTATAAAATTCCGACATGAAAATTTAACCTCTCCTGTTTCGTTGTTTTTCAAAATGTATTTTTTACCGAGCATAAGTTATAGAAAATGATGGCAAACGAGTAAAAATAATTGTATTGATTGTCATTGAATTAGAATTATACGATACATTTAAATTCATATACTACTTTTTTAAATGTGCTTTGTTTAGTAAGGATCATCAATAACACTTGAAAATGAATTTTTTTTTTAGACGAAATTGCGTGGAAATGTTTCTTTTACTGCATTTCTTGTGAGAAATGTCACTTAAACTCGGGTAGACTTCATCTAATTTTCAAACGAAAAGATTGGCATTTTTCATCATAAACAAATTAACATCATTCATGCAATGAACATATTTAAACAATGTGATAACTTTCAAAATTTGTAAATCATTACTTCTTCATTTTTTATCCACGACTCTTCTATATTCATATCAACTGAATTTAGTTTATACATTTGTTTTGATAAATTCAATTTGATAGAAATGGGCATTTGGTTTTTTTGTTGTTTTTTTTTTTGGGGGGGGGGGATTAAAACCAGCGAATTTTGATATAGGTACATGTATCAAACGATTTTTTCAACTATTAAATCATCGACCAAACACATGGTTTTCTTTGCAAACGCATGAATATTTTAAATATGATTATCTAATCAATTCAGTTGTTTTTCGTTCCACGAAACATAGAGCTGATCAGAGAAGTATGAATGAGGTCAATTAGTTACAAAATGTCCTCAAAAATCGAAAGCACCATGACCTTGCTCTAACTAATTGTTAACATTTCCATTAACAGACCGTCGAGAACTATAGAACAAAAGAAAGTTCACGCAAACTTTGATTTATGCAAGTAAACCTTAGTGTTGTAACCTTGATTTATTATGTAGTTCAAATACTATGAATTAAATGACTTTACGGTTATGAAAGTCAGTGTACTACACGCACCTAAAATTTCAGCGTTTTACTAACAGGCTAAAGCATGTCGTTCAAGGGCAGTATGTAATATCCACAATTATGAACCTTGATTTTAACACTGATTTTGAACTCTTTATGCAACTAATCTTTTCGTCACTGGATCCTTGACAACAGATCTCAGGTCAATTAAAGATCTATTGTCATTAGTCTTATTTTAAGTCTATTTGTAAGTATTTGAGTTGAATTTTTCTAGTTTCCAATTAAGTAGACCGAAGCAGAAAATGTTCTAAAATTTCAAAATTAAATATGGGATTAAACATTTTAAATTTTTAATGAATAATTTCAGGTAAGAGGGAACATAATACACCCCTCCTAAAACAATCCTCATATATATTTAAGAAATTCATGCTTTACATTTTGGAGTACGCAAAGAAATTCATGTCTAACGCATTTAGTTTAATTTACAATAAAATATCATTAAAAGAAAAGTATTGTTTTTCAAATAGTTTCATTGGAAGTTATCAAATGAATAACAAGATTTTTACAAACTTAAAGGAATCAAATAAGCTATTGTCTAGTGTGTCTTTTTAAAACTAAAATTAAATCTTATAAATTAGTTAAACTTATTTATTACTTCTATTAACTCAAATAAATGTTTCAAAAATGGTAATAAATTAATAAACCTTAAAAGAAAAATAATTGGAAGCTATGAAATACAAAATCTGTTGGGTTACAAAAGCTTAGATACATTTTGCCACATTCCTTTTTTTATATATGACTTTAAAGTTTCATATGAACAGCACTTCTTTCTGTTTTTAAATTTTATATCTTAAATATCTAAGAGTTACCTCTTCAAACTATTTACCAAAACAAACTTGAATACTCTAAATTGTCACAAAAATTTTCTTTTCTTTTTTTGTACTTGGTTGGTTGATGCTATCTATGTGTCTTTCAAATTGACCAAAAAATGTTTCCTTTAGTGTTGATGTTTTACTAGTATTTCATTTTTTAGTTATTCCACAAAAATCACCTTATATCAGTCAAATTTGTTGGAGCTGTGGAACTGTAAGCACGGCATTCTATAATTAAGTAAATGAGCTCAACATGTACCCTATATTAGATATTTTTACTTCTCTTTTGAGTCTTTCAAACAGTATTTTTTTAAATGAACGATATAAGATAGAATTTCAGATCAATCAAACCTAAAAGAATCGACGGTTTTTCCAATTACGTTCAACAAATGAAATTGAAATTGGTTTACTAATCATAGGCGTCGGAAGCAAATTGAAAGTGGGGGGGGGGGGGGGGGGCTAGACTAATCCTCAGAAATATTGAGAAAAAAGTAATTCCCAAAATCATGGAAATCCTAATCCGTGGGGGGGGGGGGGGGGGGGGTGTATACTAGTATACTATACTTCCAAAACAAAATTTACTTACCCAAATTTTTTTTCTCCGTGGGGGGGGGGGGGGGGGGCTAGTATGCTTCTGAATCTAACCTCTCAATCTTTCAAGGTAAATTTAGGAACAATAGTCTTTCCTGCGAGAAAAAGTGGGGGGGCTGAACCCTCTATCATGCTATGTTTCTAATGGTTAGGTATAACTTTGCAAAAAAAGTGGGGGGGGGGGGGCTAAGCCCCCCCCTAGCCCCCCCCCCCCCCCCCCCCGGTTCCGACGCCTATGCTAATTGCTAATTACAGGAATGAGGAAATCTGATCCACTGGTCAATACTACTCGAGCCATTTAACACACACGCGTATCACGGTTTGTTTGCATGATTTAAAGATTATGTTGCAAAAACAATATGTTCAATAATGCATAGCCAAAAACTCTTCAGGAAATCAACAACCTTTTTGCATTTAAAATTTCAATGTCCTAGAGTGTGCAAAATGAAAAAGAAAGTCTTAGTTTCGCCCGAAGTGCAGGTGTGAAATCTAGTGATTTTCCGCCATATATTAAACAATAATATTTCAGTGGACATTATTTAGAACATGTTTTTGAGTATATAAAGACCGTCCCCTGTCATTAACTCATTTCTGAAAATGATTTCGTTGTGGACAGTTCTAATCCTCATCTGTTACCCCAGCAGAGGTTTGCTGACAGTTGCATATACTCTTGAAGATGAACAGAACCTTCAAACAGCGTTACTATCTGGTTACAGCAAGGGTCTTCGGCCTGGAAGAGATAGATCTTTTCCGATGACCCTTAACATGTCTTTTGGCTTGCTGTCTATCAAAGAATTTGACTTGAACACAGGAAAATTTTCCCTGACCGGGGTTTTTCAACTTAATTGGATAGACGAGAGACTCTCTTGGAACCCGGCAAATTACAATCAAACGAATTCTACAGTGATTTCACAGAGTCTTCTTTGGCTTCCGGATCTCATCAACGTTAATCCTTATGAAGAGATAACTGGACTGCGCTTAGGATTATCCATGATTGTAGAAAGTACCGGGTTATGTAACTGGTATGCTATCCAAACATTTGAGACTGTGTGTGACACTGATGTTACAAACTATCCTTTTGATACTCAGATATGTTCCCTTAGATTCTACGTCTGGAGCTATGAACCTACAGACATTGACGTTGTATTTGTGGCACCAAAAGTCGTCCTCGATTTGTATTCTGAAAATGGAATATGGGAGATCCAAGATTCGGCAACGTACACAAAAATAAATGTGTACAATTATAAAGAAATTATTGTTGATTTATTCCTGAAACGTAGGACTTCTTACTATGTTGTGAGCTTGATACTGCCTTTAATTTTTATCGCCTTTCTAATGGGCTTCGTTTTCCTTCTGCCTGCGGATTCAGGAGAGAGAGTTGGGTTTTCCACAACAGTCCTGCTGTCGATTGTCGTATATTTAACAATCATCCAAGACATCCTTCCGGAATCATCGGAACCGAATGTCTCCACCCTTGGCTTCATTCTTGTAACGTTCGTTGTCAACGGGTCCTTCGTTGTCATTGCTGTTATCATCAGCTTGCGTATACAAAGCCAGTCTTGCCAGAAAGCAGTCCCTCTGTGTATAAATCGAGTGGCACTTTACCTTCGAAGGAGGAGAAAGACAAAAGACATGGTGGAACCTCTTGACACAAAATCAGAATTAAATTATGAAGACGAAGAAGAAAAAGTGACCTGGCATGAAGTTGCGAAATGTTTTGACATGTTTTGTTTCATCCTTTTACAAATTTTCTTTTTTGTAACTTCCACGAGCTATCTTATTATAGTCAACACGTAAGAAAGATCAATATTGACACCTTTGTGGTTGTAAGAACTAATGACAATTTTTTTTCATGAGTTCGGACATAGGCTATTCCCTAAAGTGTTAAGAACTTATTGTTTTTTTTTCCTAATAATAATGATTAAGTGAAATGAAATTTAGACTTATCTTCAAAAAATTTAACTTCACTGCAAATAATCATATAATTCCGACATTTCTTTGCCGTAAAACTGTACTCTAAGTTTTGAGAACCTGTGCCGCCTATTCCTTTTGTTTTCGGTGACTTAATAATCAAAAATCACAAACGACTAACAAAATGTTCATAAATCTTTTAGTATCTACTAATCATTAAACACAAAAATTCATATACTTTTAGTTCATGTTGGCATATATGGTTCTGTATTCCATAAGTATCGCCTGTCAGCCATTGATGTAGTAAACTGCAATTTCATCATAAATAATTACCAATGAAAAAGTGCAACTCATATAATGCATATTTTGCAATAAAATACTTTCCGTAAATATATATTGTCATTATTACAAAAATTTATAAAAATGAAATGTAGTTATTGCATTGGATTTCAGCTCTTTAGTAATAAAATAGCTAAAGTGGTGAATACTTTACTACAGATAATATTTTATTTTACACATTGTATTTAAATTGTGGACGCATTTTTATGCAATATTTTGATATTATCATACAATTTACATCTGTCGAAAGGACAGTCAATTTTCGAACGTACGTGCCCTGTATTTTACACCGAATACTTTTATGCGTGTTGACTTGTGAAAGTTTGTGATTATGTTATATTAATTGCAATTCTGCGATTTTGTAAAAGACTACTAGTAATTGATACTTTTTTTTTATATCGTTTCAAATGTGTGCTTTAATGTAAGAAATATGTATGATGATTAAAAGAATTTTAAAAACAGAATGTCTGCAAAAGTTCCAATTATTTATATATTTAGGTTTGAGTCATGATTTAAAGTTCAACGAAAAGTTCAACAAGGATTTAGTCTGTAAACCCTCTCTCTCTCTCTCTCTCTCTCTCTCTCTCTCTCTCTCTCTCTCTCTCTCTCTCTCTCTCAAAAAGTGCATCAGACTGATCTTTTTTAAATTCCACAAAAAGACTATGAAACCTTTTCTTTCAACCAATGTTTTATCGGACGGAACTTTGCACGGCTCTTACGATTTTCTCACTTTATCTTATAATTAATTATAATATTCTAAAATATTCTAAAATTTAGATACTCATTGTTGAGATAAAAACATAACGTTGTGGTTTTTAATTTTTTTTTCTTCTCCAATTTTTAAACAAGGGACACGAAAGCAAAGAGCAAAACCTACACGTACTGGATAAATCTTCTAATACTTAGATCACTTGAGCGATTTACGTTGACTCTTTGCCAGCTGTTCGCTGTGTAACACTTGTTAAAACACTGCAAAGACGTTTGTTTAAACAACCCTAGCAGACAGATCATGCAATGTGTGAATATGCCATTATGGAATCAAGCTTCCATTTTTGTTTTCTCTCTTTTATTTCTGTTTCTATAGTAATTTCTGCCAAAGTGCAGTCGCTTTTAGTTTACAGTATTACTAGAAAACACTATGATATTGTTTTGGAACATGGGGTGAAATTTTGGTTGTATGTTGATAATATTCTTTTTTTTATATTTTGACCTTGTGTTATTTGTTAGTCATTGTCTGAATGATACAAGGGCATCATTTTATTAAACTTAGTAATTTCTACTTGTAAGATGTTGCGTTGAATTGTTACGTTCCAAATACACTGTGCTTTACACTTAACTTATATTAGCATTGCAGCTATACGCTGTATAAGAGTTAGTCAAAATTACTAGCTTTTAAAAGAGGTGGGAAACAATGTAGTTTTTGGCCATTTACGTCCCGTGTGCTTTTCTTTTTAAAATTAATCTCCTTGCGTCATTTACCAGTCTTTCAAACAGTATTTTTTTAAATGAACGATATAAGATAGAATTTCAGATCAATCAAACCTAAAAGAATCGACGGTTTTTCCAATTACGTTCAACAAATGAAATTGAAATTGGTTTACTAATCATAGGCGTCGGAAGCAAATTGAAAGTGGGGGGGGGGGGGGCTAGACTAATCCTCAGAAATATTGAGAAAAAAGTAATTCCCAAAATCATGGAAATCCTAATCCGTGGGGGGGGGGGGGGGGGGTGTATACTAGTATACTATACTTCCAAAACAAAATTTACTTACCCAAATTTTTTTTCTCCGTGGGGGGGGGGGGGGGGGGGGGGGGCTAGTATGCTTCTGAATCTAACCTCTCAATCTTTCAAGGTAAATTTAGGAACAATAGTCTTTCCTGCGAGAAAAAGTGGGGGGGCTGAACCCTCTATCATGCTATGTTTCTAATGGTTAGGTATAACTTTGCAAAAAAAGTGGGGGGGGGGGGGGGCTAAGCCCCCCCCTAGCCCCCCCCCCCCCCCCCGGTTCCGACGCCTATGCTAATTGCTAATTACAGGAATGAGGAAATCTGATCCACTGGTCAATACTACTCGAGCCATTTAACACACACGCGTATCACGGTTTGTTTGCATGATTTAAAGATTATGTTGCAAAAACAATATGTTCAATAATGCATAGCCAAAAACTCTTCAGGAAATCAACAACCTTTTTGCATTTAAAATTTCAATGTCCTAGAGTGTGCAAAATGAAAAAGAAAGTCTTAGTTTCGCCCGAAGTGCAGGTGTGAAATCTAGTGATTTTCCGCCATATATTAAACAATAATATTTCAGTGGACATTATTTAGAACATGTTTTTGAGTATATAAAGACCGTCCCCTGTCATTAACTCATTTCTGAAAATGATTTCGTTGTGGACAGTTCTAATCCTCATCTGTTACCCCAGCAGAGGTTTGCTGACAGTTGCATATACTCTTGAAGATGAACAGAACCTTCAAACAGCGTTACTATCTGGTTACAGCAAGGGTCTTCGGCCTGGAAGAGATAGATCTTTTCCGATGACCCTTAACATGTCTTTTGGCTTGCTGTCTATCAAAGAATTTGACTTGAACACAGGAAAATTTTCCCTGACCGGGGTTTTTCAACTTAATTGGATAGACGAGAGACTCTCTTGGAACCCGGCAAATTACAATCAAACGAATTCTACAGTGATTTCACAGAGTCTTCTTTGGCTTCCGGATCTCATCAACGTTAATCCTTATGAAGAGATAACTGGACTGCGCTTAGGATTATCCATGATTGTAGAAAGTACCGGGTTATGTAACTGGTATGCTATCCAAACATTTGAGACTGTGTGTGACACTGATGTTACAAACTATCCTTTTGATACTCAGATATGTTCCCTTAGATTCTACGTCTGGAGCTATGAACCTACAGACATTGACGTTGTATTTGTGGCACCAAAAGTCGTCCTCGATTTGTATTCTGAAAATGGAATATGGGAGATCCAAGATTCGGCAACGTACACAAAAATAAATGTGTACAATTATAAAGAAATTATTGTTGATTTATTCCTGAAACGTAGGACTTCTTACTATGTTGTGAGCTTGATACTGCCTTTAATTTTTATCGCCTTTCTAATGGGCTTCGTTTTCCTTCTGCCTGCGGATTCAGGAGAGAGAGTTGGGTTTTCCACAACAGTCCTGCTGTCGATTGTCGTATATTTAACAATCATCCAAGACATCCTTCCGGAATCATCGGAACCGAATGTCTCCACCCTTGGCTTCATTCTTGTAACGTTCGTTGTCAACGGGTCCTTCGTTGTCATTGCTGTTATCATCAGCTTGCGTATACAAAGCCAGTCTTGCCAGAAAGCAGTCCCTCTGTGTATAAATCGAGTGGCACTTTACCTTCGAAGGAGGAGAAAGACAAAAGACATGGTGGAACCTCTTGACACAAAATCAGAATTAAATTATGAAGACGAAGAAGAAAAAGTGACCTGGCATGAAGTTGCGAAATGTTTTGACATGTTTTGTTTCATCCTTTTACAAATTTTCTTTTTTGTAACTTCCACGAGCTATCTTATTATAGTCAACACGTAAGAAAGATCAATATTGACACCTTTGTGGTTGTAAGAACTAATGACAATTTTTTTTCATGAGTTCGGACATAGGCTATTCCCTAAAGTGTTAAGAACTTATTGTTTTTTTTTCCTAATAATAATGATTAAGTGAAATGAAATTTAGACTTATCTTCAAAAAATTTAACTTCACTGCAAATAATCATATAATTCCGACATTTCTTTGCCGTAAAACTGTACTCTAAGTTTTGAGAACCTGTGCCGCCTATTCCTTTTGTTTTCGGTGACTTAATAATCAAAAATCACAAACGACTAACAAAATGTTCATAAATCTTTTAGTATCTACTAATCATTAAACACAAAAATTCATATACTTTTAGTTCATGTTGGCATATATGGTTCTGTATTCCATAAGTATCGCCTGTCAGCCATTGATGTAGTAAACTGCAATTTCATCATAAATAATTACCAATGAAAAAGTGCAACTCATATAATGCATATTTTGCAATAAAATACTTTCCGTAAATATATATTGTCATTATTACAAAAATTTATAAAAATGAAATGTAGTTATTGCATTGGATTTCAGCTCTTTAGTAATAAAATAGCTAAAGTGGTGAATACTTTACTACAGATAATATTTTATTTTACACATTGTATTTAAATTGTGGACGCATTTTTATGCAATATTTTGATATTATCATACAATTTACATCTGTCGAAAGGACAGTCAATTTTCGAACGTACGTGCCCTGTATTTTACACCGAATACTTTTATGCGTGTTGACTTGTGAAAGTTTGTGATTATGTTATATTAATTGCAATTCTGCGATTTTGTAAAAGACTACTAGTAATTGATACTTTTTTTTTATATCGTTTCAAATGTGTGCTTTAATGTAAGAAATATGTATGATGATTAAAAGAATTTTAAAAACAGAATGTCTGCAAAAGTTCCAATTATTTATATATTTAGGTTTGAGTCATGATTTAAAGTTCAACGAAAAGTTCAACAAGGATTTAGTCTGTAAACCCTCTCTCTCTCTCTCTCTCTCTCTCTCTCTCTCTCTCTCTCTCTCTCAAAAAGTGCATCAGACTGATCTTTTTTAAATTCCACAAAAAGACTATGAAACCTTTTCTTTCAACCAATGTTTTATCGGACGGAACTTTGCACGGCTCTTACGATTTTCTCACTTTATCTTATAATTAATTATAATATTCTAAAATATTCTAAAATTTAGATACTCATTGTTGAGATAAAAACATAACGTTGTGGTTTTTAATTTTTTTTTTCTTCTCCAATTTTTAAACAAGGGACACGAAAGCAAAGAGCAAAACCTACACGTACTGGATAAATCTTCTAATACTTAGATCACTTGAGCGATTTACGTTGACTCTTTGCCAGCTGTTCGCTGTGTAACACTTGTTAAAACACTGCAAAGACGTTTGTTTAAACAACCCTAGCAGACAGATCATGCAATGTGTGAATATGCCATTATGGAATCAAGCTTCCATTTTTGTTTTCTCTCTTTTATTTCTGTTTCTATAGTAATTTCTGCCAAAGTGCAGTCGCTTTTAGTTTACAGTATTACTAGAAAACACTATGATATTGTTTTGGAACATGGGGTGAAATTTTGGTTGTATGTTGATAATATTCTTTTTTTTATATTTTGACCTTGTGTTATTTGTTAGTCATTGTCTGAATGATACAAGGGCATCATTTTATTAAACTTAGTAATTTCTACTTGTAAGATGTTGCGTTGAATTGTTACGTTCCAAATACACTGTGCTTTACACTTAACTTATATTAGCATTGCAGCTATACGCTGTATAAGAGTTAGTCAAAATTACTAGCTTTTAAAAGAGGTGGGAAACAATGTAGTTTTTGGCCATTTACGTCCCGTGTGCTTTTCTTTTTAAAATTAATCTCCTTGCGTCATTTACCACGTTAACAGGGAGTGAACAGGGGAATGGATTAAATGTCAATAGTCGGACCGTTACGGAAATTTAGTGCAGATGTACTAGATTCTAACACTTTCTCTGGACGGTTCAGAAAATATTTAACTTTAAAGGTTTTTCGCTATGTTTATGTGTGGCGAAAATATTTTATTTTATTTTATTTTATTTTATTTTATTTTATTTTATTTAAACTGGCAAACAAGGCTATTAGAGTCCGATATAACGCCGATTTTACGGAATGAAAGCATTCAGTCTGACATATTAAAAAAGGCTTACATTTTTTTTAAGTTTAATTGTAGGTTTATTTTTCTCTGCATGGTACACGAATGGACGTTGTCATATTAAAACCAGTAAATTCGTTTTACTTTTATAGGTTATCGTCGCATTTTAACAAATCAAATATGTAGAGAATAAGGAGAGAGGTTAGCTGTAAGAAAAGATCACCCTACAGTTAAATAGTATTAACACAAGGTATCAAACTATTTTTTTTCCGGTCGGCTAGCCATGGTAGGGAGCTAATTAAAGTAGAAAAGAATGGTAGTAATTGTCTTTCGTCTGAAAGTAAAAACGATTGCAATTAACGGAGGGGCGCTCTGCACGTAGTTCGGAATGATTGTTATACTAAAGGTGAACTTGACATTAACAACTCCCTGTGGTGTATAAAGAGATATAATGAATTAACTTTCAGAAGCGTAGTATACATGTGAACTCCTTGCTCAATTATAAAGTTTACCACTTAATTCTAAAATATATTTCAGTTCGATTTTTAATGTTCTAAACTATTGCCTTATTATTTAGGAATCGTTGAATCTCGTGCATATATTTTATTTTACTATGAGGTTATTGAATCAAAATATCGACGTTTAATTGCAATGCAGCGACTGCCATTATGTCTAACGATTATGTCTGATTATTTAAACTTTAAACCAAAAATATTTTACCAAGATCTTCATTGCGCACTTTATATAATCTATATATACAAAAGGGATTGGTCGAAAGGTTTGCCTAATTTATTAATTATCCTAATGAATACAGTGCATGTAGTTATCAAGTGGTGTACACAATCTGACAAAAATAATAATTTCAAACATTTTTCAAAATTGTTTTTACTTGCAAAAGTTTTCACCATTAAAATGAGTTGTATAGTATTTATATTCAGAATTAATATGGTTTAATTAAAACAGGAAATTTAAGCTCAGCTAAAGAAGTCCTAGGAATGCTTGTAGGAATTATAGCGCCCTTGGACTCTCCACAAAATCCACGTTCGTTAAGAAGAAATCGTATCAATGCTCTTTGTTACAATCGCCGTTTGCATCAGAATCCTTATGACAGCTCTAAGACATATTGGAGTTTATCAGAGGAGGGTCAGTTCGAAAGTTAAAAAAAAATCTTTTGTAATTCTAACTTGAGTTCACTTTATTAAGATTTTCCACATAATCGAGTTTAATTTTTTTTTCTAGATAACAAAAAATTATTTAAAGGAAAATATATACAAAAATATTCCAAAAACTTTAGAAACCTCTGTCGATGAAATATCAAATGTTTTATTGATGTAATTATTTGTTTATCTTGACACATTCCCCTTACTACAGCTGAATTATGATTGGATGTTACTTCGAGTTTTGAAATCTTACAAATGATTTTGGACAATATTAAATCAAATTGCATGAAAACGCTTGACAGAAATCAACGATTTTTTTCACAAATTGCATTAATACACTAGCAATTATTAACGTTATGGAATTAAAAGACAGACCAACCGGAAAAGAACATTTCTTTCTTTGCGCAGAGAAACAGAAAGTTCTGCCATTTAATGTGACGTCACAGCCATCTGAAATTGGAGAAAGCGGAAGACAAAACACAGTCCAGAAAAAATGCTTTTTTAATCCAAGATCACTCTCGGAAAAACCCTGCAATGGTGAGTTTTATCTGTCACTACTTTTATATATCTACTTTTTGTATAAAACTAATCAGATTATAAAACACATTTTTTTAAATAAAAAAAACTAGTATGAGAATTCTGAATTAAAATTGTAACTGGGCCATTAAAAGCTTTACAAAAGAGTCAAAGATGATACTTCTGAATTTAGAAGAATGAGATCGATGAGCATTGCATGACCGCATGCTTTATCAAGGATGCATGTATACATGCATCGTCGGAAACCCACGGCCAGTCTCGCATAGTAAGCCTGTGCAAGACTGGCCGTGGGTTTCCGTCACTTTCCAACGATGGTATAAACGATATACATGTAATACCAAATCTCGTGCTGTGATTTTTTTTAATTATTCCTCAATGCAATTACTCGCATTGAAAATGCTGTGGACCTGATAGTGTGCACGCAATAAATCTCCAATGTAAAACAGCTTATTGAAAAATAATGATTGTTAGTGTATACATGTATCATTGAAACATACACTGTATTCAAATTATATGTTAAAGAGAAATATACATGTACTACGTAAACTCATTAAAAATGAAAACTTTATTACGTTCAGCCTTTATTTTTCAAAATAAGGCTCATGTACATCGATTCAGCAATATTCAGACTTAATTAATCTATACAATAATTCAATAACCTTTAGCATTATGTGATTTTCAATGAATTTTACCCGGTGGTCGCTAATTTTGAATGCAAGTAAATTTGACTTGTAAGTCAACAATTCTTATTACATGTATAAATGGTCCGGTACCACATGTTCTTGAAATCTGATCAATGAAAATGACCAAATGGTCATCAATTTCGATTTTTGCAGGTTCATCATCGCGTTTAAAAACCCAGCGTCGCTTCCGCACCACTTTCTCGAAGGGACAGTTGTCTGAACTAGAGAATATTTTTCTTCAAACTCATTATCCAGATGTGTTCCAGAGAGAACTGCTCGCAATGAAACTGGATTTGACGGAGTCCAGAGTCCAGGTAAGATGGAACCAAGCAATTAAAAACCGGAGTGCACGAGATGGGTGGAGGTATCCTAGGGCCATTTAAATAATAATTCTAATTTATAATTTTGCAACCCTCTACATATTTATTTATTTATTTATTTAGCACTGCATAACATACATGTATGTTATATACAGTTAGCTGTTTATTTCTTATTTTACGCGAGTACTTATTTCCGGGATTCAGCTTCTTTTGTATCTAATCGCGAGGACATAAACTTGTAAGAGCCCATTTTGGGGTTATTATTTTCTTCAGTTTATGAAAAAAAAACTGTCTGGAAAATAAAAGCGATATTTTAAAATCCAGGAGGGTTGCATCTCGTGTTTAACTCGGAATCAACAGTGTGGTTGTTAATATATTTTAATTTTAGGTTATTTTGTGACACCTTTGATAAGTTGAACGAAATAACCAGGTTTATCCATAATTGATAAACCCTACTATCAATAGCTTTATATATGAGTGTTTGCTTCCAAGTTACAAAACTATGTGTCACTGGAAAAGAAATTTATTTAAAAAAAATCATTGGCGTACTATCAATCAAACAAAACTACAAAATATATTATATCGGTAATATTTGATCATTTTAACATTAATACATGTATTTTTATGTAATATGTCTTAAAATTATTATTTCGCTTAGGTATGGTTCCAGAACAGAAGAGCCAAGTGGCGGAAACATCTCAAGGTGTCTCATACGAAAAACTTTGAAGGTAAGGAAAACAAATGTAACTATTGGTCAGTGTTGGATTCCGTTTTGTAGGTCCACAAGCGGAAAACCTATATTTAGCATGCTTTTTTTCTAGTTTCACGTTTTTACGAATTCAAAGTATCGTGGAAAAGTACATGCAACACTGTGCATGTAAAAGCGCATGTAAAACTTGAGCCCGTATCTTTGCGCGGACTTCAGTCGGCGTCATGGGAGAGGGGCCAATTAATGCAATCTTATCTGTAAATTCATAGATTAGAATTACCCAATATATATACTTCAAATCACCCACCGCACCCCACCATCGCCAAAACAAAATCATCCCTCGGACCCCCTGAAAATTTTTTCAGAATTCGCGCAATAATTTTGTGCTACTTTTAGCATCTGACTATTATCGTTTTAATATATGCATATGATTTATTTATATACATGTATTAGCAATCAATTTGTTCAGTGCCCAAGAGTGAAAGTTCGTTCAAAGGTTTGATTTAATGGTTAATCACTTGCTGCACTTTACGACAAGCTTTGTCATACATTATTATGTTTTTTGATGTTTTTACAGATGATTTCAAGACTGATCAATATAAGTCCATACATACATGTATATCAGAGATATTAACAAGTCAATTACTATCGATTTCTGTAAACCAACTGTAGATCATGGGTACGTAGGTTTTCATTCGTTTTAAAAAATTTAGATATTTTAAGCTTTTGTTCGTATTTTCAGATGATTCGGTCCGTACACCTGCTACGATTCCCTATGAGATATTGCACAGTCCCAGAGAAAAAAGATGCGACTTGCCTCATTCGGAATCACTATCGATAACTTCCGGCAGCATGGGCGGCATATACGACCGGAAGTCAAGTCCATATTATTGTACTTCGCCTCCAGACTACAGGCCTCGGTATCAATCGGTCGCATTACCGCCAACCGACGAGGAGCAAGACTTTACAGTGCTTATGTTATAATAAATAATTATGTATACAAGTACACATGGATATTGCTGAAGAAACTACTGACAGAGTTGACAGACTGTTTTATAAGGATGCCGGGTGCTCACCAAATTACCCATCAGATCAGCAATAACATTTTACATTAGATGATTTTGGCCATAAATTATTAATTGAAAAAAAAAGAAACAATCCAAAGATTTAAGGATTTACAAAATTGATTTTTTTTTTCCCATTTATTTTATAACAGAGCTCTTCATTCGAAGGAAATTATTAATTGTCTAAAAATGGTCACAGCCATTCAGTCGTCTTGTAAATGTAATAAAAGAAATAGTCAAAATTCCAGCCTTCAAACGCTTTACAATGTATTTGAACTTTTCTCTGCCCATCAGAATTTTAGTATATTGTCTTGATATGTTTGCTCGGGTTAGGTGTACAATATATGCTGTCAAGCATCGTGGAGTAATTAAATGGATGACTGAAAAACAATTTGTGTTTTCTCGAGTTGAATAAACTATATTTTTCTTGATTTTAGAGGCTTGACATGCCTTAAAATGAGGATTACTATCGAATAGTTCTAAGAGTATATGTGTCATGCAAATGTGTCAAAGCTCCCGTAAACATGCAATTTCATGTATCGAATAATTTTTTGAAAAATTATTGGTAAAAAAACGAAGTTAAGGTTTTAAAAAATCCAAGCTAGGTAATTATGATACAGAAATAAATATTCTATCAGTGTGTGGAGTTGTTTGATATTTGCACGACTATTTACCGTATTGTTTACAAAATAAAAAGGTGACCCAAATATGAGCTGTAGGAAGTGCAAGGCAGAAAAAACGAAAGTGTAAAAACAATTAAACCTAACTATGAAAATAAGTTTGTTGTTGACCCCTTTTTGTTAGATAATTAGTAATTATAATCCATTTAATAAGATTATGCATCATATCAAATGCTAATGGAGCTTTGAATGAAATTACGACTTCAAATAGAACCACGTGTAGTTTTCTTAGTTTCGGTTCATTGCGATAGAATTATTATTTGGCTGGATATAATAATAGATATACAGGCAAATCAAATGCAAATGTCAATTACTTATCATCAATTATAATTATATAAATAGTACCTGTTTGGGAGGGTAACTGTAGAAATTGACAGCCCGAGAAAACCATTGTCAACCTCCGCTTCGCGTCGGTTGACAATGGTTTTCGAGGGGTGTCAATTTCAATAGTTACCCTCACAAATAGGCACTATTTTTTTATTATATTGAATGTCTTTAACCGTACGCGCATAATTTACGCGCATGTAACAATTCGTTGTGTTACCCGTTGCCAAGTGTGTTGCTAACGCTGAGGGTAATAAAACGGATTACCAACTGCGTCTAAACCAATCAGATTTCAGTATTTAACATGAAAGTATAATTATATAAAATGTTTTCATTAAAATTCAATTTCAGAAAGTAACGCAAAATGAAAGCTGTTCAAGTCCAGTTTCAATTTGACGGGAAAACGGTATGATAAAAATAACGATCATATTATTTGTTTAAATAACATAATTATTTCCAAAATTATTTTTCCTTCTTCATTTATAAGTCTATTGACATGTACCTCTAGAGTATTTTTGAAATTATTCCGCCCCAAAATATTCGGTCAGAAGTGATAGAGGGCGCTTGGTTCGATACTGGAAAACGTATTCGTAACCAGCAAAATGGAGGGGGTGTTAAAATTACTATCTCCGTAATTCATCCTTCATATTTTCGGAAGTTTGTTTTCTACAGTTTAGAAGGACAAAGAAACGTGATTTAAACAAAAAAAGAAAAACATTTGGAATTCCGATAATGATAGTCGCATGCACAACGAAACCGCATACTGGTTCGTTACCGGTAAAACGACTGTATGTAGTAGTGGGCTCAGGAATTACAGTAAACATCACAAAACTGGTGACACGTGCGGGTCTAGAGAAAAGGAGGAATCTGGACCTTCTAGAAAATAGAAAATTACTTAATTTACATCGTAATTTTCCAAAAATAAGCCCCGGGAACTCTCCTCTCCCCTTGTCGAAACAAAATTTTCCTCGGACTTTCCCATCCCTTGTTATTAATTTCTCATCCCGCTCATATTTTGGAGATATTTGTGTGTAACAAACAAACACATCATACTTAAGTTTTATGCACATTATTGCACGTACGTGTAAATAAATGGTTGGTGATTATCTATACCTTGTTTACTAGAGCTACATTCTTACAAGGGTCAAGTAGGGGTTATTTTGATACAAGATAAAAATGCACCAGGTGTTCCGGCACAAATATAGACAACAGTGCAAGTGCAAGTAGGTTTCAAAACACAATAACCCAACCCCAACCCCCACCCCCCTCCCAAGATAAAAATACATTAAAAACACAGGATGATCATATTCACGTCAACTGAGATACACACCTTTCCCTAGCCCCTGCCCCTTCCACCAGTAAACGAAATATTCTGCCACGTTTTTGTGGGGTTTTTTTCATTTTTACCCGGGAAAAATTCTTGGATCCGCGCCTGCTGTTAAAAGGACCACGATCTCTAATGGAGGGTAATCGTGTTCAAAAATCCAGACATGTAAACTTGTAAAATTAATCCGAATATGCGATCGTGTTGGTGTGTGAGCCTGAGTATGTGTGAGTGTAATTTTGATCGTATAACCTATAAAACTCAAGGATAAACACAGTTCTTCAATCAAATTTTTCCTACAGATGCTTAATTACAGCTGTAAAATGCTGTTTGTTATTTACATGTAACCTGCCACTATAATACACACTTTCTATCCGTAGTCTCTGCATTGGTATTTCCGTTTTCTGAAATATCACGGCTGACATGTTACAAATCGACAAATGTAAAGTCTACAAGTTTGTCGAATTTTGACATGACCATTTATGGAAACAGTTAGAAAAAGGCTAGCTGCAGGTAAAGGCATGATGTAATCGCCGGATCGAATAGTGACGGAATAAATATAAAAAAAATTTTAGGTAGTCCTATTGTCATACTATCTCTGGATAACAACATTTCTTAGAAAGTATTATTTTTAGAAAAAATAGATTATGAGATTGGTGTACATTTTATCAAGAGAATGTATAAAAGATGCGAGTGAAGAATTTGATAAGCTTCAGATTTCTTCTTAGAAATGGAAAAAAATGACATACATGTATAATGACTGTTTGGATATACATGTATATAGATTATACACACATTTTATTAGAGTATATGCAACAAATTGTTAAAGTACAAAGCTCGGCTGAATTAAGAAGGACAAGAACCCCCCCCCCCCCCACCCCCACCCCCACCCACCCCTGCGAAAAATTACACGGGGTCGGCCAGCTGGTCAATTTAATAGCTGAGCTGCAAAGTTATCGATAAGAAAAACAAAGTTTTTAAAGACATAAATAAATATAAATAAAAGAGAGAGAAAAACTGTCAATGTGACTGCAAACCAGGTTTTCTTTTGTGTGAACAGTATCCATTATGCATTTGTCAATCCTGAATTGATAAATACTAACTATCCAAGGAAATGTGGTATTCTATATACAAAAGGTTTAATCAACTAGTGAAAAAAATAAAGCTGCAAATTGTGCATCACACAAAGGAACTGCGTCAAATCTTACATGCGTTTATGACCGAGTTTTATAGGTTACACGATCAGAATTACACATTCATAATTAGGCTCATACACCAACGAGATTGCATATTCGGATTTACAAGTTTACATGTCTGGATTTCTGAACACGATTACCCTCCATAATCTCTTAGACTGGCTACATGTACTTACGTATAATGTCGCGCGAGGTCATTTCTTATTTAGTTCAGTGGGGTTAATCGGCGGCCACCATGTCTGTATAAGATTTTCTCATTCAGGTTTTCTAGCTGTTAAGGTGATTGGGTAAACATTTAAACCGTGTAAGTTTTTATAAAAATATTTTGAATGAAAATATTTGTCGTTTATTTCACAGCCGAAATTAAAACCCATGAATAATACTACATATATACCGCATTATATTAACTTGAGCGTTGTAAAAAAAATAGAATTCAGTGTGTTCAGTTTTATTACTATAAACGCTTCTTTGGTATTTATCATAAGTTTATGTCATTTTATGTATATTTGAAATAATGATACTCAAAAATACAGTCATATAAGATTGATTTTTACTTTGGTTTTTTTTTTCTTCCATTTTACGATTTAAGTTTCCACTTCTATCTTATCTAAAATTAAGGTATCGAAGTTCAAGTTAAGTAGGTATATTATATAAGAAGTGATATAACATTTAATCTGCGCACCTTCCTGAAGTTATTATTCACCGAAATCACTGCGATGAAGAAGACGTTTCTTTGCTCAATTTTACTATTTCAACTTTTCATCCAATATTTGGGCGTTGTTGCCACCAGTAAAAATTTCGGGAATTCCTCGGGAAAGAGTTCGGAGTTTAAGGAGTCGGTAGACCCGGGGTTTGATTTATTTTTTGCCTCCAATGACCGAGAAGTGGAAAACGTTCCTATCTATTTCAAGAATCCGTTACCTCCTTGGATAAAAGGGACACTGGTAAGTAATGTATGGATATAATTCACACACACATATATATATATATATATATATATATATATATATATATATATATATATATATATATATATATATATATATATATATATATATATATATATATATATTGTTAATATTGTAAATATTGTTAAAGTTATGAAGTCTAGTATGATAAAATATATATTCTGCTGATTTTCTTGCTCAAGAAACTTTCTTATTTGCTTAAAGGTTCACAGTTCTTAAATGTTTGTTTTGGTTATAACGATTTTCAAAGAGAACTAATTAAATTAGCATCAATTTTCCCCGAATCTTTTGCATGAGAAACTTTTCTATTTATCGTCGATTTCCTATAAAGTTTTTAAAAGACAAAGGAACGGGATGTGCTTCACTGAGAGTCACCTCTCTTATCAAAGTACCTTAATAAATAGAATCAATTTTACGAAGTACCTATGTTTAAGTGTCTGATATGAACAAACTTTAATTTATATCAAATATGAAAGGTTTCAGATTTCTACATTAATCGTAACTTCTCGAGCCTTTCCGGCAGAGCTCCAGAAAAAAAACAACTAGAAGGTATTACATATGCGTCCATGACACCCCCTCCCCTTTTTTTTAAAATAAAACTTTATATACAGAAAACACATTTTAAAGGGACTAGGACACGATCTGACTTAAAATTTTCAAATTTTATTTTTCCATTTTCAATGTTTATACTGATAGGTATAGAAGTTTATAATGCTATGTCAAAACTTTGTTGGTAATAGCATTTAAGAAGATATTGAATTAGTTTAAATTGTTTTTTACGTGTCATTTTGTCTAAAAAATTAGTAATTCTCTACATTAAATTTTTTGTAAACAACTATAAGACTCGAGCTTTGTTTACATAATTATCAATTCTTACCTCTGTATCTCGCTTGTAAATTGACTTGAACATTTAATATTTTGTTCAATCATTAAAAATGCACCAATAAACCATTTTATACATAGAAAATAAAAATAATTTTTTTGATTTTAAATCGTGTCCAAGTCCCTTTAAGATCTGTTGAGATGTCAGCTAGATTTCATAAAGTCAATGATATACCCAAAAATAAACCACAGAAGAGACATACTAGGCCGATGTTAATACAGTCGGTGTTTTTCCGAGTTCTGTCGGAAAGGTCCGAGAAGCTACGATTGCAGATTTCTAATACACTTTAAGTACATTTCTTTTCTTTAAATATAGATTCGGAACGGTCTGGGAAGGTATGAAATTGGACAACGTCGATTCACGCATGCGTTTGATGCTTTTGCAAAACTTCTCAGCTGGAAATTCCCCGGAAATGGCACCGCCTTTTTCTCCACGAAATTCATTCAAAGTGACTTCTACAAAAAATCCATCCAGGTGAACGACATTGCTCCCTACCTCTTGTTTGAGACCGTGGAGCCCGAATTCAATGTATTCCAAAGATTTGAGGCATTGCTGCGTGGTATTGACAACATGAATGTCAATGTGTATAAGTTTGGAGAGAACGATGTAGCTGTTTTGAACGATTTTTGGAAAATCTATACAATAGATCCAACCTCATTGAAAACACGAACTTCAATCACTCCATCTATTCATGTTCCGAAATCGCCATCTGCCTTCACGTTTTTAAATTTCATCTCGTCTGCGCATCCTCTACCGGAAATGGGCACACCGCATCATCTGTCTTACTTGTCAAGTGTCAACATCATCCCGGGCATGAAGAGTAGAATATCATTGGTCAGAATCAAATCTTCAGAGGAAAGGGAGATCATCACATCGTGGGAGGTAGACCGCGTACCATACATGCATTCGTTTGCTGCCACTAAAAATTACGTCGTGTTCTTTGCTTGTCCATACTTCATTAATGTGAAGAAAATGGTTAGATACGCGATACCAGAGCGGTCGCTTGATTGGGAACAGGAAAGTCCGACAATTTTGTATGTTGTTCATATCAAATCAGGAAAAGTGGTTACCATGATGACAGATACTGTATTCATGATGCATCAAATAAACGCTTTCGAGAGAGATGGAGTCATCATCGTTGATATTTCGGCATACCCGAACCCAGACTTCGTAAAGAATCTGGAAATGAAGAATTTGTTGGACCCCATCAAGAGGAACCAATTTAACACGAGAGCATCTGTGAGACGATACACTATTACACTTAATACACAAACAGTAGTATGGAAAACATTCAGAGACACAGAGACAGCGCCATGCGCCTCGGCGCTAGATCTTCCAACTATCAATGAATTCTATCGGTATCGGCCATATTGCTTTGCGTACGGTGTCGCTCTTAAATGTAACAACGTTTCTCTGAGTGACATAGCAATCGTAAAGAAAGACTTATGCGGGCGTGGCCGAGACAAAATGTGGAAGATAGCCAATCACTACGCTGTAGAGGCGTGGTTTATTCCGGAACCAGGTGGCGGCAAATACGAAGATGACGGTTACCTTGTTCTCCCGGTTCTAAACGGAGAAGCGAAGAGCAGCTATCTTGCTTTCATCGACGCGCGGAGTATGGAGATGGTCAATTCTGCCGAGATCCCGATGATTGTACCATTCAACCTCCATGGACGGTTTTTTGATGATTTACTTTAGTTGTTCTTTTTTTTATTTTGCTTAATTTGAAAGAACACTCCAGTATATCATTGCCTTTGTTAATAAAATTCTGTCAAACAGCATTATTTTTAGAACATAAAGTCCATACCGATGCATATTGGGGTTTTTTTAAATATAATATTCATACCCAATACGAGTAAAGAATATAGCGATCGTGTGAAAGAATTTAATAGCAGGGGCTTAAGGATACTTAAAGACACAGTGCAGCTGAAAACATATGTGTGATTAACTTCAGATTTACCTATTATATCGTTAGGAAATATAAAAAAAACGTTGATTGTAATTGTTGAAATACATAAAAATCACTGTCACATACTTAATTAACGTAATTATGAGCTTCCGAAAATTTAAGGGTCGTACAAACCGGAATAATTATATCGTTTATTTGTACCACGTGGACTTTGATTGACAGTAATTGACACGTGCTGAAAACTACAAGATCTTCGTCCGACTACGGTTTTACGAGGTTAAAGGGACTCTCTAAACGGAACACATCCTCACTTACTCGATAATTTATAAATGGTTTATCAATTTTGGTTCATTTTAAAATCAACAGACATAAATACGTCAAATAACTCCTCAAGGGGCCTCATTTACAAAAATGAATTTAGGTTCTAGCAACTCCTATGATAAACACGAAAAATACATGCTAACAAAATAATAATTGTGGTTATTTCTTTAAATTTGAACAATTATTACCTTGGAGAAGTAGAAAAGACATATTTTTATCAACAAACATGTCCAGGAGAATCTTCGCGAGTCTTGCATGTGTTAAATGTTTACAGTAAATACGCATGCAAAATAGTATAGAAGGCTGAACCCCGTAACACGTTGCGATGTAAATATGTGATAGGTTATATTTAATTATTAATTTCAATGAAATAGTTATATTTATTTCATCGAGAACTTTGTAATTTTCTAAAAGTTTATACATTCATGAGTTAGTACAAAAATACGGAACCCGATCGGAAAATGTGTTCAAGTTGGATAAGATGAGCCGTACTGTCTCTTAAAGTCTATGACATTGATTAAGTCGGACTTAACAGTACATTCTTAGACTTAAGTCCGTAACTAGAAGAGTGCTTAGCTAAGACAGACTGAATTCATTCCATTAGATTTATTGCTTGAGCTTTTAAAAATTATATTAAGTACATATATAAACTCATGCCAACTTGAATTTTGTGTCTGTCTAATATACTTAGACTACCCCATGCATCTAAAAGACATCAAGCACTTGTATCTATAAATAAACAAGATATTAACCCAAGATTATGATTTATTATCAATATACTGTGGTTTCATCAACATTCATTGAATACCAATTTTCGTGGATTTCGTTATTAATTTGATCCACGAAATTAAGTGTTGATTGAATTGCAATTTCTATCATTTCGTATTGATAGGGTAATTGGTCACGTGTTGATCGGGAAATTGGCCACGAATTTACGTATCCTTGAAACTGTGATTTTCACTTTATCCACGAAAATTGATACCCTTGAATATTAATGAAACCACAGTATTCAAATTCGATAAAAGAAATAAACAATTCCCTTTTGCTTTTTAACATAAGCATGACTTAGCTAAGTCATTACTAAGTTTGTTACGAGCCCCTGGCGTACAACTATGAAGCTTATTCACTATTAAATCCTTGTTTAACAAATAAATTTATCTTATCACACCAATGTGAGTAAAAAATGAGAAAATAATGTAAAAACCAAAATATACATGTAAGCAAATTACACACCAAGAAGTCATTTATAAAACGTTATCATATAAATTATGGAGGATTATAAAAACATTTGATAATAAATTCCTGTGTTTTTAGTTTTTTTTAAACTTTATTTATTTTACAACGATTGATAAACAAGTTCTACAACTTATATTAATAACTCTCGTTGGCACGGATGTTAGCGCGAGGGGGTCATTGGTGTGGGAAGAAGCCGGAGTACCCGGAGAGAACCCACGTGTCCAAGCGGGCGACCGCCATACCCTATCACATGCGACCTCTGTCGATCACGGGGATCGAACTCGGGTCGCAGCGGTGAAAAGCGAGTGCATTGTCCACTACGCTACCTGGACACCTTGTTTTTAGTGAGTATTAAGACGAACGTACTTCAAATTCAAATATATTTATATTAAACTTGCATGGACTAATTTGAAATATGCTTTAAAATGTATATATTATAAAAAAAAAATAAAGGCATACACTTACATTTCGCTCATACTCGTCAACAGTGTTACACAATTTAAAATATCAGAAATTATCCTTTTATCGGTTTATTCAATTTTCCGTCACATGGATACAAACTCAATGTAATATACTGAGCAATGTAATATACTGAGCAATGTAATATACTGAGCAATGTAATATAATATACTGAGCAATGTAATATACTGAGCAATGTAAAAGAATCTGTTATGTCAGTACATGTATGATGATGTCAGTTGGCTGATCATGAATAACGCAAAGTGCATGACAGCCATTGTATGGACAGTTACAGATGTAAAAAAAACCATGAATGATGTTCATCTGAGTTTGTATCTCTACACGTCTTGTACAACGTATTGCAGTTGTATTGCAGATACATGTAGAATTACATCGAAAAATGCAATCCGATTCTCCATCTTCTGTTAGAAGAAAGTGCGAATCACCTAACTTTTCAATGACGTCATCATGAGATTCAACGTAATAATCCCCATCACTAGTCAGCTGGGGGCACCTGCATCTGGATTCGTGCCGCTGGTGACCAACCTAGTTGTCACGTGGCCTGCAGGGTAGGTATTGGTAGATACTAAATGACCTGTCCAAATAGTGCAATAAGATTATTACACAGATGAACGAACAAGACGTTATCTTAAACACACAATCTTGATTTAAAAATCTACATAAAATTAATGTAATAAATGATTTTTTTTTTTAAAGTTACCTCCCTCCAAAGCGAGATAATTCACATTTGGATCTTTTAAAAAAGATGAATTATAAAAAATACACTAAGGGAAAAAACTATACTGTTTGCACTGTGTTTGCTTAATTTTTTACATAATGTTTGCTGAAGCAGACAATTTCTGGGCACATTGGATTTCTATTGGTAAATCAAAATGACCACGTGCAAAATAGTGAAATCGTACCTAAAAATTTAACAACATTCAAGAAATTTAAAAACAACACTAACCATGTATCGGTCGTATTTCTGTCAAAACACTCGTTTTCCTTACACGCATCACGATCCTTAAAGTATCCTTGCCAGAAAACGAACGTTTCATTCCTCGCGTCACATTCGATAACAAATATTTTATATCGTTCACCATTAAATAGTCCTGGTCACTTGAGTTTGTGGAGAAATTAGTTATATGCACTTCCTTGATTGTCACAGTGTAGTCATGATCTGCGGAAACATTCCATGAACACAGATGCGTCACTTCCGGGAATTCTGGGTAGAATGGCGTACTGATATATTCTGAAGTGTTTGAAACTCTTAGACGACTTCCACATTCTTCAAAAGACAAAAATATATATATCTTTACAACACGGATATTGTCTAAAGGTATCCAAAGATCAGGAAAAGACTATTTTGTTTCATGCAAAAAAAGGTTTTGCATTTATACACGAACTACTTTAATTATATTTTATATATTTTGAAGTATATAAAGAAAAATATTTTATCATGCATTAAAATTAATAAGGCACTGTCTCTCCTTATTGGTGAATAAAAAAACATAAAGACTGAATAAATATTTATTTTAACGTATTTGTAACTTCTGATTTCATTATTTAATTACTTTTAAAATAACACTGAATAATTTGTTTCACACCATCCATAACTTGTACCTTTATGAACTTTTTAACAAATTTAATTACCTGAATAAGAATATATGTGATTGGTTTCTTCGCTGTCTACAGTCTCACCAATGGCAGAAATCCATACTTCGTACAAACATCCCGGGTAAGACCGAGTGTTTATAAAAGCCGCATTTTCATTGGCTGATACAATAATGACACGGACCAAAGGCCTATCAGCGTGTTTATACCTCACTCTGTATCCTCTCACAAGACCTGGATTTACCAATGGTTCAGTCCATTTCACTAGAAGTCCATACTGCGTTTTTGATATTGATGGATTTGTTGGTTTGCTAGATGGTGGGTCTTTAAGAATGAATAAAAAAAGAAAAAAACAATATTCAAAAGCGTAATCAATGTATGGAAGTGTTTGCAAAAAAAAACTGATGGATTGATACAAAATGACGACCATGGTCAAGGGAGTAGGTGGTTAGTGGGGGTTTTGTTATGTAAAAATATTGAAATACATCAAAATTATACATTCAATACATTTTCAGATCTACTAAATTTTGAATAGAAAATAATCAAAAGGAGTTCGTTTTATCAAAGACATAATTATAGTTATCCAAATAGAATTTTATATGTAATTTCTTTGTTTGTTGCAAGTGCTTTCAAAATCAGAAGTAAAAATAAATTGTAACGGTTTCCTCATTGGCAACATAAATACATGAACTTACATAACGCTGTTATAGTTCCAGAAAAACCCATGCCGGAATTACTGTCATCAGTGACGAAAGCAATGACTGCTTTGCTGTTCCGGATTACAAACGATCCGGTCCGGTTTCCACAGTACTTCTGGTTTGCAGAAAACTCCACGTAATCCTTTTGACACATTATGGAGTTTTCTACATCCATTTTTATAAAATTGATCTGAAATAAACGTGATAGCATTTACGTTCCAGAGCACTTACATTTTGTCAGAAGCTTTGACCATAAATGTGCATTTTTATTACTTAACACGACAAACATCAAAATTATTTTTGAGGAGGAGAATTATTTTACAAAAGGAAATATCAAATATATAAGGAAGGTAATTTACCTTATACCACAGAGATTGATTATTAAGTATGGTCCACTTGCAGTAAACGTTGGACAGGTAGTTTCCAGACACTTCAGGCGATGAGAAAGTTAGGCTTTGATTATGGTGTAAAAATGTAGTATATCCACACACTAAATAGACAGAAAACATTTAGACAGAGCCAGTGGCGTAGCGCCCTTTACGCAAAAACGCAAATGAATACACAAAATTTTGCAAAGCATAGGTCTTATGATTTGAGTTTCCTATTGTGTGCACGTAAACAAATCGTATTGAGACTCCACTGAATTATAATCTGCATATTTAGTATTTAGTTCTCATCGTAAACCATGCAATTACTACGATTCCGGAAAATACCGTCATTCCATACTTTACATTAATTCATACTTTTTATCTACAATAAACTTATTAAAATCAGATGAACAACTTTTTGAGTGTTTGTCCGTAATTGTATTCTGTCAGTCTATACTTACATGTAATTTAAAGTCGGCGGTCGGGTGATTAAAATTTTGACAAAGTCACAATACATTGTGATAAACTTACTCAAAAATTTGTCATTTAGGTAAGTATGTTACGGTTTGAATAATAGACCTGTTTCAAAACGCCTATTAACTTTAGTCATATGCAGTTGGTTTCCGCTGGGGTATCAGTGTTTCATATATAATTACACATTCTTTTAAAATTCAACATTTCCCTTACACATACAGTATGTATAACTGTAACATTTTGAGACAATATCTCATCATCAAAAGCCTGTAAATCTAAAAGCTAAAACCTCAAATCCAAGAGCATCGGGGGTCTTCAAATTTTAAAGAAAATATTCGAAGAGTACCAGGTAAATAATGTTTGTCTCGGAATTCATCAACTTTTGTTCATATTTATTGGAATCATAATACTTAAAAAAATGTCATATTTTTAAGGCTGTTTTGTCATTCAAATAACATAAAATACAGGAGCTTCCGGGGGCTTCGCCCCCTGAGCCCCTTCCAGGCCTCTGCCCTCGACCCGCTGGGGGCCTCAAGGCGGCCCCCAGACCCCCTACCTTTTTTTGAATACAGTAGATTAAAAGGTAGCTACGCCACTGAGAGCTATAAATTTTCGCTCGGGTATGAAATAATAAATAAAGTTTACGGTACCCAGTTCACAGAACATAAATGCACTCGTCGGTTTGAAACAAAAATCGAATGAAAATGTGTTAGGATATAGCATTGAAACTATAAACGGCTAAAATCTAATTTAATTTTACTGTAATTTCATAATCAACAGCTACAGTCATTTAAGTTGTGTCCTAAGCTATTAAATTCCCTTTTATCGACAGATACATGTATATATGGTTGTTAAATGAGTAAAACTCGCATTCAAATAACCCAACGTGTTTGCATGATAGTCTGAATAGATAATACATTTTTACAACTCTCAAAATTCGTTGTACACGGGTGCCCTTCTTTCTAATTCTCGGGCCATTCCTTCAAACATACAAAAATGGGAGTAGTGCTCTGCCGGTGAGGCCCGTAATATTATGATTTATTCAATTATTTAGAGTAGAAATACGTCAATGTTATGACCTTGACCTCAATCATAACAAGATAAATGTATATGTTTTGACGTGCTTTAACGTCCTTCGACCATATATCTTCTCACCTGCTCGGATTATCTTTACACCTGATAGTGTCCCCTCGCCCCCCTCCGTCAGATAAGATAGTCTCAAAGCAAACAGCTGACCAAGGTGAGAGCGCGTGTTGATTACGTAATGGGTGGTGTTTACGTGAATTGGCTTGACGTGATACGCAACCTCCGGTACAGTTCTGTAAGTGATCACGTATCTTAGCAATCGTTTTGACCCTGAATACGGTTGCCATGATACGTTTATGAACCCCTGCTCACTATGGAGTTGAAAAGTTTCTCCAAAAGGTGGTGGTGAATCTTTTGAAAGAAGGAAAGTTAAGTAAAAGAGATGAAATTTTAATTTATTTACGTACGTATTTGTTTCCACTATCTAACAATAGTGTTCTGCTGTATAATTGTTCCGCTCATACACAATTTAATGCAACTGAAAAGTGTGTAGTACTGAAAGCCCTATCATTCAATCATCTTTAAGTATTGATTCCGTCACATTCAGTTAGAAGACCATCTATTACGTTACAGTAAAGTTTCATTGGCCTTTTTGTAAACATTAAGGCACCTTTAGTAACGTTACTTTTTAAGTAAACAATTAGTCGTGTTTTAGTAATGATTAAGTCACCTTTCAGTTACAGTACCCGCAACGTAATTTTTTACAATCCTCTCCTATCGTATCGTGTATCAATCCTATCGTACCGTGCGTGTATACTGTTTTAACGTGCGATTATCCTATCCTATCGTGCGTGTATACTGTTCTATCGTGCGTTAATCCTATCCTATCGTGCGTGTATACTGTTCTATCGGGCGTTAATGCTATCCTATCGTGCGTTAATCCTATTATGTTTATTGTTCAATTTTAACAGTTTTTCCGTTTATTCTATCGTGTTAATCGTTTTGTGCCTTTTCATAAGCAAGTAAATTTATTTCAAAGTTGCAAGTCGTTCAGTGCGCCGTATACGAAAATTAATTTATTAAACAAGAATTGTAAAATCCTTTTCAGCATTCTATTATGATACTAATTTCTTAAAATTTTAGATCAAAATTAACCAATATTTCATGCAAATCATATCTGTAAGCATTGAAAATGAAAAATTAATGTAAACTATCGAAGTTCTTAGGAACAAGGTAACATATTTACCTGTGTATCGAATATATTAAATCGTATGTAGAGTGTATACTTGCGTAAACATTACCTTTTATGCAATATAATTTGAGTTTTATGCAACATGTTTTACAGAAACAAAAGTATTTATGATATAATTTATATTTAAGTGAAAACAGAGTTGTATATTAATTGAACCCGTTATTTTTTGTGTGATATTTGATTTTTGGGCTGCAATGTTCTCAGCAATCGGCTAGGGTGTGTGGTAATGAAAACAGTGTTAACAAATCGTACGCAGAATGTAAATCTGCGTAAATATTTATATAACTTGTATGTAATATAATTCGTTTTTAATGCATCATTTTCTTACACAGAAAGAAATGTATCTATGATATATTTTATATTTACTTAAACAAGAGTTGGATTTTTATAATTGAACCCGCTATTTTCCGTGTAATTTAATCTCGGGCTGAAATATTCGCGGCGATCGGCTAGGGCGTTCGCGCGATCGGTATTGAAAATAATGTTAACAATACAGAACATTTATTGACTATTTAAGCTCATAGTGTTTGTAAAAAAATTAACTGGCCATATTTAAACATTCTATAAATAATGCAGCGATGATCAACAACTCGACAATTGTTACTAAAAAGAAATTCCACGTAAATCTTTATTCGTACGTTTTCTTGCTCAAATTCTGCCATTATCAGTTTATTTGTGAAGATCGTTTAAATCGATTAACTTTATCATGAACATCGTTTATCCTTTCCCATTGTGTATCAATCCTATCCTATCGTGTGTGTATACTGTTATATCGTGTGTTAATCCTATATTGTGCGTGTATACTGTTTTATCGTGCGTTAATGCTATCCTATCGTGCATGAATCCTATTATATCGTTTATCTTGTAAAAAATAACGTTGCGGGTACTGTAGCCATGTTACAGTGATGATTCAGTCACATTTGATAAAGATTTGGTAGATTAAATGTTATTGTTTTAAACAGTCAATTAAAAAATATCTAATGAAACTGGTCAACAAAATACCCATAAGATTTGCATTGAAATTCAAGTAAGGTTATTTTGACTATTAACTATTAATTAAAAGAGAATGTATATCATTTTTTTTAATTAAAGATTTAAATGGGTTTTTTATTTTTTATACAGAGCTTTTAATCTTAAGGAGATAAATTTGGTTTTAAAACATCCAGCTCTCTTACATGTGACTAAATCTAATACTCTATAAACTTACCCACGGCTTTGATTGACAGATTAAAGCCCCGCCCACCTATCTCATTGGTCGTGTTAAGAGTAATGAGTGTGCTGTTATTCTGAAGTAGATATTCCTTCTTTTTTGGAGAACTAGAACAAACGTTTTTGTCATCAATATGTAAACATGTTGATCGACAGCCTATTGGGTTATAACAAAAATTTAGGTCGTGAATCTGCACTTTGAGATAGCTTTCATAATCTGTGTTTATTTTCCATGAACAGTTGGAGAAAGGTTGAAGGTGGTTAGGATATCCGTCTGAGAAAATATTCGTCTCGTTGCCACTGCTAATAAAAACTTCAAGGTGACACTCTGAAAAAGAAGCACAACTTGATACGTGTAAGGCCTTTAACTGTCTCAGTGTTCATAATGATATGTTATTATGCTATCGACTTTTTATATTTGGGTTATGAATAGACAAAATTGCCTTTTACTTCTTATTTTGCATGTTATGGTGAAAGTTTTAGATTTGTTACGCACAACAAACTACATATACTACAATGTACGTTTAGCTAAACACCGTCATATCCAATATAACAAGTACCTGACGCTAAATTCACGTAGTCCGTTTTTTCACTTTCCCAAAAGAGAGTCTCGGAAAAAATTCTAATCTGGTACAGTTGTCCTCTATGCATGCTGGTATCTAATGTGTAGGGCGTATCACTACAGTTTCTTTTTATTGTACTAGGTACAACGGAAGGATACATAACGTATTCGATCACGCAAAGCAGGTCATCATACTCCGGTCCACTCCAGTCCCAGGTCAAGGTCACAGAGTCACCATGGGATACGGCCGTTAGATTTGTGGGGGATGGTATTTCTGGAATAACTAATAGTGGACGATAAATTATGTATAATTTATATTAAAAAAATTAAAACCCATTGACAATATTTTTCATTTTGTAATTATCAAAGTCGCCCATTTATTGATTGTTACTCTCAAGTTGCGGCGAAAAGATATCAAATCAAACGGATGTAGCAAAATGGCGATTATAAAACTGTCACATGTAAACATTGGCAGATGAACTTTACTTAGACTATATGTTTACGTCAAACATAAGCAATGCCTTAACCAAAGACACCTTAAGAAAACATCAAAACATTGACGCTTATACCGTATATCCGGTATTTTTCGTGATGATCTTTTTTCGTGATCTTTTTTAAATCATAAATACTTGAATACGCCGTAAATATATCCTATATCATTTTCAATAAGAAACTGTTTAAAGCTTAAAAAAAATAACTGACGCAATTTAAAAATGTAACAGATTTTGACACGCGAAAAAAGCGGATATACGGTATATTATATGATATATTTTGCACTGCATAAAGAGTTTAACATCTTCTTTACAAGCTAAAGGTTTCCAACCATTACTGTACTACAGAACAAGATCTCTTTTGAATGTCTTGCTTGAATTCGTAACCAATCAGATCATTTTCCCGAGGGTTTTTTTCGGTGTACGAATTATAAACAATGGCTAGCTCTGATGACTTCTCTACAGAAGTATTTTTAATTAGAAAATGATATATCCGAGTCTTACCTTCAACAAGTAAAGAAGATGGTTCCCCTGGTCTAAGAGAAGAGAATGTCAAAAATACGGAGTCGTCTGTTACGATTAAGCTCTTGTTTTTCCTCGTCTTGGAACAGAGTTTATCCTTAAAGTCCATTTGAAACGACGTCAAACAGTTGTTCCCAAGCTCCAAAGCTGACATCTTGAACCATGTATTTTGAGTGGATTTTGTTATGTTCCACGAGCATCGCATGCCAGCGTGATATGACAGAGGAAACTCGGGTGATTGTATGACGTAGGTTTGATTCAAATCAAGCTGTGTTTGTTTCTGACAAACTAAACAAAGTATGTCACATTTGAAGTTTGAAATTTTTGACTGATAATTTTTAATAGAAATTGTTTGAGATACACAATGTAAATATTCAATAATCACCTATAGACATGAAATACTCGAATCAGTTGGAAGAATTTTCATTTAAGGATTTTCAATACAATTGTTGAAATTACATTGTAAATGTTGCAATTTCTTCAAAACTTCAAATGTTTAAATAACCTTTATTTACAATTTGTTTATTGCATGTGTGTATGATTTTATGTAATTAATTGCGGATGGGCAATTTTTCTATTTTTGAGTCCGGTAAAACTTGGTGTATTATGTAACTTCCGCCCATCATCTCTGTGCACATGGTTTGACGAGAATGATGAACGAATTGTAACGTTTAGTGACTTGGTCAGGAGAACAAGGTATTTTACAATTATATGCATATGTACGTATGCCTACTTTAAAGTAAACGTCTTTGATCTTGTTTATATACATAAATTATATTTAATGTAGACATAACGATTACTCTGTATTGAGAGCATTTACGTACAAGTATTGCTAGGGTGGATTTATACATGACGCCATTTTGACCCGTGCGTAGTAAAACGTTACTTTGATAATAATTGGCCCTTTATTAGTATTTTGTATCAATATTTCAATACTGTATTTTGATCAAATAGTTTTCATTTTCTTCCTAAATTGCTACTGGTGGAATTATTTGTTGCACCCTTAGAATATTGTGTCATTAGTAACTAAGAGTTATTCCCCTTTGTACAGTAAAGTAAGGTAAAGCGCCAGGTTTGTTTACATGTTTCGGTGAAATATCTACATAATATTTTCTTTGCTACCAGAAATGATTTTGATTATTTACTTACATTGATTAGTGAATAAAATTAATGTATGTAATTACTAATGAATGTTGTATTGTTTACAGTTCTTACGTTGAAGAACCAACAGTAAATAAAACTCTTCATCAGTATTAAAGACTTGAATCATTTGAATGGCTAAGCCAGCTACATACATTTTAAAAAGGCAAAAAGCAATTTCAATCATATTTTTCAATGATTAGTTACAATGGACCATTTCACTATAACTTTGGTACTGTATTCTCATAGGAAAAATAAACATAGTTTTGCGATTTACTTGTTGGAATACTATAATGTATATTTTGGTATCTAGATAACTATCTCACTTTGTCCTGCATAGAAGTAGTACGCTACCGCAATTATCGCGTAAGAGCGTAACAGCCGCCAAATGAATCCCCGAATCGTAACTACTCGACCATTTCCGTAACCAAAAAAATAAACCTCGTATGTGTATCGATATATTGGTATCCGGGTCTTTTTATCGGTTACGGAAAAGGTCGAGAATGATCCGAATGATATCCCCCCTTCCGGTATTTACTTTGTCCTATATCACCTGATGGTTCATAGGTATATTACCTGCATTGATGTACCTGGTGGTCAGGATTGTCCCGTTCTGGATGAGACTTATAATGTAAAAACCCGGATGTTCGTCCGTATCGATGATTAATCTGGTCTGGTTTTGGTCCATGTCGAATACCGATCTGTATCCGGTACCCATTATCTGATTCAATATAGATACTTTGCATTATTTTATATCGATTCAGCATTCTCTAGTACTTGGCTAGAGCTTAAATCTTAAATCGTGCTGTTTTTGCGTATTTTTTTTTTGTACATATGCTAAATCCCGTATGCATGCGCATCATACTTTGATATTTGTCTCGTATTGCATGTATTTGCTTTAAAATTTTCTTGATAACGCTTTTTATGCGTCAAAAGACCAAATCATTTACAAAAATGGAGCAAAGGTTACACAATTAATTATCTTTAAGCGCTAAATGGTTTCAGCCTCTTCATAATAAAATGCTTTTCATACATGTAGTACAGAATGTGTCATTATAGGCTTAATACTTTAATACATGCATAATGTGTGATGTTGCCGTAGTGTTTACCTGACTTTCAATGGTAAGAACGGACTGATGTGGCGACAGTACAACTTCTATAAAACCGGGATGACTCCTCGTTAGCATATGGATATCTGAAAAAAAAAAACAGGAATCCTTATCGAACACGATTCAATCGTCATTGAGGTTAGTAATGTGCGAGTATTTTGCATTATGTTTTTTTCAATCTTGATATAACTGAGATTTTACTAATATACACTGAGGAGCTGTGCGGTATGTTCTTCTATGAATTCAGTAATTGTAGTTCTATGAAAAAAAAATAACATCAGAGCGTACAAAATGTGCTAACAATTCAAAATAGTGATAAATATTTTAAAGGTAAACGGGGCTTCTACATGTATCTGTGAGTCGACCCTTATGAGAAGTTGTCCTGATGATGAATCGGATAGATCATCTAAATAAAATATAAAACGAAACCATTGGCCAACAATTACGTAAATGGTTTTTAAAAAGCTTTCAAAAGTAGTTTTAATAATTAATAAAAAAGCAGGTGTCTAAAATTATTTACTCTTTTCAGGTTTTTAGAAGTAATTCGGAATACATTCAATAAAGGATTTTTTTAAAGTTTACTTTAAATGCTTTCTCGAAACTAGTTTTACAAATTTCTGGCTTACGAGTAATCGCTTTTTTGTGTATTATCAAGACGTAGTGAGTGCTATATTCGAAATTTGATCATTATTTCATCATATTAATATTAAATGCATAACTGTGACATAATTCAATTAATTTCAATTGTAGTATTACGTTATATTATTTTATATCAATAATTTTACGTAATGTGTTACATCGTTATGAAACAATTAAAGTCACGCTGGTGGCAAAGAGCAACATTAGCGTGTCTTTTTTTTTAATTTGTTTGTTTATTTTGCGTTGACAGGCGGAGGTAATGGTCGTACGTCAGTTATAGCCTCATCAATCGGAAATCAATTTTGGATAAAACAAAATGGAAAAAAATCAGACCTTTCTTTCAACAGCACTGTGCCAAATAATTATCATACCAGTTCGATGGAAGATTTTTGAACCTGTCGTGTGTTCAATTTCCAAAATATTAATATAAGAAATCATTGTCTAGAGAGTGTGCAAGCACTTTTGTAGTTAGAGTATTCTCATTTGATATATTTGTTATATAAACAAATGTAAGGACAACGGTTGTTCCTGCAAAAAAATAATTTTCTGGTGCAATGTTTAGACCTTTTATAATTTTCTGCCGAAATTGACTCCTTCGAGCTGCCTTGCAATAAAAAACATTGCATAAGAATATTTTATGGATAGATTACGTGGAGTTAACACAAATTGAAAAAAATAAAAGATATTAGTTAAAGTTTACATATAAATACGGAACCCTATACGGACAAGTAAAAACTGTTTTAAACTTTGTGCTTCTGTGTTTACAGTGGGTTTATTAATTTAAACCAATTTTGTAAATTTCGTTGTTGAGTTGATTCAAGAAATATAATTTAGGAATGAGGAATCATTCTTTGAGTATTATGAGGTGATAATTTTGGTAAGGGCATATTCAAATCCAATAATACTCGAAAGACTTAATTGCAATTTGAACAATTAAAAACAACATTTTAAAACCACTATTTTTTTTCATGTACTTCACGGCGCAGCCAATACCGTTTTTCGGTTATGTTTTAAGACACGCCGATTTCGTGTTGCTTATCTTTTATGATAGACTTTAAAATTGATTCGTAATGTTATCACAGACAAAGACAGTTAAATATGTAAATGTTGTTCATTAAAGTGCTATTTCGAATTACAGTATTGAATTGATAGGTCATTGTCCGCGAATTTACGTACCCTCGAAAATATAATTTTCACCTATAATCCACGAAAAGTGATTCTTATATACAAATGTGGACGAAGCACAGTATTTTAACAAGGATTGCCATAATCAATTAAACTGTATTGCCTCTCTGTGCTTCTGTGAATAAAAAAGAAACTACTAATTCTTACCTGTTTGTGATGCTAATAATCCGCCTAAAACTGAAAAACTGCCTATAAAAAGAAGCACAGAGAAGAGGTGCATGTTTACAAGTGTATATCAATCGTGTGTGGTCGAAGAAATTACACACTTTTGTCAGTATACATGTAGGCAGGTGGAATAATAAGCATTGATACAACCACCTGTAATGCTTTGATAAGAATAGGTTATACGTAGCTAAATTGAACAATTGATCGTTTTTGGACGGGGCTATAAATAGCCACGGTCTATTGCTACCGTCCTGACCGGAAGAGCATTTCTCATGGGGACCTAGCGGATAAGGAACGATAACTCTGTTAGGTATACAGTGTTACAGAATTATCTATGTGTCGATTTCAGTATGACAACTAATTTTAATCTTATCAGATATTTTAAGCATTATAGCTGCTAGTTATTTTGTACATATATTTAAATAATTTATGAAATTGTGTTTTATTTTAAATGAGCCGTAACCCTGTCTGATTAATTCCGCGGTATCGATAATTTATGCACCAACTGCCAGTTGTGACGTTAAACTCTGTATCAGGGCTGCATAAACTATATCACTGCGATAATTTGCTAAGAGATCTCACAATAATCGCTTCTTGTTTTTTATAATGTAAACAATTGTCAGAAACACACTATTTAAACAGGTTTGCCATTTCATGTTTCAGCAAATTTTCAACGCATTAATTTTAGTTGAGGCAGAATATTTCTTTTGTTATAGCTTATTCCAAAGAATTCACAACAGATACTGGCAATGAATATAACATAAATTACATTTTATTGAACTTCAAGCGATCAATGGCACACTTTCTTCTACAAGTGCGCATGTGTTTTCAAACATACAAAAAACTTGAAATTTACGATACAAATGTTTAATTTTGGACAGACCTGTGATTTACCTAATTTTGTAACCCCACTCAGTCTGTAGGAACATTTATTTTATTACAGGAACCTCAATATTATCATACAATATTTACTACTGAATTTGACGCTTTACTTACTGCTGACTTTCTCTCAAACACGCTAATCGATCGACCTCGGATTGTAAAATTCACGTGCAAATCGAGTCGCCATTTTACAATTTTACATGTATAAACAAACCATATTTTACGATGTTTCAAAGATTTTCAGTTCAGATTTTTTGTAAGCAAATAAGGGATTAAAGACATATGCTGTAAAACGTCTTATGGATTTCACGGTGTGTCAACTCGTGTATCTCTAAATAAATTTGCAGCAAATGCTAGCTTTTTTGTGGAGAAAAAACAATCGGATCAACATGCAATATTCCATATACATTTATGGTACATTGTGAACGGTTATGTAAGATATAATAATTTTGTTCACTAAACAGTTTCTGACGAATTTTTTCACAAAAAACTAAATAACGCAATTTGATGAGCGAAGTACAATCTGTGACTTTAATCCATATGCGCCCGTCAACGTTTCTGCTATTAGAGAACCTTTTCTTTGGTTTTGGGGGAATTTTTTCACTAACAGATAACATTATTACACATGTACGTAAATATCGCCCCTTTTGTTGTCAGATAATTTTTATCTCGCGAGTACAACTCTTATGAGCTTTCTTCGACATTTTTTTCCATAATAGGCAGGCCTCATATATAAATGTGCCAGTTTATTGCGACTTGCAATCGAAATACACACCGGTTAGAAAGTGTCATCAGTCAACGAAATGCTACATTAGTCGTAGCGTATACATCCATGCTATATTTGCGATAAATAATGAAACATGAAGGCAAAAAATGTGCTTCATAGATGACTGTAGTTTTCTGCTGAGCTACAGAACTATAGCTTTCCGGAAATATTGCTGGGATATGCGAACCCTAGATATATGTATACAGTACATGCAAAGAATAAAATAAAATTTATATACACAGCTGTACCGTTAGAAAACATGCATTCAACTTGGATTTTGTTTGTTTGGTGTTTTTGAAAACTAATTTTGAATAATTAATCAATATTTGTTGTAAGTTTACTAGAAGAGTTTAATGTAGCAAGAAAATTATGCGATAAAATCTACATGTAACTTTCCCAAATCCATTCAAATGATTTGAATAAATCTATAGCTAAATACAAATTCTGCGACTGAATATTGTATGATATTTTTTTTCCACATTTTTATTCACTTTCGTAGTGAGCAAATGGAAATAATCTACTAAAGTCGAGGATACAATATTGATTGACTCTTCTGTTTCACGATGACGTGCATTCCAAAAGCAATACCAGTTTTATCAAACAGGTTCTTGTAAACCATCCCGTTTTCTTTACACCTAAATGCATTAACTGACTTTGAGGACAAAAGCAAGTGTGATGGTCCACGAGACTGCAACTTTTTCCCCGTGAAGAAATTGAGGGAATATGCTGTCGAGAGGGACAATAAACATACAACATGTATGGTCAAATAATTCGTAAAAACCTAATAAGTATTTTATCCATTTATTATATCCAATCCACACTTTTCAAAAGTTGTTCCCCTTTACGGGGTCAACCCAAAGGTCAAAAGGGAAAAAACCAAAATTCCCCTTCTTTATACAATCAAATATTTGGGCGTACTGTGATGAAATCGCTTTGGATTTGATTTATTCATTCAATATGTGGTGGCAACCCACATATTTAATGAGTCATTCTGGGGCAATCAAAATACATACATGTAGTACATGTTTTACCGAAAACGGAGTTTTAATGTCAACTGATATAGATACAAACATATAGATACTAACATATAGATACAAACATATGGATACAAACTTCTATACTACAAAGGCTACTGTGATAAATCTATGGGTTTTTCCCAAAAGATTACGATAAAGAGACACAACATTTGTAATGTGTGGATTGTGATCACAACTACGATTTCCACAGAATTATCCATGTAGGAAACTCACGACCAATTGTGCGAGTAAGCGCTAAGTATTAGTACATGTATGAGATACTAACTTTGGATTTTCGACAACAATAATTATTATACATGTAATATGCCACTTTCAAACGGCGCCACCGTCTAACAGTACTTTCAGTACTTTGATTTTTCATTTCCAACGATATGAGGAAAGAATGTGGGCGCTTAAGATGTAGATTCGGCAGGAATCTGGGCGCACAAGGAGAGTGAAAATTTCATCAATTAATTTTGAATATTTTTCGAATTATAACCGTTATTTGGTTTCTGTTGGATGTGGAATGAGTGGAAAAATATTTGAAATGCAAAAGGTTTTATCATAATATGGGTCTAATTATAGCAACAGGATGCAATTCATACAAAATCCTACTTATTTACAACTGTTTTAAAATGATTTTGTTGTCTCTGGGTCTTCTCTCCACAAATTTGAAACGTGTAAAGATAACATATTTAAACATTTAAAATGTCGCTTTTTAAAAAAAGATGGAGAGATGACCCAGAGATGACTAATTATGTACTTTTTCAAATTATTTTTTTAGGGATAAAAAACAAAGTCCATTGATATGACAGTGTTGTTTCAAACAGTACTTTATAGAGCATATATTGACAAGTCTCGCATGGCTCAGTGGTTTCGTCCTGGATTAGTGAATACATACTTTCAGTGTTTTGGGTTCAAATCCAACTGGTGGTCTTTTTTTTTTTTAAATTAAACTTTTTTGTCTTAAATGTTTGTTATTATAACATGATGTTGAATTATAACATACCGGTATATTTTAATTTGTTATTATTGATTTCTAGATCTGCTGTATGAACACTATAAAAAAATTCTTTTCTTATTACTAGTTTTTTAGGATATACACAATTATAACTTCATTAAAATATGTTTGCATTAACATTTCCAACTAGTTATCGGTTTACCTCTCATTGCCATATTTTGAAAGCTTTGTGAGTTTTTAATAACCAGAATAACCATGTACTTCGACTCTCAACATAATAAATTTTTGTTGAAACCTGTACATAGCCTTTCGAGGTTATAGACATTTAAATCCCAATTGATTCGTGTCGAGGATTCCTGCAAACTTACCATCTTGTGCGCTCACTTTCTTTTCACCTCTACACATGTAAGCTTATCTGTTTTTTCAGGGGGCATAAGATATGTCTTGATCGGTGACATGGGTAAGGTTATCAATAAAATAACAAAAATATTTTCTAGCGTATGTTTTGAGGAGAAAAATTAAGCCACATTCGCAAACCAAATAAATCCATCGGGATTTTAGAGCAGACCAGTGGACTTTGGCGTGACCATCGGACTTACTTTGAACGTCCTACATATATCCAGTGGCATTGACAACGTTAAAGCGTTATATGACTAGTATACTATGTTTTAACATATATGTTTAGAAGAAAATACAACACACAAATCATAGAAATATCCATTTTAATAAATCAACTATTATGTAAATCCCGAAACTGTCAATCAAGCGACAGGTGGACCCCCTGTCTTGGAGTTCTGTCCACATCCGACCGATTTCGGTGGGACTGTAGTGGTGGCCTGTTATTTGGTTTCGAAAGTGGCTTCCACACGGAGCTACGTCACGGTAGCCACATGTGAATTCTGGGTGCGATTTTGCGAGGGCCCCGATATGCTTCCTGCACATGCCCGTTATGTAAACATCCTCGAACACAAACTGGGGAACTTCCTTCGTAGCTTGGTAGAGTTTGGATATAATATCTCCGGAGATTACGTAAGCCGGTCCAGAGACGTAAACTGGGTACTCGCTTTTGCTGTATTGTTCCCAGGAAACCCGCCATTTTGAGAATGGATATCGACGCGGTTTTGAATGCTCGTATTTGCACCCTACGATTGAATTTGTTTGTGCATGGTTACTAAGAAAGTTTAAAAGTCTGGGAAGATTTAAAAACATGTCATCATCTATTTTAAGAAAGTAGCGAGCTCGGGAACAGTACGACACGATCCAACTCAACATAGCCACGGATTTCTGAGTAAGATTTTCGTAGAATTCGGGAATATCTTTAATGACCAAATCATGATGGATGCGATTCTCTTTTAGCACCAGTTCCTGTAGAAATGGCTGCTCAGACCTGCCTACGATGAACCTGACCACAACGTTTGGTCGAACTTTTGAGACGTCGCCCCAGGATCTCCTAATGACGTTTCTTTGTTCAAAGTTTGTAATGGCGCTGGGTATCATTATGAACAAAAACACATTTTCCCCATTTTCAACACAGGCAAGCGAATTATCAGGCTGGGGATGAACAACATCTGCATCGATGTAGGTCTTCATACGTCCATAATTATTTTCCATTGTCTTGTCATTTTGCCTTCTGAAAGGGGTGCAGAAAATATAAATCAACACCAGTACACACAGAATCCGGATGATATTCTTGTTACTCTTTTTCATTTTCTGGTATATATGCGGCTGTCTTTGAAATAACAAAACAGGCTGCGACTTACAAAATGAAATATGTATCGGTTGGTTATTTTAGTGCACAATACATGATTTCGACTTCCTATTTACTACACCGGGAAATTGGACATAATTAGCACTCATTTTGTGGTAAAGGGTTATTTAACAACATCCGGTAAAACATACACAATACATCAAGTGGATGAAGTGAAATACGCCCCCCAGGAAATTGATTAAAAGAAAAAAAATTGAGAATTTTAATTTTGCATATACTTTACCTTTGATGTATATGTTTCCTTATATATATATAATCCCATTTTCTATCAAAGATAAAAACTAATCACATGGACATCAATCCCATGTAAGTCTTTTAGCTTCACATCACATTTGAAAATCTTTAAGGTGACTCCCCAGTTAACACAACAACGTTTTAAAAACGTTTTTAAAAACGTAGAAATGTTACCAAAACATCTTTAAAAACGTTATTACAACGTGAATCTGTGTGGTTTTTCTTACGTTATAATATCATTTTCTTAAAACATTTCTAAGAAATGTTTACAAAACATTTTCGAAAATGTTATAGCAACGTTAATCTGTGTGGTTTTTGTTAGGTTATGATAACATTTTCTAAAAACTTTTCTAAGAAATGTTTACAAAACGTTTGAAAGAAACATTTTCTAAACATTGTTTGTTATCATTAAGGGATCATTTTCATTTCCCTCTGAAACTTCCTTTCTGCTTTTAAAACCTAAGGTTTTTAATACAATAGTTTTAAATATTAAGGACATGAGTCTAAAACATTTTCATACACAACAAAACAACATCATTTAAAATTTTCCAACTGTATAATCACAGAACTATACTTCACAAAATGAACGAAATAAATCCACAGTATAACCCATTGCCATTAGATATCAAGACTTCACAGCATCCCAATGGTCACAGTTTCACAATTGTCTGAAAAGTTTTTCACACATTTCGATTGTTATGGTTGCAACAGATGTGTTTCACTGAATTTCTTAGCCCTGAAACCAAAAAAAATCTGGTCAGTGGAATCTATACTACTATAGCTGCAATAATGTTGCCCTCTCCCGATTTTTTTTTTTTTTTTTTTTGGGGAGAGGGCTACAACTCCATAGGATCTCCGTAATGGTGCAAGTGCGGGAGTGATTCACTCCCGCAACGATTTCGTCTCAAATCGTATATAAATGACAAGAACATCTGCATTTCTTACCAGAACTCAAACATTGTAGATGTCTATGGCATAAATTAATCCAAAAATATCAGGTATAGTCCATATATCGGTTATTTTTCGTGCATGTCAACATCGCAAGTTGAATTTGTCCGCCATGTTTACTGACCTTGACCGGTTTTATTTTGGGACAGCCAATGAGAATTTAGAAGCGGATCTTGAACTGAATATAGGAATTCCCCTATTTTAAACATAATTAACGCGGTAAATATGAATTCTCCATTATATACCATTCCCTTAAATGATGTTTTAGTGATAGAACGAGGTAAGACCGATTATTTACACTGACATTCACGTTATCAAGCCAATCAAAACTCCAAGCGTAAATCTCATAAAATCACGCGAGAACTGTCATGGCTGCTAAAAAAGACGACTGGTAAACATGCTGATGTGTTTTATCTGGTTTTGATTTATATAAGGTTAGTTTGTTCAACCTGAATTAAAAAATCATTTTATCTAAAGAAGGTCAAATATAAAATCGATCTTTTCAGACCGAAGCCAGCCGCATTAAAAAATTAATTTTGCACCATTACGGAGATCCTATAGAATTGTAGCCCTCTCCAATAAACATCAGATATAAAATCAAAGTACTGAGAGTACTGAAAGACGGGGGTCTTGAAAGTTTGAATTTGTAATTGTCCTGGATTTCCTGGAATATGCTTCCAAAATTCATTAGTTTGAATTAGTTGTTACAATCTATGTTAATTCGGCTTTTTTGCAATTGTCTGATACTTTGTCTAAATTTTACTCAATCCCGGCCTTCATAATTGTAGAAAATTGACACAACGGTATACTATGTAAAATAAGACCCCAAGGAATTTTTTTAAAAATTACTACTAATCGGGAATATCAAACAACTATATCAAAGAAGATGATTTTAAGTTTTATGAAAACCCCGAAAACTTTAAAACTGCTGAATAAACAAACAAAGTGAACATTTGTATACCGATAACAAACACAAGAACCTGACGTTAGAAATATTTTTTACAACAAGATTCCAAGAGCTTTGACAATAAAAAGATTTGTCACGGTCGCCATTTTGATTTTTAAGACCGATAATCTGACACGATTTTCTTCATTTGCGATTCATGCAATATTAATAGGTAAAAATAAATCCGTTCGCCAATTACTACTTTTTTGTGTAAACTCGTGCATCACCTACACGAATTACGATACAACCGTTCCTTTCATTAAAAATCATACTCCGAAAATCATAGACATAAATATATGAGATTGTCAACTCCGCCATTAGCGTGTAAATGTTACGGAACCAACCTTACTTTGAGAACTACAAGTGCAACAGCAATCTTGTATAAGTCATTAAATTTGAACCTCATAGTGAACATGAACCTGTAAAAGTGAACATGAACCTGTAAATATTTTAAGCATGTTTGATTATGAAATATTTACAAAAACTCTTTATTTAGTTTTTAAATTACTTTTTTAAAACTTATTGACTTTTCACAAAGTAATGGTAATGCATCACTTTACTCATGTAATGGCAATGTATAATGCATTACTTCAAGAAAATTTAGTAATGGTAATGGTAATTTAATGCATTTTTTTACAACATGTAATTCACCCCAAGCCTGATTTCAACTAAGCCGGAAAACATGCACATTAGTATTTAACTTGATCTTCAATCGATAAGATTGTACATATTATATGATCTATAAGTCTTCAAAAATGTATAATCTATTATAGATTTTGCTTAATATAATGTATTGTTTGAAATTTAAATTCAGTTTAATTAATCAACTAAAGAGCCAACGAACGAGAAGGCAAATTCAGACTTGTTTTTATTTTTTTTGTGTGCAAAATTCCTTAAGAGACGAACAGCAGTCATACCGCAAGTAGACTGGAAGCCAATGAAACACCTATATAATTTGTAAAACATCTAAGTATAACCCGTCCCGATTTTAAACTCGGCTTGCGCATGAAGTTTGGTAGTATTAAGGTGAAAAATTGTCAAAATCAAATTCACAACTTTTCAAAAATGGCACATTGCGTTTGGGAACTTTAATTTCGATTCCACCATCAACCTCTTCTATTGATTAATGAGCTCGTACACAAACTTAATTGTCAACGGCGCTGTGCATTCAGTTACACGTAACTCATTCCACATTTGAACCAGAGCAAGAATATTTTGATCTATGAAACTATTTGTTTAATTTCTAAATAGAATTTTGTTTATACACAGAGGACTTAAACAGATTTAATGCGTGTTTTTATAATACATATTTACTGAAATGCATGAAAACTTTCTGCACTATTTTCTTACGCGTAGACTCAATTCATGTGTTCTACGCGTGTCTTCCGGTTTGAGACTTTGGCTGACAGTAAACCAATAGACGTGGTCACGTGACCCCGTCTAAAAATCGGAGAGGGCTACATTATTGCAGCTAATACTACTATATTGAAATAATAGACTCGAATTTTTTAGCTTTAATACCGAGAAATCGGAAGACCACTGTCTTTTGTTTTATATATTTTTAACATCATTGGTACTTGGAGATTACCAATTTGTTTTTATTTTTTTCTCAATCAGGCTTCGCTAATTAATAATCAAAGAGAATTCCTTTAAAAAAATCCGGAAATCGTCTGAATTTTTCGGATTTTACAATCTTGCGCATGCGCAATACATTCAAGCTAAATCACGGGATGCTCTTAAGTTTATGTTTCCACAATATCACATTTGCATGGATAAACTAATTCAAAGTACTGAAAGTACTGTTAGACGGTGGCGTCGTTTGAAAGTGGCAAATTACATGTAACAATGAGTGATGTATGATAATTATCGTTGTCGAAAACCGCGGCCAGTATCGCATACATGTACTAATACTTAACGCTTAGTCGCACAACTGGTCGTGAGTTTCCTATTTGTATAATTCTGTGGAAATCGTAGCTGTGATCTCAATCCACACTTTACAAATGTTGTGTCTCTTGGCCGTCATCTTTTGGGGGAAAACCCAAAGATTTATCACAGTAGCCTTTGTAGAGTAGAAGTTTGTATCTATATTTTGTATCTATATGTTTGTACCTATGTTAGTTGACAATAAAAACCCGTTTTCGGTAATACAATGTATTTTGTTTGCCCCAGAATGACTCATTAAATATGTGGGTTCAAAGCCATTTCATCACCGTACGCCTAAATATTGGATTGTTTGAAGAAGGGGAATTTCGGTTTTTTCCCTTTTGACCTTTGGGTTGACCCCGCAAAGGGGAACAACTTTTGAAAAGTGTGGATTGGACTATTGTGCTTTAAATATATTGTAGATTTCTCAAAGTAACGAGAACAAATATAGCTTCCTTATTTTTATTAACTATTCGGGCATACATATAGTATGTTTATTGTCCCTCTCGACAGCATTTCCCCTCAATTTCTTCACGGGAAAAAGTTGCAGTCTTGTGGACCATCACACTTGCTTTTGTCCTCATAGTCAGTTAATACATTTAGGTGTAAAGAAAACGGAATGGGTTAACAAGAACCTGTTTGATAAAACTGGTATTGCTTTTGGAATGCACGCCATCATGAAACAGAAGAGTCAATCAATATTTTATCTTCCACTTTAGTGAATTATTTCCATTTGCTCACAACGAAAGTAAATAAAAATTTGAAAAAAAAATCATACAATATTCAGTCGCGGCAGTTTCGTTAATCAATGTTTTAAACATTTGTTCTATTGTATTTAGCTATAGATTTATTCAAATCATTTGAATGAATTCGGGAAATTCACAAGTATATTTTATCGCTTCTCAGTACACTTTAACACGATAGATTACTTGCTACATTTAACTTTTCTGGTAAACTTACAACAAGTTTTTAAAAACACCAAAACAAACAAAATTCAAGTTGAACGCACCGTACAGCTGTGTATATAAAGAAGATGGGGGAATAAGATGGCGCAACTGCCCATTTGGTTTAGTGGAAAAATACAATTTCAAACTTAGCTTTTTTTCAATTAAATATATTTGAGATGTTATAATACAACTTTACAAAATGGTAATTTCTAACTATATTCAGTTTGAAATATTTCAAAAATACGATAAGAAAAAAATAATAAATCTTTTAAGTTTTGGTGGTATCGAACCTACAACCTAAAAAACCAAGTTCTATAAAGTTTCTTAATGTCTGGTGCTCTAACCACTAAGCCATTTCATTCACCACAAAGTGAGTTGTTTAAGTGCTATGTGAGACATTAGCCACGAATTTACGGGCTTGTATTATTTTTCTAAAACGTTCAATTGCTGAGCTACAAAATGACATTTTTGAACTATAGTGGGTCATCTCTCCACATTTTTGTTGAGTAAAATCGGTTACCACATTTAGACTGTGACAAAAAACATGGAGCTCAGACCCACTCTATGAAAGAAAAGGCATTGAAGTTATAAAAATTACACTATTTGGAGGTTTTGACACGCATATGCCAGTTTAAATCAATATATTGCGAGTATTTAAAATATTTTTAAAGGTTACAACCCGATGTAACGTTAAATATACATTGTTTTTAATTATTTTTTTTTTAAAGTATCAGATTTTAATGATATTTTAATTTTGCCGTATCTAATCATTCCTCATATGGCCTTATTCACCCACCTTCTTTGATTTTATTCTTTGCATGTACTAGACAATAGATCTAGGGTTCGCAAATCCCGGCAATATTTTCGGAAAGCTATAGTTCTGTACCTCAGCAGAATTCTACAGTCATCTATGAAGCACATTTTTTTGCCTTCATGTTTCATTATTTATCGCAAATATAGCATGGATGTATACGCAACGGCTGTAGCTTTGCATTAATGACACTTTCTAACCGGTGTGTATTTCAATTGCGAGTCGCAACAAACTGGCTTATTTATATAGGCCCGCCCATTTGTAAATGCATGTTGACAACATGATGCTAACACTTGGAAACAAATGTCGAAGAAAGATCATAATAGAGTTGTTCTCGCGAGTTAAAAATTATTTGAGAACAAACGGGGCGATGTTTACGTACATATGTAAATAATGTTACATGTATCTGTTAGTGCAAAAATGCCCCCAAAACCAAAGTAAAGATTCTCTAATACATTTAGCAGGGACGGGCGCATATGAATTAAAGTCACTATTTGTACTTCGCTCATCGAATTGCGTTATTCAGTTCATTGTGAAAAAATTCGACAGAAACTGTTTAGATAATTAGATTAAAATTATTATATCTTACATTACCGTCCACAATGTACCATAAATGTATATGGAATATCGCATGAGTTGAACCGATTCTTTTTTTTTTTTCACAAAAAAGCTAGCGTTTGCTGCAAATTAGAGATACACGAGCTGACACGCCGTGAAATCTATAAGACGTTTTACAGCATATGAAAAAAAAAATCTGAACAGGAAATCTTTGAAACATCGTAAAATGTAGTTTATATACCTGTAAAATGGCGACTCGATCGCGATTTGCACGTGAATTTTACAATCCGACGTCGATTAGCGTGTTTGAGAGAAAGTCAGCAGCAAGTAAAGCGTCAATATCAGTAGTAAATATTGTCTGATGAATATTGAGGTGCCTGTAACAAAATTAATCTTTCTACAGACTGAGTGAGGTACAAAATAAGCAACATTGTAAATCACAGGTCAGTCCAAAATTAAACACATTTGTATCGTAAAGTTTTTTGTGTGTTTGAAAACACATGCACACTTGTAGAAGAAAGTGTGCCATTGATCGGTTGAAGTTCAATAAAATGTAATTTATGTAATATTCATTGTCAGTATCTGTTGTGAATTCTTTGGAATAAGCTACAACAAAATAAATATACTGCCTCAACTAAAACTTATGCGTTGAAAATGACTGAATTTATCGATGAAGGATAATTGCTGAAATATGAAATGGCAAACCAGTTTAAATAGTGTGTTTCTGACAATAACTGTTTACATCATACATTTCATACATTATTTAAATGTATGTACAAAATAATTAGCAGCTATAATGCTTAAAATATCTGATAAGATGAAAATTAATTCTCATACTGAAATCGACACGTAGATAAAACATTGCCTGTAACACTGCATACATGTACCTAACAGAGTTATCGTTCCTTATCCGCTAGGGTCCCCGTGAGAAATACCCTTCCGGTCAGGACCGTAGCAATAGACAGTGGCTATTTATAGCCACCGTCTAAAAACGATACATGTAATACAAATACGTGTAAATTTTCATTCAAAATTTGCTATATATATTTTCTGTTCATAAAAGAAATTACGGGAAATTACTCTAACTCAGTGCGTTTAATATGAAAAATTCCAAGATTTCTGAATGTCAACATGGTGTGCAAATTTGATGTATCTATTTCGTAAATGCCCGACATAATATGCAATGCCAACCCGTGCACGCAAGGGTCTAAGTCTAGTTGAATCATTAAAATTGTTTCTCCTGTGACGCATTTTAATAGCAAGTTCAATCAACAATTGCATGTAGTTTATATAAAAATACATATATAATGCTGGGAAATAAATTTCAAATACCTATATGCTCGATACTCCTGTCCATGAAAGTCATATATTCGGCTAACATCAACACAATGAAACTAAACTTCTCACTCTGGAATGGTACACTGTAGTCAAGCTCTGGGAGCAGCCCCTAGTAAATGGTAAAATATAATAACTGTATTTGAAAGTTGAAAACAACATGGTATTGGAATTACCACAAATGAGTTGCATATTGCTAGCGTATGTAAACATGTATTGCCAAATAAATAACACAAGCAAGGTACAGCTATGATATTGCTTAGTGCAAAGCAGTTAAATGTACATGTGCACACTACCAAATTTATTATTCTGCATTGAATGATAAAAAATACTTACATTTACCGAAAATATCCCCCATTCTAAATCCTTGCTCTTTGTAAATGGCGTGGGTTTTTCAAAAATTCTGATCCACTTAATAGATAACAAATAGCGCGGAAACTGTATAACTGGGGTCGGCTGCTTTCACCCTGGCCATGGCATCTTGCTGTGACATTCAATTAACTCGCAATAAACAAATTGAAAGGGAAAATCCAAATGCCCTGCACTTTAAGTATTTTCATATATTTTCCACAGTTAGATGCATGCTCTGTCTTTATAATATTTAAATTTTACAAAACACAACAAACGGTATAAATATGAAAATCAATTAATCTTGTTTTTTTAATAATGATATTTAATATACAGTGTTCTAAAATGTAATTATTGCTTAACATGTTTTGTCCGTAGCATGGCATAACTGAGGTATGCTAATCTTTAGCATTTAAAAGAGAAAAAACAATTCGATTATTTAGACGTTTTAAAAACGTTCTGCAAACATTGCCGGGTAATGTTTTTATTATGCTGTCTTATAACATTTCATTCTCTATGATAAGCAGTTTTCTGACGATAAAGAAATATACATTTGAAATACCAATTCAATGAAAGCAATTTTAGTCAGGCATTTCTAGTTGACCGTGTTATAAAAATCACAAATAAAACATTTTTATAACATATTTTAGAAATGTTTTTATGCTAAATAACCATAACATTTTTCATCATGTTTTTACAACGTTGTCAAAACTAAACGGAAATGTTTTTAAAATGTTGTATTAATAATGTTTTCTTTCTACATCCTTACAACAAAAATAAAAATGATTTTTAAACGTTCTAAAAATGTTTTTATGGAAACGTTCTTGGAAATCAACCATACAACCAGAATAAAATGTTATGAAAACGTTTTGTGATCACTACACCTTGAAATAGTTTCTCAAATCAGCAAAAGTAATTCCTTGATCATAATAGAAAGCATGATGAATAAGATATATATATTAATCAAATAGGCCAAAAAAACGGCAATTTTGGATGAAAAATTATCTTTTTAAAGTGGCACGTTGACTCAAAATAGATGTTTTACTTTTTGATTCTGACAACGAAAATAAAAAGAGCTACTCAAAATTGCATGTACCGAAGGTTTCACGCGTCATAAGTCATCACCTATCAATTTACAAGTCAATCAAGCTCATCCGGAAATTGAACATGTAAGCAAACTGAGTTGTTTTGGACATTGGTTAAGTGTCACGTGATTGCGATCTCTGTCTAAAAATAGTACAGTGGGATTGACACACTGAAAAAAGAATTTGAATTTGAATTTGAAGCTATTCGATGTCTGATGTAAGAAATACGCATTAATAGAGAATACATCTTAATGAATATATAGTTCTTGAAGACATCATGTTTCAATGAGAGGCTTCTGGCTTATGATGTATGCTACGCTGCAGTATTTACTTTCCCCTGCGCTTGCGTGTTTATGAAGCGGAAGGAAGACTCAATATTTTGGTGTTGGCCCAACGCTTAATTCTATTTTATCTTTATAATTTGATTTATTTACTTAATTTTGAACACCGTAATTTTTCAAAAGTTCATCTTTTCATATGATATATAAAATATATGGAAATTGTGTTAAAATTCGATATTTGCTTAATCACGGGTTCAGTCAATATGACCAAGAGCCCCAAGCGGACTTGAACTCATGATCTGCGATAATCATTCACAAACCGCAGATTTTTAACCACTGAGCTATGACAATATACAGCTAATCCGATTGATTCAAAATTTAACAAAACATCAAAATCACGGGGAATAAATATCCGCGTAAAATTGCCATCTTGTGACGTATTGTCTTAAAAAGTATAAGTTAGTGAAGTACCTTAAAAATACTGTAGATTCGTAATTAATCGCAAGGAATGAATATCCGCGTAAAAATCGCGAGAAGCAGACATTGCAGATTTTGAAGATCTTGCCTTTATTTTTTGACGGATGTAAACTAAATATAATTATGATATAAATTTGGGGTTTGCGATTTTATACTAAGTATTCTCGCAATTGATGCAAAACGGTTGAATAACGGAGCTATGTTCTTGCGTAAAATAAGGAATCTACAGTATTTTCAGCTCAATAAGGTACAATTTGTCCATCAGCTAGTCAATATATTTATCGAAATCTATAAATGAGAGGAGAAAAGTATGGTGGCATATCTCTGCCCCCTGTGTTCAAGTTATTTTTCCATCAAATAAGTCGACATGCAAGATAAGTTAGTATGTTGACATGCAAGATAATTATGTCAAAATGCAACATAACTATGTTGACATGCAAAAAAATTGCAATCAGATAGGAATAATACAAATTCTCAAAAATTCTCAAATATCGCCCACTTGTGACATCCAAGATGCTAACTGCTACCTTTTTATGTCGACATGCACTTTATTTATGTTAACATGCAACTTATTTATGTCAACATGCAACTTATTTATGTCAACATGCAACTTATTTATGTCGACATGCAACTTACTTATGTTGACATGCGAGATGAATATGTTGACATGCAACTTAGTTACGTTAACATGCGAGATAAATATGTTGACATGCAACTTATTAGTTGTATGTCAACATAACTTAGTCGCATGTCGACATAAATATGTTGCATGTCAACATATTTATCTTGCATGTTAACATAACTAAGTTGCATATCGACATAAATAAGTTGCATGTCGACATAAAGAAGTTGCATGTTAACTTAACTAAGTTGCATGTCGACAGAAATAAGTTGCATGTCGACATAAAGAAGTTGCATGTTAACATAAATAAGTTGCATGTTGACATCAATAGGTATCGTATCTAGCATCTTGAATGTCACATGTTGGCGATATTTGAGATTTTTTATAACTCTTATTTGATTGCAGTTTTCTTGAATGTCAACATAGTTATGTTGCATGTTGACATAACTATCTTGCATGTCAACATATTTATCTTGCATGTCCACATAATTAATAGAAAAATAACTTGCACACAAGGGGCAGAGATATGCCACCATAGAAAAGTGTACCTCAATGCGCTCAAATACAACTTTTAAAAAATGAATAAATGAAAAAAAAATTGTCTGCCCCATTGTAAACTGATGTTCTTTACCTTGTGTAACCTCGGTAAACCTTTTTATAATATTCTGTTATTTCGTAATAATACGGCATTTCCTTTCATGTCCCAATCACTTTCGGTTTTTATCCAACCCAAAGCCTTTATAGGCATGCGCAAACAGATGTAAGTTCTTTTTCCGCTGTATCTCTGAATCAAAAATGATTCATCGGCATCCATCACATAAAACATGTTGAGAAAATTTAACTCGGCGGAAAACAAGGAGTCTCTATGCTTGAAACTCATGAGTAAATCATTTTGCTATTAATATCCTCTTCGTCTTCTGATTGGCCTATCAACACCTTAGCTTATAATCGAATCAACCAAAACGGTGCATTGCAGAAGATAAGATTGAGTGGTGATTTTTATTAATGAAAAGTGCAATGAACCGTTTTGGAGAAAGCTGAGATGTTGAAGGACCGATCAGAAGACGAAGAGGATCGCAAAATAATTTTACTGACGAGTTTCAAGGTGAAGCAAAACTTCCAGCTGATGTGACGGTTTTGAATAATCGAAGATTGCGGCGATGTGCACCTTCTGTAGTATTAGGTACAATGTATATATATTTTTATTATGAGAAAAGGTGCTTGTGATTTGTCAGTGTAACAGCTGATTTGGTGGCAAATGTAGAACCATTTTCACAAGACCTTGGACTTTCAGTAGGACGTAGCCAGGCACGTAGCATCAGGGGGGGCCAGGGGCCCCCCCCCCCCCACTTTTTCTCGCAGCAACAAATTTTTAAAAATTTACATATATAAAATTGAATTATCATGGAGTTGCCCCCCCCCCACTATTTTGGGAGTAAGTAAAAAATGGATAAGAAAATAAGGAAATGAGGAGTGAAATTGAAGTTAAATGCTATTCCAGCCCCCCCCCCCCCCCCCCCCCCCCCCCCCCCCCCCCCCACGGATTAGGATTTTGAAGATTTTGGGAAACTTTAAATTTCCCTTCCTATGCAGATCACGGAGGGAGTGAATTAGTAACAGCAAGAACAGCTGATTTGTAAAACCGGTTTAAACTGGTTATCACAGAGACTATTGAGATGAGATCGACGAGCATGAAAATATAATACATGAAAAATAACTATTGAAATGTTGCTTTCAACAATAAAGTCAACTGTTTTGTTGAATAATTATAAAACATGGTGTTTTGACAACTTTTATGACATACATTTTTTAACCGGTAACATAGAAATCACTGTTTGAGAACTACTTATGTAAATTACTTGTAAATTCATACGCAGTGAATAGGTGTTGCATTTAGAGGCATTTAAACATCACGGAATTTAATGGAAAAACACAGTAGATTGTAAATATAAAACTTTAGCATGCAGACCAATCAGCAGGTAATCAGCATCAACTGGTGTTTGAGGTATGGCAAATACAAACTGAACATAAATCTAAAGATACAAAAGTTAGAAATATTACAAATGACTTTCTGATTTTTGCTGCGATATATTCTTTTTTGAAAAGTCACAGATTATGCTCAAGCATTTCTTAATGATATAAGCACTATAAGAATTGGGGCTTCCAGAACTCAGCACATACTATGGCGGGAATATGACGTACAGTTACGTCTCCGGCGAGTCATAAATTCTTCACCTATCACTGATGCAGAGCTTTGGTTATTTTATATGAGTCAAACTTCTCACCAAAAATTTTTCAAACTATTGGGGTGCGTAACTGTGTAAGGAATAATAAATCATTCTTTGAGTATTATGGTGTGATAATTTTGGTCGGGGTATGATCAAATCCAAAGAGACCGAAGGGCTTAATGATGGATTTGATCACTCACCGACCATATTTACAACCTCATAATTACATACATACGTACTTATATTTATATAATTTTCAGCAATCGTATGTTATAATGCTTTTTTCATTTCGCAGAATTTTGCCAAACCCCGTGTTTGTGCATGCGATCTTGACGTTCTATTTGTAAAAGAGAGAGTGGTACTGCTATTGGTTTTCATTAGTCCCAGCTTACCTGTTTTCTCCGGGGGTACAATGATGCGTCTTGTACAGTGAAATGGGGAAAGTCAACCATAAAATGACAAACTTATGTTCAAAGGTGGAGTGTCCCTCTGATAAGAGAGATAACTTCTGTAGAAAATAACACCACTTTGTTTCTGTAAACTCACAATTATTGAGGCATGTAACAACAAGGGAGGTGGTGCTGGGTCCCAATTTATGTTGGAAGGCGATACACTTATTTAAATTCAAATATAGAGAAAGAAAATTTGAACGGAACGAATTGAACCCCAGGGCTCTTTTAAAGCAGGGGGCAAAAAAGTAGAGAAAACTTTTCAAAATATTACAAGAAATGTATCATAATGATGAAGTATTTATGAGGCAATATATACATGACTATTCCTCGCCCTCCTTCCCCCCCCCCCCCCCCCGATGTATTAATTTTTTTTAATATAACTAAATTTTATGTACTTGTTCAGTACATGTACAGTACATGTTTGATGTTTAAGGCCAGAGAATATTTTGATGGAATATTTTTTATTTCTCTATCTAAAGCTTGTTCACAGAGCTGAATGAATTATAATTGGGAAAAATGTGACCAAGACAATTACAAATTCTTGAGTTATCATCGTTTAAAGCTTATAGCATTTCAAATGTTCAAAATTGAAGAAGGCTTTTCTATTATGTGGGAGCAGATATGAGAACAAATTAAAAAATAAAAACACCTAATATCTCATTTGATTCAAGACAATATATCCCTATACTGATATCATACCAATTACTGGAAGATTATTCTCTTGATTACCTTTTTGTTTTACATAACAAAATGCTCTGGTTTACATTTTTAGGATTTCTTAAATATATATCCATTTACTATTATCTTCTCCAAATTTAAAAACAGAAAACCTTTTCCGAAAATTTAGAAACTGTGTCAATTTATCATGCACTGTATGTAAAACATGTATGTAAAACCTTCAATAGTCTATGATAAAGAAAGATAACTCTTGCTGATTAAAGCAATTTTTGTTGCAAACCTATACAACAAAGTGCTATTCTGAACTAAAATGCAGCGCTTCAATATGTTTTGTAATATGAATTGAAAATGTATATAACTATATATTATTTTCATATACATTTTAGATTTTTAATTTTATGCGGCGATGGTAAAATTTTGCTTTTCACTATGTCTAGTTTTCTTCAAAGCATGATTTGACATATTATCAATTTTTTGAAAAATCTAGCAGCGCTTCATCACTTAAACTTTGTTTCATATGAATCGATTGATATTGACTTTGATGAAAATCAATATGAAATTTTTTTAAAAATATATGGCAAAATTAATAGCAGAGGGATATTACAACTTTAACATATACAATTATATTTTGAAGAAAATATCACACAAATCACAAAAATATCCATTTTAATAAATCAACTATTATGTAAATCCCGAAACTGTCAATCAAGCGACAGGTGGACCACCTGTCTCGTAGTTCTGTCCACATCCGACTGATTTCGGTGGGACTGTAGTGGTGGCCAGTTATTCTGTACATAAAGTGGCTTCCACACGGAGCAACGTCACGGTAGCCACAGGTGAATTCTGGGTGCGATTTTGCGACAGCCCCGATATGCCTCCTGCACATGCCTGTTATGTAAACATCTTCGAACAAAAACTGGGGAACTTCCTTCGTAGCTTGGTAAAGTTTGAATAAGATATCTCCAGAGATTACGTAAGCCGGTCCAGACACGTAAACTGGGTATTCTGATTCGCTGTACTGTTCTAAAGACACATACCATTTTAAGAATGGATATCGACGCGGTTTCGAATGTTCAAACCTGCACCCTATGATCGAATTTGTTTGCGCTTGCTCACTAAGAAAGTTTAAAAGTCTGGAAAGATTTAAAAACATGTCATCGTCTATTTTAAGGAAATAGCGAGCTCGGGAACAATACGAAATGATCCATCGCAGCATGGCGACAGATTTCTGTGTCAGATTTTCGTAGATCTCAGGTATTTCCTCCATGATCACATCATGATGGATGCGATTCTCTGTTTGCACCAGTTCCTTTATGGACGATTCAACAGCTCTCCCTACGAGGAATCTAACCACAACGTGTGGTCGAACTTTTGTGACGTTCCCCCATGTTTTCCTAATGACGTTTCTCTGTTCAAAGTTTGTAACGGCGCTAGGTATCACTATAAGCAAAAACACGTTTTCTCCATTTTCATCACAAGTTAACGGCGGACCTGAAGAGGGCTGAAAAACGCCTGCATCGATATAAGCCTTCATTCGTCTATAATTATTTTCAACAGTCTTGTCATTTTGCCCTCTAAATGGGGTACAGATAATGTAAACCAAAATCAACACACCGAGAATCCGGGCGATTCTCATCTTAAAACTTTTCTTCATCTAGTCTGTTTACATCTCTCTATACCTGCAATTAAACAAACCTTTCAAAAATCAATAAGTTTTCATATTGCCGGATATGGTTGTAATATGTTCAGTTGAACACATGTTTAAAACATTCAGTGCATCATTAATTTTTGTCGGAAACCAATTTGAACATTTTCTATGAATTAATACAAACTGAATGCTATGGTTTATAAACTTCTTATAGTCATATTTTACTGACAGATGTTATCCGAAGGCCCAGATTGGGACAAAAATTACATTTAAAACAACATCATCTCTAGGACCCCCCCCCCCCTCCCTTTCCGGGCCAGCGCCTGTATGTTATAATTTTAATAAACAGTACACCAACATTATTCATCTGGATAAAAAAAGTAACGAGTTTATTTAATCTAAGCTACTTTATGGGTGCTTGATGGTCGTGGCCATTTTTAGACCGTCTTAATCTTCTTCAGATGAAGAGCTCAATGTAAGAATATAGGAAAATTTAATGAATTTAAAAAGTACAAATTATGGATTTTTTTCTTTCCTAACTAACAGTTTATAGCTCAAGAAATGATATCTTAATATATTAGGTCGATCTGAAGGTTAATTAGTTGAACACCCAGCAGCCTCCTTAATTAAATTTCCGTTCAGAATTAACATATTATAATCACATTTTTAAATCATTACAGTCCATTTTGATTTAACATTCACTTGATTTATACTTCTAAAAGAACCGCATGTCCGAGGTTTTATAGGGATTACCTCACATCCGATGTAGAGGCGAAGTACGCATGCGTTGTCATCATTTTCCAATACAGCATCTCTGATTTTATCATCCATGACTTTATGAGGAAAAAAAGGGAAAAGCTGTTACTCCTTAACTTAAAATTGGGAAAAACACACGTTCACCACGAGGACATATTATAATTAATATCAATGTCGCGACAGCGAAAAATCTATATACCAAAAGTGACATTTTTTTTATCTCCTTTTATGCAATTTTTACTTTCATATCTTCACTTGGCCAATTATGAATTAATTAACTTGTCTTTTGACTAATTTTCCTTTACAATAGTACACTACAATTAATCATATTTACAAAAACATTTATTTTTCAGACAGATTACAGCATATTGCATGTATTTATGCATATATTTTTCAATGCTTTATAACAAATAGTTTCTTTCTCATAATTCGTTGGGTAAACAACGGTGATAATAAGTCTAGTATATAAGCATACATGTACATGTAAACCATTGACTTTAATGAAGAATAGCTCACATCTCAACAGATGGTAAAATGCGTTGTATTAGGGATAATCATGGACGCCTATGTAATACATTTGAGGTTTTTTCCTGCCTCTGCCGGAAAGGCCCGAGAAGTTGCGATTGGTTTTTATGTTGAACTTTGAATCCTTTCTTCGGCTCAGTATTCGTATTGGGGCCATTATTTAAACAATTTAGAATCCACACTATCTGAGGATTATCTGCCTTATTCAACCTACAAATCCTAGCGTTGAAATTCTCCGGGAGAAGATTTTAATACTTTTTATATAACTATGATTCTATGTTGACGTACTCTGATACTTTTTGGGGGCCCCAGTATTGTTTTTTTTTACAATAAATAAAAGCTTCGTTGTAAAATTTTCCGTAATAAATCATCTTTCAAAATAATTAAAATTTTGGTTAATTTAAGTCACTTGTGTGAGGCCACATTTCACAGAACGCCTAACATCCGTGTTTTGCACTATGGTCATTAATGAAGTCAGGTAAGTCAGGTAAGTCAGGTAAGCCATGCCTGACATTTGATTTATTTCGTCGCTAGAGAACAATCATTGAGGAAAACAATAAAAATTCACGAATTCAGCAAAAAAAAAAATGAATTGAAGTTCTATGAAAACACACGAAAATAAAATCTTACCATTTAATCCAAAATATAATTTACATTTGCTTAGGTATTACTGAGAATCCATGATGTTTCTTTGACAGGAAACGTATGAACAGGTTTTGTATTTATAAATCAGTTTTTAATATTAAGCGTTAAATATTATTTTTCCATACCTAGAATGAAGTATTCCTTTCCAATCAAAGACCCTGCTACGATGATGACTGTAAGAGAGTAATTCGTATTTTTATATATAAGTGTTGGTAAGTTCTATCAGTGTAAGCATTATCACGATGAAGAAGAGCAAATGCATGAAAAGACGGGCAAAGGCAATATAAGATCCCATTGATCTATACACTTATGACATTTTCACATTTAGAATTTTTCTTCATAATTGCGCACGTACATGTAAAGCAAACATGAAAATGCTCATATACGAGGTAAAATTGTTGCTCAAAATGTATCTAAAACAGTTACAGCTTTTGGTTCTCTTTTAAAACACACCTTGAACGAGCGTTGGTCACGGGGTATTAGTATATTGGTAAACAGATAAAAAATTGTTTGTGTGATTTAAGAACAACTGGAAGGTATATCTGCCATTTATCTCCTTACAAATGCTCTTTATAAAGATATTAATGGCAAACTCCTGCTATTTAAGTTTCAAAGCAACTTGGTGCTTAGTCAAAGTGCTACTGATATTAAGTCAAATTAATTTAGAGTTCTGAAAGCCTTGCAACTTTATGATATGTATATATTCACTTGGTTTTTTTTAAACAAGAAGGACATTTTAACTACTAATATTTGATTTTACACATTAAATTAAATTTACATAGTTATTGTTTCTCAATTACAACACTCAGCATTCACTGAGTTTAGAACCAGAGTTGAGCAAACTTAATGGCAACAATTACATGTGCATATGAAACTCGATCAGTTGTTTGAAAGAAGAATCATTTCCAAGAAAATATTATAGTAGATTTGCCTCTGTGTGTTGTATAGTATGGATTTGTTATGATAATATCGGTTATTCTAAGATGAAAATGTGCACATCCTATGACACATACCATATTTTTCTATTTGAACAATTGTGTCATCGCAAATTGCACAAACGGTCACATTCATTTATATAAAATCAAATACAATTATTAGTACTATTGTATTGTGTGTATTTGAATAAAAGTGACTTTCCCATGTTTGGTCTCCGCTACAATTGAGCCCTGTGTTGAATTGAGTATCAATTTATCACTAGCTGTTGTTGTTGTTGTGAGAATCGTAAGAAATAGTTATAGTGAGAAGAAAGGATCCCGTTATCTTTGATGTTGGACAGCTTGAATGATCGTCTGATATAAATGCAGTCCCTTATTCGGGACTATGTAAAACTCTTGTTTTCATTCATTTCGGTGTAACAGCATACACGTACTAGTATTTCAAGAGTGATGATACATCCGCTTGTATTACAGTAAAATGTTGATTTTTTTTTCTGATCTTGTACATGCACTCATAAGAACCTCAACATGCAATGCCAAACAAGCTCGCTAGCCGCTTTCCAGTACTTTCAGTGCTTTGATTTTTTTCAGTAATAAATGATAATTCACAGCTCAAAGTGTAATACATGAAACTCGTGTTTGATCTGAAGGGTATTTTAATGATACAAATGCAGTCTCTTCCAGCTGTAAGAGCGCCAAGCTCCTGTTAGCTGATAAACAATAGACTACTGTTCATACCTTAATCCCTGGCACATAGGATCGTTTTTCAAAGTGAGGGGGGGGGACAAAGTCAACCAAAAAATCTTGACAACCTATGAAAATACATGCTGCTTTCCAAAATCCTAAAAATCCGAAAGGGGCAGGTTTACATATATCTTTAATATCACTGCTTATTCCTTATTTTTTTAATAAAAGTTGGGAGGGGAGCAACTCCATGTATATTCATTTGTTTATACTTAACTTTTTTTTAATTATTGCCAAAAAAGCGGGGAGGGGGCATCTCCCCCCGTCAATACTACAATCTTGAGCTGCATTTTACAACGGAACTTACGACTTAAGAGTAAATTAATGAATGCTTATTCATCAAAAACTTATTAATGTTTGAATTTAATGGCTATAAAATATAATTACAGAAATCAAAATCAGCGGAAAAATAATGGTTTTATATAAATTTTGTAAATCCAAGAGAATTCCATGAGGTAAAACGCAGTCCTGAATCCTATAAAATTTGGATAACACTAACACTGGGATTGGGGGAGGGGTCCTGTATTTGGCATGGATAAAAATCAGATTGATAGACAGGGTTTAGAGACTACAGCACATATAAATGTAAGCTCTTAACTCGCCCCCTATACCGAGTCTTAGGAATAATATTGACCAAATCATTAAGCCTTCGTCTAATTTATCTTTCTGTGTTATAACGATATTTACAGAGAAATTGCTTCTTTCAACTTGTTTTTTTTTATGAATATGGATTACTATTAATGAAAATGGACGTGTTTTATTACATTACAAAGTAATTCATTTTGACGTATGAACATATTAAACCCTTTCGCTGCGAGGAGTACAGCGTTAGCGTAATTTATTTAGCCTTCTTAACATATTTTCCCTAAAAAAAAAAAACGTGGCTGCATAATGTATTAGTCTTAAATTTTATTCCTAGAAAAAAAAAATTCATAATGCATAATTAAGGATGTCGTGTATTTCAGCCATAATTAATCGAATTTCGGAATATAGATGCACTCTCCCCGTCGTGATCTTCGTCAAGATAAAAACTTAATATTAACCGACCTCATGATAAACAGCTATAGCAAGGAGAAAATATTGCTATCATTTCTTTTCATCGAAGTATTAAAGATGATTTCTGTCAAATAATGTCCTGTAAAGGCTTGCTAAAGTCGTGTGCGTTTAATGAGAATCAAGATCTTTTTAAGAAAATTAATTACGAGAATCACGAATGTCATGTTTTGAGTACAGCAGGGGCAAGGGAAGGGGGGCAATGCACCTTAAGCTATTTGTCCTCTAGCGCCTCTCTCTCTCTCTCTCTCTCCCTCTCTCTCTCTCTCTCTCTCTCTCACACACACACACACACACACACACTAAAATACACATATATACATGCACTATTTTTTTACATGTGCAGTATGGAGAAGCGTCATGCGGAAACGTATGTACATGTGTATATATATATATTTATGGAAGGTTGTTGATAATAAGTATAGTTTCTTCACAATTAGGGATTTAATGCTCGTCTAATTAAGAATCATTGTCTCAAAAAGTATTCAATAAACATTGCATAAACGGACCAATTCTCATGAAAATATCTGTGCGTCATCACTTCAGTATGTCGATGTAAGCAAAAAACGAGAAATATGTCACTACCTTGATCATGCGAATTCCGTATTAATAGTAGTTATGTACATGTATATACCTTTTAATTAATTAATCGACTCACAAGATTAGAAGAGGAAGAAGAAAAATTAGTTACCTCTTCATTGAAAAACGTCCATTGTCTCCTGGCGTCAATACTTCGAACAATAATAAAATTTTACCTGTGCTAAACTGCTTCATACCTAACCTTTTGCCTTTGCCAGGAAGACTTGACAGTTGTTGTAAGAATGTTCAAGAACGACCGTCATCGCACTACAACACGTGTAGACGGGACTGTTCGTGATCGTAAAAATTTTAATTGGACAGAATATATACATGGATATGTTAATGAATGTCGCTGGCTTCGGAAAGAATGCACATAAAGGGCTACTTGCATGTTTTGAGAATGTCAACTTGGTCCGTCGTTTTGCAGCCATTTTGAGACACAAGGCACTTGCACAGAACCAAAAAAAAAACCCGGATTTTTAACAATTCACGAGATTGATTTGTTAATTTTTATACGTAATTTTTTAACAAATTTTCTGTTCGCCAAGTTTGCTTCTACAACTTTTCAGTATTGAACAAGAAAAAAACACCCCCCTTCCACCACCACCCACAACATATTCGGCTATAAATGGAGGTCTGAAAACCAAGAGAAAGGCGTATTATATGCTTTGTATTATGCATGGATCTAAAAAAGTGGGGGGAGGGGGTGTCTCATAGTAAAATTAATTGCCGAAAATAAGTCCTGAATCCCCCATCGCAAACGAAATTATCCCTCGCCCACGCCCCATCCCCGCCATCCGCGCCGTGGAAAATGTTGTTTCTGAATTGCGCATGTATATAATTTATTAAACAAATGCGAAGTTGACTAAAGTATATCCCAAGTTATTGCTTCCATCACTTTTTGATGATTTTTAATAAAAATACACATAGCTGTGAAAGAAGTACAGTTGAAATCAATGAAATGGAAAATATCCAAGATATCCTCAGTGACAAATTATCACTTTTTACTCATAAAATTTCACAGGAACGAATACATTTCTTACGAAGATTTATAATGGGAAATGTTTACATCTTTTCTCCATTCGGAAGTACTCGGGACAACTCGCGCAATTTTTCAACGTTATCATCCGGGGTTATTAATGGCTGATACATTGCAAAATCCCCGTAGATTTTCTATTTTGGAATGTGTATTGACACCTGAAGCGGTAGAGCGGGCGTTTCAAAACAGATAATCTGGACATTTTTCATATTAATGGATGAACGTAGTTTGATCACCAAGGTATTTATGATTATCAAAATATAAAGCGAAAAGTGGCGGAAGCAAAAACTCGGGACAGAGTATAATATTCGAGTTATTGAAAGAAATACGTGTATATGGGGTTCAGTGCGAGACATCAGACCACAAAGGCGATTAAAAGGTCACCAGAAAAAGATACAGGTGTTCAAATATGAAAACTCTAAAGAAACCGAAGAACAATACCCGGAGGAGTTACGAACGATCATTGAATAAAATCTACTTTACATGCTACATTGAAAAATTTGGTTACTTGTCGAGGGCTGCAATATGGGTAGTCTACAACTTTAACATCAGATCTGCCTTATGCTTTTAAAAAAATATGGAAATTTTTGGCCTTAAATTATTACTATATTACTATGTATACAAAAATCTCACCATTTTAGCGTTATGATATGTACATTCAGACACGAAGCATCGTTTTTTAAAGGAGGGGGGGGGGGGCGGGGGGGGGGGCAGACTCATCGAAAAAATCTTGACAAGCAAACTCATGAAAATCCTAGTCCGTGGGGTGGGGGGGGGGGGGCGCGTAGTCTACCTATAACTTCATTTTCTGTCTTAAATTCGTTCTTTCATTTCTAAATTTTTTACATACTCCCAAAAAAGTTTGTGGGTGGGGGGGGGGGGGGCAACTCCATGAGAACTCAATTATTTATATGTAAACTTAACAAAAAACTTTGATGCGAGAAAAACATTTTCTTAAAGGCTATATCTTTATACTACGAAAGACGAATAGGGCCACTTGAAAAATATTTTTATCTCGTAATTACGAGAAAAGATCTCGTTATTACGAGTTAATTATCTCGTTATTACGAGAAAAGATCTCATTATGACGAGAAAAGATCTCGTTAATACGAGTTAATTATCTCGTTATTACGAGAAAAGATCCATTTAAAATGGTGTGTTTCATTCTTTTTTTTTATGTATAGTGTGTGAACTACTGCGATACACATACTTACATAATCATCGTTGAAGAGCGTACACATAATTTGCTATAAAATCGGACCAAGCAGTTTTAATGAAATTTCAGAAGAAGAAGCAAAGCAGTTTGATTAATAAATTCATTGAACTATTTATTGATAATTAAGAAGTATACGTGTAATTTGTTTTCAGACTCCAAAATGTTTATACAAAATCAATTATTTTGGATGTATATGTTGGTTGTGTATGATCATATAAAACACAATTTGGTAAATCCTGTAAATCCTTTATATCCATGACTGAAACTATATAGTCATTAAAGTTATCTGTAACTAATAGAATTGTGTTTTTACGACAAAAAGGACTATATCTGGTATTTACTTCGGAGTTGGGATTATAATATATCTACACTGAACAGTAAAATTACCCGAAATTCGTTTCTTTTATTCATAAAAGATAAAATGTCAAATCCGATCATTTTGATATGTAGAAATTAATGAATAATGAACGTTGTTATTTAAATATTAATCAAAATTGAATCAACGTTTCTGGAATTAAAAAGATAGACTGATAGATTGATCCAGTCGACTTGGAATTCTTTTCAGAAACGCACCATTTTATATAGATCTTTCTCGTAATAACGAGATCTTTTCTCGTTATAACGAAAAAATTTTCTCGTAATAAAGAGATCTTTTCTCGTAATTACGAGAAATTTATCTCGTATTATCGAGATCTTTTCTCGTAACAACGAGATAATTAACTCGTTATAACAAGATCTTTTCTCGTAATTACGAGATCTTTTCTCGTAATAACGAGATAATTAACTCGTAATAACGATATCTTTTCTCGTTATTACGAGATAAAAAAAAAATTTTGTGACCCTATTCGTCTTAAATTTTGTATTATACATAGATCTTTGTCTAAAAGAGATAGATAAAGCCTATAAATGGCCATGACCATTAGCCGTCTTAAAAAAATTAAACAAGAAAACATACTATTCAAACAATACTCTCCATCCGTCGAGCCTTCCCTGCTGTGACTCCACTGTATATTGAAGATTAGAGAGAATTATTTCACCTTAACGCAAAAGTAATGTGCACTATTTTAATATACATCTAGTATGTGCATCCGTCACGGCAGATGTCAAATCTTCGCTTATGAGCTGTCGCATTATGTCGATTCTTGGGAAAGATATCAAAGTGGCATTGATCTTTTCTACACATTAAAACTAAACTGTATATATTTTTCGAGCGAAAATCGATGGCAACAGCAATTTTATTTTTGTATCAGTCCAGTAAGTTTGATTATACATGTACATAACACTACAGGTTACAAATCATTCAGACTTAAGGTGGAATGACATTCACTAAAATTAACAGTTAATTTTCAACGCAGATTTTGATATGTTACATACATTTCACTTTTAGTTAGTGACTTATCAACAGTCAGTTTTATTGCCATGGTTACTGGTGCTGCATTTTGTCAGTGCTTACTGCCGACCACTTCATATTGTAAATTACTATTTATTTCCGCTCTCAATATCTTAAACTTTCTAAATCACGGCTGTTAACTACAATAGGTAAATAAATATTTGTAAATTGCTCATTTTCATCGATTAATGTAAACTGCCTACAGCCTTATTTTACGGTTATAAATAACTGCTGATTAATTAATTAATCATCAATTAATCAAATAATTGATTAACTTGCAGATAATTATAGGTTATTCCGTAAACAGCCTTTCTTACTATTATTAATAAATGTCAAACGATTATCTCAAAGTTGATAACATGCACATATGCATGTCTTTTCACTTTTAGATGAATTGCGTACTGTTACTGATACTGTGGAGTCATTTGAAATCGCAGGGGACATTTTTTCGTGGATTGTGTTTATTTATTTTTTTTTGGGGGGGGGGGGGGGTCCTCGTGATTAATTATTTTTGTATGCTGTCAATGTCTTGCTTACTCATGCGCGGATCCAGAAAATTTTTCCAGGGGGGGTCCGAAGGATAATTGTGTTTGCCAGGGGGGGTCCGAGGCATATTTTCGCGATAATTTTACTATGTAAATTTAATAAATTTTCATTTTCCAGGGGGGGGGGGTCGGGACCCCCCCCCCCCGACCCCCCCTCTAGATCCGCGCATGTTACTGCTATTAATACTGGAAACTGTTTAACTTACATCTAATTACATGCATGTGTATTTAATTTACTGTGCCGGTACATGTACCGGTAGATATTTTAACAGTTTAATTCTTTTCATTTATCTATTCATTACAAAATGACGTGGCTGCACGTAGATCTAATAATGATTAGACTTTTCTTTCTTAATAATTTTTTGTCACCTACCTAACGTATGCATATATGATTGGATCAATATGACAATTATAAATTTAGCATGGAACTTGCATGTGTATTTACTAAGCAAAAAAAAATCATCAAAACAAAACTAATCAGCCAAAGAGTCACCGTTAACACTGATACTGAGTACTTCCTACATGATCCAGTACATATGCTTGATCCACCTCTAAATGTATCGCGGGAAATTAAAACGCGAGATCTTTGTGACGTCATAGTTAACATTCTTTTGCGCTCGACAGTTTTCGTAAATTGTCGGACAAATTCGGAGAAGGAAATGACGTCATATGTCAGCAAAAGCTCAGTTTTTTTACGTAAGCTTATGTGCTGTTTACTGTAATGTTTTTAGAAGGATTTTTTAAATTGTTAAATGAAAATGATGTATGCGATGTAGAGGTAAGAATTTTCCGTAGAACCACTTTCTGTTCCACCATGTTGCTATGCACCGCAAAGGATCACTGTGATAGGTGAACGTTTTCACGTGGCCTCATAAAATTTTCTTTGAACAATGTGCAGATTTCAACTCGAATTTCCTCCGTTCGTACACGTTGTCTATGGAGCTCGCTTCGCGCCGCCTCGCTGCGCTCGCTATTACTGTGTTTTACTGTATGCTGTCAGATGCATTGTGTACTATTATTGATATATGTCAACTGATTCACTTACAGTTAATTACATGAATACATGTGTATTACTATAATTAAGCTGCCTGATGGCGTTCTTACTCTAGTATTTAGCTCAAAATTCTGTGCTGCTGAAGCAATGGCGAAAATTAAAAATATGGAAAACTACTGGGGCCCGTTTCTCAAAAAGGCGTAAATCTGGGCCTAAGTTAGTCCGACTAACAAATTTACGCCAATATTTAATCGGGTCTAAATTGCGTTTCTGAGAGAGGCGTAAGTTAGGGTTTAAATGTCGAAGAACTTAGACATATCCGCTGAGTACTAAGCATGCGCATATCGTATTTTGTTTTGCTCTGAGGCTATGATTATATGTGGTGGATCAATTTTCCAATTTTTAGTACATGTAGTACCCGAAAGTACACATGTTATACTTTACCACTAAATTTGCATAGTTCAAGCTGTTCATGACATTTTATATTAACAAAATTTGAACAAATGCCTATAGTACACTTCTTAACATAATGAAATTTTAGAGAAAAACAGTTGATATGAAAGCGGCATATATAAGAGGTTTCAGAAACCAAATATGTGACAATTAAATGCACTGTAGATGATATTGAGGCACAATCTTACATATTAATTGAACGAAACAATACATAGAAATTAACTTCAATGTTCGTGTAAACTAGAATACAGGGACAAGGTACAGTGGATATACCCAAATACGTCTGTAGAATGAGAAGTATGCTTCATAGACACTGTAGATCTTTAGACATTTTCAGATGCTGGGAGAAGGCTTAATTCTTTTTTATCAATTCACTATATTATTTATAGAAAATGATATGACCATGAGTATAACAGCAACCAATTGAAATCGAAAATATCTACTGTATAAATATTATTACATGAACCTTGTCCATCCTCTGTTCCAATCTTGAAAGAATGTAGACAATGACATGGAAACGATTCTTGATTTTCTGCGATTCAAATGATAATAGTTTTGAAAGATATTAATAGTCAACAATTAACAAGACAGGAATTATCAACATTTGAGGCCGGGGTCTCCCCAACTCCCATTCCTGTTTTTGGTTTAATCGTTGGTCGATTGTTTTGTTTTGGGTTTTTTCGGGGGGGGGGGGGGGGGGGGAGAGGGGGGATTGAAAGTAATATACACCATCAACAGGGAATAATTCGCCCTGTTTAATTTTCAATCATATCACCCTCGTTGTCAGCGGGCGAATTTATGTTGATTTTCAATATCTAATATTAAGTAACTTAAGTTGATTTTCAATATCTAATATTAAGTAACTTAAGTAACAGCTGTGACTGGGCGAAGTCACGACAGAGTGAAAATGTTTGCAAGTGTAGAAGGACGGAAATTACACGGGACCAAAATAACCCTGTTTACATAATCTTGATTAAAATAAAGATATAAAAACAGTTATCTAAGAACACCCTTCCTATTCAAAGAAAGTTTTATAGATAAAAGGTTTTTAGAAGTTTAATGGAAAAGGCATCTAAAAAAAATCCCTTATCCCCTTCCGGATAAGAAATTTTGCATCTTTGCGGTTTTAAGAAGTGCATGTGAGTTTTACTTTTTTCCCTATCTGCTTTGGGTTATTGGGGTGGGGGTGTTTACAATTGTTTATATAATAAGTATGACAAATGCAAGCTAGTTAAATTTGCACACTGATGTAAAACTGCTACAACAACGCTTTTGTATTGCAAGTCGACAACTTCGAAATAAAAAAAAATCCCTTATGATACGTACATCTTAAATATGATGAAACAAAACTATCATGAATTCAAGTAATTAAAGATCAATTCAATTAAATGAGTACAAATAAACAATGCATATGAATATGCACGAAGATCATTGATAGTACATGTAAACCATACCTATTTTAAAAGAATTACGATCGATGTTAAATATGAACGCAATTGATTACTTCATCCTAGAATTAATAAGATTAATGAATTTGATTTCCAAAAATTCAAGGTGTGCATGTGAAATTTTATAATATTCGATAACCTTGACAAACGCTTGTCAACAGATCTAAAATTGATACACACTCTGCACGCTTCTAAAACATATTTTAAGCAATATTTTAACAAACACATATTTATTGTATCTAAATGCGAGTTCATAAACATTCCAAAATACATGTAGCTTTCATACGGTTTTGTAATGATATTAGGAGTAAAAAAATGAAAATGAGAATACATACGTGTTGTAGAGTTTTCAGTAATACATGTATAGGTAAAGAGCAAACAACCACACACAAGGACAAATTACAAATGTAAACGTTTTGAGTTGCTCCTATTCATAATTTTGAAATCAGTTTCGTTTCACATGTTCAAATTTGATTAGAAACATTAAATTCTAGTCCATGCTTACTGAGTATTGATTAAAAAAATCAATAATTTATTCGTACTTATGTACATCTATCTTGTTGGGGAATACATGTTTAATTTAGAAATAAAGCATCTTTTTAATTATTGTGTTTATATCATTTATCGGGGTATACCCATCTTTAATTCTTCATACTTAAAGTAGATTTCTTTAAAGAGTAGTAATGAATATTACACACGTTTAATAAGGTAAGCCCATTAATTATCAAATTGATTTAATCTTGATTTATTTAGATATAACTAAATAACTTAAGTTACTTAATATTAGACAGTGAAAATCAACAAATCTTAAATTTGGCCGCTGACAACGAGGGTAAAATGACGGGGGCGAATAATTCCCTGTATACTTACAGTATATATTACTTTCACCCCCCCCCCCCCTCCCCGAAAAACCCCCAAAACAAAACAATCGATTAAACCAAAAACAGGAAAAGGAGTTGTGAAGACCCCGGCCTCAAATGTTGATTATTCCTGTCTTGTTAATTGTTGACAATATATTTCAAAACTATTATTATTTTAATCGCAGAAAATCAAGAATTGTTTCCATGTCATTGTCTACATTCTTTCGATATTGGAACAAATGATGGAACTTTTCTTCCTTCTGTACACATGGACAAGGCTCATGTAATGTTATTTATGCAGTAGATATTTTCGATTTTAGTTGGTTGCTGTTTATAACGCATGGTCATATTATTTTCTATAAATAATATAGTGATATGGTAAAAAAGAATCAAGCCTCATCCCAGCAACTGAAAGTGTCTAAATATCTATATGAAGCATACTTATCATTCTGCAGATTTATGCGGGCATATCTACTGTACCCTGTCCCTGTATTCTATAAATATTTGAAGTTTACACGAACATTGGAGTTAATTTCTATGCATTGTTTCGTTCAATTAATATGTACGATTGTGCCTCAGTATCATCTACAATGCATTTAATTGTCATATATTTGGTTTCTGAAACTTTTAAAATATGCCTCTTTCATATCAACTGTTTTTCCTTAAAATTTCGTTATGTTATGAAGTGTATAGGCATTTGTTCAACTTTCATTAACATAAACTGTTATGAACAACTTGAACTATGCACATTCAGTGGTAAAGTATAACATGCGTACTTTCGGGTACTACATGTACTATGAATTGGAAAATTGATCCACCACTATAATCATAGCCTCAAAGCAAAACAAAATACGATATGCGCATGCTTAGTACTCAGCGGATATGTCTAAGTTCTTCGACATTTAAACCCTAACTTACGCCTCTTTCAGAAACGCAACTTAGAACCGACTAAATACTGGCGTAACTTCGTAAGTCGGATTAACTTAGGCCCAGATTTACGCCTTTTTGAGAAACGGCCCCCTGGAATCTGATTGGTCAATAAATATGGGGTACCCCAAAGAGAAAATGACAAAGTATAGAGAAGCCCATATAATTGGAATGTTCAAAAATTTTGTACATAAAATAATTTAATGTACATTTACCATTAAATGTTTATTTTTGATAACTGTCAACTGATCGATTAAGTTGCATTTATTTCACTGTAGAATATAAAAGAAATACTCTTTTGCTAATTGCTATTGATATCTGTTCATAAAAACTCAATAAATGTTATTACACCCTAAAAAATATCTCACGCCACCAACTAGTTGTTTTTCTATTACTATTAATTCTTTCCATCAATTACTTTAAAATGTCTACTGCCATTTTCTTCATTGGTATTGATACCTGTTAACTAACTTACAAATTATTCCTATTAATTAACTGTCAGATGTCATTGCTTACTAATATTGATAATTGTAAATTGCTCCCGACATCGATTGATTCCCATTGATTAGTCTAATGATTCACTTAATTCACGAAGTTATCAAAGTACTGATAGTACTGAAAAGCGCCAACCTAGCTTGGTTCTAAAGGAAATTTACTTTGTGCAAGCTTAATTAGAAAGAATCGATTTGATTTTTTTTATATTTCAGCTTCTGTATAGGCAATATCTTTCCTCATCACTGCGTGGAAGCCCCTGTAATGATGTACCTAAGCCCCGCACCCTGAATTCACAATAGCCACAATAGCTCGAACCTTAATAAGTTATATTAACAATAGCCTGTGAAACTATGTGCGTAAACCCCCGAAACTAGATCCCCAACCAGTTTGAATGATGTTTATTTCTGCTCAAAGGGGGCGGTTATTTGATGCACCGGAAGTAGAAGTCTAACGACAATAAAGTGCTTAGCTATGCTTAGCATTTTCAAAAAAGCAAAGAAACAAATTTAATAAACGAGATTTTAATGAGGTTCGAAGTTTTAACACACAGATTGAAATAATTAAAATCCAGAATACATGTAAGAAATAATTAAGTCACTTCCTTCATTACAAGCTATGTGAAGTACATTCCTTATGTACCTACCTATCGATCAACAATGAAAATAAATGAATAAATGCCAGCCAGAAAAATAAAATATTTCTGATCACTATCAAAGTCAATCAAACCTGATGTGTACCAAGTTTTTTCCTAAGAGTACTAAAAATAATCGAACAAAAAAAATACCGACCTCCATTTAAGGAGATTAAAATCTTTCTAAATTACAAACAAAAACAAAAAAAACACCCCCACTATATTGACTATTTAAGCAAAAGAAAGAATAAATAAAAATCTAAATAGAATTTATACTGACACTGAAAAAGAAAGTTGATGAAATTTAACATAATCAATGACATAGTGAAGCATACAATGGTTGTAACAGGGCAGAGATGGTTTGGTTTGACATAATGCCAAATACTGTGGAATGGTTTTAAAGGGTTGGTTGATACTGGCAATTTTCTATACTTTTCTAATCTCCTGGGAAAAAAGAGCTCTTTTCAAATCCAATTTAACACTTAAGCCAAAGTTCATTTGGATTAAAAAAAAAAGTAATAACAAAATCAAATTTATATATTTTAAGGTTGATCAGATGGGCAACTTGCAATCGGAAATTCTCGGGCCTTTCCGACAGCCTCGGAAAAACTGGAAAGGCCCCCAATGTTTCGATTGAGGTAGCCTGATGACCATTACACATTAAAAGAGCAAACTTTTGAACATTAATTTTCAAAAATGAACAGCGTTTTTGGGACCACGAATCAAGAACAACAGGTGATTTCATTCGGGTAAAAAATAAAATTTGAATTATATCCAAGAGAAAATAAACATTGTTTGAGTTTATATTCAAAGAAGTTATCTGATAATTCCACAGTACAAAGCATAAAAACCCAGAAACACATCAGCTCTGTTATCTTGCAGACTCTTACACAAAGATTTCTCTCACCCAACACACAATACTATAGCATAATTACATACATCAAATTCATGATATAATCAGATGAGTAAAAGTAACTGATATGCATAATATTCTACATATTAATATATTAATTAATGGATAAATCCCAAGAATAATAAATCATATCTATGTACAATTTGAAACTTAAATAAAAACAGTTTACAGAAGCAATGTTCAAGCAATGTTCAAGTGATGTTTTAGTCATTTTTAAGTAATCGCAATACTTGTACTTAATTGTATTGTACCTGCAAAATCAATATTATGTATGAAATTGAGAGTAGACTACATATCTGTAAATGTGTTTTTTTGTGACTTTGGGATCAAATATTTTACCTAAATATATTTTGACATGAACAGCAAAGGTAGAATTTGAACACCTACAGAGTTTGAATTACCCTGTCAAAAAAATTTGTAATGTACAGTAATGTAATTTATTTTTTTTAATAAAGAAAATTAACTTTTCTCAACTATCCAAAGTGTAATTATATACCTAAATAAAATCACAAAATCCACAAATCTGCAGAAAATTCTGAATGAGAGAAAAATTCATTTTTTTTCATCTGAATATTATATCTACAATTCTTAAAGTGATACAATCTCTTTTGTTTCATCACAGTTGGAAAATCTCAAAAAAACAGTAGATGTTGAAGGTAAATTGTCCATTCAAACATATGTACATTGATAATAATGTTGGAAAATACAGATTTTTACATTCATTTTTTTTCATCTTAATATATCATATGTATTTCAGATCCATAAAGTGATACAATCTCTTTTGTTTCATCACAGTAGAAAAATCTCAAAAAACAGTTCATGTTGAAGGTAACTTGTCCATTAAAACATGATTTTATGCACATTAATAATGATGGCTCTTCATTTTTTTTTCATCTTAATATCATATATGTAAAGTGATACAATCTATTAAGCTGTTTCATCACAATAAAAAATCTCAAAAAACAGTGACTGCTCATTCAAACATATGTACATGAATAATGATAGCTCTTCATTAGAGAATACAGATTTTGACAAATTGTTGATACATTGAAATCCACCATTATATATTGCAGAAGCAAAGAGAACAAAATCACACTGAATCAGAATAGATTGCACAGTGGTATCAAATTAACAGGAAAACAAAGAGATTCACTGCCAGAAATGTATACAGCTTAAAAAAAATAAATGTATTGGTTCTTTGGCGCAAACGTCAAATGTTGCAGCATTGATTAATTTTAGTGACATATTGAAAAAGGGGAATAACTCAATAATAAAATAAGAAAAAAATTCAGTTATTCCCCTTTGCAAATTTGGCAATAAAAATTTAAATAAGATACCTCATCCTGCATTAAATTTTGAAAAGTTTGGCCTGAAAACCAATACATTAACTTCTTTTTTTGCCAAAGGGGAGGGGGGAGGGTAAAAAAAAAGATCTATTGCGGGTGGTCATGTTTTTCGGTGGGAGGGTGCAGGGGGTCTAAACTAAAAATAGAAACAACAAATCAACAACAATATACAAACTTAACAAGAAACTGTTTTTGATCATGAGTGCACCATCACTTAATAATTATGTCTAAAAGTTATTGCAAGCAAACATAACTTCCAATTTTTTCATTAGAATTCTACCCTTTTAAAAGTTCTCAGGTTGATCTGATTGCCAAATCTTAGGTAAACAATGTAAACAAGGACTGACAAACAATTGACAAAAATTCTTTGGTTGTGGAACAGTCTTTGTAGAATTATATTCCAAACACATTAATAAAAAAAAAATTTCCAAAGACAATATTCAACAGTCTACACAAATATCCTGGTGATCGTAAAGCCGACAGATCTGAACAACAGCACGAAAAACAACAAAAATGCCTCTGATTGGTTTTGAAGAATGAATGCAGTCCTATTTATGACAAACTAAATATGAAGGAAAAAAAAAGTTTTACAAATCATCTCCATACGTTATCAGACAAGATGGTGGTGTAACATCCTAGATTCACAAAAATTTAACAAGAGTTGAAACTTATAAAAAAAGGACTTCAGTAAAGTTTATATGGCATGATGAAATAAGAATTCAATAATTTATTGATTCTTTTTTCACTCCAACCATCACAATAGTAACTTCTAGTCCCTATCAGGCCTCCAGATCAAATAAGTGAAAGACATGCTCACTGCATTTTCTCATCCTTTTCATTTTTCTTTTGAAATAAAGTGAGAGAGCAAGCATCAGTAATGTGTCTTTCATCCTACAGTGGAATAGCCTGAGCAACGAAACTGAATTCAGTTTTCAGATCTGAAGCATACACAAAAATACAGACATAAGATGATCGTACTCAGTGGAATTCTTCAACAAATCGTAAAAAATCACATGATATGATATGTTTTCTGGTCATGGCTTATAACATCTTTGAAAGGATATTTGCAATATCTCTTTTGTTGTGCATTGTTTTCACCTATGATCTTTCCACATGATGAATATCAAAACTCATAATATTAATAACTAAATTGTTGTTATATAAGCTTTTCAAAAGCCATGTAAAAGTGTTCCTGATTTGTACTTTAATACCATCTCCGTACACAAAATGTTATACAAAATGGTTATCGCCCGACTCAGAACTGTAGATAATGCAAAAATATCAATGCACAAGAAATGAAAACTTGCAATTCCATATACTATGTCTCCCTGTATAGTCTAATAAGGCATCTTAGGATAACAAAATAATCAGTGGGATTATAAAATTTTTTAATGAGGCTAGATGGTCATGGCCATTTTAAAGTATTTCTCTTCCTCCAAATATAGAAGAGTTAGGTCAATTTAAAAATTTAAATAAATTCATAACCAATAATCAAACAAAAAGTGAGTACTTTTAACAGTGCTAATATGTTTTTTATGATTAGTGAATCGAATTAGTAAATTTACACTTCAAAATAATTGCTTTGACCTTGTTTTGACCACTAAGCCTCCTTAATCTTTTATGAGGTAATACCTCATTCCAGTAATTTCACCTCAAAATTTCTCTTTGGCTTCAAACAGCATGTTGGATAAACATGAATATTTAACTTCTAAGTAAGAAATGTTTGGTAATTATCATTTTTTTTTTCTCATTTTTTGTTTGTTTTTGTAGTGCTACAAAAATAATTAAAACACATTAATGTGAAAGTGAAGGAACTCCCGCACGCAGAGATATCACAGTCTTGTTGCCATTTTGCTCGACAAAAAAAAGAAAAAAGAAAAGTGTCTTTGATCGTAACACTGTCCAAAGTTACGTGTATGACAAGTATAAATGCATCAACAACAAACTACACATATGTGTCAGACCAAGTCCTTACCTCCAATACTTGAAACAAATCTAAAACAAACTGTGCAACCCAAAACACATTCAGACCTGACGATACAATAATCAAAAACAATGTTATGAGTGAAATAACAGATTGATAATTTTTTTTCTCCATTTTTTGAAGAGCAAACATCGACATCCTCTTCTACTCTCCTCTAGGCTGTGGATTCGACACGATATTTTTCGCCTGAGGCAGTATCACGCTTCCAGAATTTCATTTTGTTCATCTTGGCTTTCATTTCACTTGGGCGATGCTGAAAATAAACAATTATAACAAAATGTAAACCTCTAATTAAAAAAAAAAATTCCTTCTCTATTCTCACAAATTCATTTACAGAAACAGATTTTTATATTAAAAGAAAATCAGAAAAAATCCAACAAAATTAATTTCCTTAAAGAAGAATGTTAATCAATTGTAGGTTAAAAAAAAAATGAACTTACATTAATCATCCATTGGCCTGAAGCTGAGGTTGGGTGAGTGTAAGCGTAGAAAAACCAGACACCGCCGACAATCAGCAGGACGAGGATGAGCACCGCGACCACCACACCGGCTATCGTGGCATTACTTGCCCCTGCAAGAAAAAAAACATCAACAGTGATAAAACTATCAAAAACATTACCATGGAATACACTGGGGTTTTTTTTAAAGGGGGGGGGGGTGATAATCATTCCATAGTTAATTAAAAATTAGTTAAATATCACTTAACTAATTCATATTACAAATGACATTATGAAGAACAATCAAGAGCCATTAATATAATTGTGATGTTATTTATTATCCAGGTTCGATCAAAAATAAGAAGGGATTTATCCCTCGGTGAGGCCTCAGGGGGTATGAAAAACATCCCTCTAGCAAATAAATCCAAGTACATCCTCGACTGAACTATGATTAAAAACCATTTCTTATGTTTCAAAACTATATTAGGATTTTTTTAACCCCAGCATCAGCAGGGTCTGCAGAAATTTACGGCCAATGTTATCCAATGAGACTTTGTCTTACAAGCTACTATGGAAAAAAACCCCTGTTTAGACCATCATTTTTTGGCAATGAACCAGAATTAAATTTTTATTTGATTTTAATGATTGAGCCTAAGGTTGATAACCTTCATGATCAATAGTCAAAATCTTCACTGAAATGAAAAGTTTGCTTTTAAAGATTTAAAATATATGTGACATGGGGACCTAAGGATTATTTTTTGCTTGCATATAACAGTCTTATAGCAGAATGATTAGAAAACGTAATAATTTAATTCTGGTTGTAACGCGCCTTCTGATTGCCTAAAAAAATATTTTATATCATATAAAGAATGTTGCCTACGTCATAGTAAGACTAACTTCAAAAATGTATCAATACGCCTGACATTACGTTTGAATTTTGTACAATTTTACGTTATTTTAAAGGTCAAATGACCGTTTTTATCTACAATGAAGAGTAAAAAAATTAAATTATAAGCAATGAATTTTAATATTTATTAGTTTTATACGATATAAAATGGTTTGAAACAGTTTACGCTTTTTTTGAAGCAGTTTATAAATTAAGCGTAAACTGCCCCAAACCATTTTATATTGTATAAAACTAATAAATATTGAATTCATTGCTTAACACAATAGAACACTACTTTACTTATCAACACCTTGCTATAATGAATAACAATTTGTTTTACCTTTCTGGGACTCTCTGTATGAACAATTAGATCTGCTCGACTGTAAAGAGAAGAAATAACTACAACCATTACAATCCTCAAACTGGATTACAATATTAATGCATAAAATACAAAATCAAGACCTCAAATAGATAATTATAATTATATATTTACAGTTTTTAATGTAACACATCAAAAATTGATTAATTAAGGTAAGAACTTTTACTTTGGTAACCTAATTCTTTGCCTTTTAAATGTATTTTTTGTTATTCAATTATTATGAATAATGATTTATTCTAGCCAGTTAGTGAAGTGCAAATAGTATCAATATGTTTAAAAAAATTCAATCAAATAATAAAGTTATGATAAAAACCAAAGTAACACACAGGCAAAATATTATACAAATATTGCATGTTTGGGAGGGTAACATTTGAAATTGACACCCCAAGAAAACCATTGTCAACCGAAGCGAAGCGGAGGTTGACAATGGTTTCCGAGGGGTGTCAATTTCAACTGTTATCCTCCCAAAACAGGCTCTATTTAATCTATTATACTGAATGTCTTTATTCAAAGAAATTTTTACTGCTTTTATATAGAAATGGCGTGAACTTTGAGACGAACCATACGCGCATAATTTATGCACATGTAACAGTTTGTTGTGTTACCCTTTGCCAAGTGTGTTGCTAATGCTGAGGGTAATAGAACCGATTATCAACTGCGTCTAAACCAATCAGATTTCAGTATTTAACATGAAAGTATAATAATACATTCTGTTTTTTTAGTGTCCACAGCAAGGAAATTAAAATGTACGCTAAATGTGTACTTGGCTAGCTCATTAATATTCTTACTTTGATGATCTTCAAAAGGACTTTTACTTTTAGGATATGTGTATATATGCAGAATGTACACATTATCAAAAAAGTACACTTGTCCTCGAACTTTTTTCCACTTAGAGACAAAAACAGATTAAAACAAACTATCAATTTTTTATTTAATTAAAAAAAAAATTTGAAACGTTTTACCAAATCAATATTGATATCAAGAAAAGACGGTTGATATACATGTAGGTATATGAAGTTGATGAAACATTTATAATATCAATTGAAATGAGGATAGATATAATTACAAATATATGTGTGCATTAATTATTAATGTGTGTGCAATCCTGGGGGGATAAAAGATTCTCAACACTGGAAACCACCAAAAAAAAAAATTCAGAAATTATTTTCAGCATTTTGAATAAAATTCTAGTCCTAAAAGCAAATGAATGTAAATTAATAAGTTAAAATAAACTTTAAAAATGTAAAATTTTCCATGTATATTTTATCTAATATCTAAAAATTAATGTGATTTGTCATGAGACCCTCTACACACAAATAAAAATAAAAGAATTATAGAAAATTATATTGCTTAAAGCTACCCAAAAGTTATCCAAAATAAAATAAAAAAAGATCAGAATCTTCATCACTTAAAAAAAATAATAAAAGGGTTGACATTGTTTTTAATATAGTACCCTCTAAACACAAATGAAAAAAGGTTTTGAGAAAATCATATTGCTATATAGGCTATTGCTCAAGTGTATCTTCTTGCCCCTTCCCCCCCCCCCCCCAAAAAAAAAACCCTGACCCCCACCATGCACACACACATGTGCATTGATTGAAGCTCTATTAAGAAATGTTCAATGACACTAGACAAGCATACACAGTATTTGCACCATAAATGTTGTAGAATGTTTGGCCTTTTTAAAAAAAAAATCTTTCTAAAAGTACATTTTTGGGACAAACGGGGAACTGATTTGTTATAGCCCTAGATATCAAGAACTAAAGGATTTGAAGGAAATAAAAATAGGTGTTCCACATACCAATATACAACAAAATGAATAGAAATTTAGATAAGCTTTATCTAAATGAAAATTAAACCCAGAAGAGAACTTTATACATGCTAGCATGCTACCAAACAAAAATAGGCGGATCATTGAAATTGGTAGTGGCCAATTTTTGTGGGGTACTTGCAGTCTTTTTTTCACAGTTTCGTGTGGACTTTACTTAATAATAGTTCAGCATTGAATTTAATTAAAGACAATGTTAATCATGTTAAATTGACTTTAATTTGTGGGCAAGAGAAATTCACAAAAATTGGGTTCATGTCCTAATGGTTCCTCAGTACAATCCGTTGCCTGTAACCCAAACACAAACCATGCTGCATAACTACATTATGTAAAATGTAAAATGTTGCAATATGATGGGATTTCTATACACTTACAGATTCATTTACAATTTCAAGTCGTTAATTTGTTAAAAGGCACTTTCTCCATATGTGTGCAAGAGAAAAAAGCGGATTGTAAGATATAACAAAGGACACTACATGAATAAGGTGTACGTAAAGCAAAATCTGGCCAGGACTCTAAAACTGTACTTATAAGCTCAGTAAACGATTGGTACTGCTTAGTTATCTAAACAGCTATAGGGATTCAGCAAGGGAAGGTCAATCAACGGTAATCCAAATAAATGTCTTATTCCCAACACAAGTACTAGCTGTGTCATTTTATAAGCCACCATATTATTTTCATGTAATTGGCAATGCCCTAAATGAAAGTGTATTCGGTTAAAAAGGGGAGATTGCATGTATGTCTTAGTAGAATGAAGATAAATATGATGAAGCTAGTGTATGACCATCTAATGGTCACATAACAGTGCACCTTAGTTGCAATCTAGATATCTATCAGAAAATTGCCCTCCAAAAAAGCAAAACTCCCTTTGGGTGCAACTGAAAGAAGCATGTTTGGCCATCTACCATGCATTTATGACACACAGACAGACAAAGATGAACTGACAATAACTCTTCTGGAGGAAAAAAAATATCATCTAATCAATTTTTTGTGCTTTCAAATTGGTGGTTTGCACATCTCATTTCTATTTATTGGTACATGAAATGATTTTCACATAGTTTCTGCAGGCAACCTTAAAAAGAAAATTTTAAAATATGAACCATGTCAGGAGATGATCATAGCTCCTGGTCTGAAAAATTCAGATGGACGACACAGGAGCAACAGTTATATTCCTTCCTTCTAAGAAGTTACAATTTACAGTGCGCAATTCTTGCACTAGTTCAGGACTGACTAATATAAATAATATGCCATATATTTACTCTTCAGTATGTACTAGTGCATTCTTATTCAACTCGATCTTCCTACAAACATATATGTACCACTAAGAAATTCATTTTTATCATATGCATCTTGTTGTTGGAAACCTGACTAGCATATAATTAATATACCGGGTAGTAATGATTTCTGACAAACACACTTTGTTATATTTCCAATGTGACATGTGATGATTCTAAACTGTATGCATACACTAATGCAGTGCTAATATATGTAAAATGAAAAGAAATGAAGTCCTCAAGTCTCTGTGTTTTTGTAAAAATATACTGCTATGTCATGCTAGTAAAATTGCACACAATATAATAAGTGAAATCTGCAAACAGAAAATTTTCATGAGAAAATTATGCACTTCAGGTTTACAGCATCTTATACTAGCTCATTAAACTTTAATTATATTGGAGGATAGAGAAAAGGTCAAGCCAAGAACACAAGATACAAGATTAAAAATCATTGATTAACTCTCAATTCCCATGTGACTTCATCTGAGGTTTTGAATTTGACAAAAACTACCCTTCAAAACTCTTCATGTTCCAAAGAATTCAGTTTCTTTTAAACCTTTTTAACTGTCAGTCTTACACAATCTTGTGATCTTTTCAAGAATACCCCTCAGAATCTTGCGATCTTTTCTTGAAGAACATCCCTAAATCTTATTACTTAATACAAAACCTCAAGATACCAAGCATAATACACTTTTGAGCACTGCAAGAAATGAAAAGTAAGCATTTCAATGAAACAGCTTGTTCATGCCAGTCCATGCTAAATGTGTTACATAAGAGAAAAGTCTTTGGCTAATGATTAACAGGTAAAATAATAAATTTTTTATTGTTTTTTATTTATTTATCTACCTTTTTTTTATCACTTTAAAAAATATTTGTTTCAGAAACCAGGCATTATCCAACCACCTCAAACCCTTCCCCCTCTCCTATCCCCTAAAAAACAGTTTTAGAGTCCTGGATTTTAGGATATAGAATTTATTAATAAGATTTTAAGCTTGACTTGAAAATATGGTCTTACATCAAAAATACAGAATTCATGTTAAAATTTTTATCAATTTTTGTATTTATTGTCAGTATATCAATAGGAAGTTAAAGTAGATGAAATTCTATTGAAGCAAAAAATACGTAGACATGCCCAATTGTAATATTTTCAACTGCAAATCCTCCACCCCTTTTCAAAAGCATGGCATACAATGACTGTCATTTAAATATTTTTGCTTTCTATACAAGTCAAGCCTAAATATATGATACAACATGACATTGATTTATAATTAGAATGTTGCTATGTTGCACAAGCAGATTGCTCTTTTATACCCCTGGCAAGCATCCGTTCCCATCCTGTTGCCCAGATGCCTGAGAGCTCTGTGATGTTGCTGTGGTGGTTTGCGTTGCAGGGTAGCTTGTTGTGGTTTTGTGTGTAGTAGATCTAGATGTGGATATCGAAGTTTTGATTGTGGTAGTTATGGGTGTGGTTTTTGTGGTTGTTTTGGGTGTGGATTTTGTGGTTGTTTTGGGTGTGGATTTTGTGGTTGTTTTGGGTGTGGATTTTGTGGTAGTTTCGGGTGTGGATTCTGCGGTAGTGTTGGATGTGGTTGTACTTTGGTTTGTTGGTGGTGGTGAAAGTGTGGTAGTGTAGAGAGAGCACTTGTCTGGGTTGTCAAATGCCTGGCAAAGTGAAAGCAAGATCACTTCTTTAAGAAAATTGCAAAGCAATTCTAAAATATTTTCTAGCTAGCTCATATCATAAATTGTATCAAATAATCTCAATCTTTAAGGTACCATTATGCATATTATACTTGCCCAGTGATTCAAATGAATCTCAAAAAGCAAGGAGGGGAAGGATGATTGACAGCATTGGTTGAAATGGTATCATATCAATTCTTACGGGCTAAATCAATGCAAGCTAAAGTCACAGGTGTAATAAATCTCTCTGTTAACTTATGTTGTTCAGATGTGTGTTGACTTCTCTCATCTTCAGTCAATGCACACATTATGCATTATACATTGGGATTTTTCTTTTGTTCTAAAATGGTCTACTTCTGCATCACGAACCAATAGTAACACAGCATGTTCATCAAAGAACCAATCAGATTTTGATTCGATTATGTTGCTTAGAAACTATGAGGGGAGATAACCAAGCTCTGTACTAGCACTATATATTGCTGAGATGGTTCAACCAAAATACAGTTTTAAAATTGAAAATTTTCTATCTAAAAAGAAAAGAAAAAAAAGTGATTTTTTTTCTCTTACAACTACTTAAATTCTGCCCCTAAACTTGTGAAAATTTCAACGCGTAAATTATTAAAAAATTATTACCCTTAAAATAGGTAGGTACTATCTAGCCTTTAAAACTAGATTCTATGAATTCATTGCCTAATCTAAAAAATCTGTGTCAAAAAGAATGTTTAGACTTCAATTTGCCATTTACAAAAAAAAAAAAAAAAAAAAAATTGAAAACTTTTCAAACTAAATATAAAGAAAAAAATCAAAAAAGTAAAACAGTTTCAAAATTTGCATAATTTCTGGAACACAAAATCAAGGCATGCTTATACCTTATCTTAGTCTTGCAATATACACTTCATTAGATTAATAAAGTATTATAATTTAAAATTTAAATCTGAAAATTTGCAAAGTTAAGTAGAACTTGATATTCAAAACTGAAAATTTTCTTTAAAAAAATTTTAAATCTCAATAATTTCAAAATGGAAAAAAAACAAACATGCAAATAAAAAAAATTTTAACAAATGAAATTGAACCATCTCAAGCATGCAGGAACAAGAAGGGAAAAGTGTTGAACTCGAATTCCACTGGCAGAAGAACCCAGCGCGGTCTAATCTATTGTCCTACTTTACCGAGCAGTCTGGTTGGATGCTATCGGTAGGCCTCTTGGTAGTCCATGGTAGGCTACTAGTAGATGCCGTTCCACATCTACTTAGCTGATCAAATCCCTGATATACACACACACAGAGTATCAATCGACATTAACAAAGTTCAAAAGCTGAATCATTTTTTCCCCTCGGAATTCGAACCTTTTTTTTCCTGTTGGATAATTGTAATGGACCCTAATAGCCCTATTTATTATTGAATGTGAATGAATTCAAGTAAAATGCATCTCATACAATGCTCAGGCTTATATCTGTGCCTTGACTGTTGATGAAACTAGTACCATAATGTAGTACGTGAAGCCAGAATGGCATGACTGTGTTGGGCACAAAGTATTCACTGACAACATGGTCAAAGTAATATTGAAACATTAAAAAACCTGCCTCGTCTATGACATGTTGCTATGAAGGAGTAATGGGATGACTTCTTTTTGAGCCATACCTGGTTCTTGTTTTCTCAAAACTTCAAAAAAATTAAGACTTACTCGTGTATTTTCCACATTTGCATTTTCAAACCGCTTCGAGCATCGGCTTTTGATGTTTTGTTGCTTATTTGAGATTGACTGGGTTTTTATAACAAATAAATTTTTCATCATCATTATATTAATAGCCAAATATTATTGAATTTAAAAAAAAATCTCAAATGTTGATTTTATATTTATAGATATGACACACTTGATTCATCCACCTTAATATCTTGAAGTGCCCCATTACTCCTAAAATCATGTATTTGAAATACCATAAGAATCATCTGTTGCCAAAATGGCACCTATAATGGTTGCTGTAATATGGATCTGAAGTTCATGAAGGGATGGGTGGAGGAGTTTGTAAATTGCACAAGCTGATTGATATAATACTGAAGGGGTCAAGATACCAAGGTATAATCCTTCAATAGCATAACATAATTAGGATATTTTTCATAATATCATTCATATTTCATGCACATACAATTTGACATAGGTAGTCGTATCAATACACCATCATGCAAACATCCATTATAGTCATGCCTAATGCTCCAATGGATATGTTAAAAAATAATTCAGATAAAGAAAGCTGCATTTCCCAGTGAACATTTCATTCCTGACAACATGCTATTCCCTTCTCCGGATATAAAATGTTATTCTGATGCCTTAGGCACTTTTGCTCTCGCATCTTTTCCTTTACCTAACAATATTTCACATTCTATCAGTTAATTGTTTGATATAATAATATATAATATATATTATCAATTTAACTGTTAAATTGTAGAAAAATGAATGGGGCTAAACTTATCTGAGTAATGCTAACAACAAATACGCATGAACAACCCAGTTTGATTTCAAAATATTTCTCACTAAGTTGAAATTACTCATCAGCAAGCATAAAAAAGTTAAACACAATTCTTCTTTTTTAAATATTGTTCTACTTGTATGCATATTTTGGCAAAAAAATATATTAGTGAGTTTTAAAATACTATCACAAACACTAATACGACAACACAAAAATAACCCTCTGTGTACCTGAATTTCGCAGCCTTGATCTCGCCATTCTTGTCGCAGCCAATCAATGCCATCGGAACATCTTTTAACTTTCTGACACCACTTGCAGTCGAAGTTGTCATCCTGACTCAGACAGGTGTAGCAGTCTTTGGCAATATTACAGGCTGTTAAAGAGATTTCAAATAAAAAAATAGAGGTAATACTGTGAATATATTGTATTTAGCTTGCAATATTTTGCATGGAAATTTGTTAAAGTGTAATAAATAGAGAGCATGTGATGTATTTTCATGCAATGATCTTGCATCATAATTTGAGACGAATTGAAGTTGTATATAGAATTTCTCATTAGATGACTTGAAAATTTGTTGGAAGTTTTTTAAAATGTTCAAAAAATATGTGTAAAATCCACAAAGCTAGAATCCGATCTTTCCATCAGACATACTTGTTAAAGGTTCTAAAATCACGACGCTGTTGGATTGAATCCTGGTGAAGTCCACTTCTACACGATGGTATTCATATATGGTCCTCCTCTGTACTCCTGAAACATATACGTAAACCATGATGAATTTAATAATCAACTATAAATCGATACAATATGTCTTTTGATTTGGCCCTCATATATTATGTTGGTACATGCTGTAAACGTATTAAATTTGGTGTGTACATTTTTGGGCAAAAAATGATTTTTAAACATGTAAGTGTGCATTTGATATAGCCCATTTCTAAATAGATGAGATTCATGTTATTTAAAATATTGACAATTGATCAACAGTTGGCACAAATTTGAAATTATCTACATGGATATACACGTACATTATCAGGAATCATTACCTCAATGAATTTGAAATCATTTCTTCAAAATCTGAATTCCATGTTAATACACTATTTGGGAAAATTGATATATTCATCCAAGTTTACAGAATTGGGCTTAGATCACTGATGTCATTCAATTTAAGTGATTTTATCAAGACAAACACATATAATTCCTTTTGTGTTTGATATGGAATGAACCCAAGACTTTGCACTATATTTAGAAAGAAACTTAATTAGGACGATTCTGCTTCTAAGAAAGATAACTCTAATTGGAATCGATGACTTCATGTTCCTTCATGTAACTGTCAAGCTGAAAGCCAACTCTGTTAAAGTTTTCTATAAATGTGTGCTGAAATTCAGTGCATTTTCAGCTAATATAATTTAGATTTAATACCAATGAAAAATCATAAACATTATGAAATAAAAAAGTACATGAATTGTCCTACATGATATTTAGAGAACAATAAATATTTTAAAAACACATTTAAATTTGCCAGGTATTTATTATTTAGAACAAAATAAAAATTCGTCAAATCCCTAAAATTTGCTACATAGCCCATGCATGTGTTAAACTCCAAATCAAATCAACTGCGTAGCTGTTCAATATGCAAACATTTCTAGCTCACTAACCACATAAATAATTACATTTGCATTTACAACGTGCTCTTGTCATATCTGGAGGAGACGCTCTACATTAAAACTAATCTAATATTGTACACGCGCTGTGCTTTATGTTCTAACCTCTGGATCTACTGAAAATAAATTACATGTAACTTAATAAATTATGTATCAATAGGATTGTGCTGAAAATAAAAAAATTGACACAAAATACCAAAAACAAATAGCATAGACTGCAATTATTTGAAACACTTTTCAAATAATTTTGACACTCAACTATCATGTCAATTCATGAAAACAAATCAAAATAAATGCTATACAACCAATGAAAAAACCAATGTACAAACACATATTCTATTTAAATTAATTCATTTCCAAGAGCAGATAGTAATAAGTGTTGCATTTAAGTAGACCTGTGTAATCCGAAATCCTTCATTAATCCAAACATTAGTACTGTACAATTTCTCAATTCTTTAAAAAAATGTTGATTATAAAACTTTTATCAAAAGTTTGTTAACATCTTAACACAGGAAAAACAGTAGATGGCCTTGAAATGAAACATCACAGATGACAAGTTTTACTCTATAACATAACTAAGCTTATTCCTTTGTTAAATGATGTTCTCTTTTGCTTAATGTTTTGAAACTGGTGAGAATTCAATCTTCTTTTGGTAATTATAAATAAAACAAGATAAACTCAAAACTAAATGCCTTCTTTAATTGTACAAAACTGTAGTTTCATACCAATGACATAAACAGTATCAGATAATCATGCATTATCGATGCTTTCAAGATAACGCCAAGTGCATGTCAATTTCAAAAACAGTTTTTCATGCACTTCATTCGATCACTTCCACATAAACGAAACTTTCAAATACAATTAATCCACAAAAAAAAAATCATACATGTAAGTAACTGTATATAACAGGTTTTTTTTTCAGTTAATTAGGGGGTGCGATTTTATTAGGTCATTTTTATAGGTCAAGGCCAAGGTAATTGGGTCAAGATGCACATAGAAACTCATGGCATCCTGTTACCTTCGTTGGAGTCTGAGTATCTATGTTGGGACCCATTTTGACTTTTTACTGCAAGAACAGAAGCAGGTTAAAGAAAGACGTAGTACAAACATGTGATACTGTTTCACCGTTAATCATAGAGCACCAATTTTATCAATTTTCATGGATTTTCAATGTAAATCAAAAAATTTCATCAAAGCAAATAATATGACAAGATGATGTTTACATTGACTATGAATATTACTACCTTAATTCAAAACAGCTAGTAATTTTTTTATCAATCAATGAAAATTGGTAGCCCAAAACATTAATGGCATCACAGTTTACAAACATATTATGGCAGATGGCAATCAGAGATTTGAAAGAGTAGACTGACATTCTCATTCAAAGAACTCACTCCCCAACCCCCCCCCCCCCCCCCCCCCAAAAAAAAAAGAAGTTCATTCATGGATAAATGACATTCCAAATGGTCACATATTGGACAAAATTGGTTGTCAACAGATACAAACATTTACTAGTGTTCAGAGTTTGGTCTGGCTGGTGTATAATGCAGTGTATATGTATATATAGCATGAAGGGATGATATACTGTATATAGGGAAATATTTGCCCTTGTTTGAATTTTCGCCACTTTCATTCTCATTGTCAGTGGTGAATTTAAGACATTGCAAATTCAGAACAATTTTTAAACAGCTGTGTTTATTCAAGCTATGTATCTATTACTGTGTTTGGGCGAAATCAAGACAGGTCAAAACCATTTGCATATATAAAGGGCAAAAAAACCCGGGGGGCAAAAATAACCCTGTATACAGTAGCATTACTGGCGACTATGTATAATGTGCTGATTGCACATTCAATTGGGCGTTTGGCAGCTGTAATTGTAAATGGTTAATGATATTTTTCTGTATATATATACTTATACCTGATGAAGGGGCTTGGTAAGCCCTCTGCTGGAAACATACATATGCCATATGAATTATTTGTGAAGGAAAATACATGTATGTTAAAAAAAAAATTGAAAAATAAATCGAATTAAAATTTGTTGCAGTACCTGATAGATGATAAATAAACATTCAATAGAAATGATAATATGAACAAATATCTTGATATATTCAACAAATGGAAAGAAAAGAAAGAATTTGGAAGATGAAGTCATTTAAAGAATGATCATGCTATTACCTGCATATATGGTATCAATGTAGAAAGCATCTGACACGCCCACTTTCACAGGATGGTTTTTTTTCTCTATGCTCTGTATTTCCACTGGGATCTACAGTGTAGATTGACTTGAACATTGAAGACAACCAAAACATCGCAGCCAATCTGCTGCTATATTCTAAAGTACATGCTCAAGTTTCAGTCATTTTCATAATATACGTTCAGACATTTTTGAAAGAGTTATTCAAAAAAGCAGAATTTTGATCAATTTCTCACATGAACATGTCAAAAGAATTTTTTTAACCAATTGTTGGCCGTAGCATAAACTAACCAGATATCTTTTCAGCTATAGGTAAATATAATATTGATTACAAACACATATCTAAAATATGGAGGATATAACCTAGGTAGCTAAGGCAATAACTCACTTCTCTTTCCATTTAAAAGAACATTACAGACGAAATGTTAAAAAGAAACTCAAACGCAAAACAGTACTTATAACCTTCATGAAAAAGCCATGGCATGTTTTGGTCTCTCCGCATCACGATGAAGAATGATAATTAGCAATATCAACAGATATTATAGTCAGAAGAAATTCTTTGACAAAGTCATTAAGTTTCTTTTGCATGTAAATATACACTTTACAAATTAAAAAAAAAATTAAAATCAACTAACACTGTAACATTATATAAATAGTGCCTCTTTGGGAGGGTAACAGTTGAAATTGACACCCCGAGAAAACCATTGTCAACCGACGCGAAGCGGAGGTTGACAATGGTTTTCGAGGGGTGTCAATTTCAACTGTTATCCTCCCAAACAGGCACTATTTATTTTGTTATACTGAATGTCTTTTTTAAAATTTTTAAGAAAATTTTACTGCTTTTATATAGGAATAACGTGAATTCTACAGCGAACCGTACGCGCATAATTTTCGCGCATGTAACATTTTTTAATGTTACCCGCTGCCAAGTGCGTTGCTAATGCTGAGGGTAATAGTAAATATTATTAACTGCGTCTTAACCAATCAGATTTCAGTATTTAACATGAAAGTATAACAACATGAAATGTATTCTAAAGATCAAAGTACTGAAAGATGATGGAGACAAATATTACCTGTTTATATGCAAAATAGATGGTTCCATTGGAATGGAGCGTTGTTTGGAATGAGAAAGGCTCAGCTGTAAAAGATTGGAAGTTTGTGTTAGATCAATGTGTAATATCATGAACTGTACGTGCAAATCAAGTTTTTTCAATAGTAGAACTGTAAAAATTTATTCTTCAACAGCTGTTCTCCCACAGTTTCTATTTTCATATTGTAGGGTAGTAAGGCACCAAAATAAAGTATAATGAAAAGTATCTTTTTGCAGAGAAATCAGTCAATTAAATCACAAAAACTAGACAACATTGAGATGGTAACCATCTCAAAGGGCCCCGCTTCAATAATGGACAATAGGATGAAAAAGAATTTCAGAGAATTTTGCTAAGACCTTGACCTATAACTTAGAAATTTTTCAGCTGGAATGGAACTTCTAATTCAATCTGATTACCTCTTAAATACAGACATTTTTGTTCAATCTGAGCAAGATTATAAGCAAATGGAAAATAGTATATGGTCTAAAACTGATTATAAAGAGATCCGCTATGACCTTCACATTGACTTGGTTCAAAGTCACTGCACGCCATTAACCAAAAAGATCTGTTTAAGTAAAGCATTAGCCAAATAGGACTAAGTGGAGATATATACATGCTCTTAAAAATGAATTTTTGGGTGATCTGATATGACCTTGACATCTGACCTACAAACATAATTTAAGATTGTCACTGCATACCCCTTGAGCAAAGGCACCACATGAGTGAAGTATGAGTCAGATTGGAAAAAGGGAGAGGATATGCTCAAAACAAGGATTTTCAAAATATGCTGCTATAACCTTCACATTTAACCTTGAAAATTGTTTCAAAATATTGACAATTGAAAATTATAAAAATGCTCCGAAAAAGGATTTTTGCTTGGTCCGATATGACCTTAACCTTCAAACTTCATTCAAGGTCACTGCACATCCTTTGATCATCATAGACACTGTGAGTGTATGAGCTAGATTGGACCAAGGGGAGAGAAGATATGCCTTGGACAAGAATTTTAAATATAATTCTGCTATGAGCTTAACCTTAGACCTAGATCCATGGTTCAAGGTCATTGCAAATCCTTTACCCAAAGACACTCTGTGGGTGATGTTTGAGCCAGATTTGGCCAAGGGGAGAGAAGATATGTTCTGTACATGCGATCTCTGACGAACAGACAGAAGGCAAGATCGTAATGCTCTGTACAAGTGATATCCAAAAGACATATGGATAGACTAATTACTATATTCTATCTTCTCCTTTCTCATTTAACGTGTCATCTCATGATAATTATTACTTACTATGGTTCTGATCTTGAAGGAAAATATCTCGCCATTCCACGACAAATTTATGGCCTGAAAATAAAAATATATACTATATAAATAAAAATCATACTTATGATTTATCAAATCAATAGAAAGGATGGTTCAGAATCTTAATTTTCTGAATATGTATGTCATTTTAGCTGACAGTTATACTCAAAATGACAATATAGGTTGTGCATGTAATGTTTCAATCTTAACCATTTTATTTCTTTTTCAAAAGGACCAAGCATCATCAGTAACACCTAAGAGGGTCAGATGGTCGTGGCCATGGTCATTTTTAGCTGTGAATTAAGATATATCCAAATGTTCCATTTTAAAATTACAATATTTGTTTTTTTTCTTTAATAAATACTGTAAATTCCTAATACTACGCGAGAACTAAATTCTGCGATCCCACCGTTTTCAAATCGCAAGAATATGAAATTGCAGGAATATAAAATCTTTGTGTGGATATTTATTCCTTGCTTTTTACCGGTAATCAGGAATTAACAGTAATAGTTTATGACCTTGAATATCATATTTAAAAGTTTAAGGTAGATCTGATGGTTAACTTGCTGACTACTCCGCCTCCTTATTGTCAAATATAAAACTGAGTACTAGTAATGCTGATCATTGTCAAATCACCAAATTAGTGAAAGCCAATGTTTGGGGACGGTCAAAGAGATTCTGTCTCTGAGGGAAGTAGCTCAGTCTGATTATAAAATCAAACCTTCCACTAGCTCCTTTATTTTGAACAAAATAAAGGTTGATTTTATTCAGAATGGGAAGTAACTGTGGGCTACATTCTGTACAAAATCAACAAATGGTGATGTTTGGTTCATAGAGATGAACAATCTGTTTGACAGTTATATAAACTGGTAAAAACAACTAAGAACAACGGGCAACTTTTAACACACAACTGTACTCCAATTTAAAAGGAAATGAAAAAAAAATCTCTTACTAGACAAGTTGAAATTTCATATGTCTTCTCTCATAAAATCAATATTGTTGCAGAAGCAAGCATAACACTTTTTTTTTGGCAAATATGAAATTGGAAAACCAATACTCTACCCATTATATGTTCCAAGTAATATTGATCCTAATTGACTGTTCATAATGCTAAACAAGGTTTTTTTTAATGAAATTCATGATAATAAAACCTGGTCAAGTTTCCAATTTATTTCCCTAAGCTTTAATTTTGATTCTAGATTTTTTTTCTTTTTCACGAACTTTGGTCTGTAGGCTGTTGCTTCCTTTGTTCTTGTAGGTAGACGGTAAGATTGCATTGCCAATTCAATTTCCCGACTTACCGTTCTCCTGGGTCACGTTTTTCTCTCCGATTTCCCCCCCAGCGTGCCCTATTTTTTCTCTCGTATCACAACGATAATTGTCCTCAAGATTGGACCAAATTGCAAAATCAATACCGAAATCTAAAGTTCTAATCAAGAACCTCCTTAAAAGTCTCTGATGTAATATTTCCTTGTTAGAAAGACTTCATTTTTGGGTTTTTTTGCAACTCTCTTTGCATGACGTGTTGCTATTAGGCTTTTGTTTTTCATCCAACCTTATTTGTCTCTCTACCTTATTCATGTAAATCTTTTGATGCCTCCAGAACATCTTTTCTACAAAAAACACTTGGTAAAGAAAAATTCAAAAATGTTTTAGCTTACAAACTTTGATAATTTTTCTCTATCCTTACACAGAGTTTTTCTTAAGGAGATTAAAATAGCATAAAAATGGCTACGACCATCGAGCACTCTTAAATACTCCATAAGCATTTTCCGAAAACTCTGTTCAAATTCTAACTGAGGAAATAAACAGGTTTTTTTCTAGAATTGAAATTTCTTCCGATATCTTCTAAATAAACTAGTATATTGCATAACACAGAAATGTCAAAGTGAGATTGGAGGTCAATACCACTGTTTTTGATGTTATGTAATTTAACATCTACATCTTGAACATTTTGGCATCTCGAAGTCACTGGTATTGGCTATTATTCAGATCTCCCAAAATCTTGCAAAGATAATCTATCTCCTTTCCCTCTAACTTATACAACATTATAAAAGAAGCAAAGAATTTTTTTTCTTATATTTAGTCCAAGTGTAATAAAGTCATAGCTAGCACCATTCTCCCTCCCTAATAAAAGCCACTTGTCTTGTGTCATCTCTTGTAAACTTGTGTCATCTTTTAATTTTAAAGCCTCATACCCTTGAAAATAGTTTATCATACTTTAATTTCAACTGTCAAAAGAGCCATATACAATGCAGTTGTGCTAAATAAATGATTTTATCTTGCCAGTGTCTGTGACAAGTCAAAATTCTCTGCCTGATAGCATTCATAGTTTCTCAAGTCAATGATTCGATTGCCATCAATCTGAATCCCAACCTTAAAGTAAAGACTAATCTGTCACCCCTAATTTTAGCAAAATTAAGCTCAGTATCAGTGATACATTAAGATTAAGTCCTCTCAGTTTGACATGTGTTTTTATAAAACCCAAATGATTTTCTTTCCTTCCAAGTTCAACGGAACAACAAATTCTGAATCAGATCGATTCGAAAAAATCAGCGAGGGTGATTTTCAGTGATTATTGCATATCGTTTTACCACCGTGTTAGTACATTAGCGACCATGCCGACAATAATGAGCATTGAGAGGCCTGCAACCTCTTCCATTGGTTCACGCGCCTTTCCAGTTGCATGACTTTGTCATTTGATAGATCCTGAGCATTGAGCCAATATTTCAATTATGTAGACACCATTAGCCATGATATTTCAGCTAGCATATTGATGGACCCATATTCAAGAGTGTATTTTGAGTGTTGCCATAAATCTGCCAGCTTGCACTGTTTTATCACCGATTGTGAATGATACTCAACAAGTTAAGAATCTATTAAAGCTCTTCAATGAAAGTGCCTTGCTACTGCTTGTGTTAATCCTATGAGTATAAAAATAGTAGAATGTATTTACAAGAATCTCTTAGCCTTATCCAATTGGTATGTCAGATAAGTTTCCTTGGTCCATTTTTCCACCAACCAATATACAACAAATGTAGTATTCAGGGCTGCGTTTTACGAAAGAACTAACGACTTACGACCAAATTTATGAACGCTTATTAATCATCTACTAATCAATTTTTTTTTCTTATGGCTGGAAATTATAATTTTTGGAATTGAAATATTTGTAAACAATAGTTTTATGTCAATTTTGTTCTTTATGGATCATTTTACAAGGCTGTAAATATTTATGACTTTGTCTTAAGTTCTTTTATAATTAAAATGCAGCCCGGGTCTATTTTAAATTTTTTTGTGTTAAAAACTCGTTTTTGCAATACATGTATCAATTTTTTTTTACAAGATAATGTTACAAGCATCAAATTCTCATTATTGCTTTTTCCCTATAAAGAATATGAAAGCAATATTCATTATTACACAGAGAAAAAAAAAGAAATCCTCAAAAGACTTTGCAATATTACCATCTAATACGGAGGTACATTCAAAGAGTCTTGCTCATGGGAGACTCTCAGACAAGCAATCAGCATCATCTCCACAAGATCATTAACCAAAATGACAATTCCAAATGACTAGCTGCCTAAAAACCTTATTGTTTTCATTTTTCCTCCAAGAAATTATTGGAATTGTAGTTCTAAGCCCTGTTCAATTCGATCAGTGATTACAGACATTTTAGGATATCTTCCATCTTTTCTGCGATTTGTTCCCATACAGAAGGAAACAGTCCTTGGCGAAATTTGATCACTTATATGTGCGTAACTTTGATAAACTGACAAGCTCTTGTCTCTCATGTAATAACCATTCTCTGTAAGCTAGATATCGCAGACTTTTCTTGGGTTTGTGTGCTGTATTTGAATTATGCAGCCCCTTTATGCCAAGTACACCAAAATTGGTTAAGCAATATTTATCAAGATAATATTTAATTCATTAATTGACAATATTGAATATTAAGAAGACTGCGTGGGATGGGGTACTAAACAGTAAGTCAATCTTCATTCAAATTATCAAATAATTGACTGTTTTAAGGTGGTATGGGACACCTCCATGTTGTGACATACTGTCTATCGAAATAAACAATAAAATTAAGTGTAATTTTATAAATAGTTTCTTTCCCAAAATTTTCATCTAACAGCGTTGGACAGTACGTACGTGTGTAAGACGTTTCTCTACGAATCTGTATAGCATGAGTTCAAATCCCGCTGGGTATCTAAAATTTTTACCTTTCTAAAAAATTTTAAAATGCTTTTTTTGGTTAAATATTGTGAAATTTAAAAATTCTAAACCGGTGAATGTATTTCAATTAAAATGTACTTTAATCCACATTAATATTGACAAATGTCCCATTCTAACTTCAATTCAATACCATATATGGGATCTTACCATTATATCATTTGTAAGGTTTACTGATATAATTGGATTTTCATCTAGGGCTTTGCTAAGACGTATGATCAGTTTTACATGATTTTGTGGGTTTTCATGTCTTTTTTGAGCATATAATTTTATATCTCTGTACAAATATTAATTCAAGACTCCATCGGGCCAGACATACCAAAATCTTTGTAAAGAACTTGGGATTCATTTCCAAGTGTGGTATCAAAGTTGGCCATCAAAGGTGCGATGTACTGGGTAGCAGTCAGCCACTGGTGCAGGAAAGGGCTCATGTACAGAAAACCTGAAAAATTAAAAAAAAAAAAAAACAAATTAAAACAATGTATTACCTTGAGGAAACTTTTCTACATCTATACAGTACTTTACAAACAACAAAATTCATTTCAGTTGCAATTTGAATGTCAAAATTATTGATTTAAAAAATTTCACATTATATTTCCTGTCTATACCAATTATCGCATGTCGGTTTAGACAGGTTTTTACAGTAGGCCAGCAGTTTTCTAATTTTTCTTAACATGATTCAAAGTAACAAGACTTAATACGCATTATTTTCATTCCCATGGGTTCTCACAAGTTTGTGGGTTTAAATTGTCAGCTAATTCGGCCATAATCATGGCCGTTATTTTCACCTCTTTTTGAATGGGGTACTGCATCATTTGATAGATAATCAGGATCATTACAAACCAAATAGAAATACGCGTGTATATCAAAGGCACTCCTCAAAGCATGATTACACAAATGCGGAAATCTGTGATCACATTGATGAACATGAGTCCGTAATTACATGGTAGAAAATCATTAACAAACCTCCATTCTTAATAATATGATACCATGAGATTAAACTTTTTAGCAAAGAAGAACGTTTGGAATAAACTTAATGTTTCATGTCACCTAAAGATTCAAAACTCATAAGAAGGACAAAAGGAGGATAAAAAATTTCAACAAAAATTTCAACCAAAAGTTAAATCCTTCTCCGAGAGCTTTAAGGCTCAAAAGCCCAATAATTATTTCTGTTGTGTGTAGCTGATGAGAGTATTTGACTCCCCCGGGATGGGACACCAGTTCATCGCAGGTTAACTAACCCAACCCCCAGCATAAACTGGAACCCACTGAAGTATCATATGGTTGTTGTCCTAAAGAGGATGTGATATCGTTTTCATCAAGTCCATCTAGGTTTGGGTTTAACTACTGAGATAATTCTGTATGTTATTACAACACCAAATAGAATACTGTTACAACCCTTGGCACTTATGTTTTTGGTAAGACCATATTGATTTTCTCGTGTCTTGGGTTTTGCAAACACACAATTGCTTTCAGAATTTTTTTTTTTTGAAACAGTGTCACAAAAAAAAACCCCAATATCAACTTACCATAATTGCTGAACCAGGATAGCATTTTTAACTACAGATTATGGAATACTAGTGTGTTGCTTCGAGTAAGTGTTTCCCCTTGCTACCCAACTTATTTGCAAAAGTCTTAAATGACCTTGAAATCATATTTTAATTCAAAGGTCAAAAAACTTTGGTTTAAAGGGGGGGAGGAGGAAGGAAGGGCTCTTTCTGTTGAATGTATTTAATTCCAGTTTTGATAAACTTTGCAATAAAAATCCAATTTTTAATTTATGTGGTTTTGTTTTAAAATTTTACCTATTGGTTTGTTAAAGTTCTTGTGTACATTTTGTGCATCCAGAAGCATCTAGAAAGCACAAAGCAGCACCATGGCACTTTATATAGAGAAATCATCAGAGTTCCATGACTGCCATTATATATAATGGTGATAATTCTCTCTTTGTCTATCCATTACATCCCGAGTGTCTTTTTGTTATACCTTTCTCTTCTGGGCCTTAAATTCACCAATACAAGAGGTATGCTACACCACTATAGTTCCATCAATAGCTAAATAACAATGCGGGTATTTGTATCAAGTCGTTTTATTGTGACAATTAATCTGTTAATTAGACTGAATCTTTCAAATTAACAAATTGCAGCCAATTCTGTTATTTATTAAAAGAATTTAAGGAATCTTGATTGTTAACAAAATAACTAACATTTTGTGATAATTTTTTGCCCATAAAGTATTGTTTAGTTCATTAAAAAAAAAAAGGGTGAATATTTTAACTTTAAAATTTGAATATTTTCTTATATCTCTATAGATATGGACATACAGAGCTCTTCGTCTGCAAGAGATCAATATAGTCTATGAATGATCATCACCATCCAGCCATCTTAAAGTGATGATTATTTCCTACTTATGGTTGCCAACTTATTGCATTTGATGTGTCCATGAAGGTTCTATGACCTAATGTGCTGCAGAAAATTGATTTTGTGTCTCTTAAAAAACATTTGAATCTACATGGATGATGCAGAAATTTGGATTCTGTTTCTTCCAGGAAGTTTTAATTCTTCATGGTTTACGTAAAAAGGATTCTTTTAAAATTAGAAGATTAACATCCATCACAAGATTTCAATCATATGTAACACTGGAAAGTACGAAAGAAAATTCCCCGTTTTTATTATAAGGAAAATCTTAAATTTCAAATGAATGATTACAGGAGTTCAATAGAAAAACTTCAATAAATTTAAATTTGTGATTTTTCCAATTCCTAAAAGTACATGTACATCACCACTTCATATTCATCAATGGAGTTGAACTCGATTGTTTGTTGCATAATAAACATTAATATTGATCATGATGCATGTATCAAATTAGCATGCATAGATTCATCATTCTTTTGTGTATGCATATCAGCTTTAACCTTGAAATGATAAATAAATAAATGCATTTCAATGCGTTTGAACATATAGATATTAGCCAGTATAAGTCTGCTTAACAGTTGCTTAAATGATGAAAAAGAACATCCTCTTATCTCCATTTAATCACTACTTTACCTCCTGTTGCTATGGTAATTTTGGAGACATCATGACCATAAAATCTAAAGTTGAAATTGATAGGTACGCTCTGAAAGGAAAAAACCCAAATTCTTCAAAAATCAAAATAAAAAAACTTACATGACAGATGATGTTCAACATAAATAATTAGGTTTCTTTGCAACCTTTTTCTAACTTTGCATTTTTAAAATACAAGCAGTCAAAGAAATCTAGCACTGCAGTCAAGTGTGTTAAATAGCCTTGGACCATAGCAAACTTCACAATGTTAAGTTTGCAATTTACATAGGCCATGGATTTTAATGTTACCTCGTTGTTTTCTTTTAATACATGCATACAAACACATAACAAAACTTTCATCAAATTTTTGAAATTATTCCATTAGTTTTAATACTGTACATATTACATAGAAATTTTCACCCGAATTCAATATCACTTGTCATCCCCACTGACAAGGGGTAAATTCAAAAAAAGTCTTAAAAATTATAAAAATCTGCAAGTTTTGTTGCAACTGTGTTAAAGTGAAATTAAAAGGAGCAAAATCTTGTACAGCCTTTTACCTTAAGCAGAAAAAAACCCACAAAAAGTAAAATAACACTGAATACAGAAACTCAGAATTTTGAGTAAAGCTTCAGGACCCAGGGCAATAAAACTTAGACAAACTCGCTTTTGATCTCAGTCTCACTTTTACAAAGGGAATATATAGTGGAAAATTTTAAGTGAAATCAAAAGTGGGCTCATCTGAGTTTTATGTCCTGGGGCCAACTACCCTGAGATTTCTCAGACAGACCGGTACTATTCTCCACTTTGAGATTTCAACGAGCATGCTCCGTTTGACGATGGTTTCAATTAGAGAAAAGTCAAAGGTGAAAGAACTGTCTCAAGTCGCTGTTGTTTTAAAATTTTTATAACTTGTCATTTAGAGCAAATATCATGATTTGATACTGATGCTACGTTGATAAAACATACAGGAATAAGTGGTGTGAGCGCTCCCATAGCGGCGGGAAATATAAATTAGGCAATCGATTTTCTTGATTTATTCATTCTTTCGGGATTTTCAATGAAATAAATGACTCGTAATTTTAGTAGATGATCATTAATTGATTTATTGCATAACATATTTTTAGCTTCCTTCCCCTTTAAGTCTGGCTCAACCCTCACAACATTTGTTCAAGTCATACTGAATACTTTACAAAGCCCGACTTTACACTTTACTCAGTAAAAACTTATGGAAGTCAGCATCATAGCTTCAGGCCCCAGGGCCATAAAACTTAGACGAGCTCTATTTTGATCTCAGTCTCGATTTTCCACTATATATTCCCTTTGTAAAAGAGAGACTGAGATCAAAAGTGAGCTCATCTAAGTTGCATGGTCCTGGGGCCAGAGATATTTTTTTCAAAAGAATGGCTACGTACCACAGCGACCCTGTGACTCCCTGATAAAGGCTCGCTGTGCTTCACATCGTACAACTCGTCCCAGTATGAGTTGAAATCGGCAGCCCCTCGTAACACTGTGGAGGTGTAGTATTTATGATTTTGGCTGACCTACAATGATGAACACAAACATTATTTAGAAAATCATTGTAATAATAAAACATATTGGAGCAATAAAAGTAAGTTAGAACAAGTTAGAACTTTAAGTGACTCTTTTTTGGTCCTATTTACTGATATCTTAACATTTTAAAAGAATATTGGCAGCTATCCCTCTATGGTTTCTAACAACCTCTTGTTCTGTAGGTATCCATTCACATTTTATTTTTGGGCATAAATAACATACCTCTAGGTATAAAGTATCTATAACACCAAATGTTGAACTATCTACCACTCAAAGTGGTAGCTACCACTCAGTGGTGTCTATTCACTGGTTGTTCAGTAGCAATCTACCACTGCAAGTGGCACTTAAAATTATGTACACACTTCTAATTATATCATTGTCTACTTTAACACCAAATTTTGAACTATCTACCACCCAAAGTGGTAGTTACCACTTAGTGGTTTTTACCCACCTCCTGTTCAGTAAATTCTGGAGTGGTACCGCCAGTCGGCGTGGGACTACTGGTGGTGTTATCATTACCACTCTGCCGCCTGTGTAACGTGTGGTGGCTGTTGAATGATATCACAGAGTCTAAGTGGGCATCCCCCTCAAACAGGCTGTAAGCCACATCTACAAATACATAACTCAGCAATAAGACAAAATCACTGAATCACAATTGAGTGTTATGATTTAACAGGTCAAGCCTGGATGTAATGCAATTATCCTCAAGGTATTTTTAGTAAACAAAAGTGCCCTTTCAACACATCATTTATCATGTTTATGTGCCCTTTTCAAATTCTAGATATAGCACTGTCATACAATATCATAATCTGCACATACACGATATGTAATCTGTTTGTGCATCCACTCAAGATACATGTATTTTTATTTACATTCTGAGAATGATTAATTTTTGAATTCCAGTTGTCTGAAGACCTGTTTTCTATATATTCAAGTTTCTTTCAACTTCTTGAATTTTGCTATCTTATACTAACTCACCCATGTATTAACCACAGAGCCAGAGAGGGCAAACAAGCAATTTTAAAATAGTGGTTTGTTGTTATTTTTTTTTCTACATATCAAATATTTTTTTTCAAATTGGGAAGGATTAGAAGCATCTGAAAAAATCTTAAATTACCGTATTAAGGAAAACCAAAACTTATCTTCTTTTTTTTTTTTACAAACCATTTTCACAATAAAATCTAACCACACAGTGTGTGATTTCCTGTAACAGATCTCAAGCAAAATTAGACTCGGAAACATGTCAATCTTTTCACCAGACTATTTTAACAACAAGTTTCACTTCCTTATTAGGATTGGGTAACAGCTCGTTCATGTATATAACATTCAAACATACATGTATAAAATGGAAAACAAACATGTTATAGAGGTATTAAATTTGGCCCCAAAGAATTTGTGCCTTTGTCATATCAGTGCAAAACAAACACTGCAATATGTCAGACAGACAGAGATCATTTTCAATCAAATTGGAGTCTACAAATGGAAATTGATGAAATTTATTTACAAAAAAAAGCTTTTCCAAAAACATAAAACCTTCCCAATAAAGAAAAGAGAGCTCATATTTCTTAGATAAGAATTACATAATCTGTCTCGAGGTTTTTCCTCTTTTATCATTTTGAAACCACTTCCTGGTTTCAAGCTTTGGTGGTAAAGTATTCATATTTACAAAGTCTATTTAACTGTATTTCAAAAAACAAAAAAAAGACCACAGTATTGGCATTCAAAAGGCTCAAAAATCAGAGCCATGATATTTTTAAGTTTAAGATTGTCTTTGTGTACTACTATATAATATTGCTGGCAGTATACAAAAGCAATTATTGTGTGTATACATATGCTCTTTTTCTCTTATCTCTCTCCTTCTTCTCTCTCTCCTTCCCCTCTCTCTCTCTCTCTCTCTCTCCTTCCACCCCCTCTCTCTCTCTCTCTCTCTCTCTCTCTCTCTCTCTCTCTCCTACTCTCAAATTTATTCATTCAGAAGTATGATACAGAGATTTCCTTAATTTACATACATTTAACTTTTAGCATTTTATCCAATTTTGCACCAAGAAGCACCTGAGGCAGAATCTATTCTATGAAGTCTACACTGCCTGGTGAGCTTGGAACACTAATGCATATTAAATTATTTCAACTTAGTGCAGTTTTTGTTTTTTCTAATGAGTTAAGAAATTTTCCTCTCAATTTTTAGAAACACTTGTTCTAAACTAATTCATGAAAACTTTTCTTTTATTGTTACCAGCACTTTCACGCCAACTCCGATCTACAATTTGCAGGAGAAAATACATTCATTTGTACTTAACACCCAAAAAAGGAACATTAATCTCATTTTTTTTTTTGGGGGGGGGGGGGGGGGGGGGGAGAGGTCAGGTAAGCATTCTAAATTGTATAATACCTCCATTGATTTGCTCATTAATTAACTTCCAAAAAGAATCTGAATGTTTCCTCCTCATTTGGTGTTTGGTGTTATGGATTGGGGTGGTAGAGAGAACATTTTCACTGAACCTTCTATATACCCAATATATTTGCATACTAACTTACAGTATGGTAGCTGCAACCCCCCCCCCCCACCCCACCCCACCCCACCCTTATTGAGGTGTGGTTGAGGTCAAGAGGAGTGGGTGTGAAAGTGGAGATGATGGAAAAGGAATCCTTTCCTTCTGAATTATAAATACCTTACACTAGGGTATATAACTTGAGTAAATAACTCACTTACAAAATTTGTCCTTGTTTTTCCTATTTAGGGAGGAGACCCTCCAGCCCAACCCCAACCACCACCCCTGCAAATCTATACATGGGAGACATATTATAACTTCACTGTATTAGCAGTGTAAGAATATATTTTAAAGTGTGATTGTTATGCATTGGCAGAACACAGATTAGACAGTTTCTGTCAGAGCAGTGCAATGGAAAAAAATTTATGTAGGTTCCAACAGATCATTTGGAAAAACCTGATTTCTGGCCCTTAGTAAAGGTCATGCCATGCTTTACCCTGCAATACACAATGATTTCATATCTGCAATTCTGCATGACTGCAATGCTCGTACTTCTGCTATGTATACACATGCCGTCTGGACTTTCAAGATATGGTAAATTACGCATGTTATATCGTAAAAAATAAACTTCTTCAGTGATATATGGTATATATCTGAACTGCAACGGCAAAGATGAAAGAATTACAACGCTATGCTTACTGATTTACACTGTATTTTCGGATCTCTCCTTAACTCTCCATACAAATTTCTTCTTGAAAAGGGGGGGGGGGGGGGGGGGTTTGGAGTTGTGAAGTTAATTTATATAAGCTACATTTAACTTATAGCAACTAAAATTCTTGTAAAGATATTAGAATATCAGAGATAATACCACATGATCTCCATTTTATATCTATCCATTTAGAATGCTACACATGTAGTAAGAGGTTCTGGCGTTGGGGGCCGTTTAGTGAGACACATATATAATTATTTAGGTAAGTACATTAATCTGCCAGTGACCTCAACCGCACAAACCACAAACACCTTTCCATTTATAGCCGATCGTCTCCTCAAATTCCACTCCAGTTATAAATATAATCCAAGTCTCTACAACTTTAATGACTCGTAGCCTTTTTTTCCTCTCTCTCTCTCTCTGACTCTATATATATTTATAAGTTCCTTTTAACAAAGCATAAAGATCAGATTCGGCCAATCAGCCAGACTGTAGCATCTGACAGTGAAGAATTCCCTACGGTACCGCAGTAATTGTTACCACTATATACTTCAGATCTACGAGATGTATTTTGTCTTATTGGTGTCTCATCAAACAACAGCAGACTGTATATAAACTATAAAACCTATAGCTAACCTCTTTTTTATTTTTTTCCAGTTAATGTTTTTTTTATAATAAAAGCTGGTTCACAGAATAGCTATATTTTTAAAACAAGGAATGTTTTATATATAAACTTCAAATCAAAAGACACTAATAACTACTGCAACATTTATCTGACATTATACAAAGCATAAAAATGTACACAATTATGAACACAATTTCTGATAAAATCTGGAACACACACAAATAAAAACACGCTTGGCTTTGAATATGGATTAAATTTACTTATCTCTCACTTTATAAAAAGAAAACCTTGCTATTGATTTCGCACCTTGTCCTAATAAGAAATCAATCGTTCAAAGCTCAACTTCTTAGAGATCTTAGACCTATTTAGACTACTCAGATATTTTAGACTCCTGCTAGTTGGCCCAATAAATCTAAATGTAAAGGACACTGGGCCAAACTGTCCCATTTCACTTTGTTTGCCATTACCTTAAGACATTTGTAACATCTCATAATTGTTAACCTGAATTAACACATTACAATACATTAGGAAGACCCTGTAACTATCCTCTATTTGGGCTTAACGGTCGAACGTTAAAGGTCAAATATCCTCAGGGTCATAATGCAATCATAGAATGAAATGAACTTTACAACTGGTCTTCGCTAATTTTAAGGTGGTATGGGACACTTCCATGTTGTGACGTATTGTTCATAGAAATAAACAACAAAACCAAGTGTGATTATATAAGTAGTTTCTTATCGTTCTTTTCTTATTGTCACGTACCTAACAGCGTAACTACAAATCTGTAAGTCATGAGTGCAAATCCCGCTGGGGGTTTTTACAATTTTTAACTTTCCAAATACTTTTCAAAGCTAATTTTTGGATAAATATTGTAAAATTTGTAAATTCTAAACCGATAAAAGAATTTTAATCATAAGGTACTGGTATTTTAATCCACATTAATTTGACAGATGTCCCATACCAACTTTCACAGGCCTAAAATCTTGATTTTTCATCTATATAACCTTGCTTAATGCTACCATTATCAGCTTTATATATACATCATTGTAAGACTATATACAAAAAAAAAATGGACAACTTAGAATAAATACTTACAAGAGATCATAAATTGCATCAATTCATTCAGTCATAAAAAAAACATGCAGTTTAGAATACTCAGTAAGCGGTTAAAGGTTTTATAATGAGGAAAATTCATCCCACCCTGAATCTTGTAAGAGAAAGGGTGTCATGTTAAGATGACAGAGAAAATGCCTATAACGTTAGAATCCTAAGTGACCCTCATTTTTTCCACTTGCTCCAATGGACAACAAATAGGCACCTATGGACATTTTTTACAGACAGCGACCATGTAAAATGATAAAGCATGTGTCCCTTGGACTTAACACAGATATTTGTTATACATGTACATTATCTGAACATTCCTTACACATGTATGGTACATGCAGAAATATCATTCTCTCTCTCTCTCTCTCTCTCTCTCTCTCTCTCTCTCATATGACTTATGGAATAGGTTTATTTTTCATTATGACATGTAATTACATCTTAATTTTGAAACTCAGATTTTTCTTCTTGGTAAAAAAAATCTTCTTCACAAATCAACCTTCAAAATTAAAAGCATCCTAAAATCTCTGTAGATTTATACATGTATATATAATCATATATTAAATATCTTTCTTCAGAACGTTTTGCCCTGATTAAATCTTTTAAGAAAAAAAAACAACCCACTAACTGTCTAATTGTGCGACTCAAATCATTAAGCCGGCCAGACATCTTAGACAGCTGGCAGTGTGTTCTAGATGTTGGAGCAATAAACAGGCTGACAGTGTACTAAATTAATTATCACAATGAGTCACTTGTGTATGGAGAGTATGTACTAGCTGGTATGTGTTAAAAGTAAGGGCAACAGTAATGCTCCTTGGTTTACTCTATCACTCATTTACATATATATTGCCTGTAAAATAAATTAAATCTGTACCAAAAATTAAAATATTGTCTCTTCTTTTTGTGAAAGAACTGTAGTAGCCTGTTTTAAATTACGCATTCCAATTTGAATTTGATATTAACATAGAGACATAATTTAGAAATGAATCAAATGATACGTGAATTTGAAAATCAAAAACTGAAATGATTTATCAAACTTTTAAAATGCACAGTTCTGTGCAGATTTCTTGTGTGCTTTTAGTACAGAACCAATCATATTGCTTTGCTGTAACAATCGATCAAGGAGCAAGTTCTCCAAACTATAAAGTAGCTTAATATATAGGGAGCGCTAGTTGAAAAGTTAGAAATGTAAGCTCAAAGATATAATTTTTTATTTCTTTTTTTTTTGGGGGGGGGGGGGGGGGGGGGAGGGGAGACGTGTACAATTCAAAATCTTTTGATTGTTCATAAAATAACTATGCACAGACGAAATTGGAAATGAACAACTCTTCATATAGGTCTAAAAAATAACCAATTGGGATGATTTATGCATGTGCCGTAGATATAAAATGAGAAGAATTACAAGAATGTAGTAAGTATTAACAAAGTAACAACATGTGTATCAGTGAAAAGAAATCTTGAACAATAATCTTGACCCTGGCATTGAAATCTGAACCTAAATAATCTTTCACTTTACCTTATGAAGTCAATGTAAGTAAACCTAAAAGACTTAAAAATGAAAAGTTACAGACAAAGAGGGAGATGAAGAGAAAAGAAATGTTGACACGGCAACAGACCAAACAACACACTAACTCTCATAATCACTACTCATTGTCATCTCCAAGCTAAAAGACGAGCAGCTAGAACACACAGGAATAGTATAGGTATTTATATTGATATTGCAAGTCAGGCAAAGTATCATTCTCCTATTTATAATGAGGTCCAAACTTATTTAAGGGTCAGCTTTGGCTGGTGACAGTTGTTTCCATAAGAGCCATTGAGGCAAACATTCCTGGAAATGACACTATTTGCACTTACATTATGCACTCACATAGTCGCAGCTTCATGTAAACCTCAACAACTTCAATACTAAACATACATGGACACGATAAGTTTTGTGTAATCGATTATTAATTGATTACAATCGTTTTTGTCCTGTAATTGATTGTGTTTCAATATGTACAGGATGTAGTACAATATTCTAACCAAATAATGATCTATTTTTAATCACAAAAACTAATTACCAGTACATGTATATTGCTACAACCTGTTAATTTATGAGTACCGAATATTAAATTACAAACTCCATAAAGAAACTGAGATGCTTAATACATTTACATAAATGTATTTTGTTTTTCCAGTCAGAGTAATGTATAGCATTGTGTTTCATCTCTGTTCTCTCGTTACAGTAATACGATATCCCAGTAATAATCTATTTTAAAAAGTGTAATTTATGGCAACAACCTGTTTTGAGCGTATTTTAGTCAATTCAAAAAAGAAAACGTGATGTTTAATATAATGAACACCGTCACCACCCTTGAAAACAACTCATTCATGCGTAAAATTAAATGCGTCACATCGGGATCATTTCCACCCTGTTCAATATAGACGAGCTCGAAGGTTGTAAAACTGTGTCAAACTCTTAAAAGTTTATTTCCTTTCAATTTCTTAACAGATCAAGCTTTTAAATGCCAAATTTCATTCTTGTGTTGTATGAAAAGTAAAAAACATTATAACAGCTTAGCCAATAATAAATACATTTAGTTTTCTGATTAAAATCAGGTGACTTTTCATACGCACCAGTTATTGGTTCAAAATATAGAACACGTACCTCATCGCCTTACATAATTTGTTGACAGTGTGACCACTGGGGCAAGCCCCAATATGAAAAAAGAAAACTCATTCTCGAGTCTATGCATAAGTTATCCTTCCATTTAGATAGCCCACTCATTGGTTCAGATTTTGCATTTCATATTTTTTTGAGTGTTTATTTTCATGTTTTGATCATCTTTTTTTTTCAGACTCCAACCCTTATTCACAGACTCAGCTTTAGTATTTGATTTCGTGATATAATATATGGATAAACTAGTTCTCTTTTGCCATTTCACAGGCTCAAAATTTTTGCATCTAATATTTGTGTTAGCATGTTAATTATAGGTACCAAGAAATAATTTCAAACTATTTACTACTGATCACTGGTAGTATTAAGTCTGATTAGGCAGTCATTTTATATAATGAATTAAATGATTAATAAAATATAATAGATATGCAACAAAAAGTAATAAATGTTACTAAGAACTCTATTTACTTATTCAAGAACTTTTCCCAATATTTCAACGCTCTCTGTTTCAACTCCAAACAAGCTAACCACCAGCTCACCAATCTAGCATAAACATATCATGAAGCTGAGAGGGTGTGGCCTGTTAAGAACGTTTACAGACATATCACCCTACTCAAGTTTGACAAAAGCCAGTCCATTCTTTAATCAACTTCTAGAGTGTTTAGGAATTCATTCCTCCCTGCTTCCATTGCCTGCTCTCCTGTTAACCCCTTTTTATTTTAATGTGAATCACTTTTTTTCTAAACCTCACACCCCCCATCCCCCAACCTCCCCCAATTCTGACACAACTCGCACAAACGCTTGCTGATTGTTTGTAAACACAACAAATTCCTGCCAGCCCTGTCTTCAAGACTCTAACAATCTTCCTATAGGCTTCGTCAAAAGAAGAAGATCTGTCTTCCACAGTTAAACCTATCAGGAATCATCTGACAGGCAACACTTGGTAGATCTCGCGTTGCATATTGTATTTTCTCAAAATACAACAATGTTTCCAGAAAATAAGCCCATCTGGCCCTCCCTCACCGAGAAGGCCAGATTTGTGTGTAAAACAATACATCTGATTGCCAAGATTCAGATGCTGGGCTTGCGTGCGATGTTGCAGCTCCATGCATTTCTGAGATGCATTTCATTCATATGCTAGCAGTGCTTTTTCTCTTTGCCTGTACTGCTAATTGTCGCAGTTATCAAGTTATATGGTTACTGCCATGCAGCAGTTAATGAAGAGCTAATACTAGAACAGGAGCTTGCCTTATCTCAATGTATTGGTACTCGACAAATAAACAAAATGATAAACAAAGCAAATATATCATTGAAATGAACAATAAACTGTAAACTCTGTGATTTATGTGTGTTTGTGTGTGGTTGGGGGGGGGTATCTTTTGAAGAAGAAAATATTGGTTGTTAAATTACATTATAGCCAATGGGAAGATTTAATACCCTTTGTTGTACTAAGTAAGGAAGAAACAATATTATTATATGGACATAGAACTTCCTTAAAATTTCCCCTATATAGTGCAGAAAACAAGTATCATTTAGGTATTAGGTAGACTGCATGATTTAATGTTTTGATACATAAAATTTGACAACTCCTTCAGAGAAACATGTAAACATATTTTCTCAGTATTTCACGTCTAGGCAAATCTACAATGTATCTACCAGTAATGATTTCCCTATACCTTTATCTCTGCGATTGTATAATTTAATTTAAGACTCGAGAGGTTTAACTTTCTTAAGATTCAATTCTTCTTCACTGAAAAATACTGCCGATCAGCTTATTTGTCATAAAACTCTTTTCAGCACTTTAAGTCCTAGGCCTTTTAATCTAATTAATATTGAAATTAAAAAACAAGTCAAAATTTCTAATCATATACTCTGATAATTGAAGGAATCTTATCTTTATTTTTTTAAGTTGGGTCTAAAATAAAAATAATTATTATTTATTGCACCTGATTTACAAAGAAAAAGAAAATTCGCATATTATGCAAATAATCCGTCTGCGACAGCCTTTGTATTTCCCAGAAGTAGCTTGAAACCTGACCTAATTTTAAGTTCACCGCCAACTTAAAAAGGTATGAATTATTAATCCCCCTAGTTAGTGATGTGGCCCTACGTACTATCCATTACTTTCTGCAGACCATGCATTATACTTTTGAAGCACACATACATAAAACATAAATGCCCCAACCATGTCTATACAAAATGTAGAGGGAAAAAATTTACAAGGCCACACCAATATAATTTCTTGTTTGTCGGACATTCAGTGAAAAGGTGTATGAGCAGGCAAGGGATTAAATACCGTATTTTTCGGGGCATAAGCCGGTATTTTTTATCTTCGATGAGCGAGCCCCGGCCTATCCCCCGGGATCGGCTAATCGTAGACTCAAAGTTGAAAAAATTATAAACAGTAAAACATAAAATCCACTGTTTTAATTGTACTGTTGTACCAGTTTATTATGAGGTTTGTTTTTTTTTTCATCCGTTTGAATTTTCGATAGTTGTCCCGTTGATAAATTTTGCAATGACGTTGTGTAATAAAATGTACAGTACTGTACGAGGTATGTCTTTACAACCCCAATCAAAAGAATTTTTTTCCCACGTTCGTGTATGAACCCTGGAAACTATTATTGCGTAGTAAAAAAGAAAACGAAACCAGGTTGAATGTAATATGACGGAATTTTTGTGAATTCTTCATGTCTGCGTTCGTAGGAATTACTGGTCTTGGGTGTAGAATAAATTAAATGCTTTGTGTTTTTACAATTAATTTTGTGTTGGATGAAATAACGGTATTCTGGTGTCGTGTGTATATACAAAGGTGTGAATCCCGTGACTAAAACACAGCCTGGGGGCACGTAGTGTACACCGTTACACTTCATTGCATTTACTGTGTTTTTAACATTACAACTTCTCTGCATAACGGCAAGTCACTATTTAATTAATTAATAGAAAGAACACAAATTAAATTATTATTTTATGTTTGGTATTTCGTTTTCTCATTCATAGCGATTACGGGGGATAACTCTATTTGAATATGAAACCACGTGTTGAGCTAATGGACGCCATACCCCGTATACATGTATACAACTAGCTTTCAAAGTATAACTTGATTAAATGAAATTTAGCAATAAGGTATTAATAAAATAAAAAAGGTTTGGTAAAATATTATACTTAGTTCTACCAGACAGAACCACGGAGGTTGGTGTTGCAATTAAATTTACATTAATCTATGTAAAATTACGATACGTAATGATACACCGACGAATACGGAAGATACCAAACAGCCACAAAACACAGATGTATTTTTAAAAATTGCTTAAAATATATATGTTAAGCAAATTTAATAACTTTAATTACTCTTTTTTCTTTCTACATCGATATTCTAAAAGTATATATACTTAATACGATGACTTCCTTAATCAGCGGTCATACTTTCACTATAGTAATCATCGATTGAAAATCGGCTTATCCCCCAATTCGGCTAGTCTTAAGATTTTCCTTGAATTTTGTCTAAAAATGAGCAATTCGGCCTATGCCCCACATCGACATATGCCCCGAAAAATACGGTAATAAAATTATTTTTGTGGCGAAAAATTTAAGGCGGTACATAAATAAATTTGAGCAGACGGTTATATTTTACCTGTCTCTGATTTATAAATTAAAACTATAGATGTGAAAAATAGAGTGGAAATAGAACAGAAAACAAAGCAGAATTTCTTTGATGCAAGAAATTATTAATATTTATTTTATCATTTCTATACCTTCATTTAAATATGAGCGCGGGGTCCGACAAACAGGAAATTATATTGGTGTTGCCTAATAGGAAATCTTAGACAGCTCAATGTAGGTTTACAGAATATGGAAGGAATTAAAATTTAAAAAGAAAAAAAAAGAAAAAGAGAAGGGCTACACAAAAAGGTCTTATTCATCAACAAATATGCAGCCAAGCAATGCGACATCAAACAGGCCGTAATTTGATAGATGGCACATGTCTGTCACCTGAACCGATGGACACCTAAACAAATTTCACTAAATGCTTCAACTCACTCCCTCCAGGCTGGTATGGTTATTAATTAAAATAATAACATCCAAACAAACAAGGTTCATCTCCTTTTGGAACATCAAATTTTTTTTTTAATTTTGTTTACAAATCTAATTTGCATGCAATGTCGCATCCAAAAATCTTTCCGTTAAATATTCAATGTTTCTATAATTTGCGTATAAGGTCACTGCTCTAAAGTCTGCTGACACTAAATGACTACCAAATATTACCTGATTTTCTGAAAGAATGTTCGACCACAAATGAAATTTGTTTGCTTATGACCTCTAGCCACTTTTCTGTTTCTCGCTCTCTATAATTTCCTTCTGGACACATGCCTTGCTTTTATCAGTTTTTCATAAAGAACGATCAAGATCTGGATCCTGATAAGAGTCCAAATGCAGCAATCTATAAAACTAGCTTAGGTAATATGCACACACACAAAAAATGACAAAAAATAACACTTCTGAACATAATGATATAAAAAAGCATGGCCAACATTTGAATTTAAAATAGATTTTATAATGTAAATTAAATGGTGTCTGTAATGCACTGTTGAGTCCTATGAATCAACATCTGCCTGATTTCAAGAGAGAGAGGAACAATTTTTTATTCTTTTAAATAATATGCCTGACTTGTCATATTAAGGACTAAGAGTAAAGACAAGGTCAAACATGTCTACATGTTTACAAGAGATGATAGTACATGGAGTGAACATTGTACAGGAGAATGGTTCAAGCTCAGGATCTACATCTATAACTGGTCTTTATAGGTTCATATTTAATATAATTACATAACTTCACAGCCTGGTCATAAGGTGATAAATCATGTACATATACCAGATGTGTATAAAGTAAACAGGCTCTGTGTGAAACCAAAACAAATTGTACAGCAAACAGATTCTAATAGCATGGAATCAAATGGATTATCTGGTCATTATGAAAATCAATGCCATTATCGCTCTTATCTCACATCCTGGTCATACATTATTAAAAACACACATAATGTTGTCTCAAATTATGACAGGCTATCAAATTATCAGACCAAATGCTATCAATAAGCAGTGTTACTTGAAATATGTGGGTGGATAAATTCTTAGAATTTCTTCTTGGCTCTACATCAATGCTACATTAACCACCATTAAAATGTCAATATACCAATTATTTTAATTTAAACGGTAATTAAAAACCATTTTCAAATTCAAATGGAATTTGAAATTACAGTTTCTCCTGTACTTCAAATCTTCATGTGGCTTACAAATTTGAAAAAATTTCCATTTTTAGCTACAACACTAGATTTAGGAAAGTTTCAGTGATGTGTCAAAGTGAGTTGATTAGGTCCTCACCACTGTTTTTTGTCAAGTTTGTGTAAAAAGGACCCCAACATGGTACATATCAAATGCATGGATATTCCAGGAATTTTGGGGTCCACTGATTTCATAGTTTTACTACATGAATTGTTACAGCACACTGAAAGGAAAACCTCAACTGAATGTTAGAAGGACATTGAGTCCTCAAAAACAGGGGAGAGGCCGGGTGAGAAAACACTAACTGAGGTCACCTAACTACGACATAGAGGTCCATCATATTTGCAAGAGTCAATGTTGACTCAATTAAGTTTCCTTATAATTCATCAGGGAAAAGTTATACTGCTTATGTCAGTATTAACTCATTCTGTCATCTGAGAGGACAGGATATCCTTAATAACAACTCATGACTGGAGTTTACATATATATCACCATCAATTTAAGCATGCATGCATAAGTCAATGTTAAACCATTTTACGTAATCATGGTAGTGTGTACCAAATTTGTACTTATTAATAAACTTGTACTTATAAAATTCAACACATTCATACACTACATGTACATGGAAAATTTAACGCCCCACAAGATTCGAGTTGCATTAATTGAATAGTTAATTGAAAACTATCACTGTGTATATAAAATGACTCACTGAGTAAAAAATTGTCACCAAACAAGAAAGTGGATGAATATTAAATAGGAGTTTAAATATCAGGTTCATATTGGATTTCGAAATCATTTTAGTATGCTTTGCCAAGTTTTTAATGTTAACCTCAATGGTCATTGGTCTATAAAAAAAAAAAACAAATACAGTAAATGGATTTCAAATGGTTCCTTCTTTGGAATTGGTGTTTGCATTTTACATATAGGGTATTACCCGTCTCTTTAAAATCTAATTTAAGAGCAAGGATCACCAAAAATGATTTTGCAATTCTTTAGAAATTGTATATCAGGAAGACAATTTTTTTTAAAGATGGGAATTTTTCTGAGATAATTCTCCTATCTCTTCAAAGATAATTTACAAAATCAAAAACTGTTATAGCATTTGAAGGGGGAGGGGGGCTAGGCTAAAGCATTTGGGGGGGGGGGGGGGTGGCTGGCTAACTTACTGCATGAACTCCATATCCTTAATTTCATAGAAAAAAATCTATTACTTTGTGCAGTTTGTTTTCATTTCACTCTTCGTCTCTTGGGACTTGATAAATATATTATCCTGTTAGTAAAGCTGAAACAGAGTCTGCCAAACATACAAAATAATATTGATTTTAGCTATCCGTATAACGGCAATAACGTAATGTCAGATGTATTTTTGATAAATAACCTCTTATGTTACTATAGATAAATAGAATTTTTAGTAAATAAGTAAATAGTCTATTTGGTGAATGGTCAATTTATTAGGGAGACCATTTTACATATTTTCACATGTAATCATATTTATGGAAACTTTTTATTTTTTTATGTGAACTAGATGTGCTTCAGCTTAAGCCTTAAAGTGAAGTGATTTTACTGATGACTTTATGTAAAACGTAGAAAATACCTGTTTGGCATACCAAGCACAATAACCAGATCAGCTGATCTTATAAAACATTGAATTTTTTTAAAGGTATAAAGAAGACGCATTGTGGATAAAAATTATATACCCTAAACTATTATGAATCATGCAATGAATTGACGATTATTCGAAATTCAACACATTGTTATTATCTTTAAAAGAAAACAAATCACCAACCAAGTTTCAAATTTCAGTTTTTCTCAATCGAGAAAATTCAAGTGAAGTTTTTTTTATCATACGCCGTGTACACAGTTTAAATTCATGTAAAAATCTCTACATACAGGGATAAAAGTAAATGCTATTAATAAATTTCTCTTTCTTTCCGAGTGGTCAACATAATGACAGAACAGCATCAATTTCCGCATCAATAACCATGCATACCTAATCATTACATAAATTTCAGGTGAGAATCACCAGGTGAAATGCGGAATTTGCCGATTAAGAAAAACTTTGCTTTTAAATATCTAAAAACGTTCAAAAATTGGTAGGATAAAAAGTACTTACCTTCAGAATAAGTTAATTTCACACATGAACATATAAAAAATGCGACTAATACTACAAATTTCAGTAGAACACTTAGTATAGTCGCCATGTTGTTTGTGATGTTTTAACGAAATCTCGTTGTGCTGGAGATTTCCCTCGAGATCTACCAAATTTAGACGAATGAGACAAGAGATCCTATTGGTCAAACGGAATCAACAAGGCGAGCGTATGGGAAATTCAAGTACGATGTTAGATGCTGAAAAATGTAAATATTTTTAAACTTATGAATGTATTGTTTTTTGATATAAGACAATGTTTAATGAGAACATTTAAACTTATTTAACTATTTCCCAGTTCTAATGATCTTAACATCCTTTTAAAAAAATCAAAATTTTGGCTTAAAGTTCTGTGACATGTAAACGTGTGTATGATGGGGCAACTTGTGCATTTTAATGCACGAGAACAAAATTTTACACCAAGAATTATTTCAGTGTCTTGTGTTAGTGACCTTGTGATTTCTATAGTGTTGGGTAAGTGTAACAGCTATGAATTATCTCCACCCACCTTTTTGTCTACATTTGGTAATCAATCACCTATATGGTGTCTTGGGCACTGGAAAAATTGTAAATATACATGTAGGCCTGTTATATGTGCATGTATTATACATGCACATATGATATATTTACAATAACTTCCAGTGTCTTTGTATGGTATCCTTCTCCTACCAGGCATGGGGTAGTCGTAATCGAGTAATCATAATCGATTGTAATGATTACTCTTTTTTCAAGTAATCGACGGTAATCGAAGAGATTTTCGATTACTTGTTATCGTAATTTAATCGATTACAGCCAAAAATTTCAGTGTAATTATAATAACTTTTTCGATTACTTTCGATTACTCTTTACATAAGCATATTGTGATGCACATATTGTATGAAAAAATGCTCTTCCAGTGTTGTTTAAAATACAATTTATAAAATATTTATAAAAAGTAAAATTGTTTATATTCATTTTTTATGATTTTCCATTTTCATTTAAAATATAACAATTGGTTCAAATGTCATTGAGTATATATTATATAACAGAATAATTATGATGTTAATGGTGCAAGGTCAAGATTTTATAAAAAGTCGTTTACTTCCAAGAAAAAAAATTTGTTTACATAATTTAAATGACTGAGCTCTCTATATAATTGCTTATGATTTGAATAAGCAGTAGAAATTATGAAATGTTATCTTAAAAAGATTGAAATATGAGGTCTCAAATTTTCATATCATTCATGATGATAATAAAAATACATATTTAACTCTAAAACCAAATTAACTATAAGTTTATATGATATGCTCTGAAGTGGTACAATGCTTATTTTAAGGTATTTTTTTTTAAAGTAATCGATTATTAATCGATTACATGTTATAAAGTAATCGATTACAATCAATTACTGGACAAAAATGAGTGTAATCGATTACACAAAATTCCCCTATGTAATCGATTATTAATCGATTACATTTATGAGCAATCGTCCCCATGCCTGTCTCCTACCAAATAAGTGTCAAACCGTTATAGTCTGTCCCATGATATTTTTGCCGTATATTTTCATAAATTATTTGATATTTTTAAATACCTCTTGATTCAGACGATGTTCATTCCATAGTATGAAAAAATCCCAAGATTTCCCTTTTGAAACACCCCCTCTAGCTTGTCAGGTTTCAATACAAGGCTAAGAATAGAAAGGCTACGGGGATTTTGCATTGCATCAGCCATAATTAAGTCCGGATAATAACGTTGAAAAATTGTGCGAGGTATTCCAAGTGACTTTCGAATGGAGAAAAGATGTCAACATTCTTCACTATGAATCTCCGTAGGAAATCTGTTTTCATTCCTGTGAACTTTTACAAGGGAAAAATGATAATGTGTGAATGAAGTTATCTTGGAAATTTTCCCTTTCATCGATTTTAATTGCACTTCTTTCACAGGTATGTGTATTTTTATCAAAAATCGTCTAAATGCGCAGCATAAATTTCTTGGGACAGACTACAGTTGACATGATGCCAGGTGCCATTTACCTCAGAAATGATGAACAAAGTCAAGAAAGTTTGACTTCGATTTAGTAGGTTGGGGTACATTGTACAGTATTACCACCAAATGGGAGTATTAAACTGCCATACAAAGTGGTCATGGTTGTCACATATGGTGTGATTTCAAAAATGCATGTACATCATTATGAAGAATTTGGGATTTGATTCTGTGCCATAAATATATAAAAGACATGAATTCAATTGATTACTTTCCTTAAATGTAATATTTTCTCAGACAGGTTTTCCATTTTAAACCTGTGTGTTTGAAGATTTGTTACCATGAAGAGAACATCTGTCAGAACAGACTCAGTATCAGCCAGACAGAGCACTAAGACCACTGGCCGAATGCAAAGGTAATTTGCCCACCTCACAATAGAAATCAAAGGTAATCCGCCCACCTCACTAGTTTTGAATACGGACATGACAGGGACCTTTCAATGTCTCAGGTTTAAACAATCAACTGCTGTAAGTCTGAGGCTGAGCCAATCAGAGCCATATATATATAAGCTCAGCAATATCTTAAAGTTTTAAGATCATGAAGATAGAACATTCATAGTTGCATTTGATTGGCTGAGAAACATTTTGTGAATGATATTTTATGGCGTTGTTTATCTCTTACTGTTGTGTGCAGTAAAATCCCCCAGTATGTGCATGGGGAGAAGAAGACTAAGGCAGTGCCCGACTTTGGGAAACTCCATGAAAGATGGCAGAAGAAGCTGGAGGAGGGCAAAGTTTGTCAGAAGAAGCCACAGACAATGGTAACTTTATTTCTTTCCCACAGACATAATGAGTTTTTAAAAGAGTTAACAGGGATGTGATTTTATTGGTGGAAATGATGATTTAAGCTGATTTTAAAGTCAAAATAATTATTTTTGAGTAGTGCAGACCCTCAACTGACTGATCTCCCTTTTTAGCTCACCGAGACGAAGTCGGGGGGAGCTTATGCTATACCCTCGGCGTCGGCGTCCGGACCTGGTTAAAGTTTTTGTTGCAAGTCCTGTATCTAACTTATTACTTGTCCTATCTTCACCAAACTTGCATGAATGATGCATCTGGACCTACTAATGGACTTGAGAGACTTGGATGCTGAATCTGGGCCATGAATTTCAGATGCTGGAGGAGGTTAAGGTGTTTGGAGCAGGTTAAAGTTTTTGTTGCAGGTGCCCTTTGATAGCCATTTCTAAGTTACTACTGGTCCAAACTTCACCAAACTTGCATAGATGGTGTGTCTTATGATACTGATGCACCTGACAGGCTTGAATGCTGAATCTGAGCCATAGGTTTCGGATGCTGGATGAGGTTAAGGTTTTTAGAGCTGGTTAAAGTTTTTGGAGCAGGTGCCCTCTGATGATTATATCTTACTTACTACTGGTCCTTACTTCACCAAACTTGCATGGATGGTGTGTCTTATGATACTTTTGCACCTGACAGGCTTGAATGCTGAATCTGAGCCGAAAGTTTCGGATGCTAGATGAAGTTAGGTTTTTCGAGCAGGTTAAAGTTTTTGTTGCAGGTGCCCTTTGATAGCCATTTCTAAGTTACTACTGGTCCCAACTTCACCAAACTTGCATAGATGGTGCGTCTTATGATACTGATGCACCTGACAGGCTTGAATGCTGAATCTGAGCCATAGGTTTCGGATGCTGGATGAGGTTAAGGTTTTAAGAGCTGGTTAAAGTTTTTAGAGCAGGTGCCCTCTGATGATCATATCTTAGTTATTACTGGTCCTAACTTTACCAAACTTACATGGATGGTGTGTCTTATGATACTGATGCACCTGGCAGGCTTGAATGCTGAATCTGAGCCATAGGTTTCGGATGCTGGATGAGGTTTAGTTTTTTTGGAACAGGTCACATGTTTAATATATGTAGGTAATAGCACTATTTCAAACTTGCATATATGATCTAACTATAATATAAATGAATGGCAGAGGTAGCTTCAGATGCAGAGCCTGATCTCCATTATCAAGGATGCTAAAAAATATATCTTAGTTATTTCTGGTCCTAACTTCACCAAACTTGCAAGGATGGTGCGTCTTACGATACTGATGCACCTGACAGGCATGAATGCTGAATCTGAGCCATAGGTTTCGGATGCTGGATGAGGTTAAGGTTTTAAGAGCTGGTTAAAGTTTTTAGAGCAGGTGCCCTCTGATGATTATATCTTAGTTATTACTGGTCCTTACATCACCAAACTTGCAGGGATGATGCATCTCATGATACTGATGCATCTGACAGGCTTGAATGCTGAATCTGAGCCATAGGTTTCGGATGCTGGATGAGGTTTAGTTTTTTGGAACAGGTTACATGTTTTATAGATAATAGCTTGCATAATTGATTTAACTATAATATAAATGAATTGCAGAGGTAGCTTCAGATGCAGAGCCTGATCTCCATTATCAAGGATGCTAAAAATTCTCCTACCTCACTCAAACCTGCTTGATAGATGTGTTTGTTGTTAAATGATTTAACATGATTCCTATGATATAGTATTCTATGATATGATACACTATTGTTTTATATGATACAATGTAATATCATACATTATATTGTAAAAAGTTATATGATATGATATGATATTGTATCAATTTTTTTGTACATTATTATATGATATTGTATTATGATATTGTTATGTATAGTATTGTATATTATTATACAATATTGTAGAATATGATATTGTATAATATATTATTTTATCGAATGATATTGTTTCATATTATATTGCAATATATGATATTGTATCATATGATACGATATTGTATATTATAATTATAGCATATCGTATGATACAATATTGTATAATATGATATTGGTTTATATAATATATTGTTATATAATACATGAAATTGTATTATATGATATTATAAGATATCATATAATATGATATTGTATAATATGATATTGTATCATATGATATGATATTGTGTAAAATGATATTGTATTATATAATATCGTACTGTATCAGATGATATTGTATCATATGATATGAAACAATGTTTTATCAAATTATATTGTATCATATGATACAATATTGTGTATCAAATATGATACAATATCATACAATACAAAATTATACTATATTATACAATATAATATCATATGTTACAATATTGTGATGTATTATGTGATATGATATAGTATCAAATAATGCTATATTGTATTTATATTAGATATCATGATATTGTATTATGTGATTAAATACAATAATGTATAACACGATACAATGTCATATTATATGTTACAAAATCATATTGCATCAATATTTATTACAGTATTATATTGTATTAAATGATATATATTGTAAGTATCATTGGATGCAATATCATATTTTATATTATTGTATTGATAAACATTGTATCTTATAATAATGTATGAAATGAACATAGGATTATCATACAATTTTTTTACATATGATATACGATATTGTGTCAAAACAGTATCCATGAATATCCAAGATCATTAACTATGATTTTCATATCATATGATAAAGGTGGTTTTAAAGGTGATGCCTCATAAAGTTGATGCCTCGTCTCGGTGAGCTTTGTAATCTGTGATTACCTATGTTTTTCCTTATGCCAATCATATCCCTGGGTTAACTAATGCTTTACTACCATTACACAAAAAAACCCTGATTTATAAATGGTAATTTGGGGGGGGGGGGAGGGGGTGTGGAAAGAAAGACAGGCAGGTGCATTTTATAAAAATACTCTCAACCATTCTGCATTAGCATTAAGCATTGTAAATAACAAAAATTCTTTATTCATAACCCCTGTGCAAAACAATAGCGGTGTAGTTATACATACATTGTACACTGGTTGTTCAAGCTTTTCTTATTTGTCAGCTTTTAAACTTCTTTGCTTCTTTGTAGCCAACTGAGTTTAACCTCAGTAAGAGCAAGAAGCCTGATACATCAAAGCATGCAAAGAAACAGCTGTTCTCCGTCGACGATTTTGAGGCGAACCACAAGTCCTTGGATGCAATCCTCCGTGGACTTCCGCAGCGTGAGGTTGCATCCAGACGAGCAACAACAGCAACAGGAAGAGATGTGTAGGTGTTGCATGTTTCAAAAGAACAGTTATCTCTGCATTCATCTTTCCACATTTCTTGAAATACTGAAAAATATATAACTATTTGTTAATTTCCACAGTGCTGTGATCCATCAGTGTTCTGTTATCAATGAAGTTTTACTCAAATGTTACATATATTGGAATGCTTTGAATAGAAATTGCACAATAGAACAAGTTAAACGGAAATTAATGGAAATTAATACCAGATTTTCAAAAGCAGACGTGTAAATTTGCTGTTTCTCCTTGCAGTTATGTTGAAAACATATCTTTAATACCCGTTATTTAAATACATAAGAAATATGAAGATTCATGTTGCTACATTACTTTGGTCCAAGGTGTTTATCCGAGTTTTCACTCTATGGGAAGTCTAATTTTGATATACATAGCATGCATCTGCAGGCAATTCATTGAAAATTTTGAGCTCAGTTATGCCATACTTGTTTATGAAATTGTAAGGAAAACATGTTTAATATACTGACAAGTCACATCAACCTTTTTCTACCATGCAAATATTTTTATATGGATGGTAAGCAATCAAACCTTAAGAAATGGCAAAATGAACTTTTTTTTTTATCCACATTAATTTCTCTAAAATTGTAGGAAGAGGAGTCAAAGTTGTACCAATGTTGGGCGGAGGCGTGTCCTAGGAGACCTTCCGCACGACCCAGATCAGACGTCCAAGGCCAACAGGCGTCGGAGTCGAAGTGCACGAGCAGAGGTCCCGCTCAAGGCACTGAAAGAGAGCGACGGTGTGTGGTGGTTTGAGAAGATTGTATATAAATAAAAATGTGATGTAATGTTTTAGAATTAGTTTTCACGTTATATCACAAACGTGGTAATTTTATCCCTATGCCCTGTGAATTGTTGAATCACTCCTGAAATAGTTTTGAAACCCTTGCATGCATTTGCTCTGCTTTAAAATAACTAAGTCGGCTATGAATAGTTTTTTTTATAAACCAGGATTGAATCATCCTGATACATTTGATATGATGTAAGAGAAATGATAAGTTCGGAAATATTTATGTGAGGGTAAATGTTTCCTATGTACATGTAATTTTTATTGGCGTTGTTTATTTTATTGATAGAAGTGAGCTTTGAGCCTGACCCCCAGGCCTTACGCAGCATCATTAACAGTGAGGGGATGACCCCAGTCAGAGTGGCCGCCCCCAAACGACAGACCACCAGTGGAGCCGTCATCAGACAGGTGCTTATATTAAAGCTCTGTGTATTTTTTCTGTGTTAAATCATGTCATATAAATTTGATACTTCATCTGCCAGTGGACAACATTTACCATAAAAAAAATATCTGTGCTATAATTTCTGTGCTATTTGCTCATGGTGAATAGTCATCAAAACTATTCACCAGGAGCATTCGATCTCCCACGGAAATCTTCTAGCATTATCAGAGTCAATAAGTAAATTTCGTTGTCAGATAACTCTATTTTGTTTACCAGTAAATAATATTGGCTGTATTCTAGATTTCTTGCACATCATCTCTAGTTGGCCTATGACCATTTGAAAACAACTAGTTTCCAGTAGCTAAAAGGCTTTTTATCCATTTCCCTTGATGTAGAGAAATAGATAACTTGTTCATGACATTAGATATCTGCGAGCAAAGGTTGCATGCGAATATGGAGCATATTTAATGCAAGGGTTTACACCTAATTTACAGTAATACCACTATTAGATGCATCTTATGCTCAATGTTGCTCTCAACTTAAGTCATACCGTCTCATACGATTTTCATTAGTACAGACCCTGAAACGTGCTACTACACCTCTAAAACGAACCGTACCGTTCCGTGCAAGAAACGAACCGTACCGTTCACAAAGCGTACCGTACCGTTCACAAAACGAACCGTACCGTTCACAAAGCGAACCGTATCGTTCACAAAGCGAACCGTACGGTGCAAAAAGCGTGCAAGATAATTTATGCAAGACCCGCCTCCAGACGGACAAAAAAGCGTACCGTACCGTGCAATAAGCGTGCAACTTCCATATATGGCTTATTGACCTAATGTCTTTCCATGAATACGGACGGAGATTATCGCTGACCAGATAAGTTCAATATTTTGCTAGATTTTTTATACGGGATTAGATCACACATACTAAGATTTAAAACTGTTATTCTTATTAAAACAGTCACAAACATATTTCCTTTCTTAGACCGTAACCATTTCTTTGTTTTTCGACAAAACTTGCATCGCTGATTTCTTAAACATTGTAAACTATTAACGTTCACACAATCCGTGGTTATACTATTTTGATTATTTTTATGAAATGTTTGAAACATTGGGTACATACTGGATTTTACATAGCTTTAAGTGATTCTCGGGAGAGAGAGAGAGAGAGAGATCTCGTTACCCGAAACGTTAGAAAAGTAGCGTTTGTTTAGAAATATGTATATACACTATGGCTAAACAAGGTTGAAATATATCTAAATATAATTTGATATCCTTTTTAAATTAAAAAAAATGTCGACTTAAGTTACGCAGACCCAGAAAATGTAAATGACAACCACATATTACCGGTGACTCGAGTGATTTGTTCTTGAGCTATTTATGTACCAATAAATAAACAAAAAAATCACTCACACATGTATGATGAATTGTAAATAAATACATGTACAAAATCTTAATGCATTAAATGCAAGCATTGAATGGAAAAAAAGTACACGCATTCCATAAAATAACTTTCAACTTTATTTCCCGCATAGCTGGTAATGGCGTCGTGATTTCACATGAACAAAAATCACTCGTGCGAAACACGTGTACAGAAGCTGATCTTTGGTTCTATACACAACAGGTGTTATTGTCTTTCTTTGGTTTTTAGCAGTTATTGTACTTTACAACTAACTCTGTATATTTGGACGCTTAAATAGGTGTACACGAGATGCCGGTATTCACACCTTTCCACGGGCACCTGTTAGGTTACTCATCACAATCTGTCGTGTGTATAGTCTGAATATATCTTACTTCTACTTTGTTAGTTTCATGGCTTTTCTTAATCTCTAAAGAACAAAAGAACCGTCTGTAGAAATGGACACAAACAACTACACGAAAGACTATCGGCGCGTGGATCCGTGGAACAATTCAGCGACTCTATACATGCGGGATTTTCACATATTAACTTGCGATAAAAATATCATTTACCGGGTACATTAATGTACCAAAAAATGATTAATTAAATCATAAATAGTTGAATGAGATAACAAGTACATGTAAGCACAAACACAGCTCTTTTAAAAATTATTTTCAATCTTATATGTGTGATGTGAAATAGCGTCGAAATTTTAACCGTCGAGATCAATCTATATGTACATCGTCCGCTGTACAAACTTTTAGTCATTGTGTTGAAATCGTTGTGAAAACCATGAGTCTTAAATAAATGAATTCAATTCATACAAATAAAAATCTAATAATTCCAAATGGTTTGCACACAATCACATACACCCTCAGAGAGAGAGAGAGAGAGAGAGAGAGAACTTGTGTGTTGATTATAATACTTAAATTAAAATTTTATCACTGAACTTTATTATTTAAAATTTCGCTTTAGGTTTCTATAATTGGTCATTTGAGCGGGATTTTCTCTCAGGACTCCACGTGCTTCGCCTGTCAATCAGTTTAAGTATAACAGTACAGATCACGCCACGCGCCGCGTGCTACTTGGCTCCTCCTATATGGCTAGAAGAAAATTATCGAATGAAACGTTTTTGTTTTATGTTTTCTTATATCCCTATTGAAAAGAGTGTTTCTATTTTAAATAATTCAACAATAATTTCTCTCCGATTTCATGATTATAATTCATGTACTGGCGATCAGAGTCGTTTTCCCTCGCTGTCGTATTATTTTTGTTACTAGATAAATTCTTATATATTAATAACTTTTAACATTCATTTGTTGATTACCGGGTAATTTTTCGTGTCCTGTTTACAACAAGTATGTGTGTAAAAAGGTAAATAAAATATAAACAGGTTAGTCAGCATTTGTAAAACGTCAGCTAAATCGCATGCATACAGTGAAGAGCGGACACTTGTTCAACAGAATGATAAATATCGCTATTATATAAATAAAAGTTATTGACTTGTTGTGTATATCCAGTTGTGTACATATCGTATGAAATATGTTACATGAACATGTATATAGTTTAACGGAAAAACAAAAACTAATAGTCATATTTTGACTATACACGCGATCTTAGTTCAGATAAGAGAAGCGATGACGGGTTAGATGTAGGTATGATCTATGTATACAAACAAGTGCAGAAAATCATAGAATTAATATTTAAATGAATAAAAATTCGTGTCAAAAAACTATATAACACTTGATTTCAAGATTTCTTATCTATCCATTAATTTTACATCGTCTATTCACTAAGGCAATCGGCGATCGGCAATAGTACTACAGTAGTGCGCAATAAAGAATGATCATACGAATTATGAATAATAAAAACTAGCCGAAAATCAAGACAACGATAAAGGAAACTAAACTAACAAAATATCGGAATAAAGTCGGGGCAATTTGTTATAGCAATTTTAAATGGATTAGAAGTATTTAATGACTTCGACTCAAGTACATGTATAGAAATAAAAACTCAAGATGCTTTGTAAAATTATCGAAGGCTCGCTAAATTAACAAATATATTGGATTAAAGTCAAACAGTTCTTTTAATCTATCTGAATGATTACATTAATCTAAATTAAATACTAATAATAACAGACTGATCAAAATTAAATTACCCCCGCTTCCCAGTTGTCACTGAGTACACGGTTCACGCAACGTATCAAAAACGGGGGAACGGATGGACGCTCTGATTTTAAATAGATCGATTGAAATTCTTTTGTAATATATCATATAAAAAAAGAAAAATTCTTGTCATAATTACCACCCTGCTGAAGTAGATCGGGCAAAAACTAAACAAAATTATATGGAGAAAAATCAAAGCGTTCAGGCCACGCCTACCTCATTAATAAAGCGCGCAAACCGTTCACAAAGCGTGCAGCTATTTTTAGCAAAGCGTACCGTGCAAGAAGCGAACCGTTCCGTTCACAAAGCGTACCGTACCGTTCACAAAGCGAACCGTACCGTTCACAAAACGAACCGTACCGTTCACAAAGCGAACCGTACCGTTCATTAAGCGTAACGAACCGAACCGTGCAACTGGTGTAGTAGCACGTTTCAGGGTCTGTAGTAAGAATATTAAACTCTATTTAAAATTTGATTTGTAATTTCAATAAGTTACCATAGACATGTATTTTTGGCCCTCTAGAGTAGAAAAAGGTATTGAAAATTAAAATTTTTGTTTCAGTTTGTTAAGGAGAGGCCATCCATCTATGATGCAATGACAAGCTCACGGAACTCTTTTGCTGCAGTAAGATTGACGGGGAAGACTACGACAGCCAGTCATCCGCATAAACGTATGCCAGATGAATTTGTCAAACATTTACTGCAAAATTATACTTAATGTATACACAGCTAAAATAATTTAAATTTATCTCAAGTAATGAGCTTCAAATTTTCAAGTCTGAATTCAGAATTTAATTCAAAATAGCACTTTTCATTATTGTGGAGATCTGTATTTAAAATACCGGTAATCAAACTGCATATTCAATGACATGATATTCTACAATTTTTAGGACATGACAGTAGTCCTGGACAAAAGAGGCCCCAGCCCAGCAGAGATCCAGCCCCGCCCCATCAGCGAGAGCAGACTGTCCCCAAAAGTGGTCACAGTTTTCACCAACAGGGCAGGGATCCGCATGAAAAATCCAAAAAGTCTGCGGAGATACAGCCACAGTCACTGGGTCAGTGGATGCATTTTTACTTTACTTTAAAACATGCTTGGAACAAATCAAGCTTACAATATAGTTTCATCCATCTTTGATATTAAAATGTATAATTTAATAAACTTTTTGAATATAATGAATTACATTTGTAACAAATTCGATTTTGTTCATCCCGTGTACATTGTTTAACTATATTTTACCTCTGAACGAAATAGGTTTGTATACACAGCAGGCAAAAGCTATTTTTCTGTCTCCATGAGTTATATAGGTTTACCCATCTGGTGCTTATTGCATATTGTGTATATTTCATATGGTGAATGTTGATAGTTTAACAGTTGGAGCAAGATATTGGAAAAACTTATTTTGATAGTGTTTTTTACTTGCAAAGATAGCAATAAAGCTCATTTGATATTGGTTGTAACTAGACCCCTGACATTAAAACTTAGGTTAAGCAATAAAAATACCTTCATGAAGCAATCTCGACAACCAAATCAACATTTGATATAATAACACCAGTGATCACAAAAACTTGATGTATTTATTTTTAGATTTTATTTTGTTTGTAGATGATGAGTTCGAAGTTGATCCTCAATCCCTGAAGAGCATCATCAACAGTGAGGGATTGACCCCAGTCAGAGTTACTGCCCCTGTTAGGAGGACCCTGGGGGGTCATGCCTTAAGACAGGTAGTGTCATTGATATTAATGGTGGCTCAGTTTTCATGGATGATGTGGTTACCCTGACCCACAGAGGACTACATGTGGTATAATGCATTTCTGGCCCCCAAAATAAAAGTTCTATTGAGAGTTTTAAAAATCAGGTTGCAGATAGTGGAAATGGTATTGAAAATAGGTATGTAAAGGATTATTACCCCAGTAATGTCATCATGTAGAAATGACGTCATGAAGATATAATTCCAAATTTGATTAATTAATGTTTTGGAGCAAAAATATGGGTGTTTTTTGACTGGAAAACATCGAGCGCATGCTTGCTCAAGTACCATTATTACATACGTGTATAATTATATGAACAAAAACATTATGTACAAATTGTACTAAGTAGACCCGCACTCTATACTTTCAAAGGCAAAATATGAAGGAAAAATGACAGGAAATTGATGTCACAGATAAACAGCTATAATTGAAAAAATGATGACTAATAGCAAGATTAATGAGATAGACATCCTCTGTTTTATGTTTTATAAAGATTTGTTTTCGATGATACTATTAAAACTTGATTAAAATGGGGACAAATATTTGGCCATATCAAATGTAGTCTGTTACCTCCTCAAGAGTTCTAAATTTTAATATTTTCTTATTATTTTATAAGAATGAATCCAAAAAGCAATATCTTAACTAACATTTGAAAAACTGGCAATCAATAGATAAAAAAAAGAAATTGACCCCACAAATTCAAATTCTGTATTCCATAACCCAGCAAATTTCTGTAGTCAGTCAGTAACAACTGTAATAAGTTAGAGTGTTGGACTTCTTTCAGGAGCGGCCGTCCATCTACGATGCCATGACCAGTTCTCGGAACCACTCACTGTTTGGACAGGTGAGACTGTCCGAGTATAGCCGACCTGGCCCCAGGACAGGAAGAGGGTGGCCCCTCACAGGTGAGAACAAAACCTCTCTCCAGGTGTTTATTCACTACAGATCATACTAAATTAATTCAGTCTGTACTAGCTCTATAGGAAAATTAAGCTTGATTTGCTGTAGAGCTAGCCAGCAATTCCTCACATATAGATATATACTGCACACAAAAACTTGAAATACATTTTGTACAAGATAATATTCTGTGGAAAAATAACAAAAATTCTTTAGATATTTAACGACTTAATTTTTTACTTAAGTGCCTCAAAATTTATATTGAACATGCTTACCAATCTTTGTAAATGAGGTAAGAAAAGTTGACATGCAGATCAAGGTTTGCCATTTTCTGCATGTAAAAAAATCATACAAGATCAATTCACACATGTGTTGAGGGTGTTTAAAAAAACCTTCCAGTGCTGTGCTATGTGTGTTTTGTAATCTCCATGAATTTTTAAATACTTTGTAATGAAAACTCCATTTCTATTACGCCTCCTTAGGCTCCTGTTCCTCTCCGGCTCCCACAAGTTTCCCCTTTGGGAGGACCCCAGCCAAAGGACCCGTGCCGGACCTCATCAGAAGTGCTACCAAGAGTGAGGTCAGAACAAAAAAATCTACCTGCGTCTAACATAACTCACATACTCTAAAACACTTTAATTTTTGCAGAATGTCATATCACAGAAAAATGATTTTAAATCCATAATTCTGGTTTGTGTGTGTGTAAAATACTGATCCTAGGTTTTGACTAAAGCTTTAGGCAAGAATTAAATGTTTCTATTTTCGCAGTTGAGAATATGAACCAGATAATACAAAAGTACAAGAAACTTAAATTAAAAGAGGTTGAAGACAGGAAATGTTTTTCAACCACGTGATTTCAGAAAAGTAATCCTATGGAGATTTTCTAGGAACATAAACAAAATTCGGTTTACTGTACCATGGTTTAGACATAGAAAGGTTTCAAAGAGCAACCATTCCAATATGTACCACGGATTTTTCAAAAACTTTCTTCTTCAGTGCAAATAAAAGTTGTCCAACCAAGAGATTGGTTTTAAAGGTGATTTCTCATTTTTAAGGCGAGGCGAGTCCCAAGAAATGAGAACGGCATTCTGGCGGATGGACCCTCAAGGAGGCTTGGAGAACAGGTGAGTCCTCTATGCCACTCGAATCAGGGGCGTGTTTAACAGTGGTTGCTTGTGAGAACAACTTCTGCAAACAAAGTAGGGAGGGTATAAAGAAATCACCTTGTCCGTCTGTCTGTCCGTCCATCTGTATGATTGTGCAATCCTGTCCAGTCCATATCTTTCTTACAGAAAAAAAAATTATGGAACCAGAGGTGAAAGTCGATTTATTAAATTAAATTGGCCATGTTAGACCCATATCTATAAATGCGGAACAAGTCATGCCATTAAACCCACTTTATATTTCAACCATTACCTGCCTTTCTGCCGCTCTGGTTTAAATTTGCAGACACAACTTTATTTATACTTGGCAATGACATGATGCTTTATAAGTGCAAGATAAGTGCTTCTAAAGAAGAAACATTATTTAAACTTTCCATAAAAGTGTTTTTGAGGTTACGAGTAAAGGACAAAAACGCTCCGTATAAACCAAACAGATGAGTGTGAACATGACACTTATTTGTCACATGGACAGGTAAAATATTAAACTTTATCGGATATTTTGATTTTCTATCGGTTTGCTGGTAGTTTTGGTAAACTTCACATTACCCTTAAATCATATAATCTTGCTATGTATTTATGTAAACAAAATTGCACAATAAGAATGTGTTTATCAAAAGCAATTGAAATCAATTAGAAATACACCGTACCAAATGGTTTTAGAGTTATTTAATCAGGGCTCAACATAAAAATGTGGGAGCCCTATAGGAATCAAATTGTCTTTCTTTCTGTCAATCAGTAAACATTTGATTGTGAGGTGATAACTGAAAAAGTTTTCAATATACTGTAACTGTATTACATTTGGCTGTGTATTCTATTTAGTTATTTTGGTGGAATGCAGCTTCCGCTAAAAATCAAGTACATTGTTAGATGTCAAACATCATGTTTCAATAAATAAGGACAGTTAGAAATGTACATTTTCAAATCCACACTAACCTGTTGCAAAATCATTTTCCACCAAATATTTTACACGCTTAATGTACTGTAAGTTTTAAATCCAAGGTGTTAAAATTTTAAGATTTCTCAAAACATACCAATCACGATGGTTTTAATTTCACGCTTCAAGTAAACCAGTCGATCAAAGTATAAGCATTAACACGTTTTTAAAAAAACTTTAGTGAATATTTACGATTAGTTTAATTTAGCGGAAAAACGATAAATCGCGAACATAGTGAAATTAAAACCATCGTGATTATTTGCCAATCTACAGTGATACATTTACAGTAACACTTTAAATTTTTGTGTAGATGTAGTTTACCAAAAAGAGAACGAAATTATTAATTTTAGGGTTCATAATACTCAATACATAATACAAAAAGTATTCTTTATTGTAACGTTAAAATTTGTTTTAGATTTGGTGTACCGGGTACTTTAAAATCAACATTCGGAGGAAGATTCAAATGAAATATGTATTACAAATGTACTTGAACTAATAAATACTTGAACAGTATACATGTGCTAGTTTTAGCTTGTTTTTTATAAGTAGGGGTGTTGGAGGGGTTTTTTCCCAAAGTTTTCACTATTACTTTATATTGTGGCTTGTTTCAAAGAGTGGATCACTTCATGATAATAAATATTTGGAATACATTTGAAGCTCCTTTAATTTATTCTTGTACACTTCTCTTTCAGAAGCATGTCAAATGGGCTGATGTGTTTGAAGAGTCTGCTGCTAAAGAAAAGGTCAGAATTTTTTGAATATGTTATTTTAATCATTCTGTTATCCGTATGATCGCATCGAAATGAAAAAATAAAGCTCCGTCATACAAAACCTGAAGTAAAACATTTACATGAAACAGTCACTGCATAATAACAAACAAAGCTGTGTCAATTTTGCACAAGTATTTACATTTGTTGGACGCTTCATATGGATTCAACCATTACAGTATTTGGCTAAAGCAGATCCCAATTTATTACTGGTATTCATGTGAAGGAGAAATAGAGTTATTTCCCTTACGCTGTGTTTGATGTAAGATAGTTAAGAGAAAGAGATTGATATATTTGCAGCCAGTGTAAAGGGATGGAGAAATCTAATTGGTCTCAGTAGAGAACTGCTCCCTTTATTGTTATAATTTTTTGTGATATTTAGATAAGAAGAATTTGCATGCAGATGCATATCTTAAATTAAAAACATTAGATTAAAGTTTGATGAAAAAGTTTCCTATTTGACAGTGTATTCTATTGATTACACTTCATGTACATGTATATAAATATAGTTCCAGTGTAATTTTCATGAGTGAAAATATTGAAACATGAAATGCTTTATTTTGTGGTTCATGCAAGGTTATGAATGTTATAAGCATTTGTAACTGACATAAATTGAAGAAAATATGTAACCTGCTGACACAAATTCTAGTGAATTTCTTCAATTATCGTAGCTTTTATGAATTTTTAGTTATAAAATTAACATTTGCGAATGATAACATTCTTTGAGTAACTGTTTTTGTATGTATACACGTACATACACATGTACATGGAATAAAATAGAAAACTTTTTAAGCAGTCTGATAGGCATTCGTTACGTAAAAAAAACAGCACTGGATGGGCTTGATTTTATCAAATGGTGTACACTTTTGTAAATCAAGTGCAAAGGTGTAGCTTTTAGGTGTATACCGGGTGTACACTTTTCTACACCAAGTCAGGGGCATGTGTTGTTGGGTGTAGCACTGAAACCAATGTGGCGGACGAATGTTATGATGGAAACTTGGAAAATGATTTTTAAGTAATGTAACGGATTAGAAGTCGCATAAAAGTTGTCGTTTGTATGAAAGCAATCAAATTTGAAATGTTTGTTTATTTTATTGCATTTATATCACAAAAAACCTATTAATTGTCGCAGAACAGCAGATTCTTTGATAAATCTGCACCCTTTTCCGTCATATTCATTCTTAACTTCCCTACACCATGTACACTACACCATTGAAGTGGACTTGATATACAATACAAAATTTTTACACCGGTGTATACCGGTGTACACCAAGTTAAGCTAAATCAAGCGCGCCCAGTGTGATTGATATTGTTTCATCAAACATGTGGTGAGAATTTTTAGTCCCTAATGTTTGGAGATCTCTATGCATACAAGTAATAGAGTTGGACTTTTTCAAATCTGTCAAAAATTGAAACATTTGTAAAAAATTTATGCCGTGAATTTGCCTATAAATAAAAATTTACTGCAGTAAGAATGATTTGTTATACAGTTATCCCTTTTTGATCAATTCAAAGGTTAATTAATGTATTAGTTATGATTTATATATAGGGACATTGTTTTACAGTTTTCATTTTGAAAGGAATTGTCGACTCCTTGGATATTTGTTATTCCCTTGTCTTGAATGCACATGCTTTATGAAACATGTTGCTGAGCAAGCAAGTAATGGGAAGAATATCAAAAATCATGTTTTGAAATAAAAAGGGGAAAAAACTGATTGCTGTGTGGTCCTATGGAAATGCATCACTTCAGCAGTATCCATTCTCCTTGTCAGGTGTTGTACAAATAAAACATAGATATATGCAGTGTAAAAAAAAAAATTCAGAATTGTTTTTGATTGATAGCATTTAAGACTCCCCCCTTAAAAAATGTGCCACTCATGTGGAATTTATTGGGATTCATAAGTGATTATAATGCGCTTAGAAAATTGTAACTCATTTATTAGCTTGGACCACACAGATGCTTTCAGTAAGAGCCATTGTTTTATTGGTAGAACGGGGGATCAAAGTCATCCATTTCTGAAGTGTTAGCGGTAACCCTATATACCCACAAGGATGGCAGAAGACCATAGACTTAAGAGCGCCCTAATTACCCCTTGGTGCTTTCTAAGCAAAAAAAAAAAAAAATGATTTTTTATTGGATCAACATGATGAGCAACTGTGAAAATATTTTTGCTATGATTTGGAGTAGTTTTTTCTTCGTATAGATCACCAGTAGATGTCATTTTGTGTAGTGTAGACAGTGTCTTTCACTGATAATTGATGCAGGATCCACCCATATTAATGTTGCAAAAATGGTTTTGTAGTGTCCAATATTTCATTTTTGTTTTTAGATGACATTTTGTATTATACATCTGTAGAGGGGATGCTAGTAAGCAAGATCTTCCATTCTTTATGTTGTTAATAGGGTTTTGCTGGCTGTGTCTGTTATGTCACATTTGTCTATGTATATTTCATGGGACTAAAATTATGTTTTTTTCTTCAGAAAATGACTTGGATTTATTTTTCTTTATGGTATACATGTACATGGTGTATCAAACATGCAGAAGAATGATCTCTTAGTGTGGGATCATTGTAGAAATGTGAAGGGTCAAGGTCACATGCAAGGCCAAGATCATGTAAGGTCAAGGTCACATGCAAGGTCAGTGCCTTTTAGGGTCAAGGTAATATTAAAACCAATTCAATGTCATGTGACAGTCAAGGTCACATGTAGGTCAACTGACAAGGTCATTTAGTGTTCTCTAAAAGTTATTTAAAATTATCATCATTGGTATACTTTTGCAATGTAATATGAAGCAAATGTTAAAGTAACACATTCAAGTTTATTTAAATTAAATTTATTTACCTTAATTTAATTTTCATGAATAATTACCCCCAGCTTCCAATCAGAACCTTTTAATAGTGGCTTGTGTATTAATGACGCACAGAGAAATGGTGTTAGATAACTAATTAAAAAAGTGTTCTGTATTGTATCTACATACTAAAAAGGCCCATGGAAAATTCCTGATACAGGTCAATCTTAAAAATAAAATTGTTTTATGGATAAAAGAAAATTGAAAAAAAAATTTATCTCTTCAAAGTTTTCATTATGTCAAAGCATCCCTTAGAACCTAAAACTTCTTTTTTTTCGAACTTGGTGGGTCCAAGAAAAAATTTAAGTCTAGGCATCAGAGGATTTGAGACAGGTTAAATTAGATAAAGAAACACTTGGCTTGGAACTTTCAACATCTCAATGGTATAATTTTGGGTTCCATAAAAATCTTAGCAAGTCAATTACGGTAAACAAAGCACCCAAAATCCTGTCTTGATTTCCCAATTTCTTAATTAAAAAAAAAAAAGACAGAGAGACAATTCTGAATTCTTTTTATAAAAGTTGGCATTTATTTAATTAAACAGATGGTTTTAGATAACTGCATATGGATGGCACTTTGAGAACAATGAAATGAGGAGAGATGTGGTTTGGCCATGTAAGTAGGAGATGATATGGAGATACCTGTGTGAAGATTTTCCCCCGAGTCTGGCTCGGAGAGTTTGTGGTTTTGTGGGCAGGCGTTAAACTGTCTGATGTACATGTGGTTTTAGGTTGACTCATGGTGACTTCATACAGGGGGAATGTGCTGATCAGTCTCTCTCTCTCTCTCTCTCTCTCTCTCTCTCTCTCTCTCTCTCTCTCTCTCTCTCTCTCTCATTTGCTGTCACTCCCCTATTTGACCAATTCTGCATGGTTCCTTTCTCTCTCCCTTTTTCCTTTGATTTGCTCTTTTCTCCCTCATTTAATAATTATTCATATTCTCTCTCTCTCTCTTTCTCTCTCTCTCTCTCTCTCTCTCTCTTTCTCTCTCTCTCTCTCTCTCTCTCTCTCTCTGACTCATTTCTCTTTCTTTTTCTAATTCTCTATTTGCTAACTTGAATTGAAGGTTCCCAATTCTTAATTAATGTGATCACAATGTGAGGAGAAATATGTTAAAAGCAAGATGTAACAAGAGATATGAAAAAAAAATTAAGTAAAATTATTTTAAAAAGAGGAAATATTGTATTAAATGTGCCAATTTTAACTATGATTTAAGTATTCCACTGCCACAGAATCTTTGGGTTATTTGGGTGTAGACCTCCAAGAAACTCTCTTAAAGGGAGCTAATTTGATAAATATGCAATTTAGCATGATCGTGGATATTAAAATACACTGGTGTGTTTTAAGCTCTTATTTTAACTTTGACTTGTAAAGAGATCAGAGGCGATGGAAGTCGGAGGCAAGGATTGGGTTGCTAATGGTTTTTTACAAACAACAGGTGACTGTCGGTCCTTGGGTGTCGGAAATAATGCTTACAATGAAAAGCAAATGTCATTTTTGGCATTCCATGAAAAAGATTCTAAATTCAGATTTGGCACGGGGGGCTCATGCACAATTAGTTGAAGACATTGCATGTACGGCAGAAAAAATTTCCTGACGCCCCCTTTTGTTTTTTTGCATCATCATTTGGCGAGGGGTAAGAGAAAAGGGGGGGGTGAGGTTGACTTGTCTGTGGCAAATAAATAAATAAAAATGTTACTCATTATTCGGCATTGAACTCCTGGGAGAAATTAGAAAAAAAAATGTCTGAGAAAAATTAAATCAAACGATTGCCAGACAGGTACACGATATGCAATAACAGCAGAGAGAGAAAAAAAAGCTCCAGGAAAAACATTCCCAGGAGAAAAAGAAAATAAGATGGAATCGAGAGACAAGAAACGCGGAGATAAAAGTCGGCATTTCTCATGTCTGATTTCAGGTTTCTCAGGTGAGAAGCCCGTGATTAATACACCAGTTATGTAAAACATATTTTCTTTCTCCTCTAGCATGCAAGACTCCTGATGATGGGCTTTTGTTAGGTGTTTTTCTTTTTTTTTGAAGAAGCGTGGGAAATCTTGAAGGTCTCTTCCGTAATAATTTACCCCCACCGGCAAAACTCTATTAGCCTGCAATTAAGGGAAATCAAGATCAAAACACCTGATGCTGGGCTGCTTCAGTGGCCCCTGTGTCTGTTGCATCTGAAGAAGAGTTTGCCAGACTCTGGACGCTGGGAGGGGATTTATATGAAGATGAAGGATGAGGGTTTAATATGATCAAGTCATGGAAACCAGAAAGTACGATCTGTCAGACTATGTCATGTCTATGTTTAGAAGGGAAAAAAATGGGAAGAACAGTTATTTATTTTAATATATATGTACATGTATATCTTCTTCAGTTTCTGGAACTTAGAGTGAGTTTTAATTATTTAAATCACAAATCTGGCTCGGATTTCACAAAAAAAACTTAAGTTTTTTTTGTGAAATCGGAGCCTGTAAGAGGAAAAGAAAGGGAATTTTTTAAAATATAGTTATTATATTAACATAGTTCTAAAGAGACTCAAACTTTTTATTTCATAATTCTGGTACAAAAAAAGAGAAAATATCATAACCTTAGAATTTTTTGGCCTCAATATTTGGTTTTCCCTTACTGATGAACACACTGATGACCATACATTAAATAAATGTTGAATTTGTAGTCTAAACAATTAAAACGTTGAATAGGACAATTGCTTTGAATAACTAGAACATTATGCATCCATCTATTGATTCCAAATTACTTGTCCAGAATAACATTTTCTCTTCTTTTGCCCCAGTTTGGCTCAAACTTCACCTGTAGGTAAAACTTTAAGGTGTTTAGTGATCATCAACCAATTATCTATATCAAAGGAAACCAATTCTTTATATCAAAAGTTCATTAGATAAAAGAAAAATCTGTCAAGAAATCCTTGCGTTGAGAATAATTTCTCTTCCTTTGGCCATATATTGCTCAAACTTTACAGGAGATAGGTTGTGTAGCAACTTTACACTAATAGTTCCTAGGTCAGGGGTCAAGGTTATAGCAGATATCTAAGAAACTACTGTAAGTCGTTTTATTTCCATGCATGGTGTTAAAAATTCACGATTTCTTAAAAAGTACCGATTGCAATGGTTTTAATTTCACGCTCCAAAAAAACCAATTGATCAAAGTATAAGCATTAACACGTCTTGAAAACTTAAGTTAGTATTTACGATGGGTTTAATTTCACGGGAAAATTACAAATCGCGAACATAGTGAAATTAAAACCATCGTGATTATTTGCCAATCTACAGAATTATTCTTGTCCTGAGCTTTTTTTCTCTCCCCTCTATATGCCCCATCTCTAGGTCATATTTAACCCAAGCTTGCCTGTGTGTGATAGTGGAAGTTAGAGGTCAAGGTCAAGTCAAATCTCCGTAATATCATGGTTAAGTGCATGGTTTGGTTTTGTTCTCCTCTGTCCAATGTGGTTCATACTTTACCAGGGAAATCAAAGAAGCACAGAGTAAAGTGTTTGCAGTGACCTTGAACTTTGCAGTGTAAATTTCTCTTCCATTTACAGTCCTTTACCCTAGTGTCCTTTTCTAAAAGCAGACACTTTGAGATGATCACCACCTCAATGATATCTAGTTCATCCTGGATGTCCCAGTAGCACAATGAATAATGCACTTGCTTTTTACCACTAGGACCCAAGTTTGATCCCTACATTCAACAGTGTTTGTATACAGCAAAACTCGGTTATAATGTAGTCACTCGGAGCTAAGAAATTACTTCGTTATATCCGTAATTCGTTATAACCGTATAAGAAATTCATTAAATTTACATAGCTGGGGATCCAAGATGACTTCGCTATATCCATGAATTCGCAACGTCCGTGTTCGTACTAAACGAGTTTTACTGTATTCACAAAAGGGTATGGTGGTCACCCACTTGGAAAATTGGGTTTTCTCAGGGTACTCCCACTTCTGCCCAAATTTAAAATGACCTCCTCACACATTGCTAATCTGTGCCAACAAGAGGTGTTAATATAAGTTGTAGAATTTGTGTGTCAGTTATTGTAAAATTTAAAAAAAAGGGTTTAGTTCAGTTCATCCTGCATTTTCATAGTGGAAAAAAATACCCGTTTGTTGGAAAATGGAGAACTAAGGTACGTTTATCAACTGACAAGATAGATAAATCTTGTAACTTATCCTTAAAAGGATTATAAATTTGTTCAATATATGAAATTTCCTAAGATAGAAATATAACTTCTGTAAAATATTGGTCAATTACAAGGCAGGCTGACATTGTGTGTAAATTTAAATCAGCTGGGTTAAGATTTCTTTTGGAAAATCAAAATTATTACTGTAACATCAAGATTCTGTAAAGATGAACTTAACAGGACTGGTGAACCTTAAATTGATCATGTAAATTGATGCTGTATTTGTTTAGAGAATAATGTCCACCCATATTTTGATTAGACTTGCAGATTCTCTTGTTAATCAAAACATTTGAAACCATGGTTTACAAAAGTATCATTTAATAATAATTGATTTAAACTGCTTAAGTACTTTTCCTGATGTTTGATTTAATTTTGGTTGTTGCATTTCAAATTTTTGCACCCACCCCCCCCCCCCCCCCCCCCCCCAATTAATTACACTGTGCTTCCCTAACCTCACAATATGACATAAATCAAGAACATGTTGCAATTCCATTTACCGTATTTTTCGGGGCATATGTCGATGTGGGGCATAGGCCGAATTGCTAATTTTTAGACAAAATTCAAGAAAAATCCTTAGACTAGCCGAATTGGGGGATAAGCCGATTTTCAATCGATGATTACTATAGTGAAAGTATGACCGCTTATTAAGGAAGTCATCGTATTAAGTATATACTTTCAGAATATCGATGTAGAAAGTCAAAAGAGTAATTAAAGTTATTAAATTTGCTTAACATATATATTTTGAGCAATTTTTAAAAATACATCTGTGTTTTGTGGCTTTTATATTTCATTAATACCTTATTGCTAAATCTCATTTAATCAAGTTATACTTTGAAATCTACTTGTAAATACGGGGTATGGTGTCCATTAGCTCAACACGTGGTTTCATATTCAAATAGAGTTATCCCCCGTAATCGCTATGAATGAGAAAACGAAATACCAAACATAAAATATTTAATTTGTGTTCTTTCCATTAATTAATTAAATAGTGACTGCCGTTATGCAGAAAAGTTGTAATGTTAAAAACACAGTTAATGCAATGAAGTGTAACGGTGTACACTAGTCTACGTGCCCCCAGGCTGTGTTTTAGTCACGGGTTTCACACCTTTGTATATACATATACACACACGACACCAGAATACCGTTATTTCATCCAACAGAAAATTAATTGTAAAAACACAAAACATTTGATTTATTCTCCACCTAAGACCAGTGATTCCCACGAACGCAGACATGAAGAATTCACAAAAATTCCGTCATATTACATTCTACCCGGTTTGGTTTTCTTTTTTACTATGCAATAATAGTTTCCAGGGTTCATACACGAACGTGGGAAAAAAATTCTTTTGATTGGGATTGTAAAGAAATACCTCGTACAGTACTGTACATTTTATTACTCACGATGTCATTACAAAAATTATCAACGGGACAACTATCGAACAATAGTTCAAACGGATGAAAAAAACCCAACCCTCATAATAAAATGCTACAACAGTACAACGGATAAAAACAGTGGATTTTATATTTTACTGTTAAATTTTTTTAACTTTGAGTCTAAGAATAGCCGATCCCGGGGGATAGGCTGGGGCTCGCTCATCGGAGAAAAAAAATACTGGCCTATGCCCCGAAAAATACGGTATACATTGTACAATCCAGTTCAATTTTCATAGAGTTGATAGAGCACTGCTCTATTTAATTCATTTGATTCTTTAATAAATTTCAACTGTAATGCCCCTGTTTTATTTCTTACAACTCTAGTCTAATGATGCTGTAATTATATGCATTGTAAATTGAAAGTGAAAAAATTTAAAGATTTCAAACGTGTTTGGTTTATTTTTTTACCTTATTGAAATGTTAAGTCCTGATGCATGCTTTAGACAGTACTTTGGAAGAAGTGATAGAGTTTATGGAGAGCTAATTGCTGTATCTTTGATGATTATTAGCTGACAATTGGGATCTAATGGTTCAACTAGCTCTTCAGTTCTTAAAAGAAAAAAGGGAAAAAAAAACAAGCAGACTTCTTCTGAAAAAATAAACCACTTCGAATTAATTTACAGGATATTGCCTGAGCATAAAAATGTTAATTACTAATTGTGTGTATAGACTTTGTCAGAAAATGAAGTTTCATGGCTCTAAAGGTTCAAGGGTGATCAAAATTAGGCTTCCAGTCTGTGGCAGACGGCAATCCAAGTGAAAACGGCATATTGGGAAATTGGAAACCCGGTGTCGTAGCATTAAGTTTTGCGCACTAATCCAACAACCAGGTTTTATATATAGAAGTTAGCTGTTTTAATATTAGCAATTTCTATTTGTAAGCATCAGATGATGCAGTGGTTGAAAATAAGAGAGAAAGAAGGAGTGTTGATGTCTTGGATGTGTGACTGCAATTTAGGATAAGATTTTGAATTGAGCTGCAGGAAGCAGAATTTGAACCCCAGAATTTGAACGGAAACTTAAATTTCAAAGAATTGCTGCTTCATGATCTCTCAAGTGTGGGCAGTGTTGTATGTGATTATTCTCTGTATCATTGTAAGTACTACTAAACAGTAGATCTACGATTTTGCATTAGAAATTAACTTCATAATTGCAAATGGAAATGTTTCATTTTTCACTTTAACTGGGTTTATATGATTGTGCAAAATACCTCCTATATTTGTTTTATGAATTTTTCCAAATGAAGTGGGTTGTTAGGTCATAAAAGAAAATTAAAGATACTTTTTTGCACAAATTTTGAAATTATGTAATAGTACAGCAGACATGGTTATAACAAAGTCACTGGGACCTAAGAAATTAATTCGTTATATCCGTAATTTGTTATAACTGTATAAGAAATTCATTAAATTTACATAGCTTGGGATCCAAGATGACTTCGCTATATCCGTGAATTCGCAATATCCATGTTCGTACAAAACAAGTTTTACTGTAATACCACAACTCCTCCCACTCCAAATCCAAAAAAGTTTTTGAAAAATTTGCTAATGTAAATACTCTTTTTTAAAACTTGTTTGAATCTCATATTATTCATACATAATTTTTTTTTCTAGAAACGATTGACAGTTGCTGATATTAGTTTTGGTTAGGTCTGAGTATGGTTAAATGTAAAGTTGAACATGAATTTTCAGTTTTGGGGGAAAAAAATGAATATGTAAAATAGATTGATTCAGTAAATAACAACAAAATCCCCATGCCGGATTCGAACTCGGGATGTACGGATCACAAGCCAAACACTTAATCCACTTGGCTCAGTGGTGAAATAGAAATCTTTTAGTTCTAAGTTAAAAGGTCATATAAGCGACCCTTAAATTTGCTGTTCTAAAATTCTGAATAAAGTTAACTGTAAATTATCAGGTAAAAACTTGAATACTTTATAAAGATTTCTTTTTAACTTAATTTTTATGGATAACAGTACATATATATTAACGTACTAAACTGTATCTATATTTTAATGTATAAAACTGTGTCAAGTAAGAATAAACAGACAATATTTTTTTAAAGAAGATGATGGCACTGAAAAATTTTAATTTAAGGCATGGACAAAACTAATAAGCCTTCATTTTTATCCCCATTATTTGTTACAAATCTTGGTTTCTGATTAAAAGTTGAACTGGTACCAATCATTAAAGAATTAATGTCATAGTAGTTTTGCTGTGAGTCATTATTAAACTCGATAGTAAATAATTATCCATTTATAATTCTGTTTAATACTCGTCATTTGGAGAAATGATTAAAAAACAAGGTTTAATTGACCCCAAAAAGAGCTTGAATGAGGAAATCAATTACAGTTCAATCCTGGATTTTGGCAGCTGACAAAAATGTCAATGTACGAAGGATACTCAATACCAATGCAAACATTGGAATTCTATAAGTAGACTATAAGGTGTGGTGTTTTGTAAAATCCTTTTTTTCATTCAGAACTTAGGTATGGTTTATCAACCTAAAAAATTTGCAATTGTATGGCGACACGTGTCACCACAAAAACCGCATTGACACGGCAGATACACTTTGTCAAGTGACATTAACGCATTTGAAATTTAATTCTTCTTTTGTCTGGTTGCTGACGCAGCTGATATACACATGCAGTGACAGACAGGAAGTATAGTTTTTGAGTAGGGTTTTTCCCCCTTTTTTCGGGATCCGTATCTTGAGGTTCCAAAGGGTCACTGGCAAAAAAGAGGTTCATGAAAGTGCGGCGAGTTTCGTACTCTTCGTTCCTGATTGTTGCTCGAGATATTTACCAGGTGTTGCGGTCTGAAGATCAGGGTTTTTATTTTTATTTCATTTTTTATGCAGTAAATTATCGTATTCGGGGATTGTTTTTTTATTCTCTTAATTTGCTCTTTGGAATATTTTTTTTAACAACAGTAACTAGCTCAACTTGGAAGAGTTGGTGGAAAGTCTTACTGATGACCTAACTTTTAATACATGTACAGTAACAAAGTCCCCCCCCCCCCCCCCAAAAAAAAAAATATGTACAGTTGATAAGCAAAAAGCAGGATAAGAATAGTAACCAAGAGATTTCACAAGATAAAGACATGTCATTTACAATATCTCCCTGACAAAAAAAAAGTCATTAGTACAAAGAGTCTGTAAGGAAACCTCTTTGGAAAGTCCTCCATAATGTGAGGCAAGCTTGGCTCTAAGCTCTGCCTGTTATCAGAAAGTGCAGCCACCAAACAGATGGTTGAAATGCACAAGGGATTAGCTGATCCTCCAAGGTGTAAGACTGATTGTTTTTATGATGTAACGAATGATGATGCATCTTGCAGGTTCCTTAATGCTGCATTTCTTTTTTAATGAACTAGTAACAATGTATTGTTAGCCTGAACCCCCCCCCACCCCCCCTTATGCTTGAAAGATGTATAGGATGTCATTTGGTTGCAGCCAGATCTTGTATAAGCTTACAATAATGAGCACCATATAGATTTATATATAGACTGTAATATTATAGCTATAGCCCAGTTAGCGTCGAGAGACAAAACACCTGTTACATTTTATATAACTTGTGATGCTGCTGAACTTAATGATAGTATTGTCACTTTTATATAACTCTGTGGCATTTGGGACTTTTGCACTTTATAAGGGTCACATAATATTATGGATACAGAACCTTCTTTCCTACTCTGGATCAGGAGATGATTCCACAGAGTTTCCAGGGCTCCGGAAGACTACTCAATGACTATGCTGGCATATCCTAACTATGTCACACAGGGGGTACCTACAGATTATCCTAACTATGTCTTTTTTCTGAGTGGAGATTCCGCAGAATTTCCGTCCGGACCTAGATCCGATTAATCAATGACAGTGCTGGCTTGGCCTTACTATGTCATACGGAGGCTCCTCCGGGAAAAACCGAGGCACAGAAGATGGCTGCTAATTGTGATCTGTCATGTTCTCAGGAACCGGCACATTTGTTTGGTTTGATTAAGCTCAGGAATAAGACATTTGGGCTAGAGTTGAAGGAACTTTATACATTTACTCTGTAGGAAAGGGAGGGGGGGGGGGGTGCTCTTACACAAGGCTAACTGAGGTTTCTTCCTTCCAAACAATGAATTCTTACTAAAGAAGTGGGATCAAAGGAATTGTTTAGCAACCATGTCTACCGGCAGTTCAAAAAAGAAACTAGAGGGGTTTGATTGATGTTTTTTTTTTTAATATTATTAGATACTAGATAATTGAAGCTTTAGGATACCTTTTAATTGAGATTTTGATTTATAGGTCAAGGTGAAATCAAGGTCACGAATTTGACCTTGTGATTGCTCTGAGCATAGAAGAATATTTCATGATGTTAAAAATCTGCTCACTGTTTAGATATTGTGGTCATTAACTCTGCTGATTAAATAAATTGTTCGAAAGAAGTAGCAATTAAACAAGAAAGTTCAAGTTTTATGATGGCGACTTAATAACAGGAGCTTGCATGCAGGAAGAATCCAGATTTCAAAGGGCGTTAAGTGCATGCCGCTTGTACTGGAGACTATTAATATCAGTGCTTTTATGACAGAATGTGACATCAATATTGGGTTTATTGAACAAGGAGGGGAAAAAAACCTAAAATCTATTTTGTAATGACTAAGCTTGTTAATTAGGAGCAGTCTTACAATTTGCCTGCGACTGTCATCAAAAATGGGGCAGACGTAATCTGTTGATGCTATCAAAACGTGACTGGGTCGCGGAGTGCAGGCATCTTGGACAGTTTCTCCATCCCAAAGCACTGAGTCACATTTTTGCAAAGAGAGGGCTCGTTTGTTTGTTTTTATGCTTTTTGATTTGTACAAAAAAAAAAAAAAAAAAAAATACTGAAGAGAGGAAAATTAATATATGAAGTTCGGTATATTGGATTGATTGTAATCATGTGTTTTGACAAAAATTAGGTTAGAGGATGAGAGGGAGTAAATATCTGTTAATTATAAATAAACCACTCCACCATTCATTATGTTCACTGAATTTATGTTCTGTACTCCTGATGCCCTGGTCCTCCATCTCTCTTTCTCTTTCGTTTCTCTCTTTCTCGCTCTTTCTCTCTCATCATAATCTTAGTACAGTTACTTTTTCTCAAAAAATGAATTGCACTCAAAGTTTTTGAGCACTAGCATGCTCACTTACTCTCCCCTCCCCCTCTCTCTCCTCTCTCTCTCTTTCAGCTGAAAGTAAATGCATTTCACTGAAACTATTATTAAAACTCCCACCCACCCCCCTTTTTCCAGGAATGACCCTGTCTTTAAATGGTCCCTTATTTCTGTAGCGTAGAGCTGACTCACTCCAAGATCCCTCTCATACTTACTCTTCAATAAGAAATCAAGCCTGCCTCGGCCGGCATCATCAGATATGTACACAAATTATTGTTTATGATGTTCTGGGTCCTTAAATCAAATGAGTGACTCAGGGCTTTTTTATTATTGAGTTTTGTGTAGTTTTATTGAAGAAATGAAATCAAAGAGAGGAGGCTGGGTTTTTTTAGGGTTTGGTTTTTGGTTTGTTTTTTTCATGTAAGTTGATGGAAAATTGGAAATGTATTCAATGTCTGGCATGCAAAATTCAAAGACTCATTTGTGTAGCTTTTACATTGATGTTCTTAAATGGCTGATTATTTTCTTTATTAAAATTACATACAAAATGAAAATTTTTTTAAAATATGAAAAAAAAGTTCCTTAAAAAGCATTGGTACATTTGAGGCTGTCTAAAGTTTAAGGTCTATATGTTTAACATAACCTATGCTTTTAGGTTTAGGAGAAATTGTGTTTTAGAACAAACAAAAAAAACAAACAAACTGCTATTTTGATTTAATAATTTCCAGTTTGATTTTACTAAAATACTGCAATCTGCAAAAATTCAAAATGTTACAAGCGCATTATGAACTATATGTATCAGATACTCAAAGAGATTGTCAGGAAAAAAAAACATTCTTAAAGAGGTAGCCGACATGTAGCTTGAATACTTACTGTTTTTATATCATTGTAAATGGCTAAAAATCATTTGTTTGAATATAATGTTGTTTGTTTTAATTTTTTCGCCCTCTGTCGTAAGTTTTGTAATTTGAAGTTGCATTTAATAAACGTAGAATTAAGTTGGGGCGGCCTGATTTAAAATAAAACTTCATTTACTAAGAAGTTTTGATTAAGACTGTAAAAAAATTATCTTGATTATTATTTTTTTCTCTCCTAACTTTTGATAAGTTTTTATTTACAACTGATTTATATTCACATTGATATATGAACGTTCGAGAAACGCAAAACCATAAGAAACAAATGAATTTCCAATTTTTATCTCCTAGACTTATCATGATCATAGAAGAAAAAAAATATCTCTAAGCATTTTGTCAGATGACATTCATGAGTGATGTGAGGGAAAAAAATCCTAAGAAGATGAAAAAAAAAAGCCTGAATGGTATCGGATAGACAGAGACATAATTTTTTTTTTAGCGATGTGGAGATTTTGTATTGATAGAGTTGTTTTCTGGTCGGCAAGCAGGTCTATATGCACACTATTAACAGGTACTCGTTATCCACTGTAAGCTCTGGGAGGCATTGTTTTCCATTCATTTGTATTGATCCGGGGTTTGGAAACGGCAGGTTTCTGTGAGCCCATAAACAATTGTATTAGGTCCTGTACACCCAAGCATGTTAATCGGCAGACTCTGGGTTTCAGCCAATTAAATCTGCTCTATTTTTTTTTTTTTATTTCAATAAAAAAATTAGGAACTGACAAATAATTACACTGAATATACCTTGTATACAACTTTATGACAAATTCATTTTTTTGTAAAACTTGAATTTTTATTTTTTTATTTGAAAATTGATTTTTGATGTTTACTGTATTTTTTATTTTTGTATTTTGATAGGACAATGTTCAAAAGACTTTGTTTACAACCAATGAGGATTCAGAGGAAGAGGAGGGAGAGAGCAAGGAAAATATCTGTCCACTGATCAAACCGCTCACTCCAGGCAGAGTCTGCAAGCACAACAACGACTCAGCAAAATCAATCCCACAATTCCCTAGGGAGAGTGGTCAGTCTCGGACTGTCCAGTCTGACACAGGGCAGCGTGCCACTGTCAAGGCATCTTGGGGTCAGACCCTTAGGGGCGAGGGAGCGGGCTCTGGTGCCAGTGAGTTTGGGGAGGGACTCGAGCCTGGCTCGAGCTCTGATGGGGAATCTCGGGTCCCTGCCAGCGGCACGGATGGAAGTGTTTACAAACGAGGACTTTTTCCTACCACTGCTGATAAAGCAAATTGTCACGATGATTCACCCCATGTTTCTGAAGATGTTTTACCAATATCTGGAGATCGGAGCTGCATTAGAGAGGGGGTGACTCATTCTTCTGTTGTACTACTGCAAGCCTGCAGTCGCCAGCTTGCTGGAGACAGTGAATGCAATAGTAACCCCAGGAAGGATACCTGTCTTGTGCAGGAAGGACCTTACTCTACTAATTTGGAATCCTCCAAAAGACTGCAACACCCTTCCTTGATTGTAGAGCAGGGGCTTAGGAATCCTGCACCGCCGGTGCTGCAAAATTTACCTGGAAATTTGTCAGAGGACTCAGCATACAGGTGGGAGAATCCAGTTGTAAGAGCCGAGGCCCTGCAATCGAGAGATGTTCAGGCAACTTCAAATGCTTTCATAGAAAAGGAAAACAAGATTAACAGAGATGATGGCAAGTTCAGAGACTGTACCCTAGAACAGGGGAACCTGTTAGCGTTTGCTCCATCAGATGGTTTCAATGTAATAAAAGAAAATCTAGCAACATCAGGCATACCTCTCTTTCCCACCACAAAAGATAGCAAAGACCATGGAACTTTGGATGCTTCGTCTTTCAAACACCCCCCAGCCCAATGTGAACAGCCGGTTCTACTCGCAGAACAAAGACAAAAAAATGCCGCCAGTGTCCGGAATTCGGAGTTAGCTGGTCACATTGCTTCGGACTGTCCCCGGGATGACCTTCGGGGCGAGAAACGCTACTTTGGAACTTACAATTCTACAGACGTGCTTAGATCCCAGGCTGAAAGTCAAGAGAGACAATGTGAAACGAGACAATCTGTAATTAACAAAGTAAGTGCAGATTAATGAGTTTTAATTGATAAACTTTGCTCTCGTAATTAAGATGTACACTTTCCTACTTATTCATGGTATTCCTTTCAACTCTTGTAATAATTCATAAGATAAATCATAGAAATTCTGACTTATTTAAAACCTGTTTCCTAAAGATCAGATACAATTATTGAATTAAGAGATTAATTGAAATGCTTTGATGTGTGTTTCTCATATTCCTAAAAAACTAGGATGATTTCGTCATAAACAATTATTTTATTAATGATGTTTTTATCTTCAAATGAACGTTCAGACAAGAAAAACTGAGTAAATATTTCATTAATGTGGGGTTTTTATTTCCACAAATGAGGGGTCATTATCAAATTATTTCAAATACCATCTCATTATTTTACTCGTTAAAAAGTCAAGTGAATCGATTGCATTTGCTGCATCCTGAATTAACCTTAAAAAAAGAACTTGAACTTGTTGATTTAATGTGCTTGAGATATGATTTAGAATAAAAATTGCGGCCCATGATGAATTGGGATATCAGTGTTATTAATAGTTTATCAAACCCTCTTTAATGTAATGAAATATATACATTGATAAGTTGTAGGTTCCTAACTTCTTTAAGTAATGTAAAACCCATGATTAATGGAATATTCGAAAATTTGATGGGAAAATCGTTTTTCTCGAAGCACTGCTTTGGAATCAAATTAAGTTAATAACTATAGAAAAACATGTTTATCACTTATTTTTCTGCTCTGCGGTTTGTTTTCCATTGATAATGGCCAAGATTGCAAGGTGCGTAGATCAATATTTGTTTTTGAATTTGTTTGTTTTTAACAATCCCTTACAACCGCTATTCAAGGATGATATTGAAGGGGTTTTTTTATTTTATTTTTTTGGGGAGGGGGGTTCTATTCAAACTGAATGATCTCGGTCATTTTGATGCTAAAGATATTCACACAAAAAATGACTGAATTGTCAGAAATACATTCAAAATGATGAAAAGTAACTGTTAGTAGTTATTAGGTTTTGGTCAAAATTCAAGATTCAGTCTTTAAAGTCATCATCTAATAGAAACGTCTTTGGTTCTTGATCTGAACTCAAGGTTCTGTCTTTATTGTGTCAACGGTTTGCGATGTTAAAGTAAAAGATACAGTCTTTAATAAGATGGATTTCTTGTCCCAACAAGGCGTGTGAATTTAATAATGTACCAGTGTTTATGGTGAGTGGAAGGGGCCGTTCACTTATTTGACAGATGTAGATTTGAGTATCATTGTCAATAGCTGCTGTTGAAGGGGCCAACATTATTTCAATTCTGTATCGAGAAGCTGTCAGTTTTATGATGTGGAAAAATGAGAATTGGGAGATTTTATATGAAGGGAAAAAATTATATGCACTTTTAATGGATGATATTGCTTCTGATAGCATGAACAAAAATATGTCTATATTAATTTTGGGGGGGGGGGGGGGCTTATTATTGGTGAAATATATGTTGTTGTTGGTTTTTTTTTCATTTCATAATATTGACGTTAAAATATATTTTTAAAAGCAATTTTATTTTTGGCTTTTAATTTAAATGAATAAACTTTGTTTTACAACTGTTTGAGTTGTTAAGATTGTACATTCATGTGTAAAGATTAAATAAGAAATGCCCTAAGAAATTCTTTACCAATTTTTTAAATTTCAGTCAGACATATTATATTCTTTGAAAAAAGCCAGAGCTAGCATCACCCTGACAAATTGATAGTTCTTAGTTCAAATTCAAAACAGCGGCAGGTTTTTTCTAACACAGATGGAGATTGATTTGGCAAAAGTAGTGTTTGGTAATGATGTGCAGGCAGGGAACTCGATAGATCGTTATTTGCACAATTACATGCGGAGAGATTTTTTTTTTCTTTCTATGTTTGCGATAATTATTGACTGAATGACTCAATATCAATTTCCAATTTATCTAGTGAAAACTGCTCCATTTTCTCTCTCGTTAAAAACCAAGATGGAAGATTGGATAAAGTATGACTTTCCGTCAGAAAATTATGACAACCTCATCCAGACTTTTGGTTTATTTTCCATCTCATCATTATCAGATAATGTTTTTTTACGTAGAATCTATTATGCTTCAAAGTGCTGAAACTTTACTTTATCAGAGACAATATTTATGTGATCGTTTGATTTTTCCCTCCTTTATTATCACATTTATTCAGCGCAAAGTTTGCCCCATTTCCCTTCCATTTGAGCTTTTATCTCGATGAAGTTTTTGTGCCTTGGAACAAAATTAAAACAGCTCACTGCAAACAAAAAAATTTCTAAAATTAATTGTGATCAGGGTTTTTGGGGAGTAGTTAGGTTTGTTATCTACGTGACCTCTGGCCTTTTGATGTGTTAATTATTCATAATTATCTGACAGCATGCTTAGCAGAGCAAATTCAGTTTATCCAGATAACAGGTTTAGCAGTGAAATGATATAATTATCATCTACTGGTTCTATATACAACCACTTTTGATAAACTTTCCTCAGAGCAACATTTGTTAATCTGGATGTAAACAGAATAATAAGCTTGTAGTCATCAATTCTTTTTTTTTTCACAGCATATTCAATTATTTTTGCAACTGTACAGATAAATGGATAAAAATGACAATAATTTTTTTTTTCTTTTGGTTAAAATATTATAAACTATAATAAATTTAAAATTAGTGTGCAACATAATGTTTGTTAATGAAGCTTAGTGCTCTGTATAATGGTTATTGTCCTGAAATTTTATTTCTTTGGCAAATTATAATTAATCGGGGGGGGGGGGGGGGGGGGGGGGGGGTTCAGTAAGATCGAGACTTTCATCCTATTTGATTATTCATTAAGCCGTAGATTTTTTCACCAAATTATACATTACTTAAATGCAGAAAAATGGCAGCAACTATCTAGCTTCATTTAATATTGAAAAATCCTTGTCAGGTGTTCTGTTGAAATGACACCATAAAAGGTCAGGGTTGGGCAGAAAACGATTTATTAACCAGGTGTGCAGAATTATATCCGGACAAGTTATATTAAACTTTGATGTCTAGAATGTCATGATTTTACCGCATGCTGAAAATATACAGACTGCATGAAGTCAAAGAACTATATATGTTATTAGTCAAATTTGGCCCCCATAATTCGCTATTTTTAAAGTGATTCAGATACATTAATTTGTTGTGTAATGTTATAAAAGAGTAGACATAAAATGTTTTTCACCTATTTATTTGATTTATATGCACTCACTGGCAGTATATGATGTCAGAAGTGATGCTATTTTTATAATTCAATCAAAATCAGTACAAAATTGACATTTTTCCTATCTTTTTTCGAATGGGAAAAATAGAGCGACTCTTTGAACAAGAACGAACTTTTGGTCACTTATAGGTACTGGGGAGATACATCTTTGGTGAAAATATTTTGTTTGTTCAAGCAGTCGCTCAACGTTTCCTTAAAGAAAAACTGCTTCAAAACAAGCCGTTTTATGCTAATTAAAAATGCGAAAATGGCGGGAAAAGGTAAACTTTATGATGTCATAGTTTTAAATTGGGGGCATTAAAATCAAAATTGAAATTATGAAAAAACTACAAATGTATATCTGTACAAATAAAACAAAGAATTACAGTAAAATGATGATGTTCATTTAAGGGGGCCATTTTAGGCTCAAACCATATACAGTCCTTTCTCTAAAAATGAAAGGTTTTTTAAGTCACTGTTATAAGTTAGTTAATATGTACCTTTTAAAATAATGGTAATATTGAATTAACTTTTGAATCAATAAAAGCTTTAATAGGTATTTCAATTAAAACATCTCTGTTAGAAATAAATCATGATATTCAAAATTTAGTAAATTTGACTGAAGTGGACCCTCCACTTTGGAGGGTCTATAGTGGAGGGGTGGAGTTTGGTGTGTCAGTCTTAATTCAGAGTCTGTTTGATCTGTCATTCCAATTATGTTATCAGAAACAGAATGGGGTACATTGTTTTATTTAAATGACTTTTAAATACAAGCACATAAAACTTCTCTCCCCTAAATGACGATGACAAATGGTGGCACTTTCATTTAGGTGCTGGGTTTCTTAAATTGCTTTATTGTTCATAAGTTCTACACAAGATGTATGTAGTAAAAATATTACAGCTGCATTATTGCTGAAATTGACAAAAGGTTTAAAATTTATAACAGCTTATGAATTTTATTCTACAAAAGTGTAAGTCTTGTAAAAATAATTAATTTATTGTTATATTACATTTCCTTAAAATGTCCCTGTGTCCTGAAGATAACTGTGCTGAAATGTCTGAATTTCATACTGTTTCATTCTGAAATTTCCGATAATCATACTGTTTGAGAACAAGATCATCGGGTGGTTTTCTTAATTTGTCTATATATAATTGTCCACATCCATAGCATTTTTTTTTACTACTAATTTATTAACATTTGTTACTCAGGGGAAAAAATAAATGAGTAAACTTCCTGTTCACAGTCTCACTGGACTCAGAATAATTGTTACACAAACGTAGAGTAATTTATGTTTCCTGATAACGTTCATTAATTTATTAAATGTTTAGGACCTCCCTCTCCTTTTTTTTTTTAAATTTCTGATAACCAACTCATATGTTTTAGCTATTAGGTGCATGATGAAATTGGAATGACAGATCAAACAGACTCTGAATTAAGATTGAGACACCAAGCTCCACCCCCTCCACTATGGACCCTCCAAAGTGGAGGGTCCATCGTCAGCATTTTACCCCAAGCCGTTTTCAGTCTGTGGTCCTGGAGCCACAGGTCAGCTTTAAGAGCTTCATTATGTCATAGTTGTATGAATTATTAAGTCCTCATTCAGGGTTTATATGTAATGCATGTTTATTAATTATTACCAGTAATTAAATCATTACTTGATCAGTGTATATAAATGCCATCAAATAAGCTGATATTAATTTCATTGTAGACAACACTCCAAGAGAATCGGACCATGGCAATGTTCACAGAAGGAGACCAGGAGGAGGGCAGTCAGGGACCCACAAACTCGGCCAGGGACCAGAGCGCTGGGGGCGGGAGCGAGCACACTCGGGACTCGGTAGGGAACTTTGTGGGGCGAGTGCAGAAGAGCAAGAAGAGACAGAGCATTGCTGAGCTCAATGAGAGCATTTCTGAGTCCAATTTACACATGCAGACTCTGTGTCAACAGGCCCAGAGTCTCAGGAACCAGAGCAAGACTAGAAAGAACAACAACATCATGTACCAACTGGAGCTGATCCGGAAACAACAGGAGGAGCTGCTTAAACTCCAGAGGGAGCTACAGGAACAGCTCCAGACGGAGGCCGAGAGTCAGGAGGTCGAAGGTCATACAGATAACCAATGGAGCGAGAGTGGGCGTGGCACAATTGATACACAGGTCAGTGAGTTGATATCGTCGTCTGAGCGCATGTTGTCTCTTCGTGACGAGGACAGATTGACGCAGAATCTGGAGAGCATCATGGAGGAAGAGAAAAATAACAATGACTCCTTGTATAATGTGAAGTCTCCAGTGAATCCGTTTGGATCCAAACGGGAGGATTTATCTGTGATGGAACCATGTGGTCAGCTTTTGGCTTCAAAGACACTGTTTAGCACACCAAGGACATCTCAATTCTCTCACAGTATACAAAGTCATCTATTAACACCTAGTCTTCAGAATCGCATTTGTGATGCACAAAGTTCTATTCCTTTAATTCAGTCGCCCAAACCGGTCAAACCCACTCTGGATGTTCAGAGGGAGGGGTCAAAGTCACCCTCACCTCCTCCAATATGGACCGCAATGGCACTTAAGTGTGAGGCAGAGCGTCAGACAACCCCTGACACCAGGTCCTCACCCAGTGTCAAAAGGAGGCTGGAACATGACCCGGACTATGCAATCTCTGTCCCAGAGGAACCAATGGACCTCAGTACAAAGTCTGTACAGGAATCAAGCTTTAGACAAGTCCCTTCCATTGAAACCAGTGTGACTTCTAAAAGACCTCTCTCTGCTTCATCCTCTTCTTTCTCCTCTCCCAAACCATTTCAGTCGCTAGAAGTTGGGTCGCTCTCACTACGAGCCAATACGACTAGTTCACCATTGCTTACCCATAATCCAGTGTCCCGACCCCCTCTGACCAGCAGCAGACCCTTTCAACCAACTCAGGAAATCCCCTTGTACAAGGAGGTGTTGTCGATAGCCAATGAGCAGAGGTATCGTGAGGCGTTGCTGGACGATGAGTGTGCGAGGTACTGCTGTAGGCTGCAGGCTACACAGCCCCTCAGTTTCTGGTTCAATAGAGGCTATGTCAACCCTGTAGCTACTGTGCTGTCCAATGGAGATGAAATGGTAAGATCCTCCTTCTCCCTGATTAACATGGTATAATCCCACAATCCTATGCATGAAGTCCCACAATCCATTGCATCTAGTCCCATAATCCTTTACACCTTATCCCACAATCTATTTGCATTTTTTTCCTATAATCCATTGTATCAAGTTCAAAAATTTATTGAACTTAGTCCCACAATCCTCATTGCTTTCTGTAAGTCCTACATTACATTGAACAAAGTCAGATATTACATTGCACCAAGTCAGATATTAAATTGCACCAAGTCCCACATTACATTGCACCAAGGCCCACATTACATTGCACCAAGGCCCACATTACATTGCAACAAGACCCACATTACATCGCACCAAGGCCCACATTTAATTGCAACCAAAAAGCAGTGCCACAATATATAATGAAAACCTGTTACTGCTTTGATCAATTTGGGTTGCAAAATATCAACTATTGATTTGTTGTCAAACCCACACTACTAATGTGTTGATATTGCACCATTTTATTGAAATATAATTACTTTTTATATTGTTTTCATCGACATGTTAATAACACTCTATTTTAAAAAATTACATTCTACAATTACACTTAAAGACCAAGGCATTTGTAGAACTAATGTATACACTGTAGAAGCAGAAATATTTGTTGAGGATTTAATTTCATTGTTTTCTTTGGCAGTATAAATCAACAAAATTAAATCCGTGACAAATTTTTAACCAAAGTATCAATGAATGCAAAGAGATAATAATATGACGAAATTAAATGCCAACGGAATTTTATTTGGTTCAAAAACAACAAAATTTTGACCCAACGAAAATATGTTCTTCTACAGTAATTAACTTATGGTATGAATTTATGAAAAACAAACTGGCAATATACATGATATACATGAATCATGCACTTACTGCCTATCATACACTCAAATCTTAATCGGAAATCCCAATTTCTTATTTATTTATTTTTTGTCTTGCTACAATTCAGATCATGTAGATCTTGAAAGTGTTTTTCTAATGAATGGTGCTGTTTCGAAATATTACCAATGATGTGGATTTTTTACTGTTTATCAGGAGTTATCTCGAGGTTGAATATTTGCAAATATTGTGAAAGAAAGTGTTGGCAGTGGGTAATATTTTGTTAGATTTATGAAGAATTTTAAAAGATAGTGACTGAGATGGTTTTTTTTTTTTAAATATGTCTGTATGTTATTGTGTTAAAATTTTGACATTATCTTTTATCTTTAAACGAGTTCTTCTTCTCAAGGAGATCAATAACCCCCAACACAAAACCAGGCCATCCAGCCACCTTAAGGTGCCTCACTAGACCTTGAAATATTTTCTCAATTCAGCAGTAAATTACTTGATTATGATAGAAAGCATTATGGATAAGAAGTTTATATGTCAAATTGGTGAAAAAATGTGCACTTTTGGATAAAAAATGATAATTTCAAAAATTTAATTCGGAAAATATAAACAAAAGCTCCAGGCGGATTCGAACTCATGATCTGCAGTTCACAAGCCCAATACTTTAACCACTGAGCTATGATGATATACATCTGAATCAATTGATACAAACAGTTTAACAAAACATTTAAATCGCCATCTTGTGACGTAGTGTACGTCTTAAAAAGTATAAGTCTAGGTGTAGTAAAGTATCTTAAGCTTTATCTATTAATTAAGGTGCGGAAATCTAAATAATTGATTACAGTTTAATTTTTGAGATATTATGCTTACATTTATAGGGTTGAAAAACTATCAATATAATTAGCTAATGGGCCAAAAGTCAAGGTCACAGCTCCTGTAATAGAATAGATGCAAGTCGACCTATTTTGCTGGAATTTTCTTTTAACAGGTGCACTTCTATTGAAGCTTCTATTGATATTGCCAATTTTTCTCTTAAAGAATTAGTAATCTTTTAGTATGTAAAGGTATAGCGTATCAGCCGGTGGTATTTTAAAAAAGAAAAAAAAAATCAATAGAAACTTTATAAATGGCTAAGTGATTTGTGAACAATACGTGTTGTGACTACAATTTTATTTTCAGTGAAAAGTGTATGTTTACTTAATTATAAATGTTAAAAACTGGGCAATATGATGAAATACAATTTAATAAGTTATGTGTAATATAATGCACATTTGTGCTATTAAAATATGCTTTATTAAATTTTACATTTATTAATTAATTTTGCATTGATTTTATCTGAAGTGAAATTTTTTAATGCACATTTAAGTCAACTTTTCATTAATTTGATGTCAAATAAATTTGGATCCTCCTCTGTAATTTTAATGTTGTAGCATTCTGATCAAGGTTTTAAATAAGATATATTAATAATTTTGTCTTTATCGTTTTGTCTCTTCTAAACAATTAAGTAGAAACCTTACTTTCATTAAATCAGTGCAGGAAGCCCTTAGGGGAGAGATTACGAAAAAGATGATAGTATATTTTTTTTCATGTTTTTTTTTATTGCAAATAAATGTTATTGCATTGTGTTTTATTTTCATTATTGATCATATAAAAATAATATCATATACCGTAGTCGTTTTAATGCGGTTTTTGCGTCGTTATTATTTTGTGTTACATTTATCCAGTAAACTGACATCAAGAAAACGAGGCCTCACTATAATGCCTTGTTCTGAACTCTGGCCCATGATGTATTGAATCATTGATCCCTCAGATAAATGTCATCCTTTTCCGTTTATTTCTTTGGCTTTGGGGAGTGCAAAAAGGTGATGTAATTTTTCTGTAATGGAGCAATGTGATAAATTCACGCTGAAAACTTGCCATCCCAGGAGGAAAAAACCAGCTCTGAAGAGCCTGAGAATTATAGAAATAACTCATTGTAAAATGAGATATTTTCTCTCTCTCGTTTTCTTCAGTAATAAATGTGATTAATTTGTACCGTAGTGTATTTGACAACCTGGCTTAACATTGACCTAATTGTGTCATAAAACAGGGGTCAAGGTCATTCGGAGTGTCTTCTTTCACCGGCACAATGAAAATGAAAACCCTGGTGTAGCATCATCAGTTGTAATCTGTTTTACATCTGTCGAATCTCTTAGCACCCGATAACATGTGTCAAGTTATCAATTGGCTAATCATGTCTGCCACTTCAATGTTCCTCAATAATCTGCGGTGGTTTTTTCGATTATTTTTTTTTTCTTGGAGAATTTTTTTTTTTATTTGGTCTTTGTTTCCACATTATATATTCTTAATATCCTTAAATAGAGTGTTAAGTTTTTAAGGTTTTACATCTATATTTTCATCTACATTTATACATTACTGATTTATTTTATTTTTGATTTTCTTTTTTAAGAACCACAAATATCTTTGTACTTTGTTGGCTGGCATATTTCATCATCAATTAGTTGTCTTCATTTGATACAAAAATTAAATTTATAACACTTGCAGTGTTGTGCTTTAAAATTGCTTATTTCAATCTGTTCCTCATTTGAAAAAAAGGGCCTGATTTATCCAATGCAATATATATAATTTATAAGTTTCCACATAACAAGAAGACAGATAGAATCTATTCCTGTGAATGAAATCTTAATTATTTTGATTTTTTTTTTTCCCAGAAGTTTATCTCCATGAAGCCTTACAAATATGTGATTTGATTCGTTAATTTTTGTCATTTTTTTTCTAGCACTTTGTACCAATCCATGAGGATTTGCTACCAGTGGTGTCTGTAGGGGAGGGGTCAGCATTCTACTCCTACTCCCCCTGATTGCGAGTGACCGTCACCCTAATAACCAGACACACATTAATACACTCCTCTCGGAGAGACTTTGGACACTGAGGGCCGATGGAGATTTCAAATTTTCATGCACTGTTTTGACTTTGAGAAACACATAGAGAAGTGTGGTAACAGAACAGCTAAGGGACATCCCAGCACAGATGCAGTGAAAAAAAAAATAACTTGACCTTGAAAATCTGGATGATGTTCCGACCTTGACCTCAAAAGAATCGGGATTGAAGAGCGCTGTGCTTGGAACACATAAAAAACTTGAGTGTGGAGGACAAGGACTTTTTACTCAATTTTTTACATGGCAGGGATTGTTGGATTTCTGTTTTTTCACTTTTTGAGATGGATTTTGTGATGATACGGGTCAAGGTTCAAGGTGATATGTGTTACTGCGGTGTGTTTTGTTGTGGTCGTTATTACGGTGGATTTGCATTTGATGTGTATCTAAAACGATAGTATTATGGATGTTGTTTTTACTGAAATGTTATGACATGTTCTGTAGCACTAATGATTCCAGTGCAACTTATTGTCTGGTTCCCTTGCTATTATGTCATTTTGTGTGCTAAGGGGTGCCCAGTGGAAGAAGAACTAGTCAAAATTTGGGGGTTTTGAGCTGCTGAAATTGTGCATTTAAATTCACTGAAAAAAGGGAGTAGATCTAAGTAGCCTATATGAAAATTATGTGCATAGATTCTGTTGAAAGAGCAGAACTATTTTGGTAGCAGAGCATTTTATTTTTGTCTTAAATAGGTTTGTTGAAAAATTAAGCTAGTATGTTTTTGTTATACACTAAAAAAATGAAACAATATTTAGCAGCATTTGCTTAGTATTCTATTTCTTCTGAAAGTTTCATCATCAATCAAAATTTTACAAACTATTTCTTAATTTTGTTAAAATTATGATTTTCATCTTTTTCTCTCTCTTTCCTTACTCTTTTCCTTAGTCTATTCATATAGAATAAGTCTTAGTCTGGTTCAAAGAAAAGATTTGATGAAAAAAGTGTGTAAACTATCAGTTTCTCTCTAAATGACTTTGATCAGTGTAAATGTTAGATCTTTTTTGTGTTACATTGGTGCCGCTGCCAGGATAGTTTTGACTGTTTTGAAATGTGCATCAGGAAAACTGACAATCAAGTGTCTAGTGTATTGCCATATTTTTCTTGCCTGTTGAATTGATAGTGTGTAAAAAAAAAAATATTCTAATTGTTGGCAGTTTTCACAGTGATTATAGAAATGTATGATCCATGTAGCTTATAAACTTGTATATGGTACTCACTAATTCATAGTTGTACATGTACTTTATTATTCTCATACTTAAATAATGCCCCTTTCATGCAGTCAAATTGGATGGTAGAGAGATAGCTAAGTTCTTGTAAGTTTTTATGATACACACGCAGAGACATTGAAAGAAAGGCCAGAACTTTGAGAAAGAAAAAATATAGTCATTACAAAGTCCTCTTATGACTACAAAAATGGCAAATTTTGTCAAGTATGCAACACATAATCAAATTTTTTTAGAGATGTTCATGTATCTGTCTAAAAAGTATAAACATTATATAACCATTGTATTACAAGTGAATGAATATATGGCCAACTCAAAATCATGATTAAGTAAGAAAGATGATACGGTAATGCGTGTTAATTCAAAAATTGTAAATAGTCTCGCAGTATATTTATATCTAGATCATAAAGATATATTATGCACATTATTATAACCTTTCCTCTGCTAACTAGCCAAAGCACTACGCACAGTTTTTGGTATTGATATGATATATGTAATGTATTACATGTTTGTGTATACTCCGTACAGTGAAATCTGTCTATAGCGGATAATCCAGTGTGGGGAACAAATTACATATTGTAAAAGTCTTTTATTTAGTTCAGGTTGTACTCAAGATATGCCCTAAACACACACAGAGCTCATATTTTGAACGAATATTTTAATTGTGCTAATATGATGGTATAACCACAATTTAATTCTGTTTTTATTGTAGACCAATTAAATTTACTCACATTTTGACTTTCTATTTAACTAATTTATGTTGAATTTGCACATGAAGTAAAATTCATATGGCAATTGTTTGAACAGGTTGTCAGTAATTTTGATAACAAATTTACCAAATGTGATCATAGGGTTGTAATGTACAGTGCTTCGGGTTACACAGGTGTCGGTATAGACAGGTATCACTGTATGTAGTCTTGAGTGGTAGTCTTTATTTGTACATGTATTTCTGAAGTTTGTTTCATTCAGATGAGCTGTGATATATTCACTGTAGCCTTTTTTAGAACAACATCTTATTAATAGGAGACATATATTAGGTGCTAATAATACCACTCTACTACTAACTTTTGTTTGTTGACAATTCAATCATTGGAATACCTCAAACAATACAGGGAAAAAAGGGTGAAGTTAATCTGGTTTCTACCTGGAAATTGTATAGTACTTTTAGAATCTGAATGCCATAGTTATATACACTATTAGAAAATACTTTCAAGATTTTTTTTGGTGACAGAAATTCGATAACACCTTGTTATCTTTTGGACGTATTCTCCATTTTTTAAACCACATCACTGAAACTTGCAAAATCTGTGAATCATGCTCTGTTTTTCTCTCTATCATTTTCCATACTGTTTCTCTCTTTCTATCTAGATCTCTCAGTTTTCATTAGGTATTTCATTATGCACCAATCTAGCTTCTTACACAGTAGGTTAATACATCATAGCACAACCTCTGGTGGTGTGTTAAGTGTAGTGTAGAAAATATCCATGGCTAAGGTGCTGGTCACCTCTCCAGCTAAGGGTACATGTAGACAAAGGGTTTTTCTTGTGGTTTTTTTTTTAAAACGAGGTTTTTTTACAATATTGCTCTTGGCTCAAGCTTTCTCACCCGGTTTTCAGCTTTTGTTATCAAAAAAGACCCATCAGTATTTCAACATGCCAAAAAAAAAATAGAAATATTACCACCGTACATTAAAATAAGGAGTTTGCATTTGTCTGTTCTGATCAATTGCAGTTGAAAAAATCATTTGTCACAAAAATATGCATGTTGCTACCAGTTTCTTAGATGTAATGGAGAAATTGATTTTTTTTTTTAATTGATGAAGCTAATTGCAATTTTTGTAATGGACTGAATTATGTTTGTGTAAACATAGTGCACAGTTCACTCAGTTTTCTGTGATCTCAAGTTGTATAGGAACTTTTTCGCTTTCTTCAAGGAACTTTTTTTTCTTTTCATTTGATAACATTCCCCTCCATATTAACAAGTAGTTCCTCAATTGTGTTTGTGACCAATTGTTGAGTATATTATATTTTTTTCCCTGTAAAATGTTTTATGCCTTGGCTATGTTTTTCCTATACTTTTTGTTTGTGCATTTTTGTCGTTTTTTTTTTTTGGTATCTATTTTTCTTCTTTCTTTGTTCTTTTTTTTTTAGGCTGGTCGAATAGATCACTTTGTGTTTCATGACAATGGTATAGAATTGTTCAGAACTTTAAAGAAATAAATGTGATGATTTGGTTTTTTTTCTTTTGTAAGTGGCCATATTTTGTGATTTAAAACAGATTACTAGTATTTCCATTAATCTTAGGAATAAGACATTATACATGTAAAGGTAATCACATGTAGATCTACGTGTATATCGACAACTCTGTAGACTCTTTTGGTTAGAATCCATGGTTTTTGTTTTTTTTCTCAAACTTACAAAAATGAGAGAATTTTTAATTTTTTGGTTTCTTTTTCCAAGCTTGGGCCCCTGAGGATTAAGGGGTTGATAAAGAGAGAGAATAATATATGGAGATTGGTAAATTTCCATTATCGGTAATTTTATGTGTATGTGTAGAGATTTGTAGACTTCTCTATACCTCCCATTGTTCCAGTTTTTTGTGGGTTTTTTTTAAATCTCAGTATATTTCCTGGAGTATTTTTGTTATTGTCCTGTTTTTTTTATATCTTGTTTCATTTCACAGTTTTGTGGAAAAAAGGCTTTTATAGAAGAAAAGTGAAAAATGTTTCTAATTAATAAAAAACAATAAATGTTATCGCTTGGATTTACTTTTTTTGTATTTCTTGTCTGTGAAAAAAATATCAGGCCATGGTTTTATACAAACAACTAGAGGCTAATGCAACAAGTCTTAGAATGATTCAGTCAAATAAGGCCATAATACTGGTAATCATTATCAGAATGCAGGTAAATTGTGAAGGTGGCTTGCTTCATTGAGATCTTAATGACTTGAACACTGCATTGAATGCAGGAATCCATTAAGAAATGAGCACTATTGTAAAACATAGGAAATCACAGATTACAAAGCTCACCGAGACCAGGCATCACCTTTTAAAGACCACCTTTATCATATTATATAAAAATAGTTAATAACCATAGGTTTTTATGGATACTATAGTGTGGTTTGACACAATATCACATATCATTTGATAAAAAATTGTTTGATAATCTTATATTAATTTCATACAGCATTGAAAGATACAATGTTTAACACATTGAAAGATACAATGTTTAACACATTGAAAGATACAATGTTTAACAACACACTACTATAAAATATGATATTGTTTTAAAAACTATGAATTTGGCCATGGATTATATGTTATTGCATTGTTTGATATTGTATCATATATGATACCTAATGATATTGTATCATGATACATTATAATTTAATACAATATTGTATCATACCATGCTTTTACATAAGAAACAACATCATATGATTCTATATCACAAAATACAATTTCATATACAATATGGTGTATCATATGATACAATACTATATATCAATATTACAATATAATATGATACGACATCATATTATTAATACAATCATACAATATACATAAGTGTATCATCTGAAACAATATCATTTATGATACAATATCATATATATTACAGTATCATGTGATACAATATTATACAAATATCGTATTATAGTAAACACTTGAATAATGTTATATAGTATTATATTATGCAATAGTGTATCATATCATACAATACTCTATCATAGAAATCATGTTATACATGTATCATTTAACATCAAGCATATCTATCAAGCAGATAATGGAGATCAGACTCGGTATCTGAAGCTACCTCTGCGATTTTTTTTACATTAAATCAACCTTGCAAGTTTGAAATAATACTATTATCTATATTAAATATGTGACCTGTCCCAATAAACTAAACCTCCTCCAGCATCTGAAACCTACGGCTCTGATTGAGCATCCTTGGCTGTGGAGTGCATCAGAATCACAAGATGCACCTTCTATTCAAATTTGATAAAGACTGAACTGAACGGCACCTGCTCCAAAACTTTAACCTGCTCCAAAAACTTAACCTCCATCAGCATCTGATATTCATGGCCAAGATTCAGCATCCAAGTCTTTCAAGTCCATAAGTAGATCCAATTGCATAATCCATTCAAGTTTGGTGAGGATAGGACAAGTAATAACTTAGATACAGGACCTGCATCAAAAACTTTAACCAAGTCCGGACGCCGACGCCGGGGGTATAGCATAAGCTCGAGCTCCCCTCGACTTGGTCTCAGTGAGCTAAAAAGGATGGTACATGTACGTTTAAGAAACATTTATGCAAGTTAATTTTTTCAACACCCAATAATTACAATAAATGCTTACCGCTTGTCAACATAAACATGATCGCGTCTCTTTATCATATAGAAGATAATGGCTCACTTGGGATTTCGGTATTAAGGAGATACGAGACGTTCCTCAATTTGATATAATTTCCCTTGATATTTTATTCCTTATTTATTAACATTTAAACCTGTTAATTCCCAAAAATTCAGGGTACATTACCAGGCTCTTTTCGGGGCTAGAATATATTTTGAATTTTCCTTAAAATAGCATGCAAAGTGCATTTGAATGATTATAAATAAAGCCATACTATACATTTTCAATTGAACACTTTATATCTAAATTTAAAAAAAAAGAATCATATACCATAAAGATATAATTATAAAATTATTAAGTGGAAATCTTCACATTGTGGGGATAGGAAAAAATGGAAGATGGGTCGCGTATGACCTTAATCCAAAATAATGTTACTATTCATTTTTAAATCGGGAAGATGAAAATTGTTACACGTGACTTTATAAGCAATAAAGACGATGGTATTTGTTCACGTCAAATCTTTTAAATTATTAAATTTAATCTTCCCTTGTGAGAAAAATATAGTTAATGTGTATTAATCAGTTGATAAACCGAGGGCAATCAAATCTGAATATTTTATAATTTACTAGTTTGCACCGGTTTCATCTTGTCTCTACAAGAATTCAAGAGGGAAAAATATGCTCATGCATTTTCAAATGTTTGCTCTACAAAATCCATGCAAGTACTTTTAAATAGTAAAAAAAAGAATTAATGATTTTACTCAATTTTAAGGCAACAATAACTAAAACCAGTATTAAAAAAAGTATAGGTGTAGTTTATTTTAAAATCAAAAAGGTACGAAAGTATCTTGTATCAATGTTGTGAATTACCAGGCAATATAGGCTATTTTAGTAAAAGTGGTACAATAAAAAAATGATCATAAATATTGATATTTTTATCAGTGGACCGCTTTTAATTTAAAAATGACTTTATAGCATCAAACCTTTTTAAAGACAATAAATTGCGTCATTTTAAAAGTTAGTGCGATTTGCGATAATTTTTTTACACACATTTCTAAATACATACGCATGTATGTTGCAAAATACTTTTTAATAACAATTATAAATCTATTATGTGTCAACAATTATTAGATAAACTTATGAACATATTTTTTATCATTCTGCTTGTATTTATTTATAGAGAGAAAAGTGTTACCTTAATGAGTAGTCCATCTGATTAAAAATCAGATCTTTGATCCGCTCAGACAAATTCGAATTTGTCGCGGAGCGGAACTAAGATCTGATTTTAATCAGATTGAACGAGTAGTCACATTGTTAAATTCAAATCAAATTGATAATGCCCGAATTTGGATAATGGCCCACCAAATTTCTACATATATTTCAATGTTCTGGATTTTTGTTTTCATTAAATTCAGAGTTGCTCTTTCTACTAAGTGTTCAAAACTTCCCTGAAAACCACACGCTTACCATTTGCAATGTAACCGTTTGACTGGCGACTTTTATTACATAAACATGACAAATAACTTGTGTAAACATACTTATGACACGTTTATAAATATACGAACTTGGAAGTATACATTAATTGATTTATATATCCATTGCTTTAAATATATCTTATTGTTGGATAGAAGTATAATAAAAGGATGAGGCATAATTCCTGAAAACTTAGAAAGCCCCTTGTATTTATGACAGAGAATGAAAGTACCACTGGTTCTCAATGGTATAGATATTTCCTTTGAGTGAAAGTAGTTGAGGTTGTTAAATACTCACATATTCCAATGTCTTTGATAACAATTACAAATCGATTTTGTAATGTATAAGCCCATACATTTCATTAATGATTTTTCAAATATTTAATAATTGTACAATTGCTGAAAAATATATAAAATAATACTGTATAAGTAATAAGGAATCGGTCTTTGAATATTATGAGGTGATCAAATACGGTCGGGTAGATTTGATCACCCCCAGCGTATTTGATCACCCTATAATACACAAAGAATGACCTTATAAATATTCATTAAATACATAGCGATATTACTCAGAAAGTCTCCAGAGTTTATTTTAATGTATTTTGTCGCAATGCACTGTAAGAAGCACTCAGGGTTGTTTTCAAAACGGCAGGGGAAGGAACAGGGTGGCTGGGGAGGGAGGAGGGGACCAAATAATTAGTCTACAGAGACCCATCATTTAAAATTATTAAAAAATCTCACAATGTAGAAATATTGCAAAGCGTTTTGTTGGTCAAATCGACAATAGAATCGACTTTGTAAAGTTTACAATGTATGTATTTATGAGGTGATCAAACAATATATATAGAATCGACTTTGTAAAGTATACAATATACGTAACAAAGACATGGTTGTTCTGTTGACAATTTGTGTATTTACCGCGACAAATTTAAAAATTGCTACTGTACATGACATTGAACTCTTAAGTTAATGTCATTTATAAACCGTATCAAATTTAATCTTGTTTTTTTTTTTTTCGTATTTAAATTGTGCACGAAACAACCCCAACCCAGCTCTTTGACTTGATAACACATAAATCTTGCGTCATACAATGAGTAATAAAAAATGAAAAACCGCTGCAACATCCGTTGCTAATGCATTCTACAGATCAATTAAAATGAATGTGCAAAACCAGCAGATAATATTGCATGTACTTTTATTACAATAAAATTATAAACTGCGGCCTGATTTCAGGACACCAGTTTATATAATTTCCCTTTTGGATCATATATTCTCGAGACTTTAAAAAAATTGTCAAGTTGTAACGCAATTTCTGTAAAACCATGACCCACTAGATAGACTGAAATTGTGTTAATTTTAATATCCACGACCCTTTGCATACTCGTAAGACTTGATCTAAAAGACACATAGTAAAAAAAAGAAAGAGTTTTTCTATAGTAGTTTTTCACAAAAATCCCAAATCGGCCACCTTAAACAAGATGCCCATGGGCTGCATCGCTCACCTAAATACCTGTATTATTGTATCCTTTCGCAATTTTTATATAAAATTTTATGAAACTTTTCTGAAATTTTGTAAAACTCTCACATATCAGCCTTCTTATTTGGACATCTTATCCTAAGATCTAAGATGCATTAATTGACCAATCGCATAATCCTAGGCCTCAATGTACCAAAAAATAACAAAATTGAAGTATGAATAATTATAAAAAGTGTAAGAAGGTCACTATGATCTTGATATGAGGATATGAAGATAAAAGGATGGTTAGATAGTAACCCCACAAATTTTAGCATTGTAGTTCTTGTGAAGATTCTAGAGAAGAGGTAAAAAGTGTGAAAAGTTTACAGACAGACAGACAAATGAATGAATGATGGACAACAGGTGATCAAAAAATCTCACTTGAACCTTGAGCTAAAAACTCATCTTGGAAAAAAAATATTATGACTGACTTATGCGGTGATGAAGCTAATAATTAGCAGGGGTAACATGCAAAATACATTCACAATGGGTGGAAAAATAAGAAACGCTTTGAATTTTTCTTTCAAAGATCAATTTTATTAGAATGATAAATAATAGATATTTTGCATACAAATGTTTACAAAACAGTTGGAGAAAAAAAAATCACATCAAATTCTCCTTCTTCTATTGTCCATATTGCCTTTATTCACCGAAGGCCACAAAACTCATTCCATTCGAAACTCCTTATGTATACATCAATATCTGGAAATAAAAAAAAGTTTCAAAAATTAAAACAATGCACATCTATCTATATTTAATTCATTTTATTTAATTGTGTGTGAATGTTGTTGTTTTTTATTTTTATTTACAAGTCTCAAGAGAACCCTTTTGCTATCTGTGTAAATCAATTCAAAATCTTGTAATGTATTTGTTGTGGTAATTATATTTAACTCTTTAAACCTTCTTCTTGTCTTCTGTATAATTTATATACTTATCTTAATATGATGAAAACAAATCCATAATAAATATGGAACCATGGTTACAAATGCCCTACTGTATTTAAAATTCAGATGATAAGGAACAAATTACATATTTCATTTTAAGAACACTACATAAATTTGATGTATATGTTTTAATTAAGCTAAATGAATGCACATTTATACCCCACTTAGAACAATTTCATCATCCTTAACCCCAAAGCTCCAATTCACACAAATATTGACACCCTTCTAAATACTTGTTGCAAAATTTCATCACCCCCCCCCACCCCCATACCTAACATTAATTACATGTGGCCAGCTTTACATATACCACCCCCTTTCCTAACATTAATACATATGACAATACGGACCTCATCATTTCTTGGAGCTCATGGTGGTCATTTTCTGCTTGAGGATTTTCCTGGACTGAGTGGTGCCGAGCTTTGGGTCGTACTTGGCCAGGGGGCCGCCGGTCAGTGACAAGGGGGTGCTCTCTACAGCCACAGTCTTGTTACAGATCGCCTGAGAAACAAAAAAAATGGATGTTAAACATAAAATCAATGTAAATGAAAATTAAAAAAAATATACAGTCTTGTTACAGATTGCCTGATGCCAAACAAAAAAGGATGTAAAAACAAAATGGACGTCAACAATTTTAATTTTAATTTTAAAAAATACCAATTGCCTCCAAAAGAAAAATTCCATACACTGTTCACTGCACTCTATGTAAACGTAATCTTTTAATCTTAATTTTTGCTTACTGCTTTTCTCATTAAAGTCTTTCGGTTTTCTGAGATGTTTGCTGTGTTATATTTTAAACATCTTTTTGTTTTCCTAGTAGTTAGTTTTCTGATCTGCTAATTCAGTGATTATGTTTTGATGAAAAATCTCTTCTTTAAACCAAAAAAAAAAAAAAGCTTGATATAGCTTAATTTACAAAAAAAAAGTAACTGTAATCTATAAAAAAAATATCAATGACAGAAAAAGCACAAGACACCCAGAAGAGAAAAAAAAATTGATTGAAAATCTGATCTGCTGATTAATTTTTCCTGAAAGTCTCTTTATTAGACAAAAACTAAAAAAAAAAAAAAAAAAAAAAAGCAGAATCTTGCGAAATAAATACAATCATTGGGGAAAAATAAATTGATGACAAAAGCACTAAAAACCCCTATAGAGATAGAAAAAAAAGTTATTATCTATAGACTGAGGAAAAAAAATTCTGCTACCTATAATCTATGCTTCCCAAAAGAAAGAGTAATAAGGGACTATTATATAACATCCACATCGCAATTCCGGTATCTAGTTCATGTTCCGGGAGTAATTGCGTAAAAGTTTCCCTGCCCAATTTTCCCCGGCAATATTGACCTTGTACGGGCATGGAGATAAATCTACGTTACGGCGGAACCCAATTAAAATCCTTTGGAGGACTCGAGTAACAAATGAGTCATGGTACAATAGAAGCTGATCTCTGCATTTCCAATATAAATGTTAAACAACTTTATACGGCTTACTTTTTTTTCTCTCTCTCTCCACTGTGTAGCTAAGATATTGATTTGCAATGGTGACTCATTCATTTAATTTTGTTTTTCTGCAACTTTTTTTTAAGGCACTTTCTTTCTCATAATGAGCCCTTTTCCCATTTTAGTAGCACTATTTGGACCTGCATGAACCGCAAAAAATTGTGTCAAACGCTGCAGCATCATAAAGGCTTGAAGTTTTTTTGTAATTTATGGGGCATTTGCTTGCCTTTTTGTCTTCAATTATTGATCAGTGTTAGTGCAATTTGCAGCAAATAGAAATATAGATGCAGGCATATTAAAACAAAACCAATATCTCAAAATCATGTACAAGACTTAGCTTGGTAATTATAGGCTCCATGGGTGTACAGAACCTAACACCGATTGTGCATAATTTACAAGTTTGCGTCATTCTTAATGTGTACATTTTTTTTTTTTGTTCAGCATTCTGTGTTAAAACTCCATATTTAGAAATCGACATGAAGCACATTTTATGTAAAAAAAAAACCAAAAAAACACTACATCTTACATCAGAATTGTGGGAGTCATTCAATTGTTTCGTGGTGGGTGGGATTGGGGGGGGGGGGGGCCTTAGTTAAGTCAGATCTAATAAATACTATATTTATGTATGAAGATAATGTTAATTGTCAAAAAGACAATAGTTTCAGTAATTAGAATCAGTGCATTTTATAGGAAGCTAGCATCCCTACTTACTGTGGCATGGACATTCTTCAACTCTGTCTCGTGGAAGTTCTCTCTGAAATTAAACAAAACAAACCATCATGAGTCAAGCCAGAAATTGTAACAATTCAGTCTATATAATAACATTTGATACTATTACCCACAATTATGCAGGATCATTTTGAAATGATCTAATTACATGTATAAAACAAGCAATCTCTCTCTCTCTCTCTCTCTCTCTCTCTCTCTCTCTCTCTCTCTCTCTCTCCACATTTAAAATTCTTAATGTGAGTAGAGTACATTGTCAAATGTGTAACTGAATCGAATCAAGAGCTGCTGATATTGAAATTCTGATGTTTGACACAAATTGTCACTGTGCGGTTCATATTATCTGGTTGTTGCACTCAATTACCTTGTTAACATAAACACAACAAATTGTTATGCACGCACAACTTTACTCCTGGGAATTCTCATCATGATGAAAAAATAAAAATCAAACATTGCCTGCGGCATGTGTAAAGCTTCAAATATTTTTTTTCTTCATAACTTTATGAAGGTTTATCAAGGTTGAAATAAATTGGTTTAGACATACACCCCCCACCTCCTAAGTCACACAGGCTACAGACAATCACATAAGGTAAAAAATTAATGGTAAAATATACCAAAGGAATATTCACATCAAAATTGAATGATATATGCAATACCACTGTAAATTAAATGACAAAACACATGCAATTATCAATTTGTTGATTATACATTAACAATATGTGTTGTAATAATGATGATTGAGAAAAAAAAGAACAAAGTCTTACTGTTCTCTGTATTTGTTGCCCATCAAAGAAGCTTCTATTGACAGAGCCTGTCTTTTCTTGGCCGCCTACAAAAATAAAGGTCAATGTCATTTATCACATATAAAAAAACTACGAAAAAGTCTTTAATGAAATACTGTATGTAGTTTGCTTAAGATTCAAAACCCTCCAAAAAAATGTCTTTCAAGTAAAAATTTTAATAGAAATTTCCTTCACAGCTTGACAATTCTATAAAGGAATAATAGTAAATTATCTCAGTTATCTCCCTTAGCAGAGGGTCAAAGTACCTAAAGAGAGGCTAAATAGTAAAAGAAACAAATCTATCAAACTATTTCATTTAGATATAAGATGGGGAGTATTTTTTCTTTAAGAATGTGACAGTGTATGATTCTCACCTTCAGAAGTTGGAAATTTGAGGTTCGAGCCACGAAATCTGTGAAGTCATTCATTGCTTTCTCCTTCTGCCTGTGATTCTCGCGAATCTGTAAAAAAAAAAAAAATTAGTTCGATGTCAATCTCTATGTTTATAGATGAATAACAACATAATGTAACTGATTTTATGAACTATGTAACCTTTTATTTTTATTAAATTTTAAACATTTAGAAAAAGAAATACATGTTGATAAGTAAGGATATATTTTAAATTGTTTAATATATTGAAAATATTCAGAGCTGGAAAGGATAGTTGACTGTTTTTTGCCCCAATTGTATTTATGATTTACCTGAGCTCAAATTGGTTAACAGGAACTTATTTTAATAATGGACCCTTTGTAATAAACTTAAAGATATCGGAGAAACGCTAAAAGACTGATTCATTGCAAGAATTAAATTCCCCCAAAATGATGGAAAGAATTTCATTATACACGATGGGAAAAAAAAACCCCTCTATATATCTACAGAGGAAGAAATGTGGTTTTAATATCAATATCAAATTTTTATCATAAAATAAACTTTACATTCTGTTTACACAGAAACAGATATGGTCTCTTTAATATTTTAATGATAAAAATTTTCTCATTACCTCGGCATAAAACTCTTGTTCATCCAGAGCGTCTTGATTTTGCTGGGCCTCTAGTAGCTCGTACTGTGTGCCTGCCACGATCTTTGCCCGCTCCTCGATTCCGCGGGAAATGGCCTCAATGGCCTCCATATCGGGGGTCACAGGTCGGACGTTTTCTGCATGGAGCTCCTGAATTATCTCTGTCCAGACTTCTCCCATCTACAACAATATAAATATTCTAAAGTGAGAACTGCATAAAACTTTGTTTTGTAAGAGTGGGTAAAATACAAATGAAGTTCATTAAATAAAAACCTTGCATTGAAGGTTAAAAATGGCATCAGTGTGTTACCGTGATTTGAGATTTTTATTTTTCAGAGAGACCTTTTATCAATTTGATTACTGCAGATTCCTATTTAAACGCGAGGAATTAATTTCCGCATAAAATCGCAAGAGGCAACCCTCGCGGATTTTAGAATCTCGCTTTTATTTTTCAGACAGTTTTAAACTATAGTAAATTATTGCAAAACATTGGTGATTGCGATTATATATTCTCGCGATTTGATGCAGAACAGTGGAATCGTGGAATTAAGTACTCGCATAAAATAAGGAATTTACAGTATTTATATTTTGAGCTTAAGATCTTTCATGGACAGCAGCAATTTTATAAACAAAGAAATAGCAATAATGTGTGAACAAAGAACCCGGTAAATTCAAACTGCAAGAACTACATATGTAATTGCCTTGAATCCAGTTCTGTTTAATTTTTTTTCTCCATTTTAAAATCCTGGCACATTATATATTTATATATTTTTTTTTAAATAAGAAAAACAACGTACCTTGAAATCCAGGTATTTTTCCAACACAACCAGAGTCACATGATCCTCTACAGTGAGTCCAGACAAATCAGACCATCCTAAAATTAAAATTGATAACAGAGTCTTTTTTTAATATTTGTAAGTAGTTTCAGTTAGAAACATCTTTTTTCCATTAATCAACTTTAAAGAGAACCATTAATATGAATGTTCTACTTCACAGTAATTTTTTTCTGCAACTAATTTCCGAAGTAAACATTCAAATTATCAAATGTTAAAAAATAAAAAAAAAAAATTATTTTTAAACTTTTTTCAAGGTTGAGAGAGTATAAATTCAGGTTCATAACCCAAAGAAGTTTGTGCCTGTTTACAGATGATCCCCACAGAAACATAAAAAAAAATTGTCTTTGCTTGATAGGAACTTACCAATCTTACAGAACAGGGAATACAGCTTAGCCCTCATGTTTTCTGACACGTCTACGATGGACTGGCTAGGGTTGCTGGCAGGGAGAGGAACCACCCCCTGGAATTCCTGCAGGGCCCCCATCAGAGGCTTGGTGATATCGGCTATGGCCCCGTCCTTGTCCCGCTTCACCCCCATGTCTTTCTCCTCATTCCTGTAGATGTCACAGAACAGGTGGGCTGCCGAGCAGTTGTCCTTGCCCCGCCACGTGTGAATGTGGTGGATGGTCTTGGGGTTCTCACACAAGTCCAGGAGGCAGCCCAATATCAGGTTGTGGGTGTTCTTAGGGCAGACCTAAACAATTAAGATAAAACATATGTAAAATATAAAATTATTTTACAACTGCTTTAATTGTAGAAAACTACAATTTGTAAGTTTCTTTAGTTCACATTCAGAAAAAAAAAATGTTGAAAATTATTCTTATCATGGGAGTTACTGTAATTGCTTTGCAGATAAACATACATGTATGTACATGTACAGGTAAAATATATATTTTAGAGGTTTTATATTTGAATTTGTATTTCCTACTCCCCCCCCCCCTTCTACACTTTTTACAGATGCACCTTTTCACAACAAAAGGCAAGCACCTGAGAGAATAGTTGTTTTATTTTAAGACAAACATAACATAAACAGTCTATTATGTTCGAGAGGTAACAAGAAAGGATGTTGCACTTGAGTCAATCTGTTTATCTCACCTCCAGAAGGTCTATGAGTAGGAATACGCCTTCTTTCTCCAAAAAGTAGTCCTCTGTGATGTAACAGCCAACCACGGCACACCTGTGTTTACAAAACTAATTAAATTAACGATGGCTGTTTGTTTTCAACAATGAAGTCATTTCTTTCATCACGTCAATAACTGTCTCGTCAATTACAAGTACAAGAGCGAGGTTAATTTTCAAACATGGCACTTCCTTCTCAATTTACCCAATTAGAAAATTTTCTCAAAGCATGTGCTTAAAATTCTGTACGTATCTTCAGATAATGGCCACTTTGCAAGAAAAGGAAGAAAGAAGACAGGAAAAAAAAAACCCCAACAATTCCAGAAGCTTGTTTTGAAAGTTAAATACATGTACCTCAACCAACCCCCCAACCCCCCAACCCCCCCCAATCACCCACCCCTTTTATGGTCACTTGACCTTGAACCTTGACCCTACAGGATACTGACCAGACACAGTCAACTGCAGACAGAAGGAGTCGGTGGTGCCCGAGGCCACTGTTCAGAAAGCTGGAGTTTGTCCTCAGGTAATGGATGACCACATCCACCCCCTCCGTACCAAACAGCTCCTGAAATATACACAGACCTTACAGGTAAAATCCAGCTAGCTTTAATTTACTATTAATCTTGTACGCAAGTATTACATGTACATGGGTATATTACATGTATGTCAACATCCATCCAAAATATATATGTATTATTATTTTTAAAAGTAATACCTAATTGCATTTGGTAGAGATTTTCTTGTGTAACATGACATGTAAATTGCACCTCTCTCTCTCTCTCTCTCTCTCTCTCTCTCTCTCTCTCTCTCTCTCTCTCTCTCTCTCTCTCTCTCTCTCTCTCTGTGTACTCACTTTTCTGTGCATGTCCCCTTCACACAGACAGGACAGAATCAGCAACATATCTGACTGCATCTCAATGTCCACAGCATCATCCTCTGTCTCACTCCTAATGGCGTTCTTCAAGATGGCTATACAATAAAATTAAAATACATTACAGATCTGTAAGCTGTTCCTAGGTCTATCTAATTCATTAATACATGTAGTTTGACAGAGATAATGTGGAATGACTTACTTACTGACAATTCGACATGTGTTACTTAATGGTAGTTTTATGATATTTAGATAGTATGACAAAGCCATCTATAAACTAGAATAAACTGACTTGATATTTTGACTCTCTGATATTTTGACTTATGGTACTAATATTTTGACTTACTGATCTTTTGACTTACTTAAATTTTGACTTACTGATATTTTGACATACTAAAATTTTGACTTACTGATATTTTGACTATTCTATTTATGATGAGTTTGGCCAACTTGTTTGATTGACTCACTGACAGTGGGATATCTGTCTGACTGGTACTAATTGATTTATTTGATTTTTCTGATACTTATTGGGGATTGTGTCGGTACTTACTGATGATTTGGTTAATGACGCCTTGGTCCGACAGATCCTGTAAGACGCCTTCGTCTCCCGTGGATACCACGCTACGCAGAAGACGCAGACAGTGCCTCATCTGCCCTCTCTTGTTGCCACGCCCACCTTTACCATGGAAACTGTTTCCATGGCCACCAAAGTCCTCTGGAAAAATTGGTTTCCACATGAATTAGATTATGGTATGTAAGCATGTGTATTGTTCAAGCATAGTTAATACTGAAAATACTAATAAAGCTTTTGGTTTGCTGAAAATATGACGCTTATTTGCTTATTTGATCTCCCAAAACATGGTTTCACTTATCAAAACAGAGACAGATAAATGAATCACTGAACATTCAAAAAAATTCCATTATGATACGTTAACTTAAGAGTACATATATATACATTCTGATATAAAAAAAAACCCTAAAAACTGTCAAAAGGCAAATTAATAGTTTTGGTAAAAATTTATTATTTAATTTGAAAAATGGATATATGAGCAGTCAGATGGACTGACAATCAGATGAAAAGATAGAATTGACTGATAAATGGTAGGCAGACAGACAGACAAAGGTGATGCTTACCTTCTCCTACACACCACTCCAAGAGGAGGAGCAGACGTGTGCTGCCCTGACAGGTCATGTAGTCCTCAATCATGAGGGGCACGAGGGCACACAGACAGGACATGGCGTGGAGTTGGATCTCCTCAAACTGGGCCGGGGTCCACTCTCGAGGACCAGAGGTGTTCTCATTGGCCCGCACGAAGGAGAACAGGGCCAGCATCAGATGTCCCTCTGATAGAACCTGTAGTGGATAGAAACAAGGTCAGAATTGGGTCAATTTGCACTATAGACCAAAAAAAGATCAGAGTTGGGTCAATTTGTACTATCAACAGAAAAAAAATCAAAATTGGTTCAATTTGTACTATCAGCAGAAAAAAGATCAGAAGTGGTTCAATTTGTACTATCATCAGAAAAAAAAATCAAAATTGGTTCAATTTGTACTATCATCAGAAAAAAAATCAAAATTGGTTCAATTTGTACTAGCAGCAGAAAAAAGATCAGATTTGGGTCAATTTGTACTATCATCAGAAAAAATACAAGAATTTGGTTGAACTAGAAGTTGTCTACAGAATTTTACATTACAAAACAATGCATTTCGTTCATTCTTAATATTTTGACATGAAAAGGGTATTTAAATTACAAAAGTTATGCTGGAATTGAATAAGCATTTAAATATTGTAAAGCACTTGGACGGATTTTATGAACAGGAAAACAATGCAAGAGTAAGATTGTGATTCTGAACAGTTGAATGTGAAAAGTGAGGCCAAAGCTCAGTCATTAATTAGTCCTTATACATATACAAAGAGATGCTTTTTGTTTATGACTTACTGGGACAACTGACGGATCCCTGCTCAGTGTCACCAGGATACTGAACAACAACTTCTTCAGCTCAAAGTCCTCATGGCTCTTCATCAGCTTCAGATGCTTCACCAAAGCATTGTGACTCTTCACTGGAAAAAAGAAACTCAAGAGTTATTTCCCTTCAATTTACTTCAAAATGTTATTAGTTGATATATATTAATTAAGTTAAACTTCTGAATTAAGCTAATACATATGACCATAATGCAACGAATATATTAAACATGCTTATGATGAAAAGCCAGGGACGGGCGATTTAAATTCATTATAAACATAATTCGTTATATCTGTCAAGTTTACAGCATGCTGTAAAGTCACGAGCAATTAAAATCACTTCACTGTAAGTGTCAATTCATTTACTTTTACTGTATTCACCTTTTTGTGAATATTGTGCTACAAAAATGTGCTACCAATTTTATTTATCTAACCCTTCAAGTTAGCTACCTCATACATCATTGGAATCAATAGGATAATAGTTGCATCAAATATTCTTTTAAAATCATTATTATATCCTCCATCTTGGCATTGCTGATAAAAGGGAGGTAACTTACATAGGTTTATTAAAAAAATAACAGACTCAAGAATCCAGTTATTTTTTTATATCTATAATGAACACTTGAAATTGATTGAAAACCCAAATAGAAAAATCTTTGTTTCTTAAATTTCATTATTATTAACTTAAAATGCCTCATAATTTTTGACACGGAACAAAACGACGTTTTAAAATTCCTTTGCAACAAATATCCTTCATAAAAAATACTGAAAATAACTTGTCTCAAACTAATCAATGCTTATTACCCCCCATGTTATAAATCATCAATCAAGAGATGTAAGCATGATGAATTTGACAGAATGGCTTTGGCACACAAGACACAACTCTTCACAATTCAATGGTACTCCAAAATTCCCCCAAAATTCTTAACAATAACAAATGTCTAGAGGCAGTATGAACTAAAATCATATATAATTAAGTGAAGAGAAAAATGATTAGTTTTCTTTATAGCCAAACAAATCTTTTTCACCGGGGAAAAAAAATTTGAAAATATAGCCAACCTTGGGAGGTATTTTTGTCATATAAACATGAGCTGATTTGTTTGTTTTGAGGTTTTTTTTCCTCCATCTTACAATACTTAACTACAATTATGACATTGTTTTAGACACAAACCTTCCTGGAATGTTGCAAACAGCGTCAGCTGTTTGGCGAATCCTGTCTCGACAAACGGGGCATTGGGACATTTTGCCGCCACTAACATGGCAATGACGAGGAGGTCGTTACGGAGTTGTCTCCCATAATGACTGTAGCTTTGAGTCAGCTGGTACACAAAGGCATCACGGAGTTGGCTGCAGAGAATTGAAAACAATCATATATCAATTCAATCCTCGTAAAGTGTGGCAGGAAGTATTTATGAACACACTTTTTTGATTTCATTTTCTCATGGTTAAAATATCTGCACATATTTCATGGAATATTTCAGTGTATGTCAAAAATGCTCTTGAGAGCAGTGAGTTTTTAGAAGACAAATACAGAAATATTTTTGGTTAAATTTCTGTTTTTGACATTAATATGAATATCAAGTTGAAATACACTTCTAAAGATTCATTTACACCTGTCTGCTTAAAGGCAAAGTCAATTTAAAATCAATATATTTATGAAATCTTTCAGGACACTCCACAATGCATCTTTAGCAGGAAGCTGATTTTGGCCTATCTCGATGAGCTATGTCAATAAGCTAAATTAAAAAACACTTAAATCGAAAATACTTGGGCAAGAGGCCATAAAAAATCAATGTATTGACTCTCGTGCCAAAAATTTCAAAATTAACTTGGGCCAACAGATTTTATTGCAAGATTTGCAAGGGGGAATAACTCAATTTTCAAATAATAAAATTGATTTATTCTCATATACATTAAATTAAAATTAATGTGATAGCATTTGACCAACTGCGGGTGTGCCTGAACTTATACATTTTTTTTTTTTTGGTCTAACACAGTACCTGATGCAGGTCAGATTATTTAGTTGCTCAGCGAGTTGCCCTTGGTCTCCATTTTCCAACATGTTCCAGAGAATATCGACAGAGCGGAACAGAAGTTGACCTGTGGGGTCAGGGTCCATCAAGCGTGAACAAACTGTGGTGGCAGCTTCAGCTCTCAGCATCTGATCACAGTTCTTATCTGTAATACATACAGATCATAAAATTATTATATAAGTGTTGTTTTTTTTTAGCTTTGAATCATATCATTTATATTATGTTTTATTATATAACAGTTACTGCTGGCAAAACATATTTCTAATCATTGTGTGCTTTTTGAAAAGGGATTTTTTTTTGCTACATTAACTATATTTCAATTTGAAAAATCATTATTCTATTTCTCTCCACTTTTTTTTCAAATGAGTACACAAAAACATTATAATTTTCTTAAAGTCAGCAACATTTCATTAAACATTTACCTGATCCTTTAGAAAAATGCTGTAGGACATTGAGCACTGCCAGTTTGATGTCCACATCTTTCTCCAGCAATGCCAGGGACTGAAAAATCGAGTCAATAACTCATGGTTAGTGGTCCAACAAAATATATACAAATATACATCAAAAGAGCCTAGCTGCCTTTTAATAACGGTACTTTTGATAGTCTGATATAGTTTTCATGAATTGTAGCTTCAAGAGAGATGAAATCAAAACACTCCACTGACCTTGACTAAGGTTTCGGATACGTCGCTGTTCTCAATCACACCCTTGTTGTAAGACAAACTCGTAGCTTGCAGCTCTATACAAAAAAATATTACGATTAAAATTCAAAGTCCATCAGAAAACTTAAGTACATGTATTTTAATATTCAAACAGATAAATCTGAAGAAATGAACAAGGTATAAAATAATGTAATAATATCAAATAATTATTACCAAAAGTCATTTTATAATTAAGAAGAAATGAGGATTTATTTTGATGAGATTAAAATTAATTCTACTTACTTTGAACATCCTGGTTGGTTGGTTTCTCGCTGTAAAATGCCACCAATGTGTCACAGATCTGCTTCCTTATATCTCTCGATGGAACTCGCATTAAATATCCTATAATGTATTCCGTAACAAAAAGACTATAAAACTCTTTAAAGAAGATGCAAAAAACCAAAACTCTTTTTAAAATTGTAAGTTTTTCCTGGTGATAATAATATTATATCAATGCATTATTTAGAAACAAAAATCATTTTATTGAACCAAATGATCATGAGCAAGTTTACAATTAAAACAAATTTGAAATGTAAAATATAATCACAAACCTAATTGTGACACAGATTCTGTCACGATCTGTTCAAAAACAAGCTCGTCCGACGACTTCTCTTTGAGGAAAGGTAAGCTACATATTTTGAGAATATCACAGATAATTTTTTCAAAGAGAGGCTCCTCATCTTGGCCTGCCACTCGGTCCGAGCACACATTCAGGATCTTGAAGACCTGAACCAAATCTTTCATAGGCTGAATGATAGTTAAGGAAGAAAACACAATTTTAATCACATCTCTCATAAACTGTTTACCTGTGACTATAATTTTTCAAATGGTTCATCTAAAATTACTCTTTTTGATTTACTATGGAATTGAATTCTTCTTTGTGGTGGCTAATTGCTCAAGGATTTTGTGAATTAACACTTATTTTAGAAATAAACAGCAAGTTAAAAAGTTTATCGGGATATGAAATTGGTTGGTCACATAAATCAAATCTTGTGAGGTCTAAAGGGCTTCTAAGAAGTTTTACAATACAATTTTAACCACCATTCAGTAGAAAAATTACAAATATTTCAGCTTTGAAATTTTCTTAAATTTGTCTTAATAGAGAGCTTTCTTTCTCAAGGAGATTAAGATGGCAGTCCTCATAACCCCCCAAAAGACCTGAAAAATAATGAAAAACTGAAGGAAGGATACAAATCCCTTTTGATAATGTTTCACCAGTCTCTGCAGAGCATTGATATGTCTGTCAATTAGATGAACCTGAAAAAAGAAATTAATTCAATTTATTGAATCTTAAAAATATTTCCAATCATCAGAGCACAATGATCACATTGAAAAAAAAATTCTGTATAAGTGTTCAAATTTAAGAAATGAAATAAAATGATTTTGAAATTGAACTTAGTAATTAATAAATTTAATTGACAGCAAAACAAACCCTCGAGTGAAGAGACACAAATTCCTGCTACTTTATATAGCATGCCTTTATATTTCTGGTAAGACCCATATATACATGTACTGTATGTATACTGGTGTGCGACCAGTTCTCACCGAGTACCATTTCTCGCCAGTACATTGTGACGTCATTTTATCAACACATAAATTAATATACGAAAAACGACATCACAATGTACTGGCAAGAAATTGGTACACGACGAGAACTGGTCACACGCCTGTACAGAATAATAGACAGATGTAAGCATTAAATATATCATACTCACCGAGTGTGGATCTGTAAGGAGTTTTACAACCCTGCTCAAGTTGATTGGTTGAAGCTTTGTTCCCTGCAAGATTTCAATAATCAAGCCTATGTTATTATATCTTATCATACATTTCCTGATATTTCAATGTTTTTTAGTATTTACAAATGGAATTAAGGCCTACAAACAATCGTATAAATTTCGAGTTTTTAGCAAGACGACTTTGACGAGAGAACTATCAAACCTAGAATATGGAATAAAGAATTAAGTTACCTTTAAAACACCGATATCATCATCTGTGATAATGTGTGCTACAATGGGTACCCGAGGTCTTTCGGGCATGATGGCCTGTGTGGTAGTCAGTGTTGGGTTAAAAGCGTGATGTTGCATTTCGGTTGCCGCCATTTTGTCTATATTTGTTCAAAACACAGCAAATATAAGACTTCTTTGCCAAATGGTATTTCAAATCAAGTCCAATTCTAAGTAATCCAAGAAAATATTGAATATTTATCCATCTCCGAATGGAAAGATGGACTCCATTTTATGTTGCTAGGTAAACAGGAAGTCGGAATAAAAATAATGAGTTACCTCCCTTTGATGCGCGCGGATCACATATTCCTCTGTTTTTATTTTTCATCATTTAATGTAGAGTGCCTCCCTTAGTAAAGAATGGTACAGGTTTCTTTGAATTTTTTTTTGTTTTGCCCTTTGTTTTTAAAATGTTAGAGTTTTTTTTACACTTTCGAGATTGAGGGGAGGGTGGGGGAGAATCGTTAAATAACCCCCCCCCCTCTCTCTCTGAACAAATTAAAATGAAAACAGATTGTATGTTTACTTCCTTTCCTGATTTATTAAATTTAATTATTTCTTCTGATCAGAAAATTACAATGTACGTATATATTATTAAAATGTTCACCAAATTGCAAAATCAAAATATAACAAAATGTGTTTCTTTCATATAAAAAAGTGTTAAATGCATGTTATAAATTGAGGTATGATTTTATTTATTTAATTTAATCCTAGCATACATACGCTGGGACCCAGGTCGTCCATCCGAAATTTTTTTTAGGGCTACAGACCTGCAGCTAAGCATACATGACTGATGTATTTGACTCCATCATTAAACCAATTCTTATTTAACAAAAGATCTCTAAAAAGCGAAAGAATACACTTCAACACCAAGAGTACAATATTCTTGGTGTTCACAGGAAAAGTGCAAATTTTGCAGTATTGTTTGAATCAGCTGAATTGCGAAGAAGATTCCCCTTGCCATAAGATTTTCCCTTATTTATAGATGCATATGAATGACGTAGTAAAAATCTTTTCGTAACTGGTAAAAACTTATGGTTTGCATTCATACGAAAAAGATTTTGGAATATCAAAGATGAAGTAATTTATTATGTGAAACATAGGGCGCAATTGATTAAGCTTAACTATGTGTACATCCTTGTAAACATTTCGTATTGTATGTCAAGTGCATCTTAAATGGTGTAGTGTACATGGTGTAAGGAAGATAAGGATAAATATGGCGGAAAAGGATGCAGTTTTAAAAGAGAATCGGCGACCATCCAAGGGTTTTTTTTCTAGAAATAAATGCAATGAAATAAACACATTTCAAATTCAATGGCTTTCATACAAAAGCAACTTGTATACGACTTCTAAACTGTTATATTACAGACTCTGTACCTAAAATCATTTGTAAAGTTTCCAGTAGTCATAACATTCGTCCACTATATTGGTTTCAGTGCTACACCCAACACATGCCCCTGCTTTGGTGTAAAAGAAAAAAGTGTCCATGCACGCCCCGTTGAACACCGAAACGATACACCGCCTACACCACTGCACTTGATTTACCAAAATGTACATGGTGTACACCAGTGACCTATTTATAAAATCAAACGCGCCCCTAAATTTAAGTATAATGGCCTTATCAAAGTGTCTGACCCAGGGGTCATTACTTTCACAATTTTGGTAGAGAGCTTCACTTTATGGACTTTATACCATGCATTTATTGTTTCTCATATACATATGCGAGTTAAGAAAGAGGACTTTTGAAAGATTGAATACCTTTTCACTGTAAGTCCACAATGACTTCAACCTTTGATTTCAACTCCTGATCTGATGACTCAAGGGCCATGAATTAACAAATTTGGTAGAAGGTTATATGGACATCATAACACGGAAATCTTAGTAAAGATTTTTGAAATTTAGTCTTTTTTTGTGTGCATATTTTGCCCACACGTGAGGCTGTTGGGTCGGTTAAAGTCACTATTTCATAATTTAGATTCCCCATACCCTTCAAACCAAAAATGGTAGCAATTGGCCTAGTAGTTTTCAAAAAGTTGTAAAAGTAAAATTGTTTATGCAGGTGGAACGACAGACGTTGCATGATGATTTGCAATAGGTCACTGAATGACTCAGGTGACATAAAAACTGAAGAATTACTCAGTTCTAAATGTTGGTACATTTTTGTAATATGTTCAGCAATATATATAACAAAAGATATCACCATTAGGCATTATGCTGTGCCTTATTCTCCCTGCTTTCTCCAATTAAAACACAAAAAACACTTTAATATTATATAATAATTTATTCATGAAATTCCAATTTCAAGTGATTTAAGCTAAGTTAATTAAGATGGTATGGGACACTTCCATGTTGTGACTTACTATTTATCGAAATGAACAATAAAATCAAGTGTAATTTTATAAATAGTGTTTCTTTCCCAAAATTGTCACCGAACAGCATTGTGTAGTGGGTTAGAGGTTTCTCTAGGAATCTGTTGGTCATGAGTTCAAATCCTCTGGTGATTTTAAAATTTTACCTTTCCAGAGAATTTCAATACATATTTTTTGGTCAAATATTGTGAAATATAAAAATTCTAAACCGGTGAAAGTACCTTATTTATAATGTACTTTAATCCACATTAATATTGACAAATGTCCCATATCACCTTAAACAGTGCAAGGTCAGTACAGTAAAACTCGTTTCGTACGAACACGGATATAGCGAATTCTTGGATAAAGCGAAGTTTTTTTTAGTCCCTGGAAAAAAAATTAACAAATCTTAGCAAAATTTTACAGATATAACAAATTCGGATATAACGAATTTATGGATATAGCAAACTCTTTTTGAATCCCGTAGAGGTGATTAATAACGAAATTTAACACCTTTATAACGAATTTCTTTACAGTTGATAAAGTTTGCTCTACCATCTAACATAATAGTTTGAATGAATTCTTTTTCATAAATATTTTTCAATTCACTCATTATTAAAGGTATCAAAGTAATGTATTTTTATTTTAAGACCCAATTAACAAAAATTATAGTCTAGTAAAAGAAAACGTATATAATGAATTCGCTATGGTTATTATTACGAATTCGTTATACGGATATAACGAATTACAGATATAACGAAGTAAAGCCATTGGTCCCGAAGACTTCGCTATAAACGAGTTTTACTGTATTCATATGTGTATAAATGTGTTTTTAACAACAAAATAGAAAAAAAAAACCACTTTTATCATCCACAAAGTTGAAAAATAATTGCACCAAATAATCCAAAATACAGAAAAAGCAACATGTTTTAGTTCAACCAGTATGCAAATTTGACCTTAACTTTGATACCTTTAAGTTTTAAACTTCTTGAAAGGAATGTTCTAGTTGGAATAAAAGGAAGAAAATAAAGGCCAAAAACAGTAAACTTTTGTCAATCTTGGATATAGAAAAGTACGGTAACCAAAAGTAATAAAAACGTCTTATAAACAAAACAAGTTTGTTATCCAATGCAAAAGGGAAAAATATAGGCATTACAGTGGTATATGATATCATAAAGTATTGTACACAAATAATCAAAATGTGAAAAAAAATTAATTACACTGCATGCTAAATACTGCTAATTCAACAAGATCAATGAATTTAAAAAAAACCAACATGTGTGATCACTTTAAATCCCACATTTAAAAAAAAAAAAATAAATAAAAAACTTTCAGCTGGGTAAGCGTCATTAAGGAAAAAAAACTATACCAAGACAAACCCAACCCACCTCGATCACTAGCATTTTTTCACTGGAGGAGGAGGGGGAGGGGGAGGAGGTATAGTGGTGTGATGAGTGCCTTGTATCAACGACTTGTTTATGTATTGCCAAATTTTGATAAATTTAAATAATATTCAGTCGTGATTTACGAGTACAAATCACATAATGTGTGAACTAGCCATGTGAATTTGAGCGATTCTCTGAACTCTGATAAATGTAGCATTTGTTGCCCTTTAGCGCCGGCCGCGAGCACACAAAAGTACAAAGCATGCCGTACATTTGGTAATTTTCGCATTGATCTAATTTTCATTTTTTTTCACAACTACTTTTAAATCTTAAAATATTCAATTCGCAGAAATTATATCCAGTAATGTTTGGTATAAGAAACTTTTTAAATCGCAAAAAAATGACACAAATAAAAACTGGTACACATTTTCTCCTTTTTCAAAAATTTTGTGACACGCGAAAAAACCCCCAAATATACTGTATCATGTCAGACAGAATCCCTTCAAAATTCATTTACACAACAAAATGTGCCACATATGTAGTGAAACATATGTGGCATACTTTTGCTGTGAAGTATTTTCGGGACATTTAGATTTAGCCTTGCGGTAAGGCTGTCAAATTTTAGTCAACGTTAGTTTGCCTACAGCATTGATCTATCAACTTTGAACAGCCTTTTTGTGAGAACAAATATTAGAGAGAATGATTTGAATGCATTAGGCTAGCATTGAAAGACCTGAACATGTAAATAACATGTCCTCAGTTGGGGATTCAAATCTCGTTGTTATAAACCATCTAACGGGTAAATGTGTACCGATTCAACCCCATTTTACGAAACTCGGATTTTCCTCCCAAAAAGCTACCAATGAAGTTTCAAATCATATCTCTGCAGCACAAAGGAAGAAAGTTTAGAAAATCAAGTAGGACAGTCAGTTAGAAGATAGACTTGGGGAAAATTTACAGTCCCATCCAATGTTATTGGTAGGAAACAAGCAAATACAAATATTAAATATAAATTTGACAGAGCCATAAGTACTTATGAAATGACATTTCCATCATTAAAAATTTGATGAAGAATGAGAGAAGCCCAAAACTGCATTAAAAATTCTTTTTGACCATTCAAAAATTCAATTTACAAAGGATGTAAGAGAGAAACTGAGAACCCATGAAGATTTCTCTAAAACTGTTGTTCAGTAAAACATGAATGAGTAGTCATATTCCACCTGAATTGATTACATCCCCCCTCCCTTAATCAAATGCTTATAAAATTTACAAATCCCTTTAAGCCTTATCTTTAAAAAATCATTAAAACAGTTGAAATTTTGGTGTCATATTATCATTCCTGATTCTTCCATTATATAAAAAATTAATCATTAAGAATTTCCTAAATCACTAAGCCCTTAAAAGTTTCATCTCATAAAACCACAAAAAATGTCAAGGTTTTCATTAAATATAGAATGTCAAAGTCCAAAATTTTTTATTAACACTTTTAATCTTCAAGAGACTTTCTGAGTAACACAAAAACTAGGCCTGAAGGATGGAGAAGTCAGGCACATTTCCCAGAAGGCTGTTGTCCACCATGACAGGTTTCGGCTCCTCTGGCTCATAGGGAGCCATTCTCTTTCTTCCCTTGCGGGGGGCTTTCATGGGCCCCGGGGACATTGGTTCCTCCATCTGGGAGGTGTTGCTGCACACAGATGTCATCGTGCTCAGCTGACGCGATCTGCGGCGACAGAAGGACGTCACTTTGGTCGAAGCTTCCACTCTTGCCTCCGATAATGGAAAACACGGAATCATGTTTTTCCTCTTCATTGCTGCAATTTAAAAAATAACATCACACACACAATTTACTTTTTTATTCTAAGAAAAATTTTGTATGTCTGCAATGTACATTTTTAAATTTTGACACCTGAACATCCTGAATCCTTACCTAGATTTGACCTACATAGACCTACTGAAGTAAAAGCTTCTTTATAGCCTTAAGGCCAAAAATTGATGACCAAATTTATAACCCACATATTCAACATCCAAATAACGCTTTCTTCTTACCTTCAATTTTGAGAAGCCCCTGTTCTGCGGATAGTCGATTTTTGGGAACACCTTGCAGAAGTCCCTTCAATAGCTCTTTTATAGCAGTACTTCCTTTGTCTGTCAGCATCAGCTTCAACACCATGTCTGGGTCCCGTGCATTCTGTCAAAATCGAAAATTAAAAATTAAGAAAGCTTCACTGATAAGCAATAAGCAAACTTATAAATTGACACTGCACCAAATTATCAGTATCAGGAAGAATTATTATATTATCAAGTTTCATTATACACACTAGACAAAATAAATCTGGAGGTTTTTTTCTTGTCAGCATTTGCATAGTTTATATAGTGCAATTAAGTAATTGCTGACGTATTAAAACTCTTCAACTGGTCTATTGATAGTAATACAGTATCAATATTTCAGTCATACACCCCACTCCCATCCAAGAAAACCTTGACATCAAAATTCTTAAAACAGTTTTCAGTCAATACCCCATTTACAATAACAGAGAAGTCTTGTTTTGTTGAAAAAATAAATAAAAAAAAATCACCTGAGACACACATAAAAAGAGATGACAAAAAGATTAAATTTTTACTCTCTGTTCATTGAAATCAAAATAAAGCACTTTGGGAAACACATAAAAAGAGATTTAAAAAAAAGAAAGATATAGCATTTATGAGGAGATAACGTACAGCGATGATGATGTTGAGCCTCAGTTTGTTGACATCCTCCACGTTAGTGTAGGAGGAGGCACCATTGGTGTAGAACTTCATCTGGGTGTGCGTCTTCTCCAGCATGAACTGCAGCACCAGGCCAAACGCAAACACGTCTACCTTGCCTGTCAGAGAAAAGTCCTCCGTCTCGTTCTTGAAGACGCTGGGGTAGCGACTCTTCAGGAAAGCACGGCACATCTCGGGGGCCATGTACTCTGATGTCCAGCCCTGGTAGTCTTGCTCCTGGTCACCAACCTTGGCGGAACCGAAGTCTGTTATTTTGATCTTCAGGTCATCGGTGACGCAGATGTTCTCCGCTGCAGGAAAAATAAAGATAATGCAATCAAAAGTTTCATTATTAAATAAACACAATTACAATCGGTAACACCAAAATTTTCAGCTGTGGGAAAGAAAGAAGAAAGACAAATTTTGAAGGAACATATCACAAACCAGCTTTGAAAAGCTAGCATGATGAGGTTAATGAATTATAAAACAGAGGCAGACGAGTTTCTAAATTAGTACCTTTTTTCTTTCAAATGACCTTGACTTTTGCTAAACTTCCTTTGAAGGACAAAAAGACTTCAAATACAATGCAAGTTAATAAATTCACAATCTTTTTTTTGAGTAAAAAATTTTGCTGAGTGGGCTTTTAAAAGGCATCAACAACAACCAAAATCAATGTTTTTGAATTTTTAAAAATCTATACTACTATATTAAAATAATAGACTCAAATTTTTGGGCTTTAAAACTTTGTTTTCTATATTTTAAACATCATTGGTACTTGGAGATTACCAATTTGTTTTTATTTTTTTCTCAATCAAGCTTCGCTAATTAACAATCAACTAAAATTCCTTTAAAAAATCTGGAAATCATCTGGATTTTTTGGATTTTACAATCTTGTGCATGCGCATTACATTCACGCTAAATCACAGGAGGCTCCTTAGTTTACGTTTCCAAAATATCACATTTGCATGGATTAACTCAGATACGATATTACAAATGCATGTAAATTTTCATTGAAAATTTGTCATCTGTTCTGTTCATCAAAGGAAATACAGGAGATAACTCTAACTCAGTGCATTTAATATGAAAAATCCCGAGAGTTTCGAATGTATACGTCCCTGGTAAATTCGAAGCAAGTAAAAAACGTTGGTGAAAAAGTGTTGAATTCTTCATCAATATGAATTAAATTTTTAGATGAAAGATATTTACAGCCTCAAAATGGTTTGTTATGAATAATTTTAAGGTGCCTCACTACACCGTGAAATAGTTTCTCAAATCAGCAGAAACTTACTTGATTAGGATAGTGAGCATAATGGATAAGAAGTATAAATGCAAATAGGCGAAAAAATGTGCAATTTTAGATAAAAAATGATGTTTTCAAAAATTTCATTCAGTAAACATGAACAAAAGCCCCAGGTGGATTCGAACTCATGACATGCGGTTCACAAGCCTGATACTTTAACCACTGAGCTATGACGATATACATCTGAATCGATTGATACAAACAGTTTAACAAAACATTTAAATCGCCATCTTGTGACGCAGTGTCTTAAAAAGTGTAAGTCTCGGTGTAGTGAAGTACCTTAAAACTGTTATTTTCAATGCAGCTTCATTAATTTTCTCGAAAATCGTTTCGTAGTGATTCCTAATTTTTTGCTACATTACGGGTATATGGGAGGCATTTTAACTGTGGCCATGGCCTGTCCCGAGACAAAGTTAAATTATTCTAACTAAGCAAAGTGTAGTGAAATTAATAGCATTATTGTATGCTTAAATCTTGGTTATGTAAATGTCAACAATACGGTGTGTTGATGTATTTATTTCGTAAATGTCCGACATCATAGTGCAATGTCAACCCGTGCACGCACGGGTCAAAGTCTAGTGAGGGTTAAAAAAATATAGGGGTTAATAAAGAAGCTACGTTGGGGGGAACTTAACTTGGATTGTTGAAAATATAGCACAGGTGTAAAAAATGAAGTGACAGTCTGAGACGACTTACGCTTCAGATCCAGGTGTTTGATTTGGTGTTCATCCAGGTACTTGAGGGCCGACAGACACTGGGTTGTCATGCTCCAGATCAGCGTCTCCTCCATGGTCTGTCGCTTCAGGACAAAGTTCAGCAGGTTCGTCCCTAAAACATGTAATCAGTTATGCATTGTGACCTCTCTTGACCTTTCAACTCAATGACCCCCAAAATTTGGACCTGGAAATTTTGGACAAAAAAAATCTTTAAAATGTTTGTAATAATTTTTTTGGGTCATCATTTGCAAAATGTTAATGGTGAGATATTTTTTTTTAATTCAAAAAAGGCTTTCAAAATAAAAATGCAGTCAAAGGAGATACTTCCTTACTAAAATAAAATGTACATCAAACTCCTAAAAACCAAATTTATGGATTGACAAGAAAATGAGTGTTTTGTACATTATTTTATTTTTTTTTAAGCAACTGTCAATTAATTTCACACCAACAAAATTTTATGTGTATTTACGTTTTATTAAAAAATCAACAGATACCAAGGAAATCAAATGGATTCTAACCTGCGTATTCCATCAGGATCTCGGAGACGCTGTCCCTCTTGATGTATCCGTAGAGGGTCGTGATGTTCTCATGCTCCAGGTACAGCAACACGACCACCTCTCCCACTTTGAAATCCTTCTGCACCTGTCAGGTCAATAGGTCAAAGGTTAAAGGCAGTCGTGTTTAAATGCAAAATGTGCAATTCAAATGGCATAAGACAATGTAATAGTTCTAAGAAAAAGAAAAACAATCTGACAAGTAAAACGTGCCTTTATTTGAAAGTGAAGAATAAATCTGGCGGTATGATAGTCAAGTAATGTACATGTATAAAATACAATTTGCATGTACCTTCTTGAGAACAAACTCCTTGGTGGTGGCGTTATCTCTACACAGGTCAACCGAGCCGTATGAGCCGGTCCCCAGCTGTTTCAGGATCGAGAAGTGGCCCTCGTTGTATTCATCATAGTGAGAACTCTTCATTCCCTGCAACAGTGAGAAATATTTTCGTTATGAAAGAGATATGCTAGATGCGAAAAATATTTACAAAATTGTCAAATAACTGCCTTTTTATTTTGCATTGCAAAGTGTGCTGAGAGTATTGTAAGCACATCTTAAATCCAATTCATACTTCTTTTTATATATAATCAATTCAAAATCAAAACGTTAATTTGTATGTTGGATGTTGCACTCAAATTTCATTAGCATTAGCCCAGATTTTTTTCCAGCTTTAATTTGTCAAGGATTTGCAAGGTAGATGAGAGGACAAGAAACCCTTGACTTGGCTGGAACTTACGGAGCACAAAACTCCAGTTACTCCGGTTGTCATCTGGTTCTCGTTGTTCAACAGCTCTACCAAGGCCTCCTTCTCACCATCTACCACTTTTCTAAAATGAAAAAAAAAAGTTTTACTATTTATAATTTCAGATATTTTAATACTAATTTTAGGATTTTAAAATCTGAGCAGGGTTTTCAATAATTTTTAAGTTAAGAGGTGAATTAGTCATTTTAATATGTATTTTACTTTTCCAATAGATTATAGTTAAAGAAAAAAAACAGTGTCAGAAAATTTAATCCTGCATACTATATACCACCTGACAAGAATATAAACAGGACTTGACTATTATAAAGAAGGCTTACCCTGTCTCAAAGTTTTTCTTGCGCTCTTTTTGGCTTGGCTCTATCTCCCCAATCTCTTCCATCAACTCCAGAATCTCGTTCAGGTCCTCAATTCCCCCAGTCCTCATCTGGATCCCCAGGCCCCCCATCTGTCCAGTGTCAACAGCAAAAGGTGGATCCACTACTATGGCACCCACATCTTCCTCTTTGGTTTTCTTCTGCTGGCTGATGAGAAAACCTTGATCCTCCTCTTCGGAGACGACTTTCGTTGACATTCGCAGCTTCTTTGTGGGAGCGGGCTGAGAGGGTTGCGTCCATTTTGTGTTCTGAGTAGCTGGGACCGGGGTCTGTATGTCCTTGAAAGACTCCGGAAAAGTGATCTTAGTGGGCAATTTCTCGCCTTCATCATCACTGTCGATTACAATGACAGATGGGGAGGCATCAAAGACCTTTGTTTTTTTCGAGATGTTCACTCTCAAGCTGTCTGATCCATGGCTGTTTGAACTGTTGAAAGCGTGTTTCAGCTTTTGTAGGTAATGCACATCATACCCTATTTCCATGAAGAAAAAAAAAAACATACATGTATATTGATGCCATAAAATAGATCTTAATTTTTTAAAACTTTTCTTTAATGTACGAGACATTCATTTTCTTTTCTTTTTTTAACTTTCTTCTATGAAGGCCAATTTATATAGATTGTAAATCTATATGAATAAAGATTATAATAGGAATGCATCATTTAGCTTGTTTGTTCTGAAGTTAAAACTGTGTTTCCTTGAGAATGTTAATTAATACCCACTAAATTCATGAAAATTAAGCTAGTCTATTTACCGAATGCTGTTTTATCAGGGAGAAATTTGGGCACTTCCCGTCCGTCATTCAACAACATGGGCACGTGATGCTCCTGTCCACTGTCGTCCATGGGCTGCTGGTACGCCAGCCCCTGTGAAACCACGGTCCTCCTCATTTCTACAGAGACTGAAAATACATAGAGGTTACATCACAACCTGCATCAAAAGAAATGAAACTAAAACCCATCTCAAATGTAATGTTAATCAATGTACACTGTATCAAACTTGGAACATTTTCGACTAGTAAATGGGACATTATTTTCCCTTGTTTTCCACCTGAGATGTGTTCCTTTATTGGGTCCAAATAAGGTGGTAACTAGAATCAGACAACCTTGAATAAACAAAGTTTTCTCTGATTTCATTTCTAAGAAGACTGTAAATAAGAGGTTAAAAAATGTGAGACCTACTGTTCATTGTTACACATAAGGTCTAATACATATTACAAATGCAAGGTTTAATACTATATTTGCACTACAGTAACACTTGAGGAATTTTATACTGCAGAATTTGTATGCAGTATTCAACGGCACTTCAAAATATTTTTTTGTACTAGATTTCCAAAATTAACGGACTTGTGTGAGAAATGGGGTAATATAGGCTTTGATTGTAATTATATCAGTTATCAAAAACAAATTGACAATGTGAAGTAAAATCTATTTGCATGTACTGTAATTTACTCCTATCTGTTTAAAAATATTTATAGTCTCAATTCTTTTGTCATGATTGTTAATGAACCCTGCGCAGACTCAAATCTATTTTTAAGATCGTGTCATTTTCTGCAACAAGTCACAGTTCATTGTACGAAAATGGGTGGGGCCCTACTTGAGCAATCACACTTGCGCGTTGCTGTCATGTAATATCAAGGCAACTAATTCTTAAAAATTCATAAAATTCTTTAAAATTCCCATTCACTTAATGACTTATAAATCTTAACTGTGATTTCACAATGAATATACATAATTACTGAAATATTTTAATTTAATTAATCAGTAGTCTATTCAGGCCAATGTGAATATGAATCCTATATCAGATTTTCACAACAGACCTATGACGACACATTATATGTCACTTAAAAACAATACTTGAAGTACAAATTACTTACAGTTATAGCATACAGTGTTTCTCAATACACAAAGACAAAATTTCCAACCGGGAATTACCAATATGGGAATTCCCCTTGAATCAAAATGGCGTCTGTCAAAACTAAACAAAGGGGGTGGGCCCTGTAAGCTTTAAAATGAGTCCCGAAAACAAAATAAGTAATTTTGCCTTTTGGGGAGGTCTTGTAACTTCACAATTAGTAACAATAAGTCAGATTTATACAATATAAAAAGATGTCAAAATGGCTTCCAAAACCGAAACCATCGATTCAGCCACTCAACATATTTCCGGTCGAGACATACCACTCCTTTCCATATAAATACTAAAATACGATATAAATAAAACCTAATTACCTGGCTTATCCTCTATAATATCTTCTAAGTCCTCTTATTAACTGAATATCAAGAAATCACTATATTTTTTCCGAGTCTTGAAATTGCGCATTGTTTTGAGAATTGTCGTAGACAATTCGTTCGTTAAATTTTCGATTTCGGAAAATAAAAGTACAACTTACTTTAATTGAAATATAAGTCAAAGGGGATGATCTCAAAAGAATAAAAAAGAAGACGATATTAACGTGTATTTGTTGATATTGTGTATATTGTAAATTTATTATTTGCTGAACTTTTACCACTTTATCATGTTTATGCAGCGTCAAACCTTTGAGAATAGGCTTCTATGCACAGGGGCGAATCCAGGATTTGTAGATAGTGGCAGGCAGGGGTCTGGAGGCCCCTAGCTTGGCCTTTGGTGGGTCCAGGGCAAAGCCCCATGGGGGCCCGAAAGCTCCTGGATTCTAGAGATATTTTAGGGTAAAAATGAAGTCTTCAATGTCAGACTTGCGTGATATTTCTTCCCGTAGAAAGAAATTACTCAAAAGTTAAGAAAAAATAAATCTCAGACCTGCAGTAAACCCATCAAATACTTTTGCCTTTCAGGGATCCTTTTATCTTTGAGTAATGGCTCTAAATCAATTATTTTTTTTTTTAATTGAAAATTCAATGGGAGTATGTATATTGTAAATGAAATTTACCCCCCCCCCCCCAAAAAAAAAAACCACCCAAAAAACCCAGCTGTATCAGTTATGATACGCTAGAAAGGACAGCTAGTAGATCTATAACCTATATATAACTACTCAAAAGTGGTTGATACATGTAGATTACATCTGAACCCATCGACCTGACCTAGGCAGATGAAAATAAAACCTCCGAATTTAATTCATAATTTTTACATCCAAAATAATAATTCAATGCTTAATACATGCATATTACATGAATAATACAGTCCAGTAATTAGTACCCTCGCTTGGCATTAGAAAGAACAACAATATTTTAGTAATATAATACATTCTTTTACTTTAATCAGTAAAATTGTTTTGAAACTTATAGACAGCAATATAATCAATAAATGTTTAAAATGATTCAAAACTCAACATGTAGCATACGAATAACAAGAATACTAAATGCATGGAAGGTTAGGTCTATGAAAAAAAATTGTATACCTATAATGGAATGTGTGTACCATTAAGGTACGTAACAATTATTTGAAATATACAACTCGTGGTGTTCATTCCAAGAAAATCAAATCACTGCATATGTTTGTGTGCTTATTTGAAAAAAGACAAGCACAATCAAGCTCATATCTGTTTATGCATGTAAAACTCCAATCATTGTTTAAACAATCTCATACAAGTACAAGCAATGCACACTCGAACACTCTGTAACACAAATTATCTTCAAACTGTCAGCTGCATTTATAACTCCACGTCTACAATAACAGTAACTGATTGTACGTCACGTCAACATATATACTTGTATATATAAAAAAATCAAAATCCAACCATAGCTAGTGAACAAGCATCATGAAATGCATCAACAGCTGACCAGGGCAGTTGCTGTCTATTACGTCATGTTCACTGTATTGTATATTTTAATAATCCCATGATTGCAATAACTGATTGTCACATAAAAAAGTTCTAAAAATATTTTTTAAAAAGCATCATGAAATACATCAACAGCTGACCAGGACATGCGCAGTTGCTGTCTATTACGTCATATTCACTGTATAGTATATTCTAATAATCCCATGATTGCAATAACTGATTGTCACATAAAAAAAGTTCTAAAAATGTAATTAAAAACGCGACCGTTAATACTTAATAGTAAACCAGCAAAACGAAGCAAAAAGTACACGTATACTGTAACGCTATAATAGCCCTAAACATGCCTTCATATTTTTGGCACTTTGAGTTACCCTATGATATATATCGAAGCTAAAAAAAAAAAAATGCGTTCTAATGTAAATAGCGTATTCAGGTAATAAGCTAATTATCCAGCCGCCGTGACTTTTAATATAACTGGATAGTCGTGGCCATTTTAAAGCTATATTTAAATGTAACTCCATTAGACGAAGCTCTCTTTATAAAAATATTGGAAAATGTTCAAATTTTAAAGCTCTAATATTTGGACACGTTCTCAACCGGTTCGTCCATTTTTTTTTCCAGATTTCAGTATATGTGTATAATAATTGACATTTATATTTCAGAAGCTACTTGTATACAAAATGAGTAAATATAACATAGACTCTTTTTAAATAAAGATAACGTTTAGATGCATTTATCACATACTTCTTGTACAACGAGGTTGATGCGATATCACATTTTTTTTTAAATTTGGCGCCACAGCCACGTCATAATTACAGTTCCTGCTATATATAGTAGTTTACGAATCCTCAGCTCCATCCAGGAACAACATGTATGCATTACCCCAAAAGCCTGAGATCAGTGATATAGAAAATGGAACTGGCACAATACAGCTTTAAGCTTTTACATGGGCCATTCAGTGGTTGTCGAACTCAATATGGCGGCCATTATCAGATCTCCTTTGTCTCTGGGTCGTCCTTCAGTAGTCTGTCCTTGTCTCTGGTGATGTCGCCATTGCTGTCAAAAGAAAGGGCATGAACCATATACATCTCATGGTACATGTTGCATTTTTTGTGATGTTCTGATGTATTATGAACTTAATCTCACGTGATCAAATATATATCGCCTGATCTTGTGACTTTTATGATCTGATTATGTGACCTACATTGTATATTGCTCAATCTTGTGCCTTTAACGCTAGATCATGTTACATATATTTTCTGGTCCTGTAACCTATATCGCCCGATCTTGTGACCTATACCGCCCGATCTTGTGACCTTTTTCATCCAGTTTTGTCCCAAATATACATCTCCCGAACTTGTGAACTTTATCACTTGATCTTGTGACCTATACCCGCAATGTTGTGTCCTATAACACCCGATCTTGTGACCTTTATCATCCAAGTTTTGTGACAAGTATCGCCCGATTCTTAACCTATATAAGGTATGGTTCTTATATTGATCGGTTTTGTGACAGATATCGACCAATCTTGTGACCTATTTCGCCCGATATTGTGACCTATAATGTTGCCCAAATTTCCACATGCGTATTGATTGATGATGTCTGATCTTGTTACTTTTAAATCAGCTTAAATCTTTTAACTAATATCAGCGAAATTTTACAATTTTGCTTGAGCTATATGACACATTTCCTGACCATGTCATGAGTATCGTTTGATTGTGTTATCGATATTGTACGACCATTTGTCTGATATCACGAGCTTTTGTCACCTATATATGTTGCTTGATCGTATCAACATTATCGTCTAGGTAAATTAATTAATTAGTACACATCCACCTGTAATACCATCACCAATAATACCACGAAGACTATGTCTAAATTACCTTTACCACCTGAATACATCACCTAACCAAGACCTGGTCATAATGTTGACATATTATGATATACATAATCAATGATATGATTGTTGTTTAACTGCATTACAAGACTCTTTACCGCAGATGCATAAGAAGAGATACTACATGCATGCATGATATCCCAAAAGCGGTATTTTAATTGCATAATAAATTGTACGTGTATCATATTGTATGATATGGGTCTCATAGACGCATGCTCAAAAATTAGTGTGGCGGTTCTTCGTCAGCAATGGCGATGTCTTCATCACGCGTAATGGAAGTAATCGTTTTGAAAATCCAAGTAAAATTATGAAGTTAATAAGTGTGATGAAAATTATTAGTAAGTAAAGAGAGTTGGTGTTTAATGCAAGGAAACATCGTTACATGCTTTAAATTCTCATTTAAAAAATATCAGATATTGATACTAAATATAATAATTTTAGGTTCCTCTCTCTGTTGGAAATTTATGAATCTATTTAAAGAAAAATATGAACTGGTGCTATATATAGATTCATATTTGCGATGAAATGATTGATTGCACACTGACTGACATTAGAAATCAGTTTGAGGTAATTGGCAAACTTCGGTCAATTTAATGTAGAAAACCGGAATAACCCGAGTTTTGCCAAAACCAAATTTTAAGCTTACCCAACAGGAAGCAGAAGTTTCAGTAAAAATAATTCAGACTTGAATTATTTAATTATCAATTTGTTGCAAGAGTCTGCATGTTTGTGTGCGTGAATGTTTTTAATTTTTTTTTTTGGGGGGGGGGGGTCCAAGACATATTGTTATAAGAAAAAAAACCGCATATTTCTAATTTTTCCGTTTTTATTTGACATTTGGCGTGAATGCACTAAAATTTCTATATACCAAATTCTCTGTTACACAAAATTGTTCTTATTTTTTGCCACTTCAATTTACTTGCTTATTTCATTGCCGACAAACTTTTCTTTAGCGTCAATTCTGGGTCGATCATAAAAAAATATAGGCCGACAGATCCATTAAAATAAAGTGTTCTACATAAATTTGTTTCAAGCATTAACATTATGCATGTAGTATTTTTGAGATGCGATGAGAAATTCTATAAATTCTATTAAGTAGAAGGGGAAATAGGGGGGGGGGGGTGGAATTTACATACGTTTTGCACACGAGCATACCATAAATACATATTTTTTGGAGAATATCTACCGTCTTAAAGTGACAAATTTAATGGTTATCGTTTTTACACAACATTGCTTTTAGGACTTCGTAAAAAAATACTAGACACCATTTAAATTGTGACCATCTTAGAGAGCGCCCATTTTATCAAAACGAGACTGGGATGAAAGGCGTCTTAAACGACCTTGCTTTGACCTTAACCTTCGACTTGAAGTTTTGCATTTGGCTGAGAACTTTAATTCAGGGTTCTTGCACACCTAATATTATACCTAAATACAGTCTATTAGTTCACTCGGAGCAAAAGTTAGTGGACAAATGGGAGAGTAATTATGGTTAAGAACTAGATTTAAAAAAAATGATCTAATACGACCTTCATTTGAACAAAAACGTGGTTCAAAGTCCATGCTAATCCTTTACCTAAAAACCTCTTTATGTGAAGTTGAAGTCGGATGGGGTTATGAGGAAGAGAAACATTCTGGTCCGGACAAGAAGTTTTTAACGAGGTACATGTACAAGACCTTGACCTTTGTTCAAAGTCATTGACCATTAGCACTCTATGAGCATATATTTGTTAAAAGATAATACAAGAGTATGATTCGGACGAGGTTTTTTTCCCCCGATACGACGTTAACCTTATACCTTTGAATATTGATTCTTCAAGGTCTTGCATATCAGTTGACCAAATGGGCTCTTTCTGTAAAGTACATGCCAAAACTGGACCAAGGCAGAGAAAATATTATCTGAAGGACAAATATTTTTTGCCAGGACATTAACTTTGTACGTGTACCTAAAAAATTGGTTCAAGGTCACTGCACGCTGACTATGAGCACTCTTTGATTGAAGCATGAGCAAGAGATGAGATATTATCTGAACAAGGACTTCACACATGATTCAGCTTTGACTTTAACCTTGAAGCAAGAATATCATTTCAAGGTCATTAAACACCCTCATTAAGGCAATTTGCCGGCAACTCAGATGTTATTTATGACAAGGGGGATGTCTGACAAATTTTGTGCTACTATACCGCTGCCTACCATACCCCCACCTCTTCTAAACCAATTTATATAGGAAGCAAATGCAAAACTTCAAATTTAATGTAACATTTAGGCGTTCTGTAAAAGAGGGAAAAAAGAGAGAGATGAAGAGTTGCAAGAGAGAGAAATATAAAAGAAAATCGGCAATTTGATAGGTTCAGCATGCAACATTCATTTAAAATAGATGCGCCAAGCTATCCAAGGAAAAAGAGAAGGCATTTTTATTAAGTATTCCTGTACATTTTAATATTTTCTTCTAAATATGACAAACTTTAATACATTCATTCAATACATATCAAGTTCTTGGAATAATTAAAGCATCAGGATCAATAAGAAATATGGCAGGCCACATACACAAGAATTCACTTAAATATGTAAAGATTTCCTCACAACCAGTCCTGGTTCAGATTTGACTGATATCTGGTCATAAGATGTAAAGTCTCATTTCTGAACGGTAGAAAGGTAATTGTAGCAACAATATATGGCGGTAAATACATGAAACTTGGTATATATAAACAACTTGACACTGAAATAAAATACATTCACAAGAATTTTGCAAAAACATGCAAAAAAAGGAAAACATCATTCATAGCATAGAAATTCTGAGAATTAGAAAAACAGAGTGCCACAAACTGCAATGAGAAATGATATACATATACATGTACATACATACATACATACATACTTAACAAATAAGTATCATCAAGATATGGATGAAGAAAATTTTCAGCCATACTTAAAATGAATATCTGCAGTGAAAATTGCATGGAAGTTTTACAATGTAATCTAAATCCCTACAGCATAACTATAAATTCCTTTTATCCTGAAACAAATGTAAATTTGAGTTTCAATATGATGAATTGGCACAGCCAAATAAGACCACAAAAAACATCATGCACTCAAAACACTCTTGAAAAAACAGCCAACCAAAAACCATCGCTCTGTGAATTATTCGCTCAATGTTTAGGCAAATTCACACTATATAAAACCTTTTTTCAATCATACAACATCACATTTTTAAACACTAACTCCATGTCTCAATCATTTTCAAATAAGCAAATGAACTTTCTTGGTTAAATTAATTTGGGCATTCACACAGCTGGAGTTCAAATTCTCAACAACTCCCGAAAAAAAAATGTGATAAACTTTCTTTGTTTCAATTGGTTACAATACTTGCTTCAATATGGCGAGTGAAATTGGGCGATTCATTATTATTCCTCACATTGTGATTGGACGGTTATGCATGCCAGATTTGCGTAGAAATGCCTGCCGAATCGTGAGTGACAGCTGAAAGCTTTGCAAAGTGGCAAAGGGTGTGACGTTTTTCTCTTTTTATTTTCGTAATAGTTTTTTTTTGAAAAGAAAAATTTCAAGGTCAAATCTAAATTTCATTAGAAGCATGGAAACAGGATCAATGCCAACAAAATGTGATTAGAAAACTCATGAATCGTGTGATGGCCATACTTATTCATGATCTGGAAGAGTCATGCTTCCGTTACCTAAAAAAGTTAATAATATACAGTTTAAAATAAATGAATTATGTTTACACAATGTTTATAATATTAATTTAATTATACCATTGGTACATATGTATAACATTGATTCTTTTTAGTTACTATAAAACAGTTCTAATTATGTCTTAATTTACACTAATTAATAAATTTGTACTATTATTATGCCTATTTCGGAATATTAAAAACTGAAATAATATTGGTTAGGGGGAATATTTTTCAACAGTTAATGATTTAATTGATATGGTAAATTATCACTAATATCAATTCTTATCTTAAATATTAAATATAATATAACTTTAATGCATTTAAACACTTTGCCACAAGTATATGCTAAGCACCACTCATTTCTATAAAGGCTGAATTATAAAGCAGGGAATAGTTTAGAAATCTTAATTTAGAGCAGAAGGCAGAGTCTTTGTCTGCTTTCCAAACCAAAAGGAGGTTTCTAATTAATTGCAGCAGCAGTATGGTCATTAGATAAAAATAGTTGATCACTTCAACTGATATGGCAGTATGTGATTTGTTTGAATGAAATTCTCTCTCTCTCTCTCTCTCTCTCTCTCTCTCTCTCTCTCTCTCTCAGCATGATGATTCTGAATACAAAAGAAAATAAAAAATTCTAGCAAAAGTTTTTTCTGAAGCAAATGGGAATGACATCATGATTTCAATTATAAAATTAATTCATTTGAGCATATTAAAAAAATCTATAAATGATTAAAACAAACAAGAGTGGCAGTTTTAACTTACAACATTGATCAGATAGCGAAAATGTATAGATTACATTAATATTAAAAAAAAATGTTAATCTTTATATAATCAAATCTTTAAAAAAATATGCTATGATATAATGTGAGTTGTATTTTCCAATTTACCAATCCTTAAATGAATACTGTGTACAGAGGCATGCTGAAGTCACTACTAACACTAATTATGATATAAGGTTTAAAAAGCAAATTGCCATGTGCAAATATTTAAATCTGAAACATACTCAGAACAGGTAGTAGCCATTTTGCCATTAAGCGCACGTCTCTGGGTCACTGCAATAGTTTAATCAGTAATAAGCTTATACATGCAAGTTAATGTGGTCAGATGATATTAATTAATACATGTATTCACAAACATCCATTTCTGGTATAAATGTCACCAATACATGACTGTATATAATACATACTTTATTAAAAAAACACCTTGTATAGCCATTCTGAACAATTGTGTTAGTATAAAAGGGACAAAATCTACATTGGTAGTTGTCTACTTATCTGCATGAATTTAATTCAGAAAGAATTTTCAATTTATCATTTATCAATATCAATTACACAATTTTCAATTTTTTTTTCATAAATTATATGCCTGATTTGTTTTCAGCAAGTGCTTTTTTGATATATTTTCAAAATTATTATATTACGGTAATCAAATGAAAATAAATGTAATGATTTTTGATAAGTTATCTTCAAAACTTTGAAAGCTTAGAAAACAGACCTATGCAGATCACTTTTGTTAAGTGCAAAAAAGGCCATGGAGAGTTCCCCTTCGTACAGCCCATACAAAATCCCAGAGCATTCTTCGACTATCAATTACGTGAATTATTAGAAACGTGGTCACAACTACTTTTAGACATGTTGTTAAATAAAAATATAAGCAACATCGTAAACTACACGCTGCACATGCAATATTTTCGACAATCACAGTAGATAAGCCCAAAGAACGAAAATAAGTGAATAATGGTGAGGAAATAATAATAAGGTCAGGCTGACCTGTTTTCCGATCCTGTTTCCTCGGAGCTGGGCAGAGTCACTGTTTCTGTGATATAATAACGTAAAAAAGTGAGTGATTCGAAAATTAAAGTATCTGTAATAATACACTAAATAATAAATGCACTCAAGGTTCAAAATCAAAGTGAAAAAAAGCAAAAAAAAAATTTAATTTTTGTTTAAGTGTTTTTTAATTCAGGGTTAAAAAGGCAAAAATTACAGAATTTAAGAAGGTATGGGGCACTTCAATATAGTGACATACTTTCTTTCAAAGGAAAAAATTAAAAATATAATCTTTTACATTAATTTTTATCTATCTGCAATTCTGATCTGCAAGCTGAAGTCGTGATTTTGAAAAACTGCTAAGGATTTAAAAAAAAATGAAATAAGAGTTTTTCAAATCCACATCTTAAGAATTTTTCAAATGTATTATGGTCAACAAATATATTGTTCATCATTAAAATATTTCTGATAACATGTACATGTACATTGTACTTTGACTTTTTGAATTGTGTGTCCCATACCACCTTAAACTATTGCAATTTGTGTCAAGTTTAAAGTCTTAGCTAAGTATGATCTTTATAACTGTTTAGTTATGTACTATATATTTAGATATAAGATAATAAATAAAAATCATTATAAATAGCTTATGTTGGAAAAACAATTAACGTATAAAAACCTGTGGACATCTCTAGTGAAACACTGAAACAAAATCTACAGAAAGGATATATTTCATATACCATTAAATACAACAATGAATTTCTTTTTTTCAACAGTAAAGTGAAACATGCATCACATGACCAATCATGTCACATGATCAGTCATGTGACCATCCAGTCACAATGTGTAAAGCACTACCACAACACAGAATATATACTATACGCATGCCTCTGTAACATTCTTTGTAGACAACCATACTTTTTGATATGAAAGCAGAAAAAATGGAATTAAAAAAATCCTATGTAGGTCCCTATATTCCCAATACTATGTTTTTTTTTTCAGGAATCATCCTTTTTCTTATCTTTGTTAACAACAGCATAGTCAGGGATATCGTCTGCTGCTGACGACTCCGACGATAATAGAGGTTCTTTGGCCGATGTTTTTCTAGATTTATCTACTTGGGCATAGTCCGGAATATCATCTTTTTCAGCAGTCTTTTTGCTAGGACTATCCCGATCTTCTTCTTTAGGCATCAATTTAGTTGCCTCATCTGTATCCTCTATATCGTCGTAATCGAACCCCCCCGGTGCGGCAGCGGCTTTAACAGGAGGAGCCGCGCTTTCATTGGGTAGCAGTTTAGATTCCTCGTTGCCTTCTTCATCTACTTCTGCGTAATCCATGCCGGTGGGCTTGACCTTGGGGGGAGCAACCACTGGTCCTGACCCTAAATCCCGCCCCGCCTTAACATCCAAATCATGCAATAGATCATCTAACCCACCCCAATCTGGTTCACCTTTGGTCTTGAATTCGGAATTCTCGTATTCGTCCTCTATGCTTTCCTTGAGCTGCTCTTTCTCTGACGGTGGTGGTGTATTTGAAAATGTAGACATCGGCGGCGATTTGTCGGACTCTTTTTCTATTACAATTTCTGGAATGTCATTGGCTTTTTCTATATCATCAAATTCTTCCTTGTCTTTGGTGCTTTTAGCACCAGATTCTACCTTCTTCTCCTCCATCTGGACTTTGTATTTCCTTATAAAGAATCCTTTCTGCAAATATTATTTAAAGTCTCTATTAATTTTTTTGCTATTTATAGCAGATTAAAATAAACGATAATGCATATGCATAGAAACAAATCTATATTTTAACTTGCAAAACCCTTATCTTTAGAACCAAGATTTTTTATGAATGAGGATTGCAAGTTTTTAATGAATTATACACTACCATGACATCATTGTTACATTTCATGGCTTTCAGGCAAAACACTCCTCAAAATTATCATGCAGCTTTATGCATACTTTGATTAAAACTTTACCAGAAAAAATCTCTTTAAATTAACCTAATGAAATCCATATAAACTTTAAACATTTTAAATGGTTTATCTTTAAAACAAATGCATGAATTTTCACTTTTTGATATTTTAAGTTTAAAATTAAGTTGGATACAAAAATCTTAAAAAGTAAGTTACCCCAGAGCCTGATTTTACACTATAATACAAAGCCTTCATAACAGTACCTTCCACAGGATGACGATAACAACTGCTAAAATGATGATGGCTATGATGATAGGAACAATATAGGCCCACACTGGGACTTCCTCCTCCACAGGTGTACTGGGCAACATCCTTGTCATCACCTACAAGGCCATAGAACATTCATAAATCAAAGTGCTGAAAGTACTGAAAGAAACAATACATCAAAGTACTGAGAGTACTGTTAGATACCAGTCTTTAATCAAAGCATTGAAAGTACAGACAGAGACCAGTCATTAATCAAGGTACTGAAAGTACCCACAGAGACCAGTTATTAATCAAGGTACTAAAAGTACTGACAGAGACCAGTCAATGACTTGCAGTCATTGATCAAACTGAAAATACCAATAAGACACTAACCAATGATCAAAGTACTGAAAGTACTAACTTTGATATGATAAGATGCACCCAATACAGAATTTGTTCAAGCAATATCAGACTAGTACAGTTTTTAATTATCAAACTGATTGTGAAATACTTCTAACATTAAAAAGAACTTCTCAATTTTCCTCACTGAATTCCTCAAATATTATTTTTCATAATTTCAAAGCATATTACATTTACTAAGATTACAAAATTATTTAACACCAGAATGATCTTAATGTTCATTTGTTCAAAGGTTAAATTTGTTATTCAGACAGATTTATCATTCACATTCAATTAATTATTGTTCAAGATAGAAATATGCACGTAGAGTACATGGGATTTTTTTTTCTTGTATTAACTTTCATACCATTCAAATCTTGATCATTCATGCCTAATTATGCATCATTAAGAGATATTTTAATTCCTGGTCAAAAATCAGGATAAGTGTAAAAAGTCATTAAAAAACATATTTCATTATTTTAGTAACAGAAAATATTGAAGAGCATATCACTCAAGTCTAACCTGAACAAGAAATACAGATCTTAATTTGCTCAATTGAGATTTTCATAAGAAATCTTATGTTATTCTATGATACTTACGGAACAAGTACAATTCTATAAATAAGAGAGTCTTTGAATTTCAAAATAATTTTTTTAACATAAAAATCGGTCAAAGAAAAAAGAAGAAAATATGATGAATTGTATAATGTATATTGTTTGTAAAAGGAAATTACTGCATGAACATGCATTTTCATTATTTATAAAATAAGTATAAAAATTCAATTTTTTTTTCATATATCTTTTCATACTGATTTCAAATTTAATAAAATTATGTATAAAAAGTTTACTATATTTTGTCATATATTTTTTCATACTGATATTGATTTTAATGTACCAACAGAAATCAATCAACATAAACAAACCTTTATATCTGTCTGTATAATAATTCCTTATAGTCAAAGTTTATACAGAAAAAAATATTGTAATTAAGTACATGTATATAAATAGATGCATAAATGTTTTAAAAAGCTCATCACAGAGCAACCCATTTTTAAGAGCAACATCTGAAAACTAATATTACTGATCATTTCAATGTTATCAATTTCAACTAGGGGCTCTATTCATGTCATAAATAAATACATATTTCTAACCTGTGACCTTGAGTGTATATTGTAAACTTGATAATTATAATCATCACTTGTATTCTTTTGATGATATATAAGGGATAAATAATATATCAACTATATCAAATTGTATAATAATAAGTATATGATATTTCAAATACAGTCTCTACTTACTCTGAATGTAAAGTTCTATAATAATGAAATCTGCAGTCACCTTTATGAAACTCATTCGTACCAGAGATTGTGCAAATATTTACTACAAACAACCCAATGTGAATAGAATCACACTACAGATGCAAATTGTTCCTTTAAAAATTGTTTAAACAATATACCAAAAACCAAATGTTACACTTCTCAGTAAGATTTAATAATTAATGATTTACTACCAGCAACCTAATGCAAATGATAGGACACCATTGATGCAAATTGGTTCATAAAGTCTCAAATAAGAGAACTATTTGTTTTATATCAAGAAACTCACTTGACAGCTAATTCATAAGGAAAAATTTTTTCTATAGTTGCTTATGAATTATTTTGTTGATGATTTTGGAACAGTGGTGCAAACATGTAATACAGTGAACATTACATGCCTTTATGTTAGCCATTTGTATACTTCAGACCTTTTATTTCGCTTTTATACAAAATGATAATCCTCCTACATTAGCTTCAAGTGGATCACAGTTGAGCAATAATTTTACACTCAATTCATGTAATTTTGCAAATCACAAGTTTGAAAACTTTTTAATTTAATAAATATGATATTTTTGTCCTTAAACTACTAAAAAAGAAGAAATCCAAATATATTGGCTTTTTTAACCATTTCCCTTTAACTTCATACAGTGCTCTTCATCTAAAAGAGGCAAATAAAGCCTAAAAATGGCCACAACCATCCAGCCCTCTAATTATCAATGGTCTTACACTTATTCCATCTGTATTAGACTCTATTGTGACTGTGCTCTTGTCGATGGGTTTCAGTGTGAATTTGGTTACTATGGGAACATCCTTCAAATTGCCACTTTCCTGGTCCTAGAAAGAAAAGGAAACTTTATTACATAAATTGCAATGAAATGGAAACTGTTACTATAATACACACTAGAGAATACTTAAAAACTTTAAAATATATCATATTGTAAGACTTATACTTATCTAGAAGGAAAAGGAAACATTATTAAATATTAAATTGCAATGAAATTAAAACTGTTACTATTATACATTAGAGAATACTTAAAATCTTAGAAATATATTGTATTGTAAGACTTATACTTATCTTCATGATTGTTGTCAAATTTTTTAATCAATATGTTTTAATTATTATGTACATTAATTTTTATAAATATAGTTCCTTACTCACTCATCAATAAAATATTAACTTTTTTGATAAAAAAAAATTGAAAAAGAAATCTTAATTTCCATTATTGGCATGCACACAACTTCAGCATTATCACACAATGTACCATAGCTGAAACAAAACTTGACAGAAATCATCCAATTTCTAAACATATAGGTAAAAAAAATACATCTGTATAGAAATAACCTCTTTGAGAGTAATAGCTGTCTCTAGATCTTGAACATATGAGCAATGTTGCAATGTATGAAAATATTTACGCTTATAATTAATTGGAATTTGAAAAAGATGTTGAAAATTCTCATGAAATACTTAATTTTTTTGGAAATTAAGATTAAATTTATCAAAATAATTTTTTCTTCTGTATTTCAGCACTGACTGCACGGTGCATTATATATCAATCATACACACTCACTGTAAAATCTATTACTGGTGTAATAGTGCATATAGTATAAACAAACTGTTGAAAATGCATAAATTAGTTACATAGTCATTGCTTATACAATGCAAGTAACAGAAAATGAAAATGAAAATGCATTCATATTAATATACATCATATACATAAATGTAGTTAATATATACAATCACATACACATAAAGAAATAAACCAGTTACTGTAGTAATATTAACACATGTGAAGCCCCTTTCACAATTGGCGCACAAGCAGAGGAGACAAAATATTTGTGAGACCAAAAAAAATAGATATGGTTCTTGCTATATATCTTGCGTCTATATGCGACTTTTGTACAATGAAAGCGAATGTTGCAAGATAATGCGATAGGATCGCACAAAAGACCAGATGATCAGACAATTAAACTTTCGCCAATGGGATTGAACGAGCAGCAAGAGAAGATAATACCCCAAGAAGATGACAAAAGTAACAGCTAAAATCAAGGTCAATTGGGGCCTGAAACTGATATGCTTATCCAGTGTACACTGTATAAGGGTACTATATGCCCAGTTTTATTTATGCTCATTTCTCTCTTTTTGTCAGATAGTGGATTGCTGGGGCAAATTCAAGATGAGGCAAAACCGTGTGTAGAATCAAAAACATATCAATGGGTGAAAATAACCCTGTATCCAATATACTATACTAGAGGTAAAGCATGGAAACTGAAACAGATAGATATTGCAATGATAGTAAAATGTTGCAAATAATAGTAAAATGTTGCAAGATTACATGAGACATGTTGAGCAACAGTCTCATGGTCGCACAACACACGCATAAACAGCTGAGATTGATTTTACGATCTTTAAAAATCGTGCAGCACTCTTGCGAGTACACAAAAAGTTGTAAAATGTTCGTGCGTTGCTTTGCAATAATTCCGATCGCATTCAGTCGCGTCTGAATAGTGTGCATGTTCACTATATTGAGGCGACTTGATGCAACCACAGAAATGCATGCAACGAATGCAAGAGCTTGTGCAACATATGTGAATGCTCGTGCGAAGCCAACAAATTTACCGGTAGTCAAAGTGTTGTAAAGTGCTTGTGCGCCAATTGTGAAAGGGGCTTAAGTAAACAAATTTACTGATGCTAAAACTGAAATAAAATTTAATGAAATGAATTGTTCATAATTAAGCAATAATATTTCAATATTTATAATAAATTAAAAAGACTTATTTTGGTAATTTTCATGAAGTTGTATGCAAAAGTTCTTCTGCTAATCAGATAATCATTAATTGTAACAAACAGATTTCATATTTTAACCGATCATTACAGATTACATAAATCCAGTCAAATTAATTAAACAAATGTTTTAATTGCATAAAATAAATGGATTTTTTAACATCTAAAATGCAGGCACATTCTGTTTTTATGTCCTGACAAGTGAATTCAGACTCAAGGTATGAGCATTCAAAATGCTGATGGAACATACTTAAAAATGATATATTAATGACTTTCCTTCAATTATCCTCCAATCAAAATTGAATATGCATTGTATCATAATTATATTGAGTTCTATATAATTATAAACACGTACATACTAAGTAATAGAAAAAGTAAAACAGATTTCCTTCTTTGGTGACAGCCTTACAGTTAATGTCATAACGCTGTCGTTAACTTACACTGCTATTATTGCTTGGTGTTAGTAATGCCTGACTCTGTAGAGATATAACAACAAGCACTATATATACATACACTTTCAAAAGGTTGAAATTGGTTTCTTCAATATTCCATGAATGCATAGTTGCCTACCTTTGTGGATTTTTTTCCTGAGTTTATTAAGTTTTAGACGGAGATTACTGTAAACGTATTACATTTGGCTGTGTATTCTTTTTGGCGTTTTTGGCCGAATGCGGCTTCCGCTAATTCAAGTACATCGCTAAATGAAATGCATATATGTACAAGAATAGTCACATTGAGGAATACGCTAATTTAAATCCACGCAAACTTGTTCAAAAACTGTTTTTTCCGCCAAATATCATACACGCAAAATATAATACGTTTACTGTAATTTAGCTTAAGGAGGCTGGATGGTCAACAAATTACTGTGGAATCATTTAATTTCGTGGGGGTCAATTTTCATGGGTTGTGGGTTTTTTGCTTGTTCGTTGGGATCTAATTTTGTGGATGAGTCAGTTTTCAGTTTCAGTAGGTAAACCAAACCTTTTATAATTAGTTTTCATTGAGGATGTAAATCTGTGGGCGAGGGCTACCCATGAATACCTCGGAAATTGAGTCACGCACCACGAATTCTAATGATTCCACAGTAACCATCAGGGTTACCAAAAATTATTTTCAGATATTGTTTGTGTAGCTATAAACTATTGTTTATTAAAAAAAAAAACCCATATAATTCACTTTTTAAATACGCGTATTTTCCTTTATTTTTAATGTAGAGCCCTTCTTCTAATGGAGATTAATTTGGTCTTAAAATGGCCACTACAATCGAGCCCTTAATATAATAGAGTTATTTTCCTTTGGTTGTTGCATGTTTGTGCACAATTTAAATGCAGAGAATATTATGTCTTTTGCAAACATATTTAAACGAGGTGAAAAGTTATTGGCGTGGTATGACACATTTCAAATGGCTCACAGAAAATTCAAAATTTATCATATCCTATACAGTTAGTGATCCGATTAAAGACTGCATGCTTCTCACTGCATGTATCATAGGTCCCAGGACAGAAGACCATTTTTTTAAGGCTTTCAAATTTCTGGAGTAATTAAGAGTGAAAATTAATCCGTTCATTAATATTTTGATTGATATTTAACCACAAACTTTATAGTTCTCTGAGAGAAATTTATTTACGGAATAAAGAATCATTCTTTGAGTATTATGAGGCGATAATTTCGGTCGGGGCGTGATCAAATCCAATAAAGCCCGACAGGCTTTATTGGATTTGATCATGCCCTGACTGAAATTATCATCTCATAATATTCAAAGAATAATTCCTTATTACTTAAATTTATATAATTTTAAGCCATCGTACTATAAAATATTTAAATATAAATAAGCAAACCCCGCTAGCACCTCAATTTGGCGTCATTTGAAGTTATGAGTTATATAGTACAAAATCGATCCGTAGTGTTATCACAGGCAAAGACACTGGAAAATGTAATTAAATATATAAGCAAAGGGGTCTAATGGTAAGGTTTCAAAAATTTAAGTCCATAAAGAGGCAATAATTATGGATCATTTAAACTTGATGAAAATTTGCAAACAGAATTTT